>NC_051193.1:2403750-3004687 GCF_015220075.1 Falco rusticolus
CAGTACTGGCCGCACTTTCTCCTGCCTCCCTCCTCCAGCCTGGGAGCAGAAGGACAGGTTGGTGATGTCCTCCTTGCCCTGCTGGGAACGCGCCCCATGCCAACCGGACTTGGCCCCCTGGGATCCCAAAAGGCCCACACAGACCATCCCTGATGTGATGTCCCCACCCTGCGGGGCTCGGGCTGGCACCACAGCTGCGAGGTCACTGCAGAGAGCACAGCACCGCTCATCCAACACCAAAAATGCTCATTTTGCAAAGAAAAACAGGGCTGTGCCCCCGCCATAAGCACTCACCGAGTCGTCATCACGATCACCAGGACATTTTGCTCCCACACCATGCGCCAGAAGTCACCGTAGGTGTTTTCCAGAGGCCCTGCAGGGACAGCCCACGTATCAGCCCAAGACCTGATGGATTTGGGCCAGCCCCTTGGCCCAGCAGCCCCCCTTGCCCCCCCGGGGGAACCACAGCCCCTTCCTGCTAGAACTGACCCCAGTATAGATCCACCAGCCCTGCCTGGAGCTGCCACTGACTGCCCCCCCCAGCGCCGAATCCCTACGGCTCGGCACCGATTCCCCCTCTCTGCTCCATCCCCGGGCAGCCGGGGCAAACCCAGGGGCTGGGTTAGGGGCAGGAGGAGGGGGCTGCCAGCGCTGCTGCCAGCGGGGGTTGCTCAGCCCAGGACCTGTTCTGTGGGAGGTGGCTGAAGGAGGACAGACCCGCTTGCTCCCTCCCAGGAGAAACTGCTCCCGCCTGGCTGGGAACCAGGACGGGAGTAAATACACCCAGAGAGAAGTAAATAAATACACCCAGGGAGGAGTAAATACACCCAAGCGAGGAGGGGGGCTTGCAGTGCCCTGCTCCCAGAATGTCCCCCACCATGGCTGGTGGCTGATGCTGGGCAGGGGGGTGAAGCCCACACGTGCACCAGAAGCAAAATAAGCCCTTGGTGGGCTCAGGCCGTACCTTGAGTCCCGATGTAAGCGTTCCTCTGCTTGTAGCCGTCCATGAAGCTCGCGTTGATGTAGTCGGTCAGCTGCGGGGAGAAGAGCGCGCACAGCATGAGCCCTCCGGAGCCCCACGGCCGGGGCGGCTGAGCTCGGCTTCACTGGGACCCCCGAGCTCGGCTTCACGTGGGACCCCCGCGTTGCCACCCCAGGCTGGCTCACCTCCGGGCGGCTGTATGGCTTTGCCAGCTTGACGCGGGTTTGGTCCAGGCAGGGCACGTCCCCGTACCGGTTCTTCTCCTGGTTGTAGGGTGCCCTGGGAGGCGGGAGAGAGGGACATGGGGATGTTTTCCAAGCAGGGAAGGAAAAGGCAGCATCCCTCTCTCTGCACAAGCCTCCAGCGCCCATAGCTTGGGCTCTGCTGCCATCACCTGGCCAAAGCCTCGGGAAGCGGAGTCCCGGCCAGGTCCTGGTCCCCACTGTCCCCAGCGCGGCGCCCTCCTACCCCCGGGGGCTGCAGGAGCCATGAAGGGGACTCCCAGCATCGCTGGGCTGGCGGATCTCCATTGCTAACCCAAAGCACTGCACCCCAAAGAGCCAGATGGGCTATCACTGAGCTCCAGAAGTGCAGTGATGGGGGGGACCCAGCTTTTTTGGAGCAGGAGAGGGTGCCCCCATGGTGGCCCGCACCTGGCTCCCTCCCCCCAACTCACAAAGAGCAGACAAAGGTGCCAGCAGGGCTCCGGCGCCGTATATCTTCATACTCTTCATAGATGCCCCGTTTCTGCTTGTGGTTGACGTGATCCAGCAGCTCCTGGAGGGTGACGGACTTGGGCCCGGGGACGTGGACAGAGCCGTTATCTTTGGGGGCCGCCAGCGGCACCAGGATGAGCTCGTCCAGGGGGTCAGGGTGCCCATTCTGCTGGGGCAGGAACCGGCAGTTCCAGCTCAGAGGGTCCAGTTTGAGGGAACCCCCAAGGTACTCGGGGAGGCACTCCCGGGGCAGGTGCTCCTTCAGCTCTGACATCTTCACCATCTGCACCTGCAGGAGGAAGAAGGCAGGGGTGACTCCAAGAAGGATGGAGAGGGTTCACTGCGGACAGGGATGACAAGGTCTCGCACGGTCCCAATGGAGCCTGGAGATTTCCCGCAACAGCATCAGTGTCTTCCCCCTTCTTCCGCTGCCCCGGGAGGGCACCCAGGGGAACACCAGCAGTGGGGCAGGTGCTGGCCCCCCCACGTACCCATGTGGGAGTCCACACTGACACCCAGCTCCAAATTTGCAAGCAGCTCCAAGCTCCTACCAACAGCAGAGGGGCAAACTCCAGCTCAGGGAGACACCGGGCTGGAAACGGGCTCTGCCAGTGGCACCGCTGATGCCGAGAATACTGGTTTAGGTATTTTTGGCTTTGCCAGATAGGGCCTGAGCACAGGTACTTAAGCTTCCATTTTCCCCTGCGTGCTCAGCAGAGGTTTCCTTTCCCTTTAATCATTTACCATGGCCTCCACTTGCTGCTGCTGGCAGCATCACCGCAGAGGAAGTAAAGGGAAGGTGATTTCAGAAGGGGTTCAGTATATTTGCTGAAAAAACTGAAACAGGTTGGCAGCTATGCAGTTGGCTGAGAAAGCCTCCGTTTCCCACAGATTTGGGCTCAGCACCTTCCAGCAGACGGGAAGGGCACAAGCTCCTTACACCATCCCATCCCAAAGGGAAAACAGCCTCAGTCCTCCCTGCTGGGGTGAGCCCACTCACCCGCTCCCGCAGCTTCTCCTTCAGCAGCAGGCTGATGATGGAGTAGGGCACGCGAAACCACATGGGTGCTCCCACGATGAAAACCTTCTTGAGCCGAGCCGGGAAGGCACCCTGCAGGCAGGAGGGGGTCAGATCCATGGTGTCGGGGAGGAACCGGCCCCTCTCCGCGCTCTCCCAGGGGGGACACACGTCCCAGCAGAGGTGACGACTAGCAAAGGGGACCCTGAGGTGGCAATGCCACATCCGAAGCTCCCCTCGCACACAGCTGTTAGCCCACAGCCACACTTAGTTTTATGCTCCGATATGGAAACAAATTATTTCCCTGGAATTATGTAGGCAGAGGGTTTGGCTCTACAGGGGAGAGGTGAAGCCTGGGAGCTGGGATCTGTCCGGAGAACACACCCTGGCCAATATTTACTGCTATTTATTTTTTTTCCGGAGAAGGGAGGAGGCACGAAATGCCAGCATGATTAAAAAATAATTTGCATCTGTTTTCCCAAAAGCGCTGCCAGCAGCTGCGAGAGGAATCCGGCATGGGGACAGCTGATCCCCTCCCACCCGCGGGACCCGCAGCCCCGGGCTGGGTCCAGCCCGGCGGGCTCCCAATGCCAAGGTCCTGCAGGGCTGTAGCTGGTGCTCCTCGGCCAAGACGTGGTCAGCATGGTCTGGCATGAAAATTTCCGTCAAAGCCACAGGACGTTACGTACTCGGCGAGTGAGTGGCCCCTGCGCTGTCCCCAGACAGCGGGACACTCCCAGCCCTTACCTTCAGCAGGTTGAGGATCTTCTTGCTGAGGTCCAGCTCGAAGTTGGTGTACTGTGAGCCTGCCATGTCATAGATGAACACCAGCCCGTTCCTCTGGGTTTCGAAGCTGAGAGAAGGGAAAGAGCAAAGTCAACCCTGCAACACCCAACTGTGCAGCCCCTGCAGGAGGAGACCTACCCCACGCTAAACTCATCTTCAGCTCGCTGACTCCAAAAAATCCCCTTCTGTGCTGCCAGGAGGACTCACGCACCCAAAGCTTGAACCATGAACCAAAGCTTGCTTCTGCCCTTCCCAGCTGCTCCATCACCTCTTCCTAAAACCTTTATTTATGCCTGGCTCTTATCTTAAGCCTGTCACAGCTGCATCGCCCGTGACGGCTAAGTTCAAAAACAGAAAGAGCCCAGCAGGATAAGCGGAGCGTCCTGACTTCATATTTTTGGCAGGGCTCACATTACATCTTGCCGGTGGCAGGGCCACCTCCTCCCCGGCCAAAGCCTGCAGGAATCGGGGGCTTTGCTGAACTGAAACCTGGACGTAGGCAGGGAAAGGCTGCTAAGAGCCTGGGTCAGGACTCGGGGGATTTTGTTCCCCTGCTGAACGCCCCCACGGGGATGACCGGCTGGAGTTCAAACCGGGGGAAGGTGGGGAACTTCAGGCCACAGGGAGCTGCGAGCCCTTCTCTCCCCTAACTAGAGACAGGGCACGCAGAGGCACGCAGACAGACTCAGCCACAATTTCACCTTTGGGAATTCACATTCACGGCAGAGACGGCCCATCTTTGCCCCGTGAAGGCTTTTGGAGGGATTTCATCAAAACCTCAGCAAGCAGCAGCACCTGCCCTTGGCCCTGGGTGGGGAAAGGGGCTCTCGGGGACCCGCTGCTGTAGGACGCGGTACCTCGGCGGTGGCAGGCTCACCTCTCCACCGCTCGGTCCAGCAGGTAGAAGAGCGCCTGGAGCACCACATGCTGCACGCTCTTGCTGGGGTGGTGCAGCTTGGCTGTGAAGAGGGCGATGGAGGCTCCCGACGGGTCCCGCACGCTCTGGTGAGGAAACAGGGTCAAGCTCCCACAGCACCCAAGGATGCCCGCACAGAGCAGAGCCAGGACAAGCTGCCCGGCTGGGGTAACTGGGGGGGGATACCCCCGCTTACCAGAATGGTGAACTTGCCACTGAGCAGCTCCGAGCGCAGCGGCTCCTCATGTGGCTTCAGCTTCACAATGCCCTCCTTCAGCCGCGTCTCCTGTGGGCAGGGAGCAGCGTGATGGCCAGCACGGACACCACAGCCCTCCCCAGCCATCGCCACGTCCCCATGGGGCAGCCAGCCCTCCAAGGGAATCCCCAGCAGGGAAACCTCTGCTCCATGGCCCCATTTCCAAGCAGAGGACTGCAGCTGGCTCCAGCACCACAACCCCCAGCACGGGGAGGAGCAGCTTTGCAAAAGCAGCATGGGAAATGTATATATGCATATATCTCCTTTATACAGTGGGAGACGCTCTGCGGGCATCACGCACCAGCCGGGAGGGCACCCTGCGAGCATGCACACTGCTCTCAGCAGGGGGGAGGGGACTGGGGTCGGTGAGATCTCCATGGTGACTTGTCTTGGCTGAAAAAGGATTTTCCAGCTGAATAAAACTCATAAGGGAGCGGGAAAAAGAAGTAAAGCAGGGAGAGGGTCGTCCCTGGGACCAGAGATCTCTCACAGAGCAGAACGCCCTCGGCTGGGGGGGGGACCCAGCCCTGCTCGCTTACCCGGTAGGAGTGAAAGAGCTCGATGGCCCGCAGGACATCAAACTTGCGGGCCATGAGGAACTTGACAGCCACATTCCAGGAGAGCGGGGACACATTGTACTGGCCCGTCCACTTGTTGATCTCCTCCAGGAACTGCTTGGTCGCCTGTGGGAGAGGCAGGGGGCATGCAGTGAGATGGGGCAGGAGGAGAAGGAATGCCCAAGGAGCATCCCTGGTCATGGTGGGAGCTACACGGTCCTCGGTACGTGGGCAGGGGCTGGGCACGTCTCGGCAAACCCAACAGTTCCTCGGGGTGAAGCGGGGAGCTCTACGGCAGCTACTGGGAAAGAGGGTGAGGGCAGTGGGGATGGAGACAAAGGCAATGCCAGCGTGGGGAAGGGAGCAAGTGGTAGGAGTGCTGGCACCGGAAAAACATCCTTGGGGCTGGGGGAGACTCATGGAAAGGAGAGGGGAAGCGAAAGGAGGATTTTTACAGGCATTAGACTCCCGTTCAGACACAGCAGCCCTAGCGCAGCGGGAACACCTCAGCAGCAGTGGCCTCCCGGGGCTGCAGCTCCACCGTGGAGCTGCCAGCCCATCCCGGTGAAATAAGAGCAGCATCGAGGGCCGACGCTCTGACATGCCGCGGGACACAGCCCAGTTTCACAGAGTTGCAGATGACCAGATGAGAAAGGTTCAGCTCAGGAGGGTCCCAGGATGCTCCTGCTGCTCCCCACAGCCCTGTTCCGCGCTGGGGTCACCCCGCACAAGCACGCTCCCGTCCCAAAGCACCGACACCACACGTGCCCGAAACCATGAGAAACCAAAAAAGAAAAACTTTTCCAACCCTAGCGCTGCCAGAGCAGAGTCACAAATCCCAACCTGCAACCTCCCGGCAGGCTTAAAGCCCTGAAGGCGAGCAAAACAACCCCAAAAGGTAGTATTTCTACAAGCTGTGTTTGCAAGGTGGGCTTGGGGCTTCCGAACGCCCGTGCTAATGGAAGCAGCTTTGCCTTCTGCTCTGTTATCGATCCCGTGTCCCACATGGGAGCCCCGAGGGAGCCTGGGCAGCACGGCCCAGCCTGCCACCATGTACTGCTCAAGGGATGCGGGCAGGCCAGAGGGAGTCTCTGAAATGCCCTGCTCCCACCCACGTACACCCCAAAACGGAGCAGTTCCCATCCCTGCAAGAGCGGAGGATGGTGATGACGGTGCAAGGAGGACAGCGAGCGCTGAAGGCTGGCTCCTGGCGCAGGGAGCGCAGGCAGGCGGCGGTGTTGGATGTCAGGCAGTGGCACAGAGTTACTGGGAACTATTCAGCCAGAGAAGCTCGTCGGCATTAATGACTTCCGACAGGAGGAAGCGAAAGGCCGGGGTTTATCGGCGGCGCAAAGCTCGGCGGCACAGCAAGCCCCTCTCATGGGATGAGCCGAAGGAGCCCGGTTCGTTTGAGGGGTCTCTCTGCAGCCCACCTGGCATTGATCTGCAGGTGTTTTTGGAAGAAGTATCGGTTCAGCCAGCTGCTGGAAGCTGCTAAGGGCCAGCCCAGACCCCAGCGCATCACAGCCAGAAGCTCCCTAACTCAGTATCAGAATCCTGCAGAGCGGCCGGGTGAGCACCAGCTGGGAGGGAACGCACAGAATTGGGCTGGGTCTGCTGCCGGCAGCTCCAGGAGGAATCTGAAAGCAGATTTCAACAGCCCAGCTCCAAGCTCTAGCAAAAATCCCCTTTAAGCATCACAAGCCCTCCTGGCACAGTGGTGTGCCACTGTCAGCTGGCTGCAGCTTGACAGCCCGATCGGTCCCCCCATCTCTGCAATTGCTGGGGGCAAGGGACCAGAGGGGAGGGGGCAAGGTGGGGAGCAAAGAAGACATGGGGTTGTACACCCCCCTGCCTTGCATTCCCACCTCCCAGCCAGCAGCCGGAGGGAGCTTCTCCTGGGAGCTGTACTTACGGGACGCCCTTATCCCCATGGCTTCGTCTCCAACAGCCTCCACTTTGCCAAAACAAAAGCAACTCTTTGTGGCCCAAAGTGCTCATGGTTTCTCCTCGAACTCAAGAGGGATGGGGAAAATAAACAGGGGAACACAGAAACCATCTTCAGCCTTAACGCAACACACACTCCCACACGTACATATATCAAATATAGCCTATCCATGAGCTCAGGTGGGGAGCCCCACCGGCCGCACCCTGGTGGGCCAGGGAGTGAGTCCCCCTGGGACCCCCCTGCTGCCCAAAAGCCAGGGCTGGGCTGGAGATGCAAACCCAGAGAAACAGCAGAGATGCTCCTTCCCCAGCACACGCAGGATGGCACAGGGATGGGGGTGAGCACCAGGCACGCTCCCACCGCCCTCAGATGGAGACCAGAGCCGGCACCGCAACCTGGGACAAGAAAGACGGCCTGAGACGATGGGAAGGACGCCCCGAGGGGCGCGGTGGCAGCTGGGAGAGGACGCAACATGTGGTTCGGGTCTCCTTCCTCAACACCTAACCCATCACGCCTCATGCGATCCCACTGCCAGCACCCATCATGAGGGATGTCAGGCTTTTTGCAAGGGGGGAAAGACCCAAAAGAACAAGCACCAACTTTGCCACGCCATGAACTCCAACTTTCTCCTGCAGCTAAACGAAATCCCAAACTTACCAGCGCCAACATTCAACAGCAGGCGACCCAGGAGTTACTGAGCCGAGCATCACTGCCAGCCGCAGCTCTGCCCCCTCCCTCCACCGGGTCTCACCGTTGTTCCTGGCCCCGATCCTGTTTGGGTTCGTGCGGGTGCCGAGGTGAGCGCCGCAGGGATCGCTTCACGCGCTGGGTGCGCAGCCCGTGACCCAGAGCTGCAGCAAGCAGCCCCGGTTCTGCGAGTGACGCAGCGCTGGGAGCGAAATGGTCCGTGGCTGGGTGTTTTGAACAATGCTGCTCTTTGGAGCACTGGTGTCATCGAAGTCCCCGCTTCACTGTGCCAGGGCAGGGCGGTGACAAAGCCACCGCCGCAGGAACACGGGGGCTCTTCAAGGCCTCCTCCCCCGGGCTGGCAGGCAGCAAACCCACCCTCATTCTTCAGCCCGGGGACAGGGGGACACAAGTCCTGTGAAAAATCACAGCTGAAAACCCGAGGAAGACCAGTTTGGCTCCTCTGGGATAGGCTGGGGAGGGAACTGCGGAGATCTTGGGGAGTCGGAGGTGTCCCGAGGTTGGCAGGGAGAGGAGAGGGGTGAAATCCCCCCCAGCTTGCTGTTGGTAACGGAGAGAGCGGAGTGAGCAGAGGAAATCCTGATGATGGTCCCGAGGAGGATGAAGAGGTGGCAGGAAGGGGATGTCCCAGCCCCAGCCAGCACTGACCCACCAAGAGAGAATCTGCCACTATTTTGGCTTCCAAGCCATGGAGGGCAGCGCCGAGGGCAGCCTTCCCCACCCCTGCCTGGTGATCCAAACCTGGAGCCATTCCTGAAAATACCTCTTCATCTTCTCCATCTGATATTCCTGCACAAACCAAACGCCTTGGATCCCTCTCCTGGGATCCTGGCTGCGGAAGCCCAGCCACGGCCCCGCTGCAAACCAAGCTCCCTGCCTTTTTTTTTTTTTTTTTTCCCAGGTCTTCTAAAACCCCGTTTGCTGGAAGCTTCACCCGCTCCGTGACGCAGGGGAAACACAAATCACAGGCACCGGTGGGGACACAGGGCATGAACACCCCCTTCTCCTCGTGATTTTATTGCCCTGGAGATAGCGGTACCACGCTGATAGCGGGAGGTGTGGTGGAGGAGAAAGCCTGGGAGCACCAGTGTGGGCTGCAGGACTGACTCTGCCAGCTCTGGGCTTGTGCGGCCACGGGGTCTGGGGGAACCTGGGGTCCCCCACCAACCCTCCTAAACCTCCCTGTAGGAATGAAGGATGTTTTTAAAAAAAAGAAAAACAACCAAATAAACAGAACACTGACCAGCTGGTCCCTTTTGCCTTCACATCATAAGCCCCCCAAGGCCAGCGAGGGGGCCAACACGACAGCCCGAGCATCACCCAGGGGAGCTCGGCGGGCGGCTCGGGTGCAGATGCGGAGCCGGGTGGGCATCCCTGGGGGTGAGGGTGAAGTGGGGGGCTGGGGGGGAACAGCCAGAGATGGTTCTCGTCATCTGACGCACCCTGGCTGGCTTATCGGCCCCGTTCCCCGAGCCCGGCGACATCCTCCCGCGCTGACGCAAGGCCGGTGGAGGAAGCCGGGACGTCACGGGAGGCCTGGGGCGTGGGAAGCGCGTGCACACGCATCCCCACGGCTGCCCACGGGGGGAGGCCGGCGAGGAGAGCCCACTGGTGCCCGGGGGGGGACACACGCACTACCACCCCCACTCTGGGGGTGCATGACCCCAACCCCGTGCTGCGGTACCCCTGCTTACCCTGGCATTGCAAAGGCCTCTGGGGTGCTGGGTGGGCAGCTTGGGGGTGTGTGTGGGGGTGTGTGTGGGGGGTGCCAGGATGGGAGTTGCCCGGGTTGGGGGGCTGCATGGGGTGGGGTCTGCCCGTTAAGAGGGCTGCCAGGGTGGGGAGTTGCCCAGTTTGGGGGGCTGCATACGTGGGGGGACTGCCTGGGTGGGGAGTTGCCCGGCTTGGGGGCTGCATAGGTGGGGGGGCTGCCCGGTGAGGGGGCTGCATAGGCGGGGAGTTGTCTGGGTTGGGGGGCTGCCCGGGTGGGGGGTTTGCATAGGTGGGGGATAGGTGGGGGGCTGCCTGGTGAGTGGGCTGCATAGGTGGGGGGCTGCCCGAATCGGGAGGAGGGGGCTTTGCCAATGGGGCTTTCCTTGGGGAGAACCGCCCCGCTGGGAGAAAACAGCCCTGCAACCCGGGACAGCCAAAAAAAAAAGGGGGAGGGGGGGCAGAGCCGGGGGTCCTGCCCTGCCCTGCCCAGCCCGGCCCGGCCCGGCGCGGACATACCTGCTCCTCCTCGGCGCTGAGCTCCGCGGCCATGCTGTGCTGTGCAGCGCGGCCCCGCTGCCCGCGGCGGGCCCTGCCGAGCCGAGCCGAGCCGTGCCAGCCGCGCCGCGCCGCGCCGTGCGAGCCGAGCCGCGCTAGGCGGCGGGCGCCCCACCGGAGCCCATCCCCGGGGGCCGGCGGCGCTGCGGGCACCGGCCCCTCCCGGCCGCCGCAGGCTCGGCACGGGCGGCTCCGCCCCGCGGTCCCCGCCGAAAGTGCCGAAAAAAAATAAATTAAAAAAATAAAAAAAATCGGAATAACCCCCCCGATCCCGCAGCCCCCCGGGAAGTTTCGCTCGCCCCAGGGAAGCGCCGCTCCGCTGGGCTGGGCCGGGCCGGGCTCCCCGCCCCGCTCCGCTCGGCCCCGGCGGGGGCGGCGGCAGGAAGCGCCCGCGGCCCCCTCCCCTCCCGCCCCCTCCCCTCGCTGCCCCCCCCGCGGCGTGGCCGCCCCCGGGCGCGGGACAGGAAGCCCCGGCGGGCGGCGGGGCCGGTGCTCGGCGGCGGGGAGCGGGGGGGGGCGGCGGCGGTGCCCGCCCTCCCTCCGCTCCGGCCCGGCCTGGCTCGGCCTGGCCCCGCCGGGCGGGCGGCGCGTTCCCCGGCACCGCTGCCGCCGCTAAGATGGTGGCGGGCGGCTCTGCCCGGAGCCGTCCCGGGGGGGCGGGCAGCGCGGCGGGGCTCTGCCTCCCAGCCGGGCCCCCCGCCCCCGGCGCCTTCGAGGAAACCCGGAGCCGCGCCGCTTGCCCAGGCCCGGCACCCCCCGCGGCCGGGCTGCAGACCCCGCCGGAGCGCCAGGCTGCAGGGCGGGGGGGCGTGTTGTTCGGCTGGGGGAGACCGGGGGGTGCTGCACCCCCAAGGCGGGTGAGTGGCGATGGCGGCCCCGGCATGGACGGGCTCCCGGCCCCGCCGCCCTTCCCGGTCCTGCCGCCCCCCTTCCCGGTACTCCGGCCCCGCAGCCCTTCCCGGGCTTTCCAGGGTTTCCAGCGGCTTCTTCGCTGCTCTCCCTCCTCTACAGTCCCTCAATGGTGGTTCCCGGGTGGGCGCAGGTGGCGGCGGCGGGATGGAGAGAGCCGATGCTCCTCCGGAGGGGCCACCAAGAAGGAACGGGGACCATGAGCCCACGGAAAAGCCAGGCCGGGGGACGCTTTGTTCAGCCGAGGAGGATTGTGCTGGCAAGGTGCCCACAGCTGGAGCCTTTGCACCTAACTCAGAGAACATGGAAGAAAGGGCAGAGGAAGGGGCCAAGCCATGGGCAAGGGCTGGCCTGTCCTCCCCGGCCCCGGGCCACACTCCACTCTCCTGCCCCAGGCTCCATTTTTGCCCCCGAGGAGGGGAGGTGACCCCACCTCGGTCGCTGCCGAAGCTTCCGCCCCTTCCAGTTGGGAGCAGGGCAGGGAACAGATGGGAGTGGGATCGCACCCAGCAAATAAAATAAGTCACAGCAACAAACTGCGCTGGCCCTGGTGACTTCCCTTTAACACCCTCTCTCCAAACACAGCCCTTCGTTTCCAACTGGAATTGTAACGCAAATATTTATTTCTCCAGCCCAGCTCATGCTTTTAAAAGGGAAACTATGCGGCATCATCTGGAGCCGGCAGAAAGCTACGGTCGCTTCCCCGCCGCTCTCCTCCATCGATCGCAGCGAGCGGCTGAAGGCAGCCCCTCTTCGCCTGCATTCGCTCCCCTGCCCGCTCCCATCCCTCGCTGGAGGACCTTCAGAGGTGGCGGGAGGACCTTTGAGGGCAGCAGGGAGGCAGTAACCTGAGCTGCAGCTTTCTCTGCCCTAAGGGATGCACAAATCCTACATCCAGATGCCCACCTCCGGATTTAATTGCCTGATGGAAGGAAAATTCTACTGATAGGAGGCTGGATGTGGTCTCCCTGGCCCGGGCTCTCCCTGTAGCCCTCTGCCAGCCGGCGAGGCCGAACCACAGGGGGAACGGGCAGCTCGAGCAGCCCAGAGCCTGTGAGGGACAGGGCAGTCCAGGGCAGTCCAGGTGTTGTGTCCTCTTCCCCCAGCTCATTGCTTCACATGCTAAAAAAAAAACCAAGCACACAAAAAAAACCCACCAAAAAAAACCCCCCAAGCAGCAGTTTGAAAAAGACTGCAGCACACTTGGCCTCATCCGAATGCTGCGGAGCTGGGGTGCTGTTCCCCCCCCTCTGGGGAAGGGGAGCAGTGGCCAGCCCCCTCCCACAGCCAGCTCTGGCCGAAGTTAGGACAGTTCGTGCTGCCTGCTGGTATAATCAATAGCGGCTGCACAGCCAGATGATTGCATGCAGACCACACACTTGGCACAGAAACAAGTGTTTTTCTGGGAAAAACAGGGGGTGTGAGGGCAGGATACAAGTGCCCCCGCTATCTGCGGGCAGCCATCCCCACACACCGTATCTCCTCCTGGATACGGGCCCTCTGGCAGCATTTTCACAGGCAGCCGAGAGGAGACTCCCCAGCACCATGTTTAGCCCGATATTTCATCTCCCCCCTCCACGGCGAGTCTTCCTGCTCCAGCCTTTTATTGTCCCTCTGGAAAAGAACCTGGGAATGGTGAGTACAATCGTTTCGTCCCTGCTAAAACCGGTGAAAGGCAGCAGCTGGTGCTCGCAAAGCAGCCTTCAGCTGGGCTACGAGGGACAGCGGCGGGGAAGAGAGTGAACCACCTCGGTGCGTGGAGGAGAATCAAACCCGCACAAGCATTTCCTCTGCTCCAGTTAGCGCTGCAACTGATTTTTCAGTCCCTATTTGGGAGGCACGGCACGCATCCACCCTTAGGTAGCAGGAAGACGCTCAAGAATTTGTCTTTCTGAGAAACCTTTTATTTGGCACAATCAATGCTAGCGTTTTTCAGTGCGAAACCATTCCTTCCTCCCCCTACTGAGAAAAGCCTCGAGTACAGGCTTCTGCCGCGCCGCACAAAGCTGTGCTCGGAAGCAGGGCCCACTGCGCTGCAAGGAAATTTAGTTTTTCTCTGTAAACGTGTGGGTGTGGAAAGCCCAGCCTTTGGATTTACAGCAGCTCGCTGCAAACTTTTTGTTACTAGAAGTGGACTGACCACAAAACTTTCATTGAGGCAGCCTCGGTAAACAGCTGGATCAAAGGCTGAAATGCCCTCGATTCCCGGGGCCAGGGAGGTGGGGCTGCCGCTGGGGCCGGGGTTCCGAGCAGCAGCTGCACCTCAGAGCTCTGAGCACTGTTCCTATGCTGAAGCTTTGCCAGAGGCTTTAACAGAAGCAGGGTCAGGAGCAGAGCCGGGAACCCTGCAGTGTGGGGACGGATCATTGAGTTTCCCAGTGCACAACTGCCTTAGCAAAGAACCAGACAATCCTGTTAAGACCTTACAGAAGCCCTGGCAAAAAGAAAAAAAAAGAAAAAAAAATCCAGCGGCACTTGGAACAAGATATTCCACTTTAGTGCCCTTTCAACAAAACCATCCTATGATCATTACCTTTGACCCCCTCTCAGGGAGGGTGAGGGACAGTGAGAAGCAGGGAACCTTTTCCTTTCTCCTTACCCAACCGGTCTGTCCCAGCAGCCTAATTCTCCATCTGGCTCACTGCTTCATCCCGGCCCTCGGGAGAGTTTGCTGGCTGAGGGGTAGACAAGTGTTCCAGCTCGTAATGTCCGTTCCTCGCAGCCACCGCGCTGCTCAGGTGACCCTTTTCTGCTGCCAGCTTTTTATTCTTCTTGCTCTCAATGATCTGCTGGAGCTGATGCCCAGCATAGTCTGGTTTGGCAGTGAGCACCGTAGCGGGCACAGCGAGCCCGAGGATCTCGGGGACCATGTAGGGCCGGAGCCAGCCCACCAGCGGGGTGCTGCCGGGGGTATAGTGGGTTTGCTTGTGATAGAAGAGAAGTCCGTCGACCTGTAAAGAGAGAGAGAGTGAATGAAAGGCCAGAGCTGGAGGCTCTTGCAGGTGGATGACAGAGCGCCAGACGACAGCACCGCTCTCCATAGAGGCCAAAACTACCAGCTGGATCATTTTTCTCAAGCAGTGCAATAAATAGCGGAAGGGAAAGAAGAAACCTGCAGAGCTCCTGCCCTGAAAGATCACTACAAGCCCAGCGACTGCCGGATGGCTTTCAGTCATCAGAGGCAAATGATCTCAGCCTGATGTCGGCACGGACAGCACTTTCCCTCTGGTTGCTATGATCCCATTCTGCAGAAAGGCCATCAGGTTTCTGAATAAGGCAGCGCACAGAAAGGCCACTTTACTGGATTAAGGTTATTTTAAATAATACATTTGCAGAGTAATTAGAGCGCATGACGCCAAGGAGCCCTGATTTGTAACGCTGCTACGGCTCTTTCAGCTGGCTTGTATGAAATAAATTCTTAATGTTTCCCAAGAGAGAACTTCACCAGCAATCGATGACAGTTAAGGGCACTCAGGACTTTGAAGGTTTAGGCCCTAACTCTTGTGCTACTATTTCCACACTCTGCAACACTGCAGCTGGCTGACATTTTCCCCCGCTTCCTCGCCACGCTCGGGGATTTTTGCCCCTGCCTTCCTGTGCTTCCCAGGGATGCACTCTGCAAGGTTAGATCCTGCTGTCAGGCTGCCTCACGCTGGAGGTGGTGCTCCTTTTAGCTCAGCCTCGCAAGCTCCTAAAAGGCCATTTGGCTACGAGTAAGAGTGGCTGAGTGGGCAGGAGAGATGAGAAAAAGAGCCCACCTCACGCTGCATTGCTCCCTGGCCCCTCCCCAAGGCCTACAGCCCCCAGAATATATATGGCAGAACGGCACATGTATTGGCAATGAGCAGAGGCATCAGTGAAGCAGGCAGATCAAGGTGATTTCTGCTACTGTGCTAGATTGTGAAAAAAGCAAAAAGCAGCATACATTCCTCTCTGAACCGTGGATGCTAACCTCCAGCAGAGCGGGCAGAGCTGCTTGCACTACTCTCTCCATAATTTTCAGTCACTGTTAAGATCTTGCAAAATAATCCCAGAAAAAGGGGGATTCCTGCGCTAGGAAAACGTAAGACCAGAACGGTAAACATCATGATGAGCTTGTGTAACCCTCTGGATATCTAAACAACAAAGCTTTTCCCTCCCCCTGCCTCCCAGGAAGGCTTGGGAAGAGCCAGATTCTGTGGCACCCCAGCACCATGCCTACACATCCAGCCCATTCCTGTGGGTGCGTGGCACTTGATGAGCAACAGGGATTCTCCAGCACCCACAGGAATGTTTTGGTAAAGATCAGAGCCTGGGAAGGCTTCTGCCTTCCAGACTGCTCCAAAGATCTTCCCCAAGCTGGAGAATTCAAAGGAGTTCAGCCTAGTGGAGAGTTACATCATACTCTTCCTTCCCTTGATTTCCCTTAAGTTACTCCCATATTCCTTCCAGTTTATTTAATTTGTTGGCCAGGTCTCTATTCTGAGTCACCACACTGACACCAGCCACATCAGAATAAGGGCTGACACTGTCCCTGAACGACCGAACCTGATGGGAAACTGGTCTGGCAGGATTTCATGTGTCGCAGCCAAGCTTTTCAGATTTTAGGTGCTTTACAGTACTCCTATTCCTTCGCATCGGGGCTTCTCAGACTTCGGCTGCCCCTGCCTTCAAGGAAACCCGAATGTTGTTTTACTCAGATCTACGAGTAGGACAGTAGCTCTTAAGATCCACTCCAAAAAACACTTCAAATTCAGGGCCAGTCAATTGATCCAAAGTCCACCGAGTTCCACAGAAAAAGTTTCCGCTGAATATAGCGGATCAGGTCCTAACTCTAAAGGTTAGAGATTAACTATGAAGACCCAGATCTGAAAGCACTGACCACCTCTGTTGCCACCACACACGAGATCCTTGTAAGGGTAACAAAATGCCAAGCCCAGGCATAAGGTGACCCCTATTATCCTGCACTGCCTATAGCAAGGCTGCATTTTGCTTTCTGTAAAGTTTATCTCGTTGGGTGCCGCGGGTGGAAGCTCGCGAAGGGGATTTTTTGGGCTCCCTCTTGTGGCACATCACAGGGGACCCGCGGTCCCCTCCACTCCGGGAAGCAGCACCACGGGTTCTGTGGGGTTACTGGCTGCTTCGAGCCAAATTATACCACGTTTCACTCGTTGGGGTCGCACCTCGACTACCAGCTCAGGAACATGGGGGGGCAAGTCACTGCTGGATTACAAGGGAGAGTCTGAACAACTCCACCTCCCTCCCCTGGTGTTTCGCAATGGTCTCCTTCATATGCCGAAAGTTTTTCTGCGCTGACTGCGGTGGGGCAATACTCCTCAGCCTTTTCTCCCGGGAGCAGATGCCTCCAGAAGGAATGAGGCTTTCTTCAGTAAAGACGGGAACGACTGTGTCTACAGAGACACTCCATCTGTAGTTGAGCCAGTCAGCTGAAGGAAATCTGGGATGCCTTCTCAACAAGTCCCCAATTTGTGTTTAGAGCAGGGCCTGGCAAGACCAGCAAGGGGCTGGGACTTTCCAACTCTCTCTAATGACTGTCCTGGTTTTGATGAGCAGAAGGCAAAGTCAGCCCTCCCAGCCAAATCAGTGTCCCTTAAATTTGAACCTGCACTTACGTTAATCGCTGACTTGGGCCGGGAGAGCACAAGACACGCAGTCAAATCCACGTGGCTTTTGGCTTAGGAGGACAAGCAACCTTTACAATGGCTGCCCCTGATCTAGAGACTGGGCACTCCACAGGAACCGCTGCAGCCACAGGAGGAGCTTCTGGCTCCCAGATGTTTGTCACCGACGCTGTGCTGGAACGCGCTCACCTCCTCCATCCTCTTCTGCTTCAGTGCCAAGTCAGCCAGGGCAGTCAAAAGCAGCCTGAGCTGTTTTCATGAGGGGCTCCCACTTGCTGCTCGCAACCGCACAGAGCTGAACTGGGTGGCACATCGATTTGTCTGTCCTGCCCTTCCCCCACAGGTGAGCAGAGAGGCCTGAACAGCACCTACTTCTAAAGCTGATGAAGCAAATGTAGGTGTCCTGTTCAGCCGCTCTTTCTGGGGGGGAATGCCGCCTCAGAGAAAGCCAGGAGCAGCTGCGGCCAAAGGCAGGGAGCTGCTGGTCCTGTACCAGACCAAAAAGCAGAGCTCACGTTACCCCCTCCACAAGATCCAACAGCAGTATAGCAGGAGGACAGTCATCCGAACCCCTCCCCGCCATTTCTGCTACAGCCTCCTGCCCCCAGCTCCGGTACACCTCAGACACCCATCACTAACACCCAAGCACTCCAGAAACCATCGGGAGCTTAGCACCACCATTCTCTTTCCTCCCCACCAGACGCAAGGTAGCTGGGTGCCTTGCACACAAGAGGGATGGAAGCAGCGAGACTAAGGAAACACAGAGCCCGTGACAGAAGTCAGAGAAAGACACCACTTTGCCTACCCCACACAGCTCAAGAAACACCCCTGCATAAGGGATTAAACTGCAGAGATCCTCACGCTTGTAGCCACGCAAGCCCACCCGGGGTAGCAGCTTTGGCCCTATAAATGTCAGCTGCCCATCACGCTGCCACACGAATGCAAGCCACGCTGCTTCTGGGTGTCCACATCAACCCCTCTCTTGCCCCAAGGGCTCTTTCAGACAACAGCAGTAAAGCACCCGGGGCACAGGGAATGCTATGGCTTAACTCCCGCTAATTAGTCGGGTTAGATGCAGCCTGTACCTGGTGACAGGGTAACAGATCAGCTGTGTGCATAAAAGGCACCCATCCCCCACCCAGGGAAACAGCAGCACAGCTCAGCAAGCTTTCCACAGGCCTTGGGACAGCGCCGCTCCCAAGCGGAGGGGATGCACCCCTCTCCAAGCAGCAGCAGATGCGTGGTGGGGCCGTCTCTAAGGCTGAAGTGCAGGTTCCCACCTGCGTGTTCTCACCTTGAAGGGGAAGTCCATAGCCAGCACCTTACACAGGCTGTCTGAGGAGCAGGGGAAGTTCCGCAGGCCCACAAATTTGTACTGAAAGAGTAAGAGAGGGTTAGAAGAGACAACCACATAGCCTAAAGCAGAACAAGTCACTGAATCGAGCACTGGTGCAGAGGCAGCTAAGGAAGGATTTCCACCAGTGAAAATCCAGCATGAGAAGGAAAGGGTGAGGGACAGGCATCACATAAAACAACGAGATCTTGTAAAACTTGAGACAAGATCTCGTAAAACTTGAGACAAGATCTCAAGCAGCCACCCCATCATTAAACTGCTGTCCTTCCTGCCACAGGGTATTGCGGGCCCAAAAGCACAAACAGGCTCTAAAGAGGATTAGACAGCTCCTGAAAGGCAGGTTCCCTGGTGGCCGTTAACTCCATGATCTAGGTACAACCAATGGCAGATGAAGTCAGAGGGAACATGACAGGTATCTCCAATTTCTTACTCTTTCCATAGCCACTGGTGTCTGCGATTAGTACAGGTTATTGGCACAGACAGACCTCTGATGTGATTCAGAACAGCAGTTCATAAGCAAACCCCAGATCTAGAGACAGAACAACAGGACCAAGCTGTCCCATTGGTGCCAGTCACACCCCACTAGAGTAACTGAAACTGCTTGCATGAAAATCTACAAAAATCACCCAAGCCACCAGAGAGGCTAGGGTGGGATCAGCTGTTAGAGAGAACCCCCGCCATCTCTCCAGCAACGCTTGATAAAGGACATACATCACTGCAACTTTACAAATCTCATTCCAAAACCAGAAGATGACCTTCAAGAGAAGACCCCACCATGGATTGCCACCGTGATACCCAGACAGCATGAAATCTAGAGTGTCCAGAATGATCTACTTTGAGTATTTTATCACCCCAGTTTCAAATGACCCTCTCCTTGCATTTAATGAGATGCACACGGCAGAGACAGAGTGTACAGCTCCCACACGCTCCCGATACCTTTTTTCCCCAAAGCATCTAAGACTGCAGGAAGGACTTTTCAGGAGAGCTGACCCTGAGGCACTCTTTTAACCAAAATAGAAAATGATGACCTCTGGGCAGGATGCAAAGCAGACAGACATCTGCTCCAGCCTGCTGGCTCAGCCAAGCAAACCTTTCCACCCAGGAAATGAAAGCTGAAATGACTCCTGCTTCATGAGGTAGCTGTCTTCTGGATATTCCCATTGGAGTCAGAGCAGGATGTTCTGCAAATACAGATACCTCCACTGCTGACACAGGAGTGGTCATCCCCGTTTATGACCGATCTGCTCAATGCACAGGAGCTGTTCTGCTTAGCAGTGCAGCCATTGGATCCCACTTTGTAAACTGCTCCGTAGCCGAGCTGCCAAATCTCTTATGTCTGTCCCCAAAAATCACTTTCCAAGCTGCTGTGGGTTCTAGGTCTGACCTCCATGTGTAAGTCTTTAAAGGGAGACCTTTTATCCTTGCTGAGCAGGGACTCCGGGTAGCAATCCAGCAGCCACCCTGACAACTTCAACGATCCATTTAAGCAGGCGGGAAGGCTAAAGCTTTACAAGCCTTTCCCCTTGCCTCGTGAGTCCGCAAGACTAAACAAGAATAAATCCCATTGTAGTCAGGCTGCCAACCAATGCTACCCCTGTAGAAACCACAATGATTTTCCATTCTGTTTCAAGGTAAAGCTAAAAATGGCATGGAAGTTAGCTGATACCCTGCAGTCTGATCTCCCTCAGCACTTTGGCTGTGGGAGGAAAGCCACACACATTTACAATATTCAATAGTTCTATTTACATCCTGAACACGGCATCCCATTTCATCAGAAGTACACTTTGAAGCTTGATGAGGTGTGGGGTTAAGAAAAAAGCTTCCGCTTGTGAAAGAAAGTGCTGAAGCCTGCTGAACAGGAGACCTTACCCCCCATCCTCCTCCTCCTCCTCTTAGTGCAAAAGAACTTACTGGATTAATCCTGCTTTTCTCTCCCAGCCCTTCCTCCTCTTGGATCTTTGAGGAGAGCCAGAAGAATCTGAAGTCGGTCTGTGAAAGGAGGCAGAAACTTAATGACTATCCACCGCACATTGCTGATCAGCACTTGCTGGGTGTTGCCACTCCTTTGCACTCGCCTGGGAGATTTACAAACTCAGCTTCACCTACAGAACCAGCCAGCCCCATGAACTCTGCTACTTCCCCCAATACCCCCAAAAGATCCACCCAGTTATTCCAGTAACCAGAAGCCCATAAGCTGTAAAGATGCTGGCGCTTAGATGAAATACCCATCCTACTGCACGGTGCACCATGTCCAGTGCTGGCTGCAAAGCAGCTCACGGAACAGGGAACAAAAGGGAGGGGAGGGCAGAGGGGGAAGGTTCAGCACCTGGCAGTCATAAATGGGGTGTCCTCTCCAGCACATCACATCGAGGATATAGTACGTCTGCTGCACCTCGTTGTAGATGCAGTCCAAGATGCAGTACACTGCGCACACAAACACAGGGAGGTTGCAGACATGCCCCTGAGACTGCCTCACCCAGCAGCCAAATGCCAGCACAAATCTCTCCTGCATTAAGCCTGCCCTGATGTAAGGCTGCAAAGCTGCGACCACAAAAAGCCCTGTCCCAGACAGAGGCCCAGCAAGCAAAGGCATGTTTCAGAAAATGGCATTTATCAAACAGTTACCCCTTCTCCTGAGGGCAAGAAAGCAACTACAAGATGTATTAAGGAAGACCACACCGTACACAGCTCTCTGTCAGAAGACAGAAAGGATGTTGAGGTTTAAGAGTGTCAGTTAACCAGGCAGCTAATTAAAAGAAACTCTTACCAAGCATAAAGGTATCTGATACTGTCCACATCTAGTTATCCCCAGAGACACATGAACAGGGCCAAAGCTAACTACTCCCAGCAACAGAGAAGGGCACAGCTCCACGGCTCAAGGGAGCCGGAGGAACAGCACTGAGCCTCCTGGCGCACACGTTCACAGGGAGAAGCAGAAGGTTCCCCTCTCTCTATCCCAAATTCTGTTCCCAAATCCTCACACTGTTACCTTTCTCGCTCGTTGAATTGTGCCGGTTCCCCCCTGGCAGCAGGGATGGGAACCTGTTGACACAGAAACCGCTCTTGGTGTAAGCTGCTGTTGTGCCCTGTGAGGAAACAGGAGAGTAAAAAAAAAAAAAGAAAAATCAAGCCAGACGCACGGACCAGTCTTATGTTAGCTGGGAAAAAGGTACAGGTCCTTTACCAGATGGTGAGACATCACCACTGCTGCTGCTTACCCTAGACGCTACAACTAGTGACCTTTTCCCGATGGGACACACCACTACAACCCACTCCTGCTCCAGATCCAAGGGGACATCGACCAACCATTCTGACAGCATCAGCTATGGAGAAATCCAGAAAAAAAAATATCAGTTAGTAACAAGTCCCCCAAAGTTATGGAAAACTCATACATCAAGGATAAAGGAAGGTTTTGACTTGGCTTAAACAGCTACACTGGGTGCTTCAGACGCAATTTGCATTGCTCATCACCCAGCGTTAAGCACCAGAGGGGCTCACTCCCTCTCTCTAACCAACCTGCTTAACAGACTCTCCCCAAAGTCCTTCTCTTGCTTCCCAGCTGCTGACTAAGCTACAGACTACAGCATGGGGCTCACAGTCCTTGCCTGGGCACTCCTGTACCTTGGTCCTGGCTCCAGCCTCACTTTCAGCACTTCATTTGTGTATTTTAAATATGTGGCAGAGCATAGAGATTCCTAAACATTAGGAGTAAAGAGCCCAGACAAGCTGACCTCTTCAGAGACTGCCTGGCTATGATCACCTGAGCATCTGTGTGTCTTTTTAGGGCCGATATGGCACCAAGGCTAATAACACCCTCCAGCTGAGGTTTACCTTCCTTCCTGGTATCCCAGACATGGGGAGAACAGAAATCTTTAACTGAGTGCTGCATAACGGGATACAAACGCTGCTGGCTGAGCTGAAACCTCCCAGAGCACGCAGGCAGCTCATCTCCACCTCTCCTCCATTTGAACACAGCACATCGCACGGCTCCCCTCCAAGCACCAGGCCAGGTCAGCACCCCACACCCCTCCCGCTGCCTGGCCTCGCACTCACACCTGCTCCCCTTCACGAGGGACCCTCCTCACCTGATTGCCATAGCGCCTGGGCAGCCTGTGGCCAACATCCACGTCCATTTCCTCTTCCCCCGCATCTTCCCCCTCCTTCTCCTCGTCCCCGCTATCCACCCCTGCCCAGTCGTCATCTGCCAGCCTCCTGGCATGGTTCACGTAGTCCAGCCGCCTCCTGGGAGGTGGGGGGAAAGGAAAGAGCCCCGCTCGCCCTCCGCGGGAGACAGACTACCCCCTCCGCCCTGCACAGCCCCGGGCCCCGGCCCCGCAGCCCCTGCCGCCCGGTGGGCCCAGCACGGGCCTGTCCGCCCCCAGCGGCACCCCCCGGCCGGGCTCTCCCCTTCCTCGGGCCCCAGCTCACTCCCTCTGGAGGCGGAGGAGGCGCTGGCGGCGCTCGGCCTGCCCCAGGCCGCCGCGGGCCTTGTAGGCGGCGAGGCGGGGGTGCGGGGCCGCCGGGCTGTTGGGCCCCGCCAGGGCCACGCCGGCCGCCAGCGCCGCGCTCAGCTCCTCCATGGCAACGCCCGCCCGGCGCCCGCGCGCCGTGACGCACTTCCGCCCGACGGCGGGAACGGCGCCGCAGCCGGCCCGCAGCGCCCCCTCGCGGCGCGGAGGCGCCGCGCCCGACCGCCGCGCCGGCCAGCGGCAGCCCTCCCCCCCTATGACTCAGTTTCCCCTGCCGCCGGGAGGCGGGCAGGGACACTCGAGGCTGTGACCGGGCACGGGCGTAGGGGACATCCCGGGCAGGGACGGAGGGGACACACAGGGAAGGGGTGCGGGGGACAACTGCGGGCAGGGACGTAGGGCACCACCCCGAGCAGGGATGGAGGGGCCACCACGGCCACGGATGGAGGGCACCGTCCCGGGCAGGGACGGAGGGGATACCCCGGGCAGGGATGTAAGGGACATAGAGGGCGGGGATGGCGGGGGACAACGGCAGGCAGGGACATAGGGGACCACCGCGAGCAGGGACAGAGGGGACCGCGGTGGGCAGGGATGTCCGCGGCCATTCCCGCTCACGGCTGCGGGAGCAGCCGGTGCCGGTGCCGGTGCTGGTGCCGTGGGCGGGACCGGTGCCCCCGGGCCGGCTGCCTGCAGAGGGCAGCGTGCGACCTGCCGCGCCGCTCCCCTCCGCTCCCGGGCGGCGAACCGGGGAGCTCGGCGCTGCCGTGCGTCACGGGAGGCTGGCGGCCAGCCCCGCCACCGGCACCGGCACCAGCACCACCACCGCCACCGCCACCGGCACCGGGCAGCAGCACCGACATCGCGCAGCGGCGGCGGGCCCCGACACCGGAACCGGGCGGCGGTACCGAGGGTGGCCCCGGGGCGCCGAGGCCGGGCGGTGGCAGCGAGCGGCGGCCCCGGGCCCTGCCGGGCCATGCGGTGAGGGCGGCTCGCCGGTCCCGCCGACGGACGGGAGGCGCGGCCGGGCCGCGGCTGTGCTCGGCTCCCCGGGCCCGGTACGGCGGCGGCCGGGCCCCCCGTCCCCCCGCTCCCCTCCCCGGCCCGGCAGCGGGACCGGCCCGGTGCTGCCCAGCCAGCGGGCCCTCCCGTCCCGCCCCAGACCCGCGGATTCCTGGGCTACCCCCCCCACACACACACACACCCCAACCCCCCTCCCAACCCCCGGGAAAATCGGCCCGGAAAGGAATTGCAAAATTCCGGGATCACCGGGAGGTTGGGCTGGGTTTGGGGCCGGTTCCCGGCACTTCCCCGGGGCCCGGCAGCCGCTGGCGGGAGGGAAGCGGGGGGTTTGTCCACAGGAGCCCCGGAAAAAGTCGCTTTGGATTTCTTTCCTCGCCGGCAGCCAGATCTTTTCCTCCCAGAACGTGGAACGGCGGGATCGGCGTCCCAGCGAGCTCGGACCTGCGCGGCCATGGCAGAGCCCGGCTCCTGGCCCGGCCGGGGGCTGCATCCCGCCGCGGCCAAGGAAACGCCGCTCGCTTGACCGGGGAATGTTGTTTTTAACCGGGGCGCTGGCATCGGGGGGGGCGCTTGGACATACGGACCTTGGCGTCGCCTCGTAGGGGATTTCTTTTCCACCTTTTTTTTTTTTTTATTAGTTCATTTCCCTGAGAAACCAGCCAAGCCTTTTCCCACTGGTGGTGGCCTGGAGCTTGTGGCGTTGCCGGGGGGGGCGGTTTTTGGCTGCGGGGGTTGCGTGACGCTGTGTCCCCCCCACCCTGGGACCAGCCATGGCGTTGAAAGCCAGAGCGCTTTACAACTTCCAGAGCGAAAACAAAGAGGAGATCAGCATCCAGGAGAACGAGGAGCTCGTCATCTTCAGCGAGAACTCCCTGGACGGGTGGTTACAGGGCCAAAACAGCCGCGGGGAGACCGGCCTCTTCCCTGCCTCCTACGTCGAGATCCTCCGCTCCCGGTCAGGCTCCAACTACACGGATTACTCCAGCAGCCCGGCCGGCTCGCCCGGGCACGACTCCTTCTACACAGCTCCCCCCAACCCCGGCATCCCCTACCAGGGCAGTTTTGAGGATGACGATGATGATGATTGGGATGACTGGGACGATGCTTGCACGGTGGTGGAGGAGCCCCGGAGCGCACCGGGCACCAATGGGCACCCCTCGCCCAGCCTGCAGTACCCGACAGCGTACGGCCACCACCAGCACGCCGGTTACCATCCCAAGCCGGCACTGGAAAGGCAGGACAGCATGAGCTCCTCCAAGAGGGGCAGCGTGGTGGGGAGGAACCTCAACCGCTTCTCGTGCTTTGTGCGCTCGGGGGTGGAAGCCTTCATCCTGGGTGATGTGCCCCTGATGTCCAAGATCGCTGAGGTGTACTGCATTGAGATGGGCTCCAAAGGTCCCCAGTGGAGGGCAAACCCACACCCCTTCATCTGCTCCGTGGAGGACCCGACCAAGCAAACCAAGTTCAAGGGCATCAAGAGCTACATCTCCTACAAGCTGACCCCCAGCAACATCAACTCGCCCGTCTACCGGCGGTACAAGCACTTTGACTGGCTCTACAACCGCCTCCTGCACAAGTTCACAGTCATATCGGTGCCCCACCTGCCCGAGAAGCAGGCCACCGGGCGCTTCGAGGAGGACTTCATCGAGAAGCGCAAGCGGCGCCTGATCCTCTGGATGGACCATATGACCAGCCACCCCGTCCTCTCCCAGTATGAGGGCTTCCAGCACTTCCTCTGCTGCCGTGATGAGAAGCAGTGGAAGCTGGGCAAACGCCGGGCAGAGAAGGATGAGATGGTGGGCGCCAGCTTCCTCCTCACCATCCAGATCCCCACGGAGCACCAGGACCTGCAGGATGTGGAGGACCGCGTGGACGCCTTCAAGGCCTTCAGCAAGAAGATGGACGACAGCGTCCTGCAGCTGACCAACGTGGCCTCGGAGCTGGTGCGCAAGCACGTGGGGGGCTTCCGGAAGGAATTCCAGAAGCTGGGCAATGCCTTCCAAGCCATCAGCCACTCCTTCCACATGGACCCCCCCTACAGCTCGGACGCCCTCAACAATGCCATCTCCCACACGGGCAAGACGTACGAGACCGTGGGGGAGATGTTCGCCGAGCAGCCCAAAAATGACCTGTTCCTCATGCTGGACACTCTCTCTTTGTACCAAGGGCTCCTTTCCAACTTTCCGGACATCATCCACCTCCAGAAAGGTAATGGTGGCTTCTTACCCCCCGGTGATGACCTCTCATGTGTGATGGCTCCACCTGAGTGGGGATGCAATGAAGAAACCCTGTGCTGTGCAGGGGTGGGAATGGGGAGGGGGCATGAGGATAGGGATGGGAATGAGGATGGGGACCATTGCCTGTGGCTCCCAGGGAGGTGGCATGGTCCCTGCTGGCATGGCTCCCCCGTCGCCCCAGCCTGGAAGAGGCTGATGGGGCTGGTGGTGCTGCCCCAGGTGCTGCCATGGGCTCCATAACTGCTGCTGACAGTGCCCGAAGCGCTGGCGGGGGGGGTCAGCACAGTTGTCACTCCCCCCAAGCCATGAGCCCAAGCCAGCACCTCAGCTCTGGGCTCCAGGGTGACCTGCCCAGCACCTTGTGAGCGAGGGGCTGTGTTGCATCCCCACTCACCACCACTTCTCCCTCCTCATCCTCCCTCCCCAGCCAAGGCAGCGGTTGGGTGGCCAGCAGGGATGCTCCAGCTTGCTCCCCCAGGGCTGGGATGCGGCTGGACATGGCCTGGGGTCGGTCAGAGGGGCGGGGGGGGACGACAACGATGACGACTGTGCAGGTCAAGGTGGGAGGTGGACGTGTCCTTTCTTCCCACCAGCCCCACCGCACTCCCGTGGCTGGGGGACACACACTGAACCTCCTGGGGACAACCAGGGTCAAACTCTTCAAGGTTTAGCACTCCCAGGGCATCGGGGCTCCCTGCATCCCCTTCATCCCCATGTGCTCACTGGTCCCCTGGGTATTTGGGGGGGTAACGAGGGAGGAGGAGGGGTGAGAAGCGTCTGCTCTGCCCTTTTGGTGGGGGGGCTGTGGCGGGCAGGGCTCGGTGTCCCTTTGCACCCTGGCAGCAGGGTGTGACGCAGCTGGGTGTGTGAGCGGGGCTGAAGTCCATGGGGAGGGGACGCCTGTGCCGGCATCCGTGGATCTGGGGGGGGCAGGCAGTTTTCCCCAGGGTGAAGCCAGGGCTGCCCATGCCCGAGCAGCCAGGGGTGCCTGTGCATTGCTCCGCATCCCTGGGGGAGGCTGGGAGGGCACAGGGGGAAGGAGAATGCAATCCTGCCCTGGCGCTTCCTCGCCTTTCCCTCCCCGCGTTGTTTACTGGCGGGTGAGAGGGGCTGGATCCCGTCCGGAAGCAAGGCCGCGTGGGCAGCGGAAGGCAGGATCTGGCCTCCAACTTTTGCTTCTTCCTCCTCCTCCTCCTCGTCTCCACTGGGAGCAGGGCTGGTGCGGCAGGAGCACCGTAACCCCGGGTCCAGTGCTCCCGG
The DNA here is from genome assembly GCF_015220075.1 of Falco rusticolus. Lineage (NCBI taxonomy): Eukaryota > Metazoa > Chordata > Aves > Falconiformes > Falconidae > Falco > Falco rusticolus. The sequence continues at coordinate 2,430,776 of NC_051193.1, forward strand.
CAAGGGGCAGGGAGGAGGGAAGCAAGCCTGGTGAGCTGCAGGCCAGATCCTGTTTTCAGGCGAAAAGCCTCTGTGGTAATGAGGGGGGAGGAATGCAGGGCTGGAGCCAGGCAGGATTCTTTCGAAACCGAGCTGTAAAAAATAAAGGGAAGGAGGGGGAAGAACTGGTGTCAGAGCATCAGCTGCCTGAGGGAGAGGGAGATGCTTTCCCAGCCGAGCTCCGGCTGGTGCTGCATGCCCTTCCCACACCCTGGTTCATCCCCTCCCGAGCTGGGGTCTCCCCACCCGTATCCATGGGGTAGCATCAAACATCGTCAGGGCAGGCTTGGCCGGGGTGCTTGGCTGTGGTAACACTGCCCCACGTTAGCGTTGCACCCCGCGCCTGGCATCGCACCCTTCCAGCAGCCCAGACCCCCAAACCTCCTGCTAAGTTCGAGGCTGTGGGGCCAGGCTGGTGCCCCGGCACAGAGAGTGAGGGGACCTGCCGGGGCCGGCCAGAGATGCCTGTGCCAGGGGGAGGGGGACGGAGGGTCGCACGGATCCATCAGCCTCTCACCCTTCCCCCTGCCTCGCCAGGTGCCTTCGCCAAGGTGAAGGAGAGCCAGCGGATGAGCGACGAGGGCAGGATGGACCAGGAGGAGGCAGACGGGATCCGCAAGCGCTGCCGCGTGGTGGGCTTTGCCCTGCAAGCCGAGATGAACCACTTCCATGAGCGGCGTGTGGCCGACTTCAAGAGGATGATGCAGTCTTACTTAAAGCAGCAGATCGTCTTCTACCAGCGCGTCAGCCAGCAGCTGGAGAAGACGTTACGCATGTACGACAACCTCTAACGCCTCCGCTTGCTGCCCCCCAAAATCACGCACTTGTCTATCCGCAGCCTTGCAGACCTCCTCTGTTTGTGACGGGCTGAGAATGAATGGGAACTCATGACGCTAGTGACCAAATACCTTCGGGCTTTCTTCCCCCTTCCCGGGTGGGCAGGCTGCGCTCCTGCGGGGAAGGGCTTGCCCACGGGCTGGCCATGCCACCTCTTTCCCTGGGGACCTCCCACCCTGCCGCGGGTCTGGCAGGGGCGCAGGGGGGTCACAAGAGAGACGGATGTGGAGGTAACAGGGCCGGTATCTCTGCCCAGTGATTTTTAGCTTTCTGAAAACCCATCCTCCTGGAGCAGAGATGGGTGCATCCCAGCCCGCTGGGAGAAGAAATCAAAGCAGTCGACACTTTGCACACTAGAAGCTTTTCTGATGGAAAAAAAAAGAGCAGAAAAAGATCTTTATTTGGAAGAGAACATTGGAGTTTTTGTCACAAGATATTTTCAATATTTTCCATTTTTCGCAAATGTTTCTGCAGCATTTTTACCAATCAGTTTTTAAGTAGACACACAGAAGCAAAGGGAAATCTCTTTCTTGAGCATGGCTGTTGTCTGGGAAAAGGGAGAAAAAAAACCACCACCCCCCACAGCCTTTTCAATAAAATTGTTGGTAGAAAAACCACCCACCTCCTTCCCAGAGATGTCTGTGGAAAACGGAGCCGCTCCAGGATCCTGGGGAAGGCTCCACATCCGAGCATCCCCAGGCTTCCAGCCAGCTTCCGAAAATCCCTGTGCTGTGGGCAGCAGGGGGCTGAGTGCTGCAGGGGCTCCTGTGCTGGCTGCCCTCCTGCTCTCCAAACAACCCACCGAGGGGCAAATCCTGCCCCGCTTCACCCTGCCCAGTGGTGCAGGACCCAGGGAAGCGTGCAGCTGCCTGGGGAGACAGCGGGGCTGGCACGGGGGCCTTGTTTTTGAAGGGAAATGGCTGGGATAAATCACGGCGAGGAAAGTTAGGGCTGCCTTGGCCTGGCTCCAGGGTTAAAATTAGCCCCGGCATGCAGACCAGCGGGGTATTGTTAAAATAACAGCGGCGCTGGGAATGCGGCGGGCTGCGCTCCATCCTCCCAGAGCCCTCCCTGGCCTCAGCCCGCGGGATCAAGCACAACGAAATACAGCCGGAGATGTCGCGCAGCCGCTGTCCAGGCAGGACGCATTTCCTCCTGCATCCCACAGCCAGGGCAGTCCCCTTCGCCATGGCCCCAGCCTGGCCCCAGCCTGTCTTAGCTCCATCTTACTCCAGCCCCAGCCCACCCTGGCTGTATCCTTCCTTGGCACCATCCCATCCCATCCCATCCCACCCATCCCAACCCCATCCCGTCCCATCCCACCCCATCCCATCCCATCCCATCCCAACCCATCCCATCCCATCTCATCCCATCCTGTCCCGTCCCGTCCCATCCCATCCCATCCCATCCCAACCCAACCCCATCCCATCCCATCCCATCCCATCCCATCCCATCCCATCCCATCCCTCCCATCCTATCCCATCCCATCCCGTCCCATCCCGTCCCATCCCATCCCATCCCATCCCATCCCATCCCGTCCCGTCCCGTCCCGTCCCATCCCATCCCATCCCATCCCATCCCATCCCAACCCCATCCCACCCTGGCCCTGTCCTTTCTCAGCTCTGTCTTACCCCAGCACCATCCTACCTTGGCCCCATCCCACCCCAGCCACATCTCATCCCAGCACCATCCCAAACCCAGCCCAGCCCAGCTCCCCCAGCAGCAGCAGCTATAGGAATAGGGTGGCTAACCCCCATGCTGACCCCGCAGGGTTAACACCTTGTCCCCAGCCCCGCTGGCCATGCACTGGATGACCGATGACCACAGTTGCCTTGGCCCCATCTGGACGCCAGACGCGGTGTGGGACAGCGGGTCCCTTCCACCCCAGCCCTGCTGTCCCCCGCTTTCCCTCGGGAGCACCATGGGCACTGGGTTTGAGCCTCCCACCGCCACCTCTGGGTGCCCTTGGCACCACAAGCAGCGTCTGGAGCCATGCCGGCTCATCCCAGCTGCCCTGGACCCGGCGCAGCGGGGGCATGCCCTGCCTGGGGTCCCCCATGGCAGCATGGTCCCTAGGGTGTCCCAGAGACAGGTTTTCGAGGGTCTGAATGTGGGGTGGGGGACAGGGACCTGGGAGGGTGGGAGAGCAGATGGCGGTGCTGGGAGGGTGTGTGCAGCTGAGGCAAAGGAGTTAGTCCCCCTCGGAGCCACCCTGATAAACGCCTCTAGATCCGCGCCCTGAAGCCCGGCTGGTTGCACCCTCGGGGAGGGCTGAGCGCTGCAAAGAGCCACCTCTGCTCACAGGGTGTGTGACCAGAGCAGGGACGTGTCCCAGTGCCCCGGGAGCTCTTCCTCCACACCAGTGTCCTGGCATGGGGACAGGGACAGGGCAGGGGGTGCCTTCAGGCTGCGTGCATGCCCTCAGAAGGCTGTGCCTCAGTTTCCCCAAGGGTGGACCTGTGCTCTCTGCAGTCCTTTGGCACCCACAAAGGTCTCCCTGCCCCACCAGCCACCCCTCTGCGTACCCCCACGTCTGGACCATGCTCCCCTGGCTGGCTCAGTGTGGCGAACCCAGCGGCTGGGAGATCCTGCTTCCCATTAACATTCCTGCCTTTTTCCTCCACCACCTGGCAGCAGGCGGCAGGGGCTCTCCCTGCCCATGGGAGAGCGTTTCGGGGTCTGCCTTGGCCGAGCGGTGGGCTCGAGCATCCTCCTGTTGCCGACAGCATCCTGCGAAGGTGCTGAGGTTTGGAGGATGGAACCAGCTCTGAGCATCCCACTGGCTGCCCGGGTGCTCCTGCCACTGGGTGGGCACTCCAGGGTGCAGGGTGGCAGTGGGGAGGGGGGCTGGGGGTGCACGCAGTGCTCCCCGTGCACCAGTGGTTTCAGTTGCTGCCCTTATCCAGGACACAGGCTGTTCCCTGCTCCCGCTCAGGGTCATGACAAGAAAAAAAGTCCCGGGGCGCGCAGGGCCGAGAGGAAATGCTGGGAACATGGGGCAGGTCCGCTTCCTCCTCCCACTTCCCAAGGCTGCTCCTGCGTGGGAAAGCCAAGGCCAAGGCACCGGCACGAGCCCCGCCGGCATGACAGCCGGATGGGGAGGTGGCGGTGGCACTGGTGGCCGGTGCGTCCTCCCCCGGGAGCACCACAGCTGGCACGGGAGATGCTGTCGCTGCCTCTGCTCCGGTGGGTGGCTTCCAAGAGCCCTTGTCTTGCCTTTGGGCCTCTCCCCGCTGTGGAAAGAAAATCTGGCACCTCTGGTTTGACCTCTGGGAGACCAGGGTTTATATGCAGGCGGTAGGGACAACCTATATCCCACCCACGTCATGCACCAGCAAGGCTCGGCTCGGTGGGATGTGCCACCTCCACAGCCACACCAACCCTCTGCTGCTACATGAAGCCGCCCCCAGCAGTGTGCCCGCCAAGCCTGGCCCAGGGCTGGGTGCTCTGGGGTGGGAGGACCCCCTCCCGGGGTCCCCTGCGGACCAGCGAGCGGCTGGAGGGTGGGGATGTGCTGGGTGCCTCTTGCCCCTGCATCTGGGACAAGCGGAGCTGCTGGTCGGAGGCTCAGCCTCACAGACACCCCCACCATCTCCAAGTGCTCAGGAATTCGGGATCCCCAAAGCGGAGCGTGGGGCGCAGCTCCCAGCAGGGCAGCCGGGCAGGATCAGGCCTGTGGGGCGGCTGCGCTGCCAGTGCGCTTGGCAAGCACAGCACAGCTGCCGACGGGGAGCAGGGAGCGGAGTCACGTCAGGGCTGGCAGCAGCTCTGGGGCTGCGTGTGCAGGGGATGGAACCGAGTGGGATTTTGCTGCTGGAACAGCTGCAAGGTCCCATCCGGACCCATCCCCACCGTGCTGCGAGGTGGATGAACCTGTGCCCGCACTGAGGAGCAACACCAGGCAGATGCACACAGGAGGGCACTGGTATGGGGAGGCAACGGACCAGGGGCAGGAGGAGACAGCTCAGACTGCCAGATCAAATCTTTTAATTGCTGCACTTCTCAGTTATTTCCGAAGCATGACCCTGACTCGGCTCCTCCAGGCAAGGCAACGAGCACCAGCTGGTTCCCTTGGCTGCAGCTATAAATGCTCCGTCCCGCTCCCAGCCTAGGGCAATTGTTGGAGACCGGTAGTGCCTGTGCTAGAGGAATGAGCTGGGAACCCATCTTTAATTGCAGCTGGGGTTTGCCAGCCCTCCTCATTCCCCTGCTGCTGAGTGCCTCAGCCCTGGTACTCTGCGAAGTACTGGTTCCCCATGTCAGAGCTGGGGCGATGCCTGGGGCAGGATCTGTCCCAGCTCTCCGTGCCAGAACAGATAACCTCTCTCCAGCTCCTGGGAAGGTGCTGAGCCTGGGGAGGTAGGTCCTGTGCTTCTGGGGAGCTGTGTCACTGGGCGTGTTGTTTTTGCAGGAGGGGTGGAGACCCCAAGCTCTCCCTCCGTCACTGTCTGCTGTGGAGCTGCTGGGTGTGGAAGCAGAGGTTTGGCTCCATCTGTCTTAAATTTAAACGGGCAGCCGGGCTGGAGAGCTCTGGCAGGCAGCAGCTGCGTGGGGGATGCTCTCTGGTGTCCAGGTCCTCACCTTTCTGTCTTTCCCTTTGCTTGCCAGGGCCTCGGGAGCTCCTCTAGCCTGGCAGGAGAAATTTACGTGCTCTATCTCAGGTGGGCAAGGTGCTGGTGGGGATGGCTGACTCCTGGGGACAGGCCTGTCCCCACACTGCTCATTGCGAGGTGCTCCCAGGGTGATGTGCCTGCAGCCTGCGTGTCCCCCAGGCTCCATCCTGCTCTGCTGGCTGCCAGCCCAGCCTGTTTGGCAGGCTGCGGGCATGGCCTGCCGGGATCAGGCAGGCACGTAGCAGGGACAGGGAGGGCTCCTGCCATGCCTGGGCACTGAGCTCAGCTCAGAGCTGAGAGTGGAGGTGCTGAGCCTCGTCATGCTACACAGCAGCCAGCCTGAGGTCTGGTTCTGACGTCCCACATGGGGCAGCCCCTAGGAGGACCTGGCCACCCCTGGGTGGGTCCTTCATCTGCCTTGGGAGGAATAGAGGTGCTCCTGCTCCTTAGGTAGGGTCTCCTGGAGACTTCCCAGCACTGCTTGCGAGCAGGGTGTGTGACCCAGACCCCCTGAGAGGACCCCAGCATGCTCCTCCTGACTCCCAGCAAAATCCAGAGCATCTCCTGGGGCTGTTAAGAGCTGCTCGGGAAGTTTTGGGATGGGGACAGGGCAGCAGGAGCCCTAGGACCATGCTTTGCCCCCACAAAAGAGGGGGGCTGCCTGTGCAAGTCAGGGGGTTCATGCACTTGCTGTGACTCCATCCCCAGGAGCAACGTGGGCACCATTGCAGGGTCCCGCAGCCTGCTGCAGTGGAGGGTCTTGGAGGCTGGGGACGTGACGCTTACATAGGTCCTGATCTCATGTGCAGGGCTTGGACGTGCTGGCCTGTAGCCTGGCTGGGAATAAAGTCCCTCTGTTGTTGAACTCATGCATTTGCATGGCTGAAGCTTGTGGGGGAGGGTTCCAAAGCCAAATGATCCTACCTGCCCTGGGTGGGTGCTGAAAGAAACCTGTTTGGCCTATTGTTTGTTTGCATTTGAACAGGTGCCTGGAAACTGGCTCAGTCACCAGAGCTGTGACAGATTCCCCTCCTACCTGTGAGCTCTGGTGTCTCGGCTCCTGCAGAGTGCTGGCCCTCCCTGAGCTGGTACCACCATGCCGGTATCCTCACGAACCCAGGAGAGGGGTCAGAGCAGCCCGCTGCAGGTGCGATGCCTGGGAGATGGCTGTGGGGTGACGGTCCCCTTCTCCCTTCCCAAGGCAGTGGTGTGGCCCAGGGAAGCTTTGCATTGCTGCAGTGCTTGAAGCCACGGCTAGCACAGGGCAGGGCCAGCCTGCTGGGCAACTCAGAGGAGATTTCCTGGCTGCTTTAAAGGCACTGTGGATCTGCCGAGGAAATGGCAGGGGAAGGTTACTCTTATTCCTTCTCCCTACTGCTTCCAGGCTGGGCTCTGCAGCAGGGCATCGTTTCAGTGTGCCCCGTCCCTGCAGCCCTGCCGTGCCTGCCTGCGGACCAGCGGGCTGCCTTCTCCCTGCGCCGTGCGACAGTACTGCTTCTCCTCTCCTGGCTGATCTGAGCTCAAACTGGGACATTAACCCCAGCGCTGGGCTCAAATCCTGGCAGGGACCTACCGATGGATCCAGGCCAGGCTGCATCCTGCCCTGGGATCTAGCTGTGGGGGCTTCCCAGCAGAGCAGGAGGCATTCCCTGCTTCTGGGGCTCATAGAAAGCAAAGGTGACTTCTGAAATAAGAACAGAAGTGAAGTTCATGGGGGGGGTTTCGCCACTTGTGAGCCCCTGTGTGACTGCCTGTGTAACCTGGTGGTCAGGCACTGAGATGCTTTCACCCAGGTGGTCACTGTGGGGTGTCTGGAGGTGGCACAGAGGACAAGGGACACCTGCATTGAGTCTTCATGTCTTCTGGGTGGCTCTACCTGGTGATATCCTTGCTTTTGATATGCGTCTTCCTACCGTTTAGGAGGTGGTGGCAGGTATGGGCTATCATCTCCATCCTGTCACACCTCTGTGAGTCACTGCAACTTGCTCACTGTCTCTGTGTCTGGGTGTCTGCTGGCTCCTGCCCTGCTTTAAGCCACTCCATGTTTTCCCTTAGTGACTTGAGGCTTTGCTTTAGCTGGGCGGTGGGCTGGCACTCCTTTTTTTTTTTTTTTTTTTTTTTCCCCCTCTATCCTGCCTCTTATTCCCTGACCCAGGTGTCCTCAGAAGCTGCATGTAGATGTGTGAGGGTCCTGATGACCTGTTGATCCACATGTCCTCAGCATCTTCTTACAGCCCCTCTTCTCCCTTCCTGGTGCTCCCTGAGGGCCTCATTCCACCCAACCCTGAACTTCTGTGCACAGTAATGCCTCCCTGGCACCAGGAGCAGGGACATCTCCCTCCTGGGCAGCACCCACCCATAATGCCCTCTCCCATGGCAGGACTGGGGGACATGTGCACCCCACTGTGGGTGCAAATGCCTTGCCTGCAGCTTGGGTTGAGCCGGGGGCTCAGCTGGTGGTGCCACGGGAGAAATGTCTCTGGCCATGTCCTGGGGCAGGTGCTCCCTGGGGACAGCAGTCTTGCTCTGGGTGGCTTTTCTTGCTTTAAAAACATGGGTAGAAGACAGAGGAGGGGCCTGGGTGTGAGACACCGGGGGGTGTGCCCAGTTTGGGGGAGACAGCAGCAGCTGCAGGGGCAGGAGGAGATGGGGAGATGCTCCCTGGGAATAAAGCATGTGAGGTCATGGGCAGAGCTGGCTTTTGTTGGCTAGCTGTGCACATCTGGCCCAGCCCAGGAGGGGAGCAGCACATCTGGCAGAGCAGCTGTAAGCATCTCTCTCAGCTGCAGTCAATGGCTCAACGTCCAAGTGGAGACCAGTGATGAGTGGCATTCCTCAGGGGTCTGCACTGGGACCAGTGCTGTTTTACATCTTTGTCAGCAACATGGACACTGGGATCGAGTGCACCCCGGTGGCACCAGGCTGTGTGGTGCAGCTGACCCTGGAGGGCAGGGGTGCCACCAGGAGGGACCTTGACAGGCTGGGCAGGTGGGGCTGTGTGACCTCATGAAGTTCAGCAAGGCCAAGTGCAAGGTCCTGCGCCTGGGTCAGGGCGATCCCAGCACCGGGGCAGGCTGGGCAGGGAGTGGGTTGGGAGCAGCCCTGGGGAGAAGGACGTGGGGGTGCTGGTGGGGGGGAAGCTCAGCAGGGCTCAGCAAGGTGCGCTCGCCCCCGGCCAGCCGGGTCCTGGGCTGCATCCCAAGCGGCGTGGCCGGTGGGTTGGGGTCATTCCCCCCCGTGCTCTGGTGAGACCCCCCCTGCGGTGCCGCGTTCGGCACCGGGGCCCCCAGCGCAGGAGGGATGCGGACCTGCTGGAGGAGGGTGTGAAGGTGATGGGGGGGCTGGAGCCCCTCTCCTGTGGGGACAGGGCGAGAGGGTTGGGGCTGTTCAGCCTGGGGAAGAGGCGGCTCCAGGAGACCTTCCAGCACCTCCCAGCACCCAAGGGGGCGACAGGAAAGCTGGGGAGGGGCGTTTTACAAGGGCAGCGATAGGGCAAGGGGGAAACTGAAAGAGGATGGATTTCGATTAGATATCAGGAAGAAATCCTTCCCCGTGCGGGCGGCGAGGCGCTGGCACAGGCTGCCCGGAGAGGCTGTGGGTGCCCCATCCCTGGCAGTGCCCAAGGCCAGGCTGGACGGGGCTGGGGGCAGCCTGGGCTGGGGGGGGTGTCCCTGCCCCTGGCACGGGTGGGACTTGGGTGGTCTTTAAGGTCCCTGCCAACCCAAACACTTCTGTGATCTTTCCTAAACCTCAGCAAGCTTTATAACCAGCTTAGCAGGGAAGGGTGCAGCCCAGCCCCTGTCACCCTCAAAACCTCCCAGACCAGTGTGGTTCTGGCCCAAACTGGGGTGAGGTGGAGGGGCTGCACTTCCACATGAGCAGGCAGCTTTGCTGCTGTGCCCTGGCTGGGCACGATGCCTGCGGGGCTCTGGGGAAGGCAGAGATGCTGCGGTGAATCCCTGTGTGGGGAAGCCAAAGGACCCGGCCAGGAAACTTTTGAGCTTGTTTGGGCTTTGGTTTGCCTGTTCCACAGCTGGGCAGGAGCCCACCCAGACCCTCAGCCCTTCCCCAGGTGGGTGGTGGTGGGCAGCACTGAGGATGGGCCATATCCTGCCCCAGCCATCCTGCTGTGAGTCCCAAAGAGCCCACGGAGGACCAACACCTTTGTTCAGGATTTAAACCCTGCCAGCAGAGCTTGGCCCTGGAGAACCGCAGTCCTCGCTGGCGTTTTCCAGGTTACTGACTGTCCTCCCCTGACCTCAGGAAATGGATGTTTCCCAGCAGCAGGAATAAAACTCCAAGCCTTAAAACTAACCTGCTTTGCTTTCAATGCTCCTTACAAAATAGGCCACGTTCCTTCTCTTTAATCCCTGGGTGCGAGGCAAAAACCATTTGAAAGGAAAACACGGTGGATGCTTCCAAGGGGGCCCATGGTGGATGCCACCGGCTTCCCTGCAAACCTCCGTCTCTCGTGGGGGTATGTGACTAGCAAAGATAATAAATGTGGCGGTGCAGGCACAGAGCTGTGATCTGAGGGAGGGAGGTGACGACATTCCCTCCGCTCTGTGCGGAGAGGTTGTCCCAACCTTTTGGGAGCAGCGCTTCCATGGCAAGCACTGAGTTGTGGCGTGGGTAGCCCAGTCCTGCTGTCCCCCTTTTACAGAGGGGAGAGGATGTCACTTGCCTCTGAGCAGAAGGAAAGATAAATTTTTTTATTTTTTAATTTTTCCCCTCCTCTGGATGGGGCAGGAGGAAGGTTTTGGAGGCAGGGAGGTTGCAGCAGTGCGTGGGCTTGGCACCCATTGGCACCAGCTGCCTGGGGGTGAGAGGGCTCGGAGGTGCCATGCCTGCCTCTGCCGTGCCCTGTCTTGCCTGTACTGGGGGGTACGGGGCTGCCTGCCCACACCCTGGTGGCTGTGGGTGCTGGTGAGATGTGCTAGCACCCGCCAGCTGGAGCGGGGCAGGTGTGATTTACCACTCGGCAAACGTCTGGCACTGTAAATGCAGCCAGGAAAACTGCTGGCATGGTGCAGGCAACCATCCCGGTTCTGCCGCAGCCTTGGAGTGGGACAGCACGGGGTGCTGGTGTGGGGAGGGATCACAGGATGGATTTTACCCTGGGTGAGAGGGGTGCGAATGTAAAACATCCCCCGTGGTCCCTGGGGGCTTGCTTCAGCTTCCCATCGGTGTTGCAAGAGCGGGATGTGCCCTGTGATGAGCTTCCCAGCTGTAGCAGTGCAGGGTATTATTGTTGGGTCCCATCCTGAGCTCAGTGCTCAGTTTTTCCTCTGCTCTTCCTCAGACAGTTTCTATTAAAGTTTTTAGGACTCCAGGCTGGGGAAAATTTGAGCAAGAGCCTGGAGTTTGGTCCGTTACCTCCAAATGTCACTCTGCAGCTTGCTGGGCTTTAAACAGGCCTGGCAAGGGGGACGGCTTACGAAAACAGTGATGCACCTCGGAAAAGGCACTTTATTCTGTTTACTTCTGCTGTACTGGAGTATACAGTGGAAAAACGCGCTGGCTCGGGTTCTCCACTCTCCTCTCTGGTTTCACGCCACCCAGGTGAGCTCCTGCCCCCCTCCCTGCCCAGGGCATCCTACCTGTTGTGCAACCCCCTCCCCGGGGCTCAGTGCAATCTGCTTTATGAAGCACACGGCAAGCACGCAGAGAAAGAGCAAGACGGGTTTTTTTTTCCAAGTGGGTGGGGATTTTTAAATTCCCCTGGCATTGGCCACAGAGTTTTTTCCGAGCCTCTGCTCCAGTGTCTCAGCCCGCCTAGCCCTGGGGGATTTGGGCAGCTTCATCCCCAGCCTGACTCAGCGCAAGCTGCTCCTCATCCTCCCTCTGGCGCCAAGAGCTGCGGCAAACACCTCCGCAGCGATCGGTGCTGCCCATGGAGGAGCCACCACTGGACCCTCCTGGGTGGCTCGGTGGGGACCGGTGCTGTCAGGTCCCCTCCAGCACTGCGGCCACCGTCGGGTGGCCCAAATGAGCACCCAAAGTCAGCGTTCCCCAGGGATGCTCGGGCATTTTGCCTGCTCCCACTTGCTTATGCAGTGCCCCCCTCCCCTGCCCAAAGCTACCTGGAAATTTGGGGCTCCCGGGTGGGCCGGACGGGCACCCCCCATATCCCCAGGGCCCTCCTACATCTGCAGGATGCCAGCTCCCAGGGAGAAGGAGGACAGCTGGGAGGAGGCGGCCGACAGCGCTCTGGGAGGGTGTGGACCCCCAGGTGGTCTCATTGCCCCCGTGCCTGAGCCCTTCACACCCAGTACTGGTTGTTTTTCAAGGGAGGGTTGGAAGTCCGGCAGTACTGGAGGAGCTCAGGGTCTGGCGGTGCTCCAGGACCTGTGCCCTGGGGTGGTGGACCCGTGCCCTTGCCCTCCGGGGCATTGACAGTTGTTAGGGGGATGCCTTGGTTGGGGTCCATCCTCCGGAAGGTCTCCTGGTCTGGCACAGCCCCGTTCTTGGCCTTGGAGGAGGGGGTGCCCTGGACATGGTGCTTCCCTGTCTTGTTGCGCTTGTGCAGGTAGAAGAGCAGGGGCAGGATGAGGGCCAGCAGGAGGAAGATGAGGCAGATGGGGATGATGATGCTGAACATGTTGGCCTCAATGAAGCTGAGGAAGGTGCCCCCCTCCACAGGGCTGGGGCTGGTGGTAGCACCGGGGCCCTGCCAGGCGGTGGGTGGCATGCCCAGCTCGCTGGCATTGAGGCTGCTCCGTGCCGTGCCCTGAGGCTGGGGCACTGGGGATGAGGGTGCCAGGGGGGCTGTGAGCAGGGTGACACCGTAGGCTTTCGAGGTGTTGTAGGGCTCAGTGCTGTACTCCAGGGACGCTAGCGCTGGTGGCACGCTGGCGGCTGCCAGCTCAAAGGCAAAGCTGTCACTCTGCAGGGGCTGGTCAGTCTCCCCAGCACCCAGCACCTCCAGCCCAACCAGCCCTTGCTCCAGCTCACTCTGGGTGAAGGTCTCGATCGGGGTGGTGGGTTGTCCTGGGTCCCTGGAGACCCTCACGAGGCGGCTGGCACGGGGTGCCCTGCGGATCTTGAAGACTGGGATGCTCTTGGTGTGGTTGGCCAGCTCGCTGGCATCAAGGATGCTGGTGTCCAGGAGGGCTGTGGTACCCCTAGGCCACAGGCTGCCCGGCTGAGCCTTCACCAAGGCGCGGACCATCACATTCACCACCCCGGTCCTGTTTGCTGCCCGCGACATGGCGAGGAACTGGAAGTCATCCTCAGGAGAGGTGAGGTCAGTGAAGGTGAACGTCACCTCTCCACGGTCCAGCTGCTTCTGTGAGAAGCCCCGTGATGGCTTCTGGTTGACCTGCACTTGGCCAAACCTTGGGTCCTTGGTGATCCTGTACAGGGCATTGCTGGCCCCCAGCTGTGCAGCTCCCAGGAGGTGACGGTGGGACATGGCAGCCCTGTTCAGGTCTTGGGGCACCTCCAGCAGCACTGGGCTGGCAGTGGTGCTCTCTGCCGGCAGCACCTCGATCTCCAGTGAGGTCAGGGTGGGTGGATGGTGGCCATCGGAGAGGCTCAAGGCTAAAGACCCTGAGGTATGGCTCCTGGTGGCAACAAACACCACATGGCCTGCTTGGACATCTGCTTGGGTGAAGTGGTTGATGGGCTCCTGTGGGTTGTGTGTGTTAGCCAGGTGGCCAGCAAGAGGTCTCTGGAGGACGCTGTACACCATCTTCTCTGGGGACCCTGATGGGTCTGCCACATCCAGGTAGTCCCGGGATAAGGTCACCACGGAGCCTGGTGAGACCCGCAGCACTTCTTGCTGCTTCAGCACCTGCGGTGGCTTGCTGCTGCTGCCGGTCACCGTTATATTGAAAGCTTCGGAGATGACCACCCCTTCTTGTGGAGGACGGATGGACTGCTGTGCCCGGGGCTGGAGCCAAGCCTTAAATCTGAAATGGTCTTCAGAGATGCTGTCTCCACCATGGGCATATGCCAGGCGCCCTGCAGCCAGGTCTGACTGCAGGAAGAATGGCCGGGATCGCTCCAGGGGCACACCAGCCACCAAGAGCTGCCCATGAGCTGGCAGCCCCGTCACCAGGAAGACAACATCATACGCAGCCCGCTCGGGGACCAGGATTTGGCTCAGGAGGTTGGAGGCATCCAATATCGAGGTGCCGATCTCAGCCCGTTGAGCCCGTGAGAGCTGGAGGCCTGGGGAGAAAAGGGAAAACCCAAAGGTTTGTCACCCCTGGCAGGAGGCAGGATCTGCTGGAGAGCAGAGCAGACCCGGACAACAGCAAGTTAAAGCAGAAAAAGAAGGGTTTCAAAGATATGGAGAGGGATGAGAATCAGCTCGGACTTATTAGTCCGGAAGATGATGGGGGAAGGAATTGTGCAGAGAGCCCGTAAAAGGACAGATGCGGTTTTAGATGTTGCTTGACATCATATCAAAGCTCGTGCTTGGCTAGCCATGGGGAACTGCACAAGGGTGTCTCCTTCAGACAAACAAGCCCTCCTGAAGTCTGCAGACTTCAGGAGGGCTCGTTTGTCCCTTGCTTCTCCTTTTCTTCTTTACCTGCATTTCTCCATAGCAGAGTTGAACGCTGGGGACACCTCTCCTCAAAGGAGATCAGCACGAGGAGGATGAAGGAATCGGAGATGGTTGTGGGAGCGACCACGCGGAAACGGACGGCATCTTGGGCCAGCCAGAAGGGTTTCTCTGGCATCTCGTGCTGGTAGAAAATCATCCTACTGTCAACCTAAAAATAACAAAAAAACCCTCAGTGAGCTCTGCTAAATGGCAAAATACCCAGAGTGGGTGTTACCGTGTGGGAAATGGGTGCATCTCTTTCATCTCTGGTGTGATGGGCACCGTAGTGCTTGGGGGGGACCCTGGTGATGCTGTGTTAGAGCCAATGTGTGCACCCTGGGCTCTTATCTTGTCTCTGGGAAGGAGCAGCCAAGCCCTAATTAGGTAAGAAATGGGGATCATCACCACCCAGGACATAGTTGCCACTCTCAGGAGCTCCCTGTGCCTCCCTGTCAGGATGTTTCTGTCCAGCAGCTGGGGAAACTGAGGCTCAGAGGAAGGGCTGAGCTTATTCAGCACCCTCCAAGACCTGGGCCAGGCTTCCTCCAAGGATGAGCACAGCATCGGGGAGCTTGCACGCTTCTGAGTGATGGTTAGAAATAAGTCCTTCGCTGTGCTCTGCAAAAGCTTGGCCCTGTGCGAGAAGGGTGGTAGCAAGGCTTTGCTCAGAGCAGGGGTGAAAGCATCACACTTGGCTCTTGCTGTAGGCAGCAGCCAGGGTGGCTGGGTCTGCAGCAGGGAGGTAGCCTAAGAAGAGGGGATTATAACTCCCTGAGCCTTGCCCAGCACTAAATCCAAGGTTGGTGGCCATGGTAAAGCCGGCGCTGGGGCAGCAGCTCCTAATCCCTCTTAGCATCTGTTGGCAGAGCTGGGAAAGCCATGGTGTGGCTGCGGCCTGGCTCTGCCTCCTGCCTGGGATCGGGTGCCTCTGCCCAGGGTCGGGCTGGGACCCCCGGGCTACAGCGAGCCGCGATGGAGGGCTGTGTCTTGGGATGCTGGGGGAGGCAAAAGCTCACCTGGGCTTGGGTGAAGTTCCTGACTTCCTCCCCCTGGGAGGTGCTCAGCCTGCCCAGGCGCGGGGCTTGCTCGATGCTGTAGTACAGAGCGGTGGAGCTGGTGGGGCTGTTGCTCACTGCCTGCAGGTTCTGGCTGGTGATGGGCTGCAGGGCACCTGGAAAGCATGTTAATTACGGACTTCAACCCATTGCCTTGCCACCTGCCTACGGCCTCTGCCATGGGCATCTCTTGGCAACGCTCAGGCAGCGGGTAATAGAAGGGTCCAAGGGCCCCATTTGCCATCAGACTGGGAGGATGGGGGAACGTGCCTGTACCCACCTGGGCAGACAGTGAGGCTCTGCTTCTTGGCCAGGCTAATGAGGGGCTCTCTCTGGGCCCTGACGAGGAAGAAGTGCCCAGGAGACAGGTTCTCACCATCCCACAGGTCGAAGGCAAAGCCTCCATCCAAGGGTCCTGCAGAAAGCACAAAGCTGGACATTTACAGGGGGCAGAGGGGGCTGCAGCCCCCCATTAACTTGTGTGGTTTTAGACCAGGGTGCTGTGTGATGGAGTTAGCATTCACTTTGGTGGCACAGGGCTGCCCTCCAGCAGTGTCCCCTCCCTCGGGTTGGGGGTGATGCAAGGGGACTGGGGCACCTCAGCCCTGCCCTACCTTGGTGCACAAAGAGGATGAGGCCGTTGTTTATCTGAGCCTGGGTGAACCGTCGGACCTCAGCTCCAGGGGCTGACCTCAGCACAACCTTCCCGTTGGCTGGGGGCTGGATGGAGTAGGTCACCTCCTCTGCTGGGGAGTCCTCGTCCTCAGCACTCAGGATGTGGGGGCTGATGGCAGCCGTGGCACCTTCCTGCAACTGGGGGATAAGAAGAGGCTATAATCCCCCTGGGATGCTCCCAGCACCTCTCCCCTTTCCCCTAGCCTGTTCTGGATCCTGTCCCCACTCAGAGAGCTCTGCTGGGTGCCTGAGCACATCCCAGTCCAATAAGGGTGCCTTGTCCACATGCTGGGTGATGCCTCCGTCATCTGGCCTCTTCCCAGCCCTGCGTCACCCTGCACCGCTGCCGTGTTTGCCAGCACGTGTGCTGCTGCTGGGTCTGTGCATCTGCACGGCACGAGCATGCAGGCGAGGGTGAGGGCTTGCCCTTCCGTGCCTCAGTTTCCTCAAGGACAGGAAAGGGAAGGAGGCACAGTGCTGGCACAGCCTGTGGGGCTGGGGCAGAGGCTGTGCCTTTGACAGATCTCTCTCTCCGTTGCTCTGCGGGGGAAGGGCTTTTAGTGGGGTCCCCGAGCTCTGAACTTGCTCCCTGAGCTGCTGCTGTGTATGTGATGACGGCAGCCCCGTCTCTCTCCAGCTGGGTGTTTCTCCTAGCTCATGCTCCCAGCAAAGCAGCCATCCCACCACCCCCTCGCAAGGCTGCAGCCAGCCGCCCCCGGCAAACCCTCCAGGAATGACAAGCATGTGGTGAGCTCAGGGTCACTGTGAAGCTTCCCAGGGTCTCGTCCACCCAGCCAGCAGTGCGCTGCCACCCCAAAGCCCTGGCATCTCCCCTTTCCGGCTGGAGGCAACAATTTTCCCCGCTCCTAATGCTGTTCCGTATCTCAGTCTCCGCACACCATGGGGATGAATCCTGAGCTGCCAGACAGGTTCTGCCTGCACACTCCAGAGGTGCCATTCTCCCTCAGGATGCCCCAAAGTGGCAGGGAGCACGGATCGAGCCTTCCTGCAGCTCGTGCAGGGTGGAGGGGCAGGATGCACTGCATCCCACCACATCATGAGCCTGGCCTGCATCCTGCAAACCCACAAGACAACACCCAGGTGCTGGAGGAGCTGCTCAACTGGCTGTGCTGGGTTAGATGAGCTCTTTTCTGCTGTTTTCAGCTGGCCTAACCCAAAACATTTCTTGAGTGGGTGTGGGTGCCGACAGTGAAATTAAATCCCTTGGGCAGTCCCTGCGGGTTAGCAGGAGGCAGGCTGAAAACACAGCTTTGTAGAGATGGGATGAGGGAAGTGCTGCCGGACACGCAGCCTGTGCAGGGGCCGAAGCCTGCGTGCACTGAGGGTTTCAGGCTGCTCCCCTCTCCCCAGCACCCACAGCCAGGTCACTTCAGTGCCTATTGGAATTGCAGTCACACCTGGTGCCAGGGAAAACTTGTGGCCAAAGCCCAGAGAGGTGTTTGCAGGCAGCAGGGACCAGCAGCCCCAGGGCATCGCTGCTGGCTGGGGACAGGCACATGCGGTGGCTCAAGAAGGTGCTCCAGCATGGAGCTCGTCACCGAGAGCCCATGCCACCAGGGCTGACCCGCTTCGCCACGCTCTCCGTCCTCTCTGAATTATTAAAGCCTCCCGCCTGGTTCCTGCTCTCGCTTACTGGGTTTATTATGTTTGCTCAGCCTCTATGTCGCCTCTGCTCTGCAGGAGAGCGAGCGAGGAGGCAGCGGAGCAGCGCCGGCAGCGTGGCCGTGTTTCCCTGCAGCAGTGGAAGCGTCTCTCGGTGGCAGCCAGCCAACCCAAAAAGCCGCTTGAGGCAAATCTGCCTGGTCCTTTGCTGGGGGCTCTACTTGGGGGTCTGAGCCCTGGCTGCTGCCTCCCTGGCCCTGCGTGGACCCCGCACCCCGGCGCTGGCAGGCGCAGGCAGCAGAGGAAGGCTTTGTGCAATCTGTCTCCTGGACCCGGCCTGACCTTTAAACGCTGAAGTCATCCCTCTCCAGAGCACAAACACAGCAGGGCCGGGCCCCTCCTGAGCCCCGGGTTGCTTTAGCATTGCTCCTGCCTGGAGCAGGGAGCCTTGCCCAGCCCCAGAGACCCTCCTGTGGGCAGCCGGGTGCTGCCCTCACCCCTCCCCGGGCCGGGGGGTCCCCCCGACGGAAAGGCGGGTGGACTGCTGCCTCAGAGTTTATTTTGGGAATTTCTTTCTTTTCACCCTTTTTTTAGCATGGTGGCTGGGATGGAAAGCCATGCTCCCCTAAGTGCCTTGCAATCACTGGGCTAATGGGCTGGCTAAAAATAAGGCAGGGAGGGAGCCTCCTCCTCCCCTTGCACAGGGCCAGCTCCGCGCCGCACACGGGAGTGCATGGCTCTGGGGGCAGAGCTGCCTGCCCTGCCTGCCTCCCCTGCTCCCCACTCCAGCGGCACAAAAGCCCCTCTCTGCTCCCTGAGGACCAGCGCATCCTCAAGGATGCTCCACGCTGGCTTTGGCAGGCCGGGCCGAGGGACTGACACGGGCCCAGCAGCTGAGGGGTTAACTTTTCCTTGCCGGGAGGGCAGCGTTTTGGCACAGCTGGGGCAGATCCTGGAGACATCACTTAGTGCACTAGAAAAGGGATTTGCTGGGAGGGGGCTGAGCTTGCTGGGCTGGGGGTGTAACAGAGGCAGACTCAGCACCAGGGCTGGCTGTGGGTGGGGGCACCCCCAAACCTCTGCCTGCCTCTGGGCCAGGCAGCCCCTACCCTTCCTTTGGGCATCTCCTCCAGAGCCCAGACTCCCAGACACCTTCCCAAAGCCGCTGTGGTACTCCTGGTGTGATGATCCTGATGGAGGGAGCTGCTTTTCCCTGCTGCCAGCCTGGGAAATCCTGGGATGAGGATAGCCTGGGGGGTGGGGGGGAATGGTCCTGCTGGGCTGACGGTCCTGCATGTTTTCTAATAATTTCGTTGCTGCAGCATTAGTGATCCTGAAGGGAGCAGGGAGGTGCCTGGGGCAGAAGGTGGGATTTCAGCACCAGGTGAGCCCTCTTTGCTCCTGACTTTTTACTGAGGTGGGCATAAGGAGAGGTGTGACTAAATAAATTAAGAGAGCTGCCTAAATAAATTAAGTATTTCCAGTCTGTGCTGATGGAACGTGGGTAAGCTGCTGTCGTGCTCCCCGGGGATTGCTCCGGACGTGGGGAAGGGCGCCCCGGGGAGGGGAGGGGGATGCGGGCTGTGCGGGGCGATGCTCCCACCTTGCGGACGGTGTCAGCATCGGCACTGCGGAGGGATGGGGCGGAGGGAAGGGAGGGGGGAGGGGGGGACGGGGGACGGGACAGCCCCGTCTCCGCCTCCTGCAAAGCCTCGCCCCGCCGGGAAAGCACCTCCCTCCCCCGAGCCCATCGCCTGCCTCTGGGCTGCGCTCCGGCTCTGCTCTGCCCCGGTTCGCGGCGGCTTGGGGGGGGTCCCGTGGGGTCCCCGCGTTGGTCTGGCCGCCCCCTCCGGGTACCTTAGCGCTGAGCACCCGGGGCCCGCTGGGTGCCCGTCGCCGTGGCCTCGCACCCTTACCTGCAGCCCGGCGTTGACCCGCAGCCGGGGCCCCTCGGCGCTGCGGGGCAGGATGGTGACGAAGAGGGTCCTGGGCTGGCTCTGCCGGTCCGGCGCGGAGGCGTTGGCCAGGACGGTGAAGCTGTCGGCCCGGGCCCGGGGTCCGTCCTGCCTGTACTGGATCTGCTGCCTCTGCACCTGCGGGGCAGGGGCTGGTGACCTGCCTGGGGGGCACAGGCCACTGCCCCGCTGGAGGGGGGACCTGTGCAGCCAGCCTGGGAGGGGGGAGCAGGCTGGCCACCCGAGGCATCCCCGTGGGGTGCTTCCACCACAAAGACGGGGAGCGGGATCCCCATGGGAAGCAGACCTGGAGCCCAGCATGGGTGCTCTGCCTGCGTCCCCACCCTGTATCCCCAGTGACATTTAAAAACACACCTCGGGGGTTGATGCGTGCCTTGGCTGCAGGGCAAACCCACCCCTCCAAACCCCTCCGTCCTGAGGGCAAACGTTTCTGATGCGTACAGGAGCCCTGCAGCCCTCCCCAGCCCCTCCCAGTGCCGCTGGGGGCTGGAGCCCACCCTGGACCTCTTCCCACCCCCCCCAGGGAAAGCTGTGTGGTGGGCAAGCGGGCACCCCTGGCCGCTGTACCTCGCTCCAGGTGAAGCTGTGCAGCCCACCGTCCTCGGGCCGCTGGTTGTTCCGGAGGGTACCGAACCGCGGAGGCTTGAGCACCCTGAACTCTACACCAAGAGCCGTGTAGTAGGTGTTTGGGATGTTGAGGATGCCTGTGGAGAGGGTAGCATAGCCGCCTCCCGGCACTGTGATGTTGTGGACATCCAGGGGGATGGTGATGGGGAGTATGACCAGGCTCACCACCACCCCCTCCAGGGGGTCTGCACCACCAGCTGTGATGTCCACGACAAACTGGTCATGCTCCTCCTTGGGCTTGGAGTGGAGGTAGAGGACTCTGCCGTCGTTGATGTCCTCCTGGGTGAAGGACTGGATGGGGTCCAGGCTGGGCTGCTCGTTTGAGTCTTGCTCGTGCTGAAGTGTTGCCAGGAAGCCGGAGGCTGGGGGGCTGCTCACCAGGTAGACTATGTCTTGGGGAGGGATCTCTTCGTGGGTCACCTGGCAGTGTGGGGGAGACAACGCATGAGTGGGGAGCTGCTGCCTGTGAGGTTGGGCCTGCCCCACGGCCCACCGCTGTGCAATCCCCCGAGACTTTGCTATGGGATGAGCTGCAAGAGTCACCTTCTTGCCGAGGCCATGCCTGAACCCCACATCTACCCCTGGGCAAAGCCTGACAGGGGCATGAATCCTTTGCTCTGGGCAGGTGGGAGTAAAATGGAATCCCGCTGGTGGTTATCCTAGTTTGGTGGCCAGGGAAGTGATGCAGGCTTGGGGAATGACTAGAGAAGGGGATACTTACCAGTAAGTACTCCTCCTTGATCCCAGCTGCTTCCCCCTGAAAGACGTGGATCTCCTTGTGGTTGACTATGCGCAAGGGGCTGGGATGGGTGTCCAAGAACACGGTGATGGCCAGCGTGTCCTCCACCGCCACCTCGTTTGCTTCTACAGTGAACTGGAGCTCATCTCGGGTGTTCCTGCTCCCGTTGTGGTGGTAGGAGATCTCTCCTGCTAGCAGGTCCCTCTGGGAGAAGGTCACGATCGGCTGCTCCCCTCTCAGCACCGTCCCCCACCTTGGGGGGGTCATTATCAGGAACCGTATCTCTTCATCTGATCTGATGTCCATATTGGTCTCCAGGCTGAGGACAGAGGAGTCGATGCTCCCTCGGCTGCCTTGGTGGATGACTAGACCAGTGTTGTTGACTATTTTGATGTAGGGGTCTGATGCCTGTACTTCCAGGAGGGCCGTGGTTTGGTGGAGGCCATCTGAGACCTGTAGCTGGATCCAGCCCCGGTCGGCCCCCGAATGGACAAAGAGGATCTTCTTCTTCCTCAAGTCATCTTGTGTGAACCGATAGACCTGGTGGCTTCTGTCATCGGCGGACACGATGCTGCCAAACAAAATGTCCTTCCTTGCCAGCACCAGCTGCGTGTCGGAGAAGCCAGAGTCCTTGTCGGTGAAGGCAATGTCATCTGTTGTCAGCAGGTGCTGCCCATTGCGCACCACGTTGAAGACCTTGTTCACTACCTGGACCGGGCTGTGGTCATTGACGGGTTGGATAGAGACCCTGAAAACACCTCTCACCTCCTCCGCATCGGGCTCAGCGCTGCCCTCGCCCTGCCTGATCGCTACGAAGGGGATGTCATCCTCCAGCGTCTCAGAGTCATCGTGCTGGTACAGCAGCCGGCGGTGGAGGATGTCATCGTTGGTGAACTCCGTGATCTCCTCTCTGGAGGCCGAGCCATGGGATGCAGCCCAGGCCAGCCTCCCATGTGCTGGCCCCTCAATGACTTCGTAGAGGTAGTCCATGCTGTTCATGCTCTGTACGAACAAGTGGTCCTTGGAGATGACAGCTTGCCCCCCTTCTGGCACAGTCAGGAGGACGTTGGTCAGGGCTGGTGCGTCGGGGTCCCCACCAATGCTGATTGTGTACGTATAGACAGGAGAGTGCTGCTCACCAGCACGGATGCGAAACTGGAAGGTGTCCTCGGCTTGCTGAGAGTTCCTGATGGTCACGCTGTAGCTCAGGTGGTTCCTTTGCAGGTCGTCTTGGGTAAATCCAAAGCCTTCGGTCAGCCTGTTGCCCAGCAGTTCCAGGTTTCCCTTTTTGGGAGCCTGGATTATCATGTAGTGGAAGGGGACTGGGGCGGAGTTGGGATCTTCCAGCATCGCCTCCAGCTCCTTACTGGTGATATTTCTGTGCCGCTTGTTCTTCATCTGGAGGGGGACCATGGTCCTCATCTTAATGGTGGCTCTTTTAATCGTTACAAGGAAGGTGTTGTTTCGCAAGACTTTCCGCCCTACCTGGACTTCGAATCTCAGCTTCTCCACACTGTCTTCCAGGCGGTGCTCCGGGTCTGTGCTGAAATACTGAATGCGCCCTTGCTCCAGATCTTGCTGGTGGAAGGACTCCACTTTTTTCCATTCCCCTCCCATGCTCCCTTGCTTCTGGACCTCACCATACCGTAGGGGCTCTGTGAGGATGTACAGGATGGCAACCCGTTGTTGCACTGCGTTTGTCTCTACTGACAGGTTGGCTGTGGTAATGCGTGCAGCACCTCCTTGGGAGATGGAGAGGCCGGTGTTGTTGCGCAGGTGGATGTCAGGGTCGATGGCGAGGATCCTCAGGGTGGCAATGGGGCTTGGGGCTGTGCCATCACTCACCTGCAAGGTCAGCTGTAAGTTTGTCCCGCTCTGGTGCACGTAGGCTATGTTGCCTGCTTCCAGGTCCCTGCAGGAGAACTCTTCGATGGGCACTCCAGGGTGAAAGTCATACTCCACATAACCCTCCTCCATCTGCTGGCCACCGTGCAGCTGGAATTCAAGGTCATCACAGGACGTGTCATCATCTAGGACCTGCAGGATGTCCGTGGTCAGGTGTTTCCGTGTGTGCTTCAGGATTGTCATGTGGTTCCCATGGGGAAAGATCACCTGGGGGGCATCATTGATGGGGTTGATCATGATGGGCAGCAGGTACATCTGCCCCTGCCGCAGGCACTCTGGGACTCCTTGCTGGGCAGTCACTGTCACCTCTAGCATCAGCTGGTCCATGGGCCCCTCGGAGCCGTCGTGGATGTATTTGACTTTCCGATTCACGATGTCCAACAGGGTGAACTTCCTTCTGCTCCTGGACCCAGGAATGTCCAGCTCCAGCTGGCCATGCCTGGGGTCGTTGGTGATGCTAAAGAGGATTTGGGACTGTCGGATGTTTGCAAGGCTCAAGTCTACTGTTGGCTGGGCGTGTTTCCACTCCAGATAGGCCATACCCCCTTCGGAGACAATGAGGGGGCTGACGTGCAACAGCCTGCTGATGTTGGCGAAGGCAGGTGGGAAGCTGTTGTCTGGCTGACACGGTTCTGCCACCAGGCCTGGTGCTCCCGACCAGACATCTGGAGGTGTGGAGGTGGGTGCCTCATCCTGCTCATACACCTCATCGTAGTCCCAGTAGTGCTCCTGCTTTCCACAGCCAGATGTGATGTCCTTTGTGATCACGGCATCTTGCAGACTCCGCCTCTGCAGGTTTATCCGCAGGTCCTCCAAGCAGCCAACAAATGAGTTGTTGGTCATGGTCCACACTGAGATGAAAGCAAGATGATGCTCCCTCAGCCTTTGCAAAGCTTTTTCATTCATACCTCCAATGAAGAGATTTCCCTGAAGGTCTAGGTAGTTGTTGATGCCTCGGTTGGACGTGGATGAAGCATAGTAGTCTATTAGGATCTCAAACTTGTGGATGTCTGTGTAGACTTTGACGTAATGCTGCTGCTCATCACTGATGAAGACATTGTTGTGCAGGACGATGATACCGTTCCCCTTCTCAACAAATCCTCTCAGGCGCCCGTTGAAGATCTCCAGGTAGAAGAAGTCATTTTCCAGCCCTGCATGGTAGATGAGGGGTGCCTGGGTGATGCTCGTCATTATCACAAACTCAATGGTCGCTTCCTTCCTTGCGTCCCAAGTGGGAAATGCGATGTAGGAATGTGGTCCCAGGAACCCAAAGGGGTCCTCGGGATCTGCAGAGAACTGCGTGCTGCAGCCTTCCTGGACCTGGTGGAAGATCTTGGAGCTGCCATCAGAGGACAGAGGGGAGAGGACATCCAGGCCATTGAATGTCACTAAGTGGAGGCAACCTCTGAAGGGTGAGCTGGTCTCAGCGAGGTATGGTAGGTCAAGGCTGCCGGTCCCGCCGGCATAGAGGCCATACTGGATGTCCAGCTCCCTTACTGGCCCCGGGATGTCCACAGAGCTGTTGAAGAGGCTGTCAATGGTCAGCATCATCCTGCCATCTTCCACCAGCAGCTCCACATCATGCACCACCAGGTTATTGAGCTGCAGCTCTGCCGGGGACTGCAGGGTCACCTCCTCGGACCCCAGCTGCAGCCTGGCCTGCAGGAAAGGACACAAAGTGCTCAGCCCAAGTGGGGTGTTATCTGCCGCACAGGAGACACCTCTGCACCTACCAGAAATACCCTGTGAAGCATGGACCCGTAGCGTGGGGGCTTGCAGGTGTTTTGGTCCCTCAGTCCACTGATGTGTGCCCTGCTCCTCCCTCACGCCCCTGTGCATGCCCTCTCTGTCCTGGTCTCTGAATTTCTCTCCTTTTTCACTCATTCTCAGCATATTCCAGTCTGGGGGCTGCTTCCCTGAAGTCTTCCATCTCCCAGTCCCACAGCTGGGCTTTTCCTCTCCCTGCACAGAGGGATTCTGCCAGATGCTGGCTCCTCTTTCCTTGCTCCATCCTTCCCCTGCTGCCCTCCATCCCTGCAACCCGGGCTGCTTCCAGCCCTTGCCCTGGGAGCTGGCAGGGGAAATAGCAGGCTTGGTTCCCCACGCACAGCAGCTCGGAGCCTGCCTAAGTAGAGGGTTGGCTGATGGGCCCTGAGACATATGGTCTGCATTAGGGAGACCTCTGGCCAGCTCCTTGCTTGCTCTCCTGCTTTAGTTCAGATGTGGTTGGTGGCCCAGGCCAGGCTGCAGGACAGAGGCGGGATGTGTGCCTCCGCTGCTCCTGGCACTTTCCCTTCATGGCGGATGCCAACGCCGTAACCACGAAAGGGAATTTTATTCTTCTGTCCTGATCCCTTCCCATGCCCTGGGCTTAGTGTGGTGGGACAGGGGAGACCTCTTCTTTCTCTGGATCCTCGTCTCATCCCTTCTCTTCACTAACCCCGTGCACCCCGAGGGGGCTGTGCACCATGCCTGGCCATGTGATGTACGTGGGGGGCCATTGTCCGGGTGCCTCCACGATGCTCCCCAGCATCACCCCCGGCAGTGGGTGAGGAGCTTCCCCCGTTGGACCCTGTTTCTCTGTATTTAACTGATTCTCCCAGGACTGTGTCCACCCCCTTCTTGAACTCTTAACACCCCCTGGCAGGGGTCCTGGCAGCTTGGCTGTCCACCTTGTGTCTGGCTCTGTGGGCTGCCCCTCCCTCCTTGCGCTGGATGGAGCCGTGCCCCGTGGACCCCAGCCTGGCCGGGGGAGCGGGGTGTCGGGTGCTGACCTGCAGGCTGCCGGCTTGCAGCTGGAGCAGGAGGTGGTCGGGCTGGCCGGCGGCCAGGAAGAGCAGCCCGCTGCCCTGGCTGGTGTACAGCTGCAGGCGAAGCCGCACTGTGCGCGAGGCGTCCACTAGCGGCATCTCCACGAAGCCATCCCCGAAGAAAGAGGCTGGGGAGAAAAGCGAGAAGGTCAGGTAGGGATGGACACCTCCTGCAAGCCCTGTCCGTGTGGGTACCGTGATCTGGAGCCTCCCAAGCCCATCCATCAATCCCTCCCCGTTCCCCCAGTGACAGGGTACTGGAGCCCAGCAGCCTGGAAAGACCCTCAGGGGAGTTGGTTTCCCGATTTTCCTGGAGGAAGAGGTTTCTAGGGGCTAGGTGCTGAGGTGGAGGCTGTGTTTCTCGTTGCCCACACAGCATTTTAGAGGAACCTTCTTGTTACATGGTTGGGACAGATGCTGTAGCACCTGCCATCAGGCTGAGTTCCCAAGCACGGGGAGGCGAGCTGCTACCCTAAGGAGTCTTTCCCACTTCCACCACAGCCATCTCCCTTTGGAAAAACATGAACCCTTCCAGCAGTGGCTGTGCTGTGCCTTGGCTGGATTCCCTGGCTAGTGCCAATCGCTGCCAAAGGGAGAGATGCTGCGTGGGAGCCCTGGGGATACCGCCGAGTCAGCCAACACCACGCTCTGCTCCTCTCCCTATTTTACACTGCTTTCTAACAGCTCTCTGTATCATCCAAACATTGCTGACATCCACCCTTGAAGGTGGCTGCTCTGTCAGTGCCGGAGGAATAAACACGTGTGCCTGCGATCCATATGTGGCTGTGAGACCGTACGGAAACCTCGGCTCAAAGGGGGCGCCTGAAGATGAAGCTGGAACATGTTCAACGCCCAGTATACACCAGCCTTGGAGGGACTCAGCGCAATGGCACGCGGTCACGAAATGAAAGACTGTGTCACAGGGCATATGCGGGAGAAGGCAGAATTAAAAGCACAGGGAGTGGCAAGGCTTAATTTTAGAGTGCCTGTGCTTCTCAGCTGGCTCGACGTGTGTGTGTGCATTGCACGTATGTTAAATGTATGTGTCTGCAATGCACAGCCACCCATCCTGGTTGGCCCCAAAGCGACCCATGGCAAGGTTAACTCTGCGCTTGCAGGGTGAGGCACAAACACTCAGGGCCTGTAAGGTGGAAATGTTTGGGGAGGATATGTTGGGAGGGGGGTGGGGGGTGTGAGCGTGCGCATTTTCAGTCTCTATGTAGTCACGGGCTGTAAAGCCTGCCGTGCTTGAGTTTCTATGTGTGGAGCTGTTCTGCTGTACTTCGCTTTTGCTCTTGTCGTCAAATCCACCCAGCCGTAGACCCACACCTGGGTTTGGGGTCCCACATGCCATTTGCTAAGGTGCCATGGGGCAGTGGGGGCGAGTGTCTGACTTCTCTGCGGATCCCTGCCCAGCCCATGCTCTCCTCTGGAGGAGGAAGGGATGGAGATGCAGCGCTGGGGTGGAACCAGCCTCCTGCAGTCAGGTCTGGGTGTGAACACCTACATGTGCTCTTTACAGCTGCATCCCCAGTTGTGTTTTCCTGTTGCCTGAATTTCTGTGGGGCTAAGGGGGGTGGGAACAGGCAGGACGTTGGGCAGGCCCACCCTGCTCCAGCAGGCATGGGGTGAGGCAGCAAGTGAAGACCCAACCCAACAAGAAGCAGCCACAGTCACGGAGGGTGTGAAACGAGCCCATCGTTAGAGGTGATGGTGAGGGTGTGCCTGGCAGGGGCAGAGCTGGAGCGCTCTGCTTTGGCTCCTTGCATTTTCTTCTGAGCTGAGCTGTGCGGTGCCCTGTGTAGGGGGTGTTATTCTGAGCCCTTCAGGAATGGAGAGACCTCCTTGCCCAGGACACCATGAAAAATCATTTCCTACCACTGGCAGCAGAGGAAGTGTCTCGTCTTTCTCCTGGGGTCTGCGAGAATAATGTGGGTGTTGCAAGGACCGTCACGCCACCCGCCCTGGGCAGGGTAGAAATGGCAGCATGAAAATATCTGGCCCTTGCTGGAACACCAAGCCCTTTGCCCAGCCCTGGGCAGGGCTGCCAGCGCGCCTCACTCAAGCCTGCTCGCTTAATGGCCTTCGTGCCTGCCGCTGGCACGGGGCACTGTGGCTTCCTTGTCCTCTTCGGCCCAGCCAGTGACTCAGAGGAGCTTTGCTGTTCTTTGCAGGGCTGTGAAGGGCTCTGTCCTCTCCTGACCTGCTCCCTCCTTCCAGTGGTCCTTGCAAAACCGGCCAGCCCTGGCACGCCAAGATGGCCAAGGGCGGTGGGTGCTGCCTGGGGCTCTCGGCCCTGCCTTGTCTCGGTGTTTGGTGAGTAGGAGTGACGTGGCGTATTGCAAAAGAGAATTTTGCGCAGATGCAGACAGCTGTGCTCGGGCCCCAGCAAGGCTGCACACATGCATGCAACACATTGTGGCCCCTGCAGACATTGCATGTACATTATGTGCTGGCTCCCACTGAGGTTCCCCTATGCGTGCATGCTCTGTGCTCCAGCTCCCACTAGGATTTTGCTACATTTCAGTTTTGTGGCTTCCCCTAATCCAAAAAACATGCTCTTCAGATGGGCACAAAGCATCTTCCCTCACAGGGAGGGAAAGCCTTGCTGAGGCTGGACCCACCACCTCTGTCATCCCAGGGGCTGGGCAGCATCTCACCATGGGTGCTGGGGATCATGTTTTGGGGCTGGAGAAGCCGGTCCAGCCCAGCCATCCTGTTTTCCAGTGTGACAAGGGGCAGCAGCTCCTGCAGCCAGCACATTTTGTCCCACCTCCTTTCTCTTGAAGCTGCCAGAGATGCTTTTCTTCTCCTTTGCTCGTAAAACACTAATAAAAATTACTGAAAGCGCGGATGCCCAGGGGAGTGGTGCTGTTTGCTGGGGGAGGGAGGAGGGACCCTTGCCTGACTCTGGAGGTGCAGGGATTTTTCTTCAGCAGCAGAGCAGTGTGAGTTACTGCTGTTTGTCTTCCCAAATTTCTGCTTTATTTCAGGGCCGCTCTCTTCCTCTGCTCAGCAGCCTGGCCAGGATACAAACACTGCTCAACCTGTGGTATTTCTCTTTCACAAGGGACTTGCAACTTTTCACCTCCTTCTCCCCTCTTCCTTGCCTTCCACATTGCAAAAGAAGCAGGAAATACAGCTGGCTGGTTTTGTTTTTTTTTTTTTTTTTAATGCATTTTGCCTTTAAGGAGCCTCCATGGCACAGGGTGCACCATCCCCATCAATTGCTTGGATGGCAGCTCCGATTTGGGCACGCACAGAGAGAGCAGGGACCCCGCCGGCACCCAGCCCCATCTGATGCAGCCGAGCATCCCGGGATCGCCCCATGGGGATGCACTTCTGTGACTCCAAAGCACCTTTCCCAGGTGACTTAAGGGTGCTGTGATCACGTCATAGGCATGTCATTCCCCAAGCCCAGCCTCATCCCTGGATGGAGATGTCTGAGCTGGCCCTTCCTCCCCTGTCATGGGGAGCAGCAGGTCTCCACATTCTGGCTGTGGGTTGGGGTGGGCACCCCGGCCATCCTGCTCATCCTGGCTAAAAATAATCGGCGTTCCCAGCTCACCGTGTCCTGCAGGGAATTGCTGCCCCTGCCTTGCCAGACCGATGGAAAGGCGTTGATGAGGCGAGAGGGGCCTCCGTCACAGTTTCCAAGGAGCCGGCCAGCAGCCAGCAGATTATAGGCTGCACTGTCATTTGGGTTTGGGGTTTGTTCCTTTTTTTTTTTTTTTTTTTTTTTTTTTTTTGCATTGAAAAAAACAAGGAGATGAGCCAAAAGCTCTGAGCAAGGGGCTGGGAGCGAGGCTCCGGGCGTGCTTGGCTCCTCCTGGGGCCGGTGAAGAAGCCAGGGCGCTGTGCAAGCGGATGCTGCCCCAGCACCCTCCCCAGCCACCAGCCACGTGCTGCGGCCGGGGTGCCAGGGCCCCCTCCCCTCGCCCCTCCAGCTCAACACACGGTGGGTTTGGCCTCTCCCAATGATGTTTTTGGCATTCAGGGGGTTTTTTGGCACCCCAGGCCTGATGCGAGCCATCTCCAGCAGCCCAGGGAGCAGAGCCCAGCACTGGGCAGAACCACGGAGGGGCAGGGGTCCCGGTCTGCCCAGGAGACTCCGGGCTGGGGGCTCCCGCAGTGCTCCAGGACTCAGCAGGGCTGTTTTGAGCTTTCCTCCATGCTTTAACATCTTGGCGCACAAGCTTCTCCCACCTCCTCCCCAGCACGCAGGATGATGGAGGAGCCAACTCCCAGCCCAGGCAAGGGAAAGTGCTTGCAAAGCTCAGCACAAGGGTTTGCAGAGCGGACTGGTGCTGGATGTGCGAGTTTTTTGGAGCAGGGAGATGTCTCCTCGGTGTGCAGAGGGAAATGCGAGCTGGTGGATAGATGCCTTCCCTGCCCTCAAGCTCCGACCCCAGCTTGGGGCATCCCCAGTCCTGCTGCAGGACAGCTGGATGCATTTTGGGGTGTGCATGGGGGGGTGCGTTGGTGCATGTGGGACACAAACAAGTCCCTGAGGAGCTGCAGGGGCTCCTGTCACTCTGCCTGGAGGAGGATGCTGAGGCTGGGGAGGAAGGATCAGGGCAAACCCTGCTGGGGAGAGGAGCACGGCGCCGGGGAGGGGCTGGCTGCTCAACAACGCTTCATTCAGGCTGTGGTGGGGGGCAGGTGGGGGCCAGGGCTGATGGCCCATGTGTGTTTGCAGGGAGAGGACTGGAATTCATTAAAGTTGCTCTTTAATTACCAGAGTGGGTGCCAGGAGAGCCCCGTGCAGACACACGGGGCCCACTGAAAGCCTCTCTGTCTTTGCAGCCGCTTCCCGCCCTGGCCACACCGGTTTTCTGGTGGTGGAAAAACAGCCGGGAAGTGAAGGCTCCTTGTTGCCCGAACAGCCCCAGGCTTGTGCGGCCGCTGGTGCAGCCCAGCCCGCCGGCCGCCCCCCTTCCTGCCCGCCGGCCGGTGCCAACAAGCAGCCCCTGTGTCCATGGCATGCCCGGTGCTGCTGAGCCCCCCTGGCACGGGGGTGCTGCCAGGATGCCCCATGACCAGCCTGGTGCATTCCTCCTCCACAGCATCAGGAGCTTGTTTTGAGGCCCTCTGAGTTGTTTAGGGTTGTTTTTGTATTTTAATGACTTTATAAGGTAGTGAGCAAGCTCAATGCCAGCCATGCTGTACTGCACCCACCCGCTGCGCAAACAGTGGAGGGGCTGGAGGGATGCAAACAACAGGGGGGATGCAAACACCAGAGGGGCTTAGAGGCAGCCGCCCAGGCTGGGGGATGCTGCTTGGCAGCTTGAAGCCCTCCTGGCCCCCTTGCAGCTTGTGCATGAGCTCCTGTCACCACTCCCAGTACAGGAGGGTGGGCAGGACCAGCCATCCTGCCTGCGTCGTGGGTGGCCCCGGGGTTTGGTGTCTCTAATCCCCAGCCTGGCTCTGCGATGCCCAGCAGGACCCACAGCCCCCTGTGCCCTGGCTGCATCCCGGGTGGTGGCAGGGCTGGGCTGTGACCCTGTCCCCACGTGGGGCAGAGGGGCTGGGGGAGGAAGGGAGCAGATGGGCTTTCTGAGAAAGGCTTCATTATGTTACACATTCCCTCCGTTTTACGGCGTGGTTTTATTTATGGCTGGGGAAGGAAATGACCAGCCTGTGAGGCAGGCTAAGGCAAACACAGCCACAGCGGAGCAGCCCTCGGGTCTGGCTGGGGCTTTGCCGGGAGGAGGGAATGCCTGGGGGGGCGGGACACACGCCTGGGGGGCTGCTGCCTTCGGGGATGCCGAGACCTGAGCAGGTGCCTGGGTGCAGCAGGAGGGCTGAGCACCCCCTGGGTCTCTGTCAGCGAGGCAATCCCAGTGCAGTGCAGACAGGTCACACCTGAGCTGGTCTTGGGCTGCGGTGACGGCATCCAAGCCCAGTGGGGACCCTGGGGACACCCCATGGTCCCTCTTGTGCTGGCAGGACCTTCCTCCACAGGCAGCGGGGCTGCCTCCAGGGTGGGCTCGGGCATGTGGGATGGGGCAGAGCCAGCCCAGCAAGCAGCCCCTGCCCTGGCACAAACCTCTCCCTGCTCTCCTGCTCCTGGGATTTAGCCTCAAGACTTATGGGGTGGGGTGTCATCGGCACAGATCCATCCCTGGTGTGATAGCTCCCGGCACAGAGGATGGCTTTTTTTCTTTATCCCCACTTCCAGGTTTTATCCTCCACAGCTCCAGACGGTAATTGCAGCTCCCACATCCCGAGCCAGGGCTGTGCGTGCTTTTCAAACCCCGGCAATAGGAATGAGAGCTCCAGTTCTCGCCTCCCACCCTCCACCTGGCCCTCCCTCGCAGCGGGGCCCCCCAGGGCCAGGGCCGGTGCTTTCCAGGAGTGCCGGCCAGCAGAGATTGCTGGAAAGCAACACCCGGGAAACCGCCAGCAAAGCCACGGCCCATCACCCTCCTTGGAGCTGCCCACCACAAAGCGCTTGCCAGAAGTGGCCATCACCCTTGTTTTGGGTGTGGGAGGAGAGCCCCTGGGCTGGGGTGCTCTGCTTTGCCCCCATCCCATCCCGCTGGCCCCGGCTTCCCAAAGCAGATTGTCCGCCCCTACCTCTGGCTGCGCTGCGCCGCTTTGAAACCCTCCGCCTGTGTTTATTAATTCAGTTCCTCTCCCCGTTCCCCTGCCAGCTGCTCTCCTGCTCGCCTTCCCCTGGCTCCTGCCTGACAGCTTTGGGGAAAAAAATGCCTTTTTGCAGCCCATGGACTTTGGGTGTCAGGGGAAAACGTCTTCCCTGTTGATGCTGTGCTGCCTGGGAGAGGGGCTTGCCGTAGCACCCCGTGTCCTGCCAGCCCTTGACCCCCTGCCCCACGCGTGTGCCTGCTCCTGCCTGCCACCCCCATCCTCAAGAAGGAGCTGCTATAGCTGGAGGCCATAAAGCAGGGTCCAGGAGGCTTGGCTGGGGTTCTGGAGCTCCAACCCTCGTTTATCCAGCGTGGTTTTACGATGATTCAAGCAGCCCTAAAACTGATGGTATTTCCTGCGCTCTCCTGCTGGACCAGCTGCAGAGCCACGGAGGGGAGGGCAAGGAGCGAATAGCTGGCACTGGCCACGGCCCGGCCGCACGGCGGCTGCATCCCGCATCCCCGGGGGTGAGCACCCCCACAGCCTGGCGGGAGCGGGAGTCAGAATGGAGAGCTTTTAATGACGTGTGCCTAAATGGCTCTGGAGGGACTTAAGGAATAAGCCTGAGCTGGAAGCTGCGGTTAGAGTTTTTGCCCTGGGAAGCAAAGCGGGGGGAGAATGTGGGAGGATTTGGGGAAGCTCAATGGGGCTTTTGTGCCGTCCCCTGCAGCATGACTCAAGCTTGCTCAGACTCCTGCTGCCAGGAGAAGTTGGCCTGGAAATATTGTATCAGCCCCAGAGGACGTGGTTTCCAAACCATCCCAAGTCGGGTTTTGTTCTATTTTTTTCCCCTTCTCTTTCTTTTTCTTTCTCCCAAGCCGTCTCCCCCTCTCTCACTGGCTGGCAGGTTTTCCAGCTCCACCCTGCACATCCAGGCTCCCGCTTCCACAGCTTTCCTTACCCCTGCTCCATGCCCCCTGCTTCCCACCCGGCAAGGGAAGGGCTTGCAGAGCTGTGGGAGGGCGTGTGGTGGCACATGAGGGACAATCCCAGCCAGCACTGGAGGAGCAGGGGGACCCCGGGGGAAGCCAGAGCTGGAGGCTGGGTTACTGGGGAGTGGGGCACTCAGGGCGCACATCCCACCTGCAGATCCCTGAATCCCATCCCTGCACACCCGGCAGAGCTGGTGCCCATTCCTGAGCCCATCTCCAGTGCCGGTGGGGGGAAGGAGCCTTCCCGGGAGCCGGCGGGGTGAGCGTGGCCGGGGGATGCTCACAGGCATCCCTGGAACGGCTCGGTGTTACCGGAGAGATCCTCGCCTGCTGTCAACAAACAGTGCGGCCACCGCTGGAGAGGGGCCTGTTTCCAGCCGCCCAGGCTCAGCCGTTTCCCAGCCTTGCTCATTCCAAACGGCTTTTGAAGTGCCAAGATCAGGGAGCTGGCGGCCAAAGCCGGGGTGAGGCGGGGATGGGTGGGCACGAGCGGCGCACAGAGGGAGATGCTGAAGCTCTGCCAGGAGCTACCTGCTGGCTTCAATGTCAGCATCCAGTGCTGCCCTCAAGGTTAGGGAAAGGAGCTTTTCAAATGTGCAGCTTGGGGCGGTCTGGCCATAGCCGTGCTGGCAGGGCAGCACCTGCAGCACCCACAGCACCCGCAGCACCCAAAGCATCCGCAGCACCCACAGCACCCACAGCACGCACAGCATCCTGCGGGGCTGCAAGGGCTGTGGCCGGCGTGCACTTTGGGTGATGCTGGGTGCTGTGAGGGGCAGAGAAAAGTGTCTCCAAGGGCAGGGAAGGGTGTTTGCAGTGTGGAAGGGGAGTATTTTCTGCTCCTCTGGGGCTGACATGCTAAATTGTTTGCCTTGGAGTTCTAACTGCGAAGAAAATAACTATTTTCTTTTTTCTCCCTTTTCTAGAACTGAAATTTCTGCCTCTTCTCTTCTCTTCTCTTCTCTTCTCTTCTCTTCTCTTCTCTTCTCTTCTCTTCTCTTCTCTTCTCTTCTCTTCTCTTCTCTTCTCTTCTCTTCTCTTCTCTTCTCTTCTCTTCTCTTCTCTTCTCTTCTCTTCTCTTCTCTTCTCTTCTCTTCTCTTCTCTTCTCTTCTCTTCTTTCTCTTCTCTTCTCTTCTCTTCCTCTCCCCTCTCTCCCCATCCTTTTGGAGGTTCCCCTCCCTACCCTGCCTCCCCCTCCCCACTCCTGTTATCCCCCTGGCTTTTCCATCTATGAGAAACAAACAGCGGGGTGATGTTTATAGAGAAAATAAATGCCTGCTCTATTTCTAGAGTGGGGAAATGTATAGCTGGCCGCGTGGGGCTGTGGGGGTGTGGAAGCGGGTTCGCACATCCCCTCCCAGGGCTGCGGGGTGGGACAGGAGGCTTTTCTCAGCCTCATCTACCTCGGGCCAAGACTTCGCTCTCTTCTCCCCAACTCCCAGAGGAAATGACCCTGGTGGGCCCAGAAATTTCTGTGGGATGGGATGCAGAAAACCTTGAAGCCCAGCTGAACCCTGGCCAGAGGCTGGGAAAGGGAATAGGAAATTCCTCCTGAACCCCCTTGCTTTCTGCCTGTGTGCTGGGGAGCACCGGGGGGGCTTACAGCATGATAACAGGTGGGGAGCATCCATTAACATGCCTGGGGATGGCACTGCAAACAGCTGGGGGCTCTGACCCCAAACCCCCTCTCCCTTCCCCATCTCACCCTGCCTGCCCACAGAAGGAAGAAAAAACAACCACGTGAAAGCCAAGATTTGGGCAAAAGCAGCAGCAGGGATTCATGGGGGCCGCCTCGAGCTGACTCACAGCCCATGACTACTCCTTGAAGAGTCAGTGAGTCATGGTGATGGGTGAACGTTACTTTTCTGTCCCCTTGGCTTGGAGGCACATGATGGGACCGGCTACCTCCAAACAGTGCTGTTTGCCCCATGACTTTCTCCACTCCCATTAATTTTTGGCAGTGCCCTCCCTTCCCCGGGACGTTTTCTGTCTGCTACTGTGTCTGTCCGGCTGTCAGGCAGCCAAGAGCAGCCGTTGGGCGCAGGGCAGCTCCCAGAGGTATTGCACGGAGCAATGCATGACTCGCACGGGTGACACACCCCGGGGAGGAAGGATGGAAAATGGGAATTTTTTACCCTCTTGGATCCAGGGCACGGGACATAAACATCTTTCACCCCACCCGCTGCTGGCTGGCAGGAAGATGCTCGGAGGCCCTAGTTGGTCAGTTCTGAGAATGAGTGACAGCAAACGAGTGACAAACTGGGTGGCAAACCTGCATCCTGCCCATCCCGGGCTCAGGAGGAGCTGTAGCAGTCCCGCTTCTCTGGTTTTAAGCCCGCTTTGCAGAATCCCAAGCTGCCCCAACTCTGGGCTCTCCTTTGCAAAGCAGCCCTTGGCTTTGGAGTGGAGCAAAATGGGTTCTCTCGTTCTGGCACCTTAACGAAAAGTCTTGGGTCCATTTGCAAACTTCACAAGTAAAATGACCATCATGTAGGCATGTCTACTTGCATGTCTATGGCCGCAGCAGCTCAGGGAGAAAAATCATAACATTTTTCTCTTGACCTCAGTTTTTCTGTTACATTTAGCCTAGGAAAACTCAGCGTGGCACCCCATCCACATGCAGCACGGCAACGTGCAGCCAAGCACCGGGCATGATGGAGATTGTTCAGGGAAGGGCTGGCTTGGGAATGATGGGTCTCTGATGGACTCGCTCTGTGTCTCTAGGAGGTTTGGAGATACGGGGTGGTGAAGGGACTGGCTGCAAACCGGGCTGCGCGGCAGGCAGACCTGCCTTGTAGCTGCTGGGGTGACTTGGGAACGTGGAAATGGCCTGGGACGGCCAGGCAAGAGCTGGGAAGTGTACAGATATGAGCCAAGGAGTTTCTAGGACTTTCCTGGCTGAAGGCTGGGGGTGATGCTGATGCCTGGGGAGTCTGGCTTCCCAAAAAGGAGATAAGCCAGAGCCCAGCTTCTCCAGGCACCTGGAAAGGGCCACGGGAGCAGCCCCTGGGAGCCGAGGCTGGGCTGAGCCAACGCCTGTTGCGAACAGTCTGTGCTTTGAGCTTTATTTAGGCACACAGACAGCATTAGCCTACTGCCTCCAAAGTCCTGTTACTGTCCAGCCTTCAACCTGACGTTAGTTCCTCCGGGTGAGCTTAACCCTGTCCTGCGATCTTGGAGGAATGCGCTTATTATATATTTGCCCGCAGCCCTCTGTTGCTAAATATAAGAGTGAGACCAGAATATTCCTCCCTGATTCCCACGATACCAGTTTGCATTCTGCCTCCTTTTCAGCCTTTTTCCTGTTCTTTCCCATCAGCTGGAAACTTTTCCAGCTGCTTGGAGCTATGACCTCAAAACATGTGGCGCATTCACAAAAAAGAAAGGTTGAATAAATCTGTCGGATTTCCAAAAGTGGAGGAGAGGAACAGCCGAGGCGGCTCCCTAGAGCTGACCACCCCGGATAAGGCAGGAGGGGTCCTGGCTGGGTATGCTGGGGCAGACACGGTTCCCCCCCCCATGGGCAGGTACCCTACGTGGGGCAGCCATGGACAGGCAGGGTTCCGCTCACCTCCCCCCCATCACCACTGCTGGGGGTCCACCCGAGACTTGGGGGGTTGCATTTTTTGGCACCCCATTGCTGGAAGCTCGGGGCGAACACTGCTCACGGGGACCCTACGCATCAGATTCCCCCTTACTCCCCATCCCTCCTCATTACAGACCCCCAGCAAGAGGGTTTTTGGGGAAGGGGAGCTCAGCCTGTGGGTGACCTCACTGGGAACCGGAGGAGAGCCAGGATGTCTAAAAACAGTTTACTAAAGCTTCACACTCAGATGTCAAGAGGACAAGTTTTATGAGTGTTTTTTCTTTTTGATATAATCTTGTATTTGTTGATGTGCGAGATGACTGTTTCCATTTCAGGCTGGGCAGAAAGCCCAAGCCCCTGAACCTGGGGTCGGAGGCAACACAAAACACAGGTTTTGCCCCTAAAAATGAGCCTGTCCCCTGCCCCGTGCCCCGCATGCTGCTGCTGGGTGCTGTGGCTCTCCCTGATGGGGATGGAGTGATGTCCCAGGGCAGGCTGCCTGTGGGAACACCTGGCACCAGCACTGGTGGTCTCAGCAGGGATGCTGCCAAGGGGAAGGAGCTTGAGGGAAGCTGGTGCCCAAACCCGGGGTCACGCCTGGCACATCTGCTTCGGCCAGGGGCAGAAATAGTCCCCAGCATCAGAAAATGGGTGTAAAACCTCTTTCCTTTCCCAGCCCTGCAGGTCTGTGCCAGGCAGATGCCTGTTGATCTGTGGAGCCATGCCCCTGCCATAGGTGGTGTTACCTGGGGGGAATGTGGGGGTGTTGGCAGATGCCACTGAAAGCCACGTGCTGGTTTTTGGGGTTGCTTCAGCCTGTTCACTGTGAAAGAGCTTGGGAGCGCCAGGGCAGCCCCCAGGAGCAGGGCCCATCCTGGACACCCAAGCAAGCAATAGTTCTGCATAGTGAAATCCCTGCCTGGGATGGAAAGGTCAGGGCTGGAAGGAAGAAGACCACTCTTTTCATTAACAAAAGGGATTTTTTTTTTCCACTCAGCTTGCCAGGCATCTTCCTATTTTGGCGCATGAAAAAAAAAAGGAACGAGTCCAGAGGGAAGGAGAGGAGTGTGTCCTGGAGGCCACCTGCTTGCTGGGGAGGGAATGGGGACAACAAGGGACCTGCAGGGATCTTGCAGGTGCGGAGGGCCACAAGGCTGGGCTCTGGGATCATCCTCATCCTCAACACAGGCTCGAACGCACAAGATGGGTGGGGAGCAAATGACCAGAGGTGGTCAGCTGTTCCTTTGTAAACTGCTTGGAGCAAGCTCCTGACCCACTGTCGGTCAGAGCCCCAGTGCCCAGGAGGAGGTTTGGGGAGGAGAAACTGCTCAGTGAGATATTATATTATTTTTTGGGTGAGTTAGGGAAAAAAAAGTGCTTTTTAAATTCCCTTCACTTCTGAAGCTGTGGACACTGCTGACCTGGAGCAAATGACCCTGCGTGCAACTTGGAGGGCCAGGCTAAGGCACAGACATGTCCCAGGCAGGATGAGACCCGTGTCCATGCCCTGCAGAGCCTGCTGAGGCTCAGACAAGGTACAAGCATCCCAGAGCAGGGGAGGGAGCAGGAGGCAGAAGGCGCAGGGAGGAGGCACAGGGTGGGACCAGGGCTGCGGGATGGCTGTTGGGATGCTGAGGCAGGGCACACCACCGTGCCAAGAGCTGTGTGGTCAAACCTGGCCACTGCCTGGGGAAAACTGGGTATAAATCACCCGCCCTGCTCCCCACCCAGCCCATGCCCTGCAGTAACCCCTCTGCCCAGCTCTGTCCCCGTGCAGCAGCCAGCAGCCCCTGCCCTCCCTGCTGCCTGAGGCCAGCCTGTCCTGTGGCACCATGGATCCTTCTCCTGGCCCTCACCCGGGGATGGTCCCTGGTGCCCCATCACCTGAGGGGTGATCCTGCAACCCTCTGGAGCTGTGCTGGCAGGAGCGGCAAGTCCCCCACCTCATGCACCCAGCTGCCCGGTGTGCACAGGACGGAGCTGGGAGGCGACACACACCCAAGCAAATGCTGCCCAGTTCCATCCTTCCCACTGGCACCATCCAAGCTCCTGCTCCTCGGACGATGAGCGGGGCTGCCCTCGCAGATTGTTACTGTGGCAAGGCCAGACCTGGGCAGGGAGGGCTGGCTGTCCCCACTGGGGCTGCAGGACGTGCTAGTGCCCCGTCCCCATGGTGCAGGGCTTTGGCAGAGCAGGGAAAGGTGCCTTTCTCCCGTGGGCTGCTCACGGCGTACACCAAAGCCCTGTGGCTGCTGCATGTGTGCGGGGAGTGAGCCCCATCCCAGCCAACACCACCTTTGCGTGTGCCCTGGAGGAAAGCATCAGGCACAGCCAGGGTACACAGCACCCTGAGAGCCATGGTGGGGGAGCAGCCCTGCTCCGTCCCTTGGCTTTCCCCGCAGGACAACCTGGCCAAAACACCCTGCCTGAAAACAGGCAGCTGCCTCGCCTTGCTCCTGCCAGCTTGGTGACAGGACCCCTGCACCGTGGGGAGGGACAGCATGCATCCATGGGTGCCCACACTGTTCCCTGCCGAGTCCCCATCCCTCCCAGCCCACACTGTGCACCCGAAGCTGAGCCTCATCCCACTGGTTTCTCCCCGCTCCATCCCCCGAGTGGGCTGGTGGGACGGGGCTTACCTCCGGCCGGGGGTCCTGCGCAGACGGGCTGGCAGGCCAGCAGCAGCAGCAGCAGCGTGGCGATGCCACCTTGGGCACCCATGGTGTCCCCCAGGGCTGGAGCAGCACTCGGGCTCCGGGCACGGCACAGCCTCCACCAGCGCCTGCTCCCAAGCCAGGGCTGCTGCTACTACTATATTTAATAAAACGGAGCGAGGGAGGGACCCGTAACTTCTCCCGCCTGTCAGAAAGGAGGAATTCGCTCATATTACAAAGTCAATTTTCTCTCTTAAAGGGCTAGAGGCTCCCACCCGCCACCCACCCACTGCTCAAAGCACCCTTGTTCGTGCTGGGGCGAGGCGAGGGCGGAGCGGCCGCAGCGGGCAGGAGCTGGACACGGGGTGCGACGGGTGGCTCCGGTGACACCCCTGCTCCCGGCAAAGCCGGCCCTGGCACCAGGCACTTTTGGGGGAGCAAAACCAGCTCCTGGTGTCTGCGCAGACCCAGATGGGTGGCGGGGTCCCAAAGCTGTGTTGCCCACTGCTGGCTGTTGTCCCTGGGCAGCCAGCCTGCCTGCTGCTGTGCTGCCTTCCCTGCTGTCTGCCAAAGTGGCTCGCCAAGCCCCACGCCTCTCAGCAGGACTGAAGGCGATTGGGATGATCCTCAGCCCTGGGGGTTTACTAACAGCCCAACTACGCTAGCATGGCACTGCGGAAAGAGCTTTTCAGTTTCTCCCCCTGGAGCAAAGCTGATGCCGCACGTGTTCAGGATGAGGCCACAACCTTCCGGAGATGCAGCATCCCACACAGCCTGGCTCCCTGCTCCTTGCCCCGCAGAGTCCCAGCAGGTTTTGGGGCTCTCCTTGCTTACAGCATAGCTTGTCTCCCATATCTCCATCCCCCTCCAAAGCTGCCCCTGGCCTCCTAGAATCTTGCACAGCACACCCCTCCTTCCTCTTGGATGTCTGTATTTCAGGTCCTTTTTCCCCTGTGCCATGTTTCACTGACGGATTACATGCGGCTTGTTTCCTGCAGGTTTATTTCTAACCTCTTTAGGGCCCTTGGTGTGACTTCACTGTCTTTGGCAGTATTTGCAACACCTTCCAGCTTACAGTCATCTGCAAACATAATTAATTTGTTGTTTACTCTTTCTTTCAGATCATTAATAAAGACATTAAATAAACCTGGGATGTGCCGTTTTCTCAGTAACTTTTTATGAGTAATTGTCAGGGGCTCAGTAAGTTCATTAGCTAATTCTATTTAGTCTGGGGGTTACATATTATCCAGACTTGCTGATTTGTACAGATTCGATTTTGCCAAGTATTCCCTTTCCTGCTCTTTATCTTGAGATCTACTGAGGACCTCTGAGTTGCTTTGCTGCCTGTCCTCAGTGGTCCCCCTTTCTTTGCCTCGTTAAGGGCAGATTGAGTGATAGAGGTGTGCGGGGTTTGGCCTCCGGGTGGATGTTTGATCTGGGCTGTTTCCATCATAATTCGTGGCTAACAGGCAGGCTGGTGTGTCCACTCCTTTCCTGCCTGCTTGGCGCAGGAGGTCCCACTCTGCTCTCTGAAAGGATGCGCCAGGACCACCTCCAACCCATCAGTAAGCATCCGTGGGTTTGCTCCTGGCTCCTGGTCCCCAGGCTTGCCTTGCACCCTGTGGCACAGGGATGAGCCACCGTTTGCCAGGGGAGCATCAGCCTCGGGCAAGGGCAGCAAGTACAGCTTAAGCAAGAAGACAGGTCCAGGCACCCTGAGCATCTTCCACTCTGGGATGCTTCCTGGCCCACTCCTGCCTCTGCAGGTGGGGGTCTCCCTACTCCAGCAGCAGGACAGCCACCTGCAGCAGCAGGGTTTGCCGCTTGCTGGCCCTGCTGGTTTCAGCATCACCCGGCACTGACTGGGAGGAGGCTGGTGGGAAAATACCAGGGACAAACCTGGCCACTGTGAGGACAGAATAAAACCTTCACTGCTTTTTTTATTATTTGTTTTGTTTTTCCCTCCCCTCCAATAAGAAAGTACAACCTCTTGTTGAAACCTCATGTGTTATCCAGAGATATGTCCCCACCAAGTCCCTGTGGCAATGCAGCCGCTCGTGCCGCAGGCTGCTTCGGCTGCCCCCCTTGCCGGAGCCCCCGAGCACAGCCCCATGCCCCACATCTGGCCAGCACATTTGCTCTGCCTCAGCCAGGCCCTGGTGACAGCTGGGGATTTGTTTTTCCTTTTCCGAGCCAACATCTGGCCGAGCAGTGGCGGGGCAGAGCCAGCGTGGAGCGGTGCCTTCGCTCTTCGGGCAGGGCTGGCAGCCTGGCTCTGCACTGAAACCCACTCCGGCACTGCTGCGGCGGGACCCTCACCCTCCCCCCCCTTGAAAGCAGCTTCAGCCAGGGCTTGCCCACTGCTGGCGTGGGAAGCCCCTGCCTGGGTGCCCCCACCTCCATTTGCAGGCAGCAGGGAGCTGCCCTCACCCTTTGGTAAGTGCCCACCATGGGAAACCTCGCTGCCAGGGTGGGCAGGGGGCTGGGGGAGCCTGCCGGGGGCTGCTCTGAGGAAAGCTGGGGGAAAAATAAGAAAAGTTCAATTCCTTCCTTGCCCTGCAGCCCAGGGGCTGGTGGATGAGGCAGCCATGGTCTCCATCCTTGCTGGCGCAGGGCTGCTCCCCCGCCTCCTCTCCGTGTCGGCCAGCTTGCCGGCCTCCAGACACATTTATTTATCCGAGCTCAGCTTTTATTTAGGATGTGTTTCCAGGGTAGCCGGTGCGGAGGGAGGTGTGGAGGGGTGCCAAGGGGCTCTGCAGCCACAGCCCCCAGCCCAGAGCCCTGCCATGCCTGCAGGTACCCTGCTCGTGCAGGCACCTCTTGGGCACCCCATCTCTCATGGGAGCCCGGCTTGTTCCACTGCATCTGATCCCAGTGTGGGCTGGCCAAGCCAGGAATCGTTTCCCTGGGGAGCAATGTGCCTTGTTTGTTTGCTGTGGGCAAAGCTGTCCATGACATCTATTTCATGGCATGCCTTTTGCTGTCTCCTGTGCCCTGCAGCCTCTGTGCAAATAACCCAGGATGCACTAAATCTCTGGGGAACCCTGCCAAGCCCACTGCTGCTCTGTTTGAGACTCGAGTGATTCAGAGCGATGGGATGCTGGTGTTCACCTGTGGAGAAAAGACACCCCATGCACCTTTAATAAGCAAAGCTCAGCTTCTGTTCTTGGCTTTTCCCACCAACACAACGTCCTGCACCCCAGCTGGGCTTTGCACCAGCCCCAGACTCCCACCCACCTCCGGCAGAGAGGGTCGGCCGCCTGTGGAGCAAGGATGGAGGTTCCTCATAGCTGTGAGGGGCTGCAGCTGGGGAAGCGAGTCTGTTCGAGGGAGGAGTGCAGCAAGCGTGCTTGGAGCGCACCGCGAGTGCCTGGAAGGAATATCCCATCCGGTGCTGGCAGGAGGGAGTGCATTCATGAATGCTGCTGGGATTTAGCTTCTCAGCATCTGCCTTCCCAAGTGCTGGAGGGGGTTTTAATCAGAAACAAAGTAAAGCCTTTGGATCTGACCTGGCCAAAGCAATGCCCCAGCTGGAGGTGCTGGGCAGATCTGGCCTGGGGTGGCAGGTCCCCAGGTTTGGCCACGTGCCTGTTGCCCCAGGAGTGGGACATCAGCTGGGTGCTTGGGTGCTGTTTCAGCCAGGCTGGAGGCTGGAGCCTCTCCTGTCTCAGCGCGTAGGTGCTGTGCAGACAGCAGTCACCTCGGGGCGGTTTGCTCTCTGTTTGCTTAGGGAGAAAGCAACGGGAGCCTTGTGACCCTGGTTCAAAACAGCTGGGCAGACGTGCAATGTCTCTGCGGTTGGGCTTACCCAGGGGAGCAGAGAGGGATGTCATGGGGTTTAGTTTGGTATGTCAGGCGCGCCCTGCCTCGGGGGTGAAGGAATGAGCTTGAG
Organism: Falco rusticolus; assembly: GCF_015220075.1. NCBI lineage: Eukaryota > Metazoa > Chordata > Aves > Falconiformes > Falconidae > Falco > Falco rusticolus. The sequence goes on from NC_051193.1 coordinate 2,473,945, forward strand.
GAGGAAGAGGATGCTGTGGGGAGTTGGGGATGCAGCATTAGGCAGAAGTGCAGCCCCATCCTCTCGAGCCTTTCACTTGTCTCTTTACAACCACCAACAAAACAGTCTTTGTGTGGCAGGGACTTGTGATGCTGTTTATTTAAGGAGACAAACAGCTCTTCACAGAGATGCAGGGCCCTGAGTGCTAGTTACCCTGACAAGCCCCATCTGGGCTCTCACCCCCTCCCTCCACCCACATTCAAGCTCAGGTGCCACCAGCCCTTGCTCCCCTCCACCAGGGTGGTGCTGTGGCCCTGGGCTGATGCTGGTTGCTGTTGCTGGCTGGGCAGAGGGGCTGCGTCCCTTACTCAGCTGGCTGCTTGCCTGCCTTGCTCCCTTTGCTCACAGTGGGAGCCCTCTGAGGACCAGGATGGGGATCAGGATGTGTCCGCAGTGCGGTGAGCGAGCGTCTCCTCTCTGCTGACTTGATGCTGCTTCAGGGTGTTCCTGCCTGGGTGCATCACAAACAGCCTCTGCCCCAGGGTGGGTTTTTAAGACCCCAACAAGCAACCTGCAGGGGTGACCCTGGGCAGTGCTGGGGGGGCTGCCTCAGTGCCGGGCCGTGGGATAACCCCTGTGGGCCAGACTCGCAGCTCTCCTGCTGCTTTCCCTCTGCCTTGTGCAAGGGGCTTGGTGGGAGACGGGCTTTACTTGCACCCCTGGGGGGTTCGGAGTGCTGTGACTGTACTTGCCTGTGACTAATATACCCTTTGCTCTTCCTTGAACGCTGAAAGCATCGCTCCCCAGTGTTAGCTTAAAAAAGGAAATCGATAAAGCCCATTTATTTTTAGCCTGGATTTAGGGTGCTTTGGAAGAGGAACTGAGCTGTGATTTGGAGCCAGCAGGCTCACCGGCTTCTCTAGGGCTTGTCAGATAGAGGAACCGGCTTTTAACACTAGATAAATATTGACCGATGTATTTTCAAGGAGCGAGTTCCCTGCTGTGTGAGCGGGGAAACCTCTGGGGGCACGGGGAGGGCTGGAGCGAGCCCTTGGAGCGTGTGGGGGAGCAGTGCTGAGCCGTGCTGGATGACTTGGGGTGCCCAGCAAGGGCTGGGGGTCCGCCTGGGATGCGGCAGAGCCGGGCTTGGGCTCGGGGGGCGCCTGCTTGGGGGAACCACTGAAATGCTCGAAACCTGAATTAACCGGTAGCGACACGTCGGTTCTAATTGTTTGGAAGTCAAACTACTGCAAACGGTTCCGTTTGATTAGTCGTTTGATATCAGCGGGGGCTGCCCCGCCCGGGTGCGGGCAGGGAGCGGGCAGGGAGCGGGGAGCCCAGGAGATGGCACCAGCGCACCGCGCTCGCCCGCCCCGGCCGGGGACGGACCCGGGACCAGGGCGCTCCCCCCACCGCCAGGCGGGGGATGCTCACCCCTCGCCGGGCTGGGAAAGGGTCCTGCTCCGAGGGCCACCCCCTCCCCTTGCTCCGCGGGGGGCTTTGGGATGAGCAGGGCTCCGCTGCCAGCCCGGGGCCGTTGTTCCTCCTGGCGCTAGGCAGAGGTGGGGAGCCTGGGGGCTGATTCCCCCGCCCCGCGCTGGTCTGGCACCCGTGCTGATTTGGAAGGGGTCTTCCCTCCAAGCTAGTGTGAATGTAGGGCCTGGAGACACCCCCTGCCCTGCAGCATCCCTCCTGGGAAATGGGGAGGGGGAATGGGAAGAGCTGTGGCAGATGCAGCCTGCTCCACGGAGGGTCCCTGTGAGCCCAGGGTGCCTGGTGCCGCCTTTGCTCCCCATCTCTTGAGCAAGTGGGGGCTGCCCGGGCTCCAGCCCACCTCTGCCTCAGCTGGGAAGGAAGTCTGGAAAGGTGCCTGAGGTGTGGGGATCTGGCTGGGCTGGTCTTCCAGTAGCTTCTGGCTGCTGCTGGTGGCTGGAGGTGGGACAGTCTTTTCCAACCGAAACAATGTGTCTGGGGAGGGTGGGATGAGCATGTTTACATTGGGATGTAGGGCTGCACCACAGGGAAAAATGACCTGATGACAGAGGACGTGTCCCTGGTAGCCCATCCCAGCTGGTGAGGGCTGAAGTGTCCTTTCTTCCAAGCTGAGCTGTGTAGGGCTGAGTGCTGGGGTTGTGTGGGGACACGTCTGCTGGCGGGGGGGGGGGGGGGGGGAGGTACTTGGTGCAAAACAAAGGTGATCGTGAGGAAGAAGAGGGTGAAACTTTGACAGGGAGAAATAATTGGGATGGAGCCATGTGGGACAGATGGCCAGGTCTGAGGGCAGCCCATTGCCAGATCCTGCTGTGACTCCCAGGGGTGAGTGACAAGCAGCCCTGGAACTCTTGGGGTCCCTTCTCTCTGCTCTTGACACAGGTGCCCTGGTGGCTCCTCCACCTTGCAGTCCTCACAGGCGCTGGTGGCAGCTTCCCCCAAAGGACACCAGTTATAAAGCAAAGATGCGAGCCTTTTGCATCCATCCAAATCCCTGTTTTTCCTACCACGTGCTGGTTTTCTTCCCGAACAGCCTTCCTGCTGCTTGGCCTCTTCTTGTCTCTTTGATGTCACCAAAACAGACTGGGCAGGTGTCTGCCTGCAGTGACCTTCTCTCCTAAGCTCATGGCTGCAGGCTGCTGGGAGCACGCGCTGGGAGAGCAGCAGCGAGAAGCTTTTTGTGCCTTGACCCTGGAAAGCCCCGGCTGCTGCTTCACCTGGTGTTCACCGAGCTTGTGATGTGAGAGGCACCAGGAGCTGCCTCTCTCCATCTAGCTTCTCGGAGAAAGATGGAGATGGCTTTTTCACCTGGAAAGGTGGTGGTTTCTCTGGGTGTGCTGAGCTAGCAGGGTAAGGTGCTCATGTTCCATCGCCCCAGCCAGGCTCATGGTGTTCGTGGTGGACCAGGGACTCAGTTGCCTGCACCCCCTTTTCTTTTCCTTCCTTCATGCAAACCCTGAAGCCCCCAAAGCTTAAATGGGGTGGGTGGGAATGAATAAGCAGAGGAAGGTGCAATGACCACCCTCCCGTCACCCCAGTCCCCAGTGCTGTGGTCTCTCTCCCAGTCAGGCTTCACCAGGGGATTTCTCTCCCTGCAGCAGGACCCATCTGCCTCAGAGCAGATTAGAAAGATGTCACTTTGCTGGCACAGTCATTTGTCATGGTGGCTGGGGAAATTAGCAGGGGCCGGGCAGGGAGGAAGGAAATTTGGCTTGTCCTGGTGGCGTAGGTAAAGGTCGCAGGGATTTCTAGACTATTCTAGCTTGGCATTAGTTTGTCCTGAAAAGGAAACCGGTGCCTGGGATTTCCACCTTTGGATCCTGATGGTGCTGAGAGCGATAAATTCTGTTAAAATTTATGGGGCGGAGTAGCCGGGATCTCTTAAGCATTGGGGCTTTTAACCAAAAGCTAATATTCTCCTTCCAGCTGTTAATTCCAGGAGCCAGGGTATAAATTCAGCCTTTGGGCTTGCCATAATGATCACAAGGGCGGCACAAACAACATCACCCTGTTGCAATTTGCAAGGGTTACCCGAGTCTCACTGAGTGCATGGGAGCAGCCCAGCCTGCCTTGGTGCTTGACACGGGGCCCCAGTCACTAGCCGCCAGCTGGAAACATGACAAAACTCGGGAAGAGGAAAAAGTGCTATTTTGCAGCTGTGGAGAGACAGTGCTGCAAACAAACGAAGAGTAAAACGCAAATTAAAAGCGATAAAAATTCCTTGGCAGTGTCCCCTTTAAGCATCATATATTTTTATCTTACTCCAGTTTTATTTGCTGGAAAGGGAAACGTAAAGGGAGAAACATTCAATTAAACCTGCCCATCGGCTGGAGCCTCCGAGCTGTGTCACTTCGGGGACTGGAGGAGGGATGATGCCCGAGGTCTCCTCTGCACTGTCCCCGTTGGGATGGCTGGGACCGTCGTGCTGTCTCTTGCCTGTCTGCTCGCCCACCACTGTCACAGCCATCTTACAGCACATGATTGTATTTCCAAGGCAATGTTAATCACCATAGTAACAAGGGCCTTATTTCTGGCAGGATCTGTCCCCCCGGCTGCGTGGCAGAGTGGGGCTGTCTCCTCCTTCCATGGGGCAAGGTTGTGGTGGCTCCCTGAGAAGTGCTTGTGTTTCCATCCTCTTCCCCTCTATGCCCTTATCCCCACCTTGCCCATCACCTGCTGGCTTCTCTCCTGGCTTCTGTCCATCACCACCTCCTCCTCTCCAATGCAGTGCCCGCAGGGGGCAGCTGGGCCAGTGCTAGAGAGACCCGAGTCCTGAGTAAGGAGGCCCCGTACATCCAGGGTCAGGGCTGGGGCTCTTGGGCAGCAGCTGTCTCTTCTGTACTGTCTGGGGGCTCTTTGGTGTCTGCACTCAACTAACAAGAGGGAGATGGTCGCAGGCTGGTTTCTGCTCAGATCACCAGCTTTTCCTTCTGCAGGGTGAAATGTTGGAGCTTCCGTGAGCTGTATTGGTCTACAAAGACATGCACCAGTTTCTAGATGGCAGAAATGAAGGGTGACAATCAACTGTGACACCCAACGCGTGCTCATTGTTGGGCTATTTATACATCTACATGTGAGAGCTGGAAATGTCACTGCAAACCTTGAAGTCTGAGTGTTTCTGACTTCGAACCAAGGCCATGTTTCAGTGGGTTTTGACATTTTTTTCCATGAATATAGCCACTGTGGAAAGAGCTAGGGAGAAGGTCCTGGAGATATGTTCCTCCCTAAACCAGGCAGGGCTTCTCTGAACAGCCCCTGCCCCATCCAGGGCTGATTTCCCAGCAGAAACTGGTGATGCAGAGGATTCTGCTCATGTGCTGATGGGACCTCAACACTCACTGGAAGGAAACTAGCTTCTGGCTTTGTTCTGTTGAAGGCACAAGGTGGTGGAGAAGATGCTTCCAGAAATACTCGCATCTTGGATTTTTCTTTATGGCAGGGCAAGAGCTTCCCCTTGGAGGAGGCTGCTGGTTAACAGTGGTTGTGACAGGAGGAGCTGCGATGTGGACATCTGTCTCCTCATAACTAGAAGGAGACCAATGCCTTATTCTCTGTCAGGCATTCATCAGTTGGCAACGACTTTCTGTCTCTATTGACCCAGGGCTGGAGCTGAGCCAGTGACATGGAGGTAAAAGGGTCTGTTTACTCATGAAAAATACTCTCGAGGCATCTGGAGCCTCTTCAAGCTTCAAATACTGGTGAAACCAAGGATGTGCTGGGAGCAGGGGGATGCTGGCAGGGCTGGAGCACCCCGTGAGCGTGCATGGAGCCTCACTGAAACCAGTGGTGCAGGTGATGCGCGTGAGATGTGGAAGGGCTGCTCTCTGGGCATGGGTAGGTGTTGCAATGATGGAAGCAATTTTTGGAAGGTGCCTCTTGTGCTCCCATTTCCTCTTAGCTCCCCACCGGGCAAAGGGAAAAAAACCAAGCAGCCGTGAAGAATATAGCCATAATAAACCCAGACCCCTGATGGGAAGGGTGTAATGCACTGGAGAGAAGCGGTTCAGCAGGCAGCGAGCGCATTACAGAGCCAGGGATAATAAGAATAATATAAAAAATGTCAGGGAGAGTGGCAGCTCAGCAGCCCAGGGTCAGGCTCGCCTCCTGCTGGGATCTTGCCGCCCACCAGCAGCTCCGGCAGCGCTGCCGAGCCCCTGGAAAACTGTCAGCCACTGACACGGCACAAATAGAGCCATTTCCCTGGAAAAACCAGCCTCTGTTGTGTGTTTCCGTTCGAGGCGTCGCTGCTGCTGCGTGGTGAAACCCCTTGCCAAGTGCATTCGGGCGTAAGCCTGGGCTGCTTGGGTCTGACTGGGGACTGAGTGGGATGCAGAGAGGGAAATAGAGGTGATAGAAAGGGGGCAGTATTTTTTAAAGACCAGCACCAGCAAAGAGATTGACTGGTTGGAGAAGGAAATGGGGCAAAAATGTTTTGGATGGAGCCCCCATCCCTGAGGCATGGGCTGACTTCAGCCCCTCCGTTACCTCCTCAGCCTTCTCCAGCCAATGCTTCTCGTTCCTACTTGCTCTTTCCACCCCTCCAGGTGACCTGGCACCCATGGGTCCACCTCCCCATGCATCACCTCCATCCTCTCCTACCCCCTAGCAGAGCCCTCAGTGCTGGAGCTGTACCTGCTTCCCACAGCCCTGCTGGGTTGCACACAGCCATGCATCCCCTTCCCCATGCTGTTTCTTTAAACAGATGAAAATTCTCCATTCTTACTGATTTTTCCCATTCCACATGCTGTTAGGGAGACGCATCAAACTTGTTGCACAGATAATAATTATTTCTTATTTTCTAGCTCAGTAAAAGGGCCAGAAGACTTCACTATGTAAGCCAAGGCTGCCAGGATGTGTGTGGGGTGAGGGCCGAGAACTGGGTTTTTCTGCTGGATGTGGATAGCCCCCATCCAGCCCAGACCTGGGGCGATTAGCCACAGAGGGAGAACGCAAGTTGGAGGAGGAAGAGTAAGGCAGGAGGAAAGGATGAGCTGGCTGGCAGGGACGTTGAAAGGAGGGGAGAGTGGGCTGGGTCTCAGGTGTGAGGATGAGGATGGATTTTCAGCCTTGGGGTTGTGTGAGTTTTTTCTTTTTCTGGAAACTGCTCCTTTGTCAAACAGAAAGTGCTTGTGGGGAAGGTCAGACTTGATAAATCTCCCCAGTTTGAAAGCAGGCGTTCAGAAATGCTCAGGAATGTCTCATTCTGGTGATTTGTAAGCGGGCAAAATGGGGGAGAGTTAGTTCAAAAGGCTTTTTGCCTGGGAAATGTGAGTTTGCAGTGCAACATGTAAGGACAAAAAGGAAGCACGCCCCGATGACCGCACTCTCTGGGGTGCTGGGTTTGACTCCTACCTTCTCCTCGCAGCTCTTCCTGGCCATCTGTGTTCTTGGATCCCTGAGGACAACAGTCCTTTTGGGGGACAAACCCCTTTCCTACCAGTTCTGGCAAGAAAGTGGCTGGAAGTCAGTCTGGAAGCCCCAAAGGGATGTTCAGGGGACTGGGAATTTAAACATGCTGAAAGCTCAGTGTGTCTCATCCAAACTCTGGTTTTGTGGGTGCTGCTACTGACCTCCTGCCCCTGCTTTTCCAGCAGGGGTGCAGAGAGCAGGAGCCCTGCAGCAGCATCCTCTGGCAGGAGGGCTGGCACTTGTGCAGGGTAAGTCACTAAATCAGGGGAATCTTCTTTAAATGGTCTGTGCTGGAGTAACTGTTGAACACTGTGTGTTTAATAGGGATTAATGGGAATTAAATAAGAATGGGAGAGAAGCACTGGGAGGACAAAATTGCCTTGGGAATGGGCATTAAGCATGAGAAGTGTTACCTGGGAGGTATCTGGGGACATGGTTCTGGTTGTGGTATGGGATGGCTAGAAACTGGGATCCTTTTTGGATGATAGTTTTCACAAAGCCTCAAGGCCAGGGGATGCTCTACCCCAAGATGTGGGGCAGGGTTTGGGGTCACCACCTTGGACATGGCAGGGGGTCTGCTCAGACCCACCCGGGGCTGCTTATTTCTAGGCTTTGCACGTGGAGTACAGAGTATTTTGCTGCTGGTGACATCTGATTTGAAAGTCACATGCCATCCTGGGGGAGGTCTGGGCACTGCCCCTTCACTGGAGGGCTTTGAGGGTCTGCGAGGTCCCCTCCTCAGCCTGGCTCATGACATGCCGTGCCCGTGCTGCCTAATGCGACAGTGAACCACTGCGAAAGGGAGGTGACAGCTGGAAAAAGCTGGATGCTGCTCTGTACTTAGCTCCATGAAATTACAGCAGAGCCCTGGTGAAAGCTTCCCTGGCAGATGCTGCCCAGGACAGTGGGGGCTGGGGTGTCCGTGGCGTTAGGAGCCCCCCTCCCCACCAGAGCCGAGGGCTGTTCTGGCTCCCGATGACAATGGCTCCTCTGGGAGATGTCCCAGCTGCTGGCCTGAGTGCTGTGCGAGCTAATTACATGTTGTAAGTGGCTCCGGCTATTAGAAAGCTTCTAAGTGTTGACATGTGTTGTGTTGGCACATCCTTGCCTGGGCTGTGATGGAGTGGGATGCAGAGCAGCCTGCGGTGCCAGGCGCAGGGATACGTGGCGAGCAGAGCCGGGTCACAATGCCCTGCAAGGAGAGCAGCGAGCCAGCGGCAGGGCAGGAATGCGGGATCAGAGCTGCCGGCTTCCTGGAGTGCCAGCCTGCTCGGGCCAGCTCGTCTCACCCCCAAATCTGACTTTTGCAGGTTTTTAATTTTTTTTTAATTTTTTTTTTCATGGGGGCAAGTCTCACAAGGGCAGCTGTTGAGAGGCAAAGAAGCTGAATTGGATTTTTGTGCCCATATGAAGTAGGCTCTGGTTACACAGCCGGAGAGAATGGGATCCTAAATTGGATTTTGCTGCTCACTTGGAATGGGCTCCAGTCATGTGGGATTATTGGGGATTTAAAGCTAACATATAGGAAAAGATAATGAAACCATCCCCCAGCCAAAAAGCTGGGGAGCTCCATGTGCTGCTATGTTAACAAACGTGGAGGAATCTCACAATTAACATCCGAGCCGTGAACAGAGCATGGCTGGCGATGCCGGCGTGGTAATGAAAGTTCATAGGATTGCAGCATGGCTGTTATTTCCTCCTATGTTTGTGAAACACAAAAGCACGTGTGCCACCATGGCCGGCTCCTTCCTGCTCACTGCCCCATGGCTCGGTGTCCCTTCCACATCTCTCCCGGACGGGGTGGCCCTCATGGGGGGCTTGAGGGCACAAAGCAAACTCCTGGGTGCTGGGTGGGCTGGCACCCATCTGCAGATCTGCAAAAGCATTGTGTTCTCCAGTAAAATCAATGATGGCTTTTTTTTTTTTTTTTAAGAATGAAATTTGGGATGCTTAATTGGATTTGCCTGGTGCTGAGATTTAGTCTCTCTGATTTGTTTCCCACTCCTCCGCCTCCCTCTTGTTTTGGCCCCAGAAATGTCAAGGCTAATTGCCAGTATTTTCTCCTCTTGTTTCAGCCTCGCCCACCTGAGTGCTGGGAAATTAGGCAGCGTGTGCCGGGCATCATCGCCCAGCGCTGGTGTGGGCAACCCCAGGCCCTGGAGCTGGGGTGGCTGGGTCCGGTGGGGAGAGGCAGCTTCATGTGGGGAGCAGTGCTGCTGCAAGCTGCTTAGCTGGAGAGGGGGGCTGAGAGCATCCAGATGTGGATCTGAACCGGCAACTCCTATTTGTGGAGAGATTAATTGAAGTGGAGCTGCAGGAGCTGAGGTGGCAAGGAGTGGGGGGTGGGCTGGAGCCTGCCTGCAGCTGGGCAGGTTGGTTTTTGGGGTGTAGTGGGCTCTGAGGCTGTCTGGGTCCCTGCAGAGGGGTTCTGCTCCGAGGGACCTGCACCTGGGCTAGTTTTGGGGGGTCTCGGTGGGCTGGGAGCAGAGCTGGGGGCCAGCAGATGGCATTCCTCAACGCACCGCACAGCCTCTCGCTTTGCAGAAGCTGCTCCAAAACTGTTTCTCCACGTGGCCGCTCTGGGCTGGGGCTGGCTACCGTGGCCCAGCACGCTTGCCCCCTGCCCCGTGCCCCCTTCGCTGCCAGCGTCTCCTGCATGCAGAGCCTGTGCCCCACATCTCTTGCCCCACCTCACCCAGGTGCTTTTCCAGCCTCTGCTGTGCTGGATGCAAGGATGTGGGGCTGAAGGGGGCTGCCCAGGGACCCCAGCCCCAGGTTTTGGGGCTCAGGCTGGAAATGGGAGCATCATGGGGAGGAGGGCTGGGAGCAGGAGCATGCGGAGGCTGTTTATTTTCTGTCCCTTGGGTGGTAGGCTCTCACCTCTGCCTTGAATTACAAGTCATGTCACATCTTGGGAGGCTTGAAATTGTGTTTCTCAGCAATGTTCCCAAAGAGATTAGGAGCACTGAAATGGCTGAAATACCCTCTCAGCCCAGAGCAGAACAAGCCGCCGAACACCAAGGAGCGGGATGGGGAAAGAGCTGCAGTATCCTCACAAGGGTGGAGGCGGGTGGGCTGGGGGCAGCTCATCCCTTGCTCCCTCCCCACACACCTTCTGGTTTAGGATTGTGTCTTCAGTGCCAGTTCATACTAATGCAAATGGGATGTGGGAAGAGCTGGGGTGGCCATCTTCCCTCCGGCAGGGGATGGAAAGGCCTCACCATCATCCCAAATAGCACAAGGTGTCTTTCAAGTGACACTGAAATGCTCACCTATGAAGCAGGGTGTTACTCCCCAGATTTACAGGTGGAAAGTGAGGAGCTGCGATTTAAGGGGATTAAGGAGGTCCAAGCAGCCAGGCAGAAGCTGACCCCGAGCATGGAAGGGATTGATTTCCAGGGCTGATTTAAAGGAGGTAGAGATTCAAAACTTCTTAATACAAGGCAGAAGCCTCATGCCTGTCTGAAGCTCAGCTGCTTATTTTCACTTGGCTTATTCCTAACCCCAGCCAAAATTGCCCAGCTCCAGTTCTTTGTGTTCTCTTTTTGCTGCTGGAGCCCCTGCAATGGGATGCAGCCGCAGAGAGCTGCGTCGGCTGTGGGGGTGCATCCCAGCCTTCTCTGTCCCCCTCCCTCCTGTGCACATCCCTGCTCCTGGGACCACGCAGAGCTGAGATGTCACCAAAGTGAATTGGTCCCCAGGTGCTGCTTTGAGGGTCCGGCTGACAGAGTGATTGGTGATCAGCCGGCTGAACCGACACATCAGACCACAATTAGAGATCTCCTGGTAAGAAAGAGATTCAATCCAGGCAAAGACCGAGCCTGTTACAAATATTGAAGGAGCCGTTAAAGATGCAAACTCATTATCTCCCAAGCAATCCAGCAACGCTCACGAGGACATTAGTGCCAGAGCAGCACATAGGAATGATGAATGTACACATACGCATGGGTTTCGCGTTATGGAGTGGACAGAAAGACGAGCTTGATGACAAACATGTCCACAAACGTGGCCATCATCCTAATTACAGCCTGGAAAGAAATGCAGAGCGTGAGGAATGGGAATGGATGAAAGGGGCATTGGTGAAGCAGGGCGGAACTGGTCTGCTGCAAGGAGAGGTAACCTTGGGTGCTGAAAAGCCAGAGCATCGGTGAGGGAGGAGCTGGGATTGACGGAGGAGCTCGCACAGTCGGGTCTGTTTGGTACAGAGCTGCCTCCTGTTGGGATTCACTGCTCTGGTCTCCGCTGGCTAATTGTGTTGCCACATTCTTTGTGACTTGTGAGACTCAGCAAAAGCCTTGGTGAGGGTTGCCTCGAAGGTCAACAAAGCTAATTGAATTGAATTTCCAGTGAGAGTATTTATGTGGCTATTTTCAGAGCGTGCTTTTTCCATACCTCTGGAAAAATGCAAACCAAAAGGGCAACCACCTGCTCCTCCATAGCCTGGTGGGACCTGCTGCTCTGGTCCTGGCTGCAGCCATGCCAGTGGGGAAGAAGGACTCAGCACCACGTACTGGCGTATCCATGGTGGAAGAGGGGCAGGGTGGTGGGATGCTGCTCCAGACCCCTTCCAGCTGGGGTAATTAAATCCTCCTGTTCTGGCGAGAGAGAAGCCCCAGCCTATTTCTATCTTGTTGTGCGGCTTTGTCTCAGCAGTAACAATGTGCTTAGTGTGCACAGTGAAATTAATACAGAGCCAAATTTACCTTGGGAATATTTGAACAAGTTTTTAAATGAATATTCATTGGATTTTTCACGCTCTTACGTCTTGCTTGGCCCATCATGGCTTTAACCAAGCAGCTGGGTCAGCTTTTTCTGGGGCATCACTTGCCATGTCAGAAATGCTGGAAACGTCCCAAAAGAAAATATCCACTTCTCATTTTCTTTGCAGCCTGTGAAGTTGTGGATGTGACGCAAATCTTGCAGTCGATAACTGTGCTGTGATGTGGGGCATGAAAAAAGAGGAGCTCTGCCCAGGGTGCAGCTCCTGCCTCCCATCCCGAAGGTGCAGGCTGGCTGGAGTGGAGGGATGTGGGAGGACCTGGGAGCATCTGGCAGCTCGGAGCTGGGTCAGAGCTGCAGGACACGGGTGGACTTGGCAATTGTCATAAAAGTATGTGAGCTGACCTGTGGCCGGCTCTATAGAGAGCTCTCAATGCTACAACTAAATGAGCTGGTGGCAGATTCAGGCAAGGCTAAAATTAAAACAGGTCAGGTACAGGCAGTATCGTGGAGCTGGGAGCCAGGGTTTCAAAAGCATGCTCTCTCTGAGAGAGGGAGAGCAGAAAAAAACCCTTCCTGCGTATGCAAAGGACATTTCCAGAGCTCTAATCCTTTGATTATAACAGATCTTAAGAGAAACTGTGCTACTCCTTGAAGATGGAGAAAAAAAACATAACTACTCTAAGCTGATGGAAACCAAGCTGCTAATCAGCAGAGAATAATGATCAATTTATTGGATGTGATACATTTAATGATGAAATACCAACTGTCTTTTCTAATTCTTGTGACTAATGGAGAAGGACATAGTAGACAGTATCAGCACATGCTGGTGCGGTGAGTGCTGGAAGACACACCGAGGTGGGGCAGCGGGTACTTACCTGAGTGCAAACGGACGAGGAGCAGAACACAAAGCTCCGGGCTGCCAGCAGCTCTGGGAGGGGATGGGGCTTGCAGGCTGTATTACAGGGGAGGGGCTGCCTTAGTGGGAATAAAAATACACCCATGGAGACAACTTCCCATTCCCATTGCTTTCTCAAGCCTCTATAGGCTGCAGAGATCCATGCTGGCGTGTTATAGGTGTGTAGGTACTAAAATAAAGGCTAGCCATGCCAGTCCCTGTGTTCAGGTGCTGCTCTGGTGTGCCCGTGGCCCCTAGCAGTGGTCCTGCTCAGGCAGCCCATCCTCTCGCAGCTGGCTGCTCCGGCTCCCTGGGTGCTTCTTAATAAGCCAAGAAAAATTAAGACTGGGAATGATTTATTTTTTTTAATCCCCTCACCTTTACTGCTGATAAATGCAATCTATAAAGCAAGTGAGGGAGAGGGGAAGGCAACAAGGCTCATCTGGATTAATCAGCCAGGGGAGCATCGGGCTGGGGCTGTTGGAGAGGAGCACTGGCTGTGTGCGCAGCAGCCCGGGGTGCTGGCAGAGCCACCCTGCTGATGTCCCCTCCCTTTGGTGGTCTCTGCCCTGGCTGCGCTCCCCAGTGCTGCAGGGACCCTGCCTTGGTCTCCCTGCTCTTCTGGGTGGTGGGTATGGCACGTCTGCCAGTTTGCTGGGGGTGCCTTTGGGGAGCTGTGGGGCTCTCCAGGGCTGGAGAAGGCTTTGTAGGCAAAGACTCCTGCCTCTGAATGAGCCAGGGAGGTGTCTCTCCAGCAGAGAGACGGTCTTACCGCTCTGAGGGCCAAGAAAAGCCCATAAGGACCTACAACCCTTTCAGTGAGCCTGACATGCAGGTGCCCAGTCTGTCATGGATAGCCTGATCCCCGTGGATCCCGACCCCAGCAGAGCAGGGGGTTGGTGGCGTTTCCCATCATGCCGGGGGTCCAGCCCTGGGGTGGGAGATGCCCTCCCGGAGGAGCAGCAGGCTGCCCACCGCCTCAGCTCGCCAGGCTCAGCACCGGGGCTGGGAGCATGCCTGGCCTGAAGGCAGCTGCCTGCCCTGCGTGCTGACGCTGCTCTCCTTGCCTGCACATCTGCTGCTGCTATTTTTCCTTTTTTTTTTTTTTTTTTTTTTCATCTGCTTGCGACCTGCGAGGTGGAAGAGGGGTTGCGGGAGGAGCAGAAGCTGAGGGAGCCTGCGAACCGCCAGCAAGCATCCCGGGGTGAGGGGCCACGTGGGGCTCGTCTCCCACCCTTCCCATGAGCGCAGGAGGGATGGATCTCGGCTGCTGGACAGGTGAGAGGTGACAACCGGGCTCGGCTCTGCTCCTGGGGCTGCACGTGCCTCCACCGGTGCAGTAGCAGGGCCTGTAGCTAGATGCCACTCAGCACTAAGGCGTCATTATTTTTTACGAACTAAGAGAACATTCCCTAATGCGCCTTGGAACATTATCGTAAATAATTAAATCTGAACTGCAGTTGTCACAGTAAATGAACAAAAGATTGTTCCGCTTCCCATGTGCAAAGTACAAATCACAGACTTTTAGTCTCCCTGAATTTTTACTGCCAATTTAAGGAAAGCGGCGAAGAAAGAACCAATATAAAGTCTCCAGGTTGGGAGTGGATCCAAAGCCCCTCCTAAAAACTCAACCTTTGGGCATATCCAATCTGTTTCCCTCTCTCAAGGGCTGGGGAGATGCTGGGGAAGCAGGATTGCAGCAGCTTGTTGCGATGGCTCAGATGCTGAATGTCTGCGGGCACAAGGGCTGTGGGCCTCCACATCTCCCTTCCCCCTGTGGGATCAAGGACCATTCGAAAGCAGATCAGAATCAGTGAGCTAATGGGGCACATCGTGAGCTCCAGGTACTTGCCAAATGCAAGGACAAGCCACAGGCCATTGCACCGGTCAAAATCTGAGAAAAAAAAATAATATACAGGATTTGCAAGCCTTGTCTTAAACTTTAAGCTCAAATCCTTCCCTAGCTGATGAAACTCTTCTGTACATGCTTAAGTCTAAGGAACTGAACAGGGCACAATTAGGGGGTTATTTATGTAACTAAGGCTTTGTTTAGCTCTTGGTGCATCACACAGGAGCATCTTCTGCTTCTAAAGCAGCTGCTAGAGCCAAGCAGACAAATGATGTCCCCTAAGGGTGGGAGCCAGTGGTCTGGTGTGTCCAGGACTTCAGAAAAGCAAAATAAAGCCTGTGTCTGGGGAAGATCGTTCCTGTATATCACAGGGACCCCTGTGGCCACCTGGGCTGAGCTTTGGAGAGCATCTCCTGCTCCTTCTGTTGCCTAGATTTAAGGCTGTTGGTGTCGAGGACAGAGTGGTTTGATGATGGATCCCGATGGCTGTGATACACACCTGAGGACCACGTCTCACCTCCCTAAATCTTCCTGCCCGGGTCTTAATTCAGTGCAAAATGGGGACGTGTCACTCTGCCTCCCGCCGTGTGACTGAGCTGTGCCCTTCATCTTCCTCGTGGCTGGGAGGGGAAGGCAGGGATGGTGGTGGAGGGGGAGGAAGGCTGCTGCTTGCCCAGGGCTCAGCGTTCATGCAGGTGAAGGTGTCACCTTGCCTGGTAAATATTGCATCGCGGAGGGGACGAGAGCCTGCAGGTGTCAGCAAGGGTGGGTTTCGATCGGACCCCCAGACACTGGCTGCTGTGCGCGGCAAACACACCGCTGGCCTCCAGCAAGGCAGAGCAAGTGGCAGAATAATTGCCTTCCTCCACTTCATCCCAGGTTTACGATGCAAAACGTTTTAAAAGGGTGAATAATTAAGTGCCGCTTGTAAAAGAGTTGCTTGGCACTGCTGCTGAGCTCCTCCATCTCCAGGAACCAGGACCCAGTGGGGGCTGTGCCGTGGTGGGGATGAGAGCTGGGACTCCCCTTGCTGGGTGCTGGGATCATCCTGCGGGCAGAGGGGCCTGGGGGGAACATAAACATCCCAGTTTGCTCTGACAAGCACGACAGGGACTTTTCATTTGCTGAATAGGTCCCTATGGCTGGATCCATTTGCAGACTGTCCGGTACAGGGGGTGTTTCTCTTGGCGAGATCCAGCCGCGGTAAATAATCCAGAATTTGCACTTGATGGATGTTCGTTCCCCACCAGCCTGTCTCCTGAGAGTTATATAATTCCCTTTCCCGCAGCTCGGCTGTAAATTCAGTGTGATTCATGGCAGGTCCCTTGCCAAAGGCTTTTTTACAGCCCTGCCACCCCTGGGCAGGCAAGGACGGGGCGGAGGGCACGGGGTGGCCTGTGCCGGTTGGGATGCTGCTGCTGGCCGGGACGTCAGGTGTCTGAGGGCTGAAGCTCTTGTGTGGGGTGGGCAGGGCTGTGGGAACAGAGCAGGGTGGCCCTGGGTGGCATCATGAGGCTGGGACAGCCGGGTCCTCTTCCTCTAGCGGACACCAGCCTCTGTTTCTTGTCCCTGGCAGCCTCCAGGGATGCTCCTCTCTCCCACACTGGCAAACCCTGGCAGCTCCCTTTGCACCAAGAAGATGCGCTGTGCTGGAGGAAATATTGCTAGCTTCATCCAGCGGAGAAGCACTGGCAGCATGGTGTGGGTGAGCCAACCTCTGCGGCCCTGGGAGGGTCCCCTTCTGCTCTGCAAAGTCCCGGAGAGCTGGGGGAGCCAAATTACTTATTGATTTTTGGAGGGAGCCGTCCCTTAATCGACTGCATAATCTCCTGCCTGGCCAGAAACCCGGCTGAGGCCGTGTGAGCCTGAATAGGGAGTGATGCGCAGACGGGGAGGCCTGGGCATCACACTGGTCCCTGCCCTTTCTGGCACTGCTGGGGGATGCTGTGGCATCCTGGGCACTGGGGAATGAAGAAGCAACTCTGCAAATAGCCTTTGAGTCTCTGCTGCCACCGAAGGATGGCGTGCTCCCATGCTTGACGTCTGCTAAGGCACGGATCCTGCACACCATCGGGGTGCTGCCTTTGGGACAGGGGTGTTGTGTCCCCTTCTCATGGGGTCGGGGTGGGAGGGTGCTGGGTCGGGTCCAAAATGCCCTGTCCCGGGAAAGGGACCCTTGTTATTGCCTGTTGCAGGCTGGTCCCCTTCCCCTGCTAGCCCTGCCCACAAGCTCCCATTGCAATTTGTTCGGTGCTTGGGGGTGATATCCTATCTGCAATATTAAGACATACGTAATGCAGTATATATAGTTCCCCCCCTTAAATCAGCTACACCCTGTAGTAGAGGCAGCTGATAAATCCCCTGGGCAGTTACAATGGCAGGCAAATTTAATTAATTCTTGTCACATCAAACAGAGGCCGCGAAAGGTGGGCAGGGAGAGGGATCGTTTTTGGCTCTTTTCATGCCGAAGAGCCAGAGGGGAGGGCAGGGGAGGCTGCAGGACCCTGCCCAGCATCGGGGCTCCGCGGCTGCATCCTAGTGACACAGAGCAGGGCTGGGGCTCCTGCCTGAGCACGGGAGTCTGCTGGGAGGAGAGGAAACAGAAACCTGCCAGCCTGCTGCTCGTGGGCTTGATCCATCAAAATCCAGGCACATAAATGCGTAAAAACACTGGGACTGTATAAATATCTGTTTCCAGGTACTGGAAGTATGTCTAAATAAAAGAAACTAGGCTTGACTGCTCATCACGGACAATAAACACCTGTAAATTGTGAGGTTTCGATGATGCGCTGCTGGAGTGCACCCATTTCTGCTTGGAAAAATATTTTTGAGCTCAGCTGGTGGTATTTATCTCTGGTGGTTGGCTCCGTAGCTGGGAATGCAAAGCAGGGCTGAATGCTGTGGTGAGGGGCACCTCAGATGCAAAGAGTATGGAGCAGGGCACCGGCAGTGCTGGGGAAGGCCAGAGAAGGGGGGCATGGGTCTGCCTGTGGGGTGGAGACCCACTGGAGAGTCCTGCTGCCAGCATCTTTGGCAGCTGGTCCAGAAGCTTCCAAGCAGCCCAGAGCATGAGTTTTTGGAGCAGAGCTGGTACTAGGGGTGACACCGGCGCTGTGCTGCAATGGCAGAGCTGCTCCGAGTGCACTTATTTCCACCAGCTGCTGACGTGCCCTGGGGAAACTCCCTTCAGCCGGGGGGCCGTCGTGGTGATGGTGGGGCTGGGTGTCAAGGACAAACCCTGGCTGTGGTGCTCTGCTCTGCTCTGGGCAGGGCCCCCTGGTCCTGTAGGGCTCCAGTCTTGGGCATCCTTTGCTGACCCTGTGCCTCAGGACATCACCCCCCAGGGCAGGGGGTTACATCTCTCCTCTGCCAGCCCATCCATGCTGGGTGACAGTCCCTGCTGCTTTGTGTTCTTGCTGTTTGAGACCACTGCTCTTTCAGGGCTTCTGCTAATTGTTCTGATGAGCATCACCGCAAGGACAGGGGTTGTGCAGGCAGCGCCCCTGCAGCACCAGCCCAGCTCCAGAGGTAAAACACTCGTCCTTCCAAAGTCTCTAGAGCAGGGGTGAGTGTCAGGCAGCTGACTGCAGGGATGAGGGGTCTGTCCACACTGCTCTGATGGGGTTATGGCCTCTGGGGCTGCCTGCCAGGGTGAGGATGTGCTGGGCTTGGAGTCTGATGGTGCGTCTCGGAAAGCTGACATTTCTGGAGGGGCTGTGGTGCAGCTCATGCTCCCCCTGGGCTCCCTAATTAATGTGCTGAGAGAGGGGAGATGTATTTTGATGTGACAGGCAGGGGTGACTTAGTGTCCCCTGAATGAAATGCCCCCATCCCAGGGACAGGACTGCACTGACATGCCCTCTGCCTGCGGAGCACCCGAGGCTCGGACGGGGGACGCTGGCACAACAACCAACATGGCAAGGTCCAATGAGGTGGCCAGGGCTGCTGTGGGATGTCCCTCCCAGGGTGGCTGGCCCCGTGTCAGGAAGGGCTGAGGCTCCCAGCACGGTCGTCCCCCTCCCATCCCATCAGCAGGCAGGAGAAGAAGGTCGCTGCTTCACACTGGGTGTTCGAACTCCTTCCAACTTCCCCAACGCTGATCAGTTACTCCATTTTTAATGTTCCTGTCCTCCTGAGAAGCTTCATTTTCTTTTTTCTTCTCCTTTTCTCCCTATCACTGGCCATAGCATTTTCATCTTAATCTGCCGATAGTTCATTTTCATTTGACATATTAATCTATGCTTCTTTCTGTAAAGATAACTCATCCCTGTGTGATGGCAGGAGTGCATAACCAGCGCCATGCCAGGAATATTTTACTCGCTCTGAAAAGACAGTGGAATAACAAGTAACCAGGGTTGAGCTGGTATCGCTCATCCATTTTAAGAAGCCAGAGGTCCCTGGCAAGAGACCTGCCAGGCGATGCTGGTTTAAGAGCTTTGCTCTGGCTTGCAGGCAGGTGAGGCTTTGAAGCAAGAGCTGGGGGTCACGATGCCAAGGTGGGGCTGGGTGCTGGGATCCCCCCATCCCCATCCTTACACACGCACTGGCACCGGAGTATTCAGCTGTTGGTAATGGATGAATTTATTTGCTGCTGTTTATCAGGTTTGCGGCTGGCTGGTGTTTTTAGTGGCATTTGTCTAAGAGATGTCGTCAGCGTACGACAGCAATTATTTCCTGCGAGGGGCCCTAGGATAGGAACTGAGCTGATGCCACCACTCATCCCTGGAGGTGGCAGAGGGGATGTGGGAGGTACCACACAGGGTGGCAAATGTCACTAAAAGATTTGACGGCAAAAGCTGCCCAGCCTCCCCTGCACCCCTCCACCAAAACCACACAGCTCCAGGGATACTCCCGGTGCTGTTCCCTTAAATACATAAAAGGGCTCCATCTGGTCTTAATTATTCAAATGAGCTGACAGGGTAATCAATATAAATGGTTAAACGTGGCCAGGATTAGTGTCAGCTCTGTTGCAGCACCATGTAAAAGCTCTTGAGGTGGGGGGATTAGCTGGTGCCCCAGTGCTGAGGGGGAGCTGGGGTCTCCCTTGCTCATGGAGATGGGGTGGCCCCACAGCCTGGGCTGGGGGTCACAGGGGGAGTGTGTTTCAGCAGCCGCTTCAGCAAATGTAGGGTTTGAAACAATAACCTGCAGTACTTCTGGCTGCTTTTTTATTGCTAATATACTGCTAATTGTGCTCTGCTGTGTGGTAATACTAATAAAGCAAGATTTAGAAAGCAGGAGGCTTAAGAGAGTAAATCAAGGACACGGCACAGCCTCAGTAATCTGCATCGCAATTAGCCACAGCTCCCCAGCACTGAGGAAGGATGGAGGACCCCACCACAAGGACCTGTATGTGAGGTCCCCGCTGCACCCGAAGCTGCTGGAGGTTTGTGGGTGCTGTGCCCTGGGGTGGGAACCCCAAGTCCTCCCCAGTGCCGGAGGACCCATGTCCTTGTGCCCTCCCTGGCAGCAAAGTTTCTCCTGACCCCTTTCTTCTCTCCGGGCTGCCACTGTGCTGCTTTTTTGCTGTGTTGCCGTGGAAATCCTGCCTGCATCCATCCCTGCTCCTGCCTGCATCCATCCCTGGTCCAGCAGGTGATGAGTACCACCAGCCCCCTCCATCGGGGCACTGCTGAAGGGGGTTTGGTGGGTTTGCTTGGGCCACAGCTCCTGTCTCTCCAAACACTGGATAAAACGTGATTAAAAGATGAAAAGAGAGTGGGAGGGAGGCGGGCACCCCTGGGTTATCCAGTCCATCTCTGCTGGTCCCTTATTGAAGGTGCTGGTGCCCGTGCCCCTCCGCGTGCCATGGTGGAGGTGTGCTTCATCGCGCTGGCGCATGCCTTGGAGCAGGGTCACAAGAGACAAGCCCCGTAATAAGGAGAGCTGAGATTGCTGTGCGTGGCAGGAGGGGGTGGTGGCAAAAGCTGGGGGTGGGGGGAATAGCGATGTCCTTGTCCCCACCGTCAGCCAGCTGCAGGCTTTCTAGGCTTTCCTAGCCCCCAGCAATGGGAAAGCCAAGGCGAGGCTGTTCCCGTTCCCTCTCCTCCCAAACCCTCATTTTCATCTCGCGTTATGGCATGGAAATGTTTGACTTTACAGCCTTAGTTTATATTGCTGGGAAGTAACTTAACCATGCTCTCTAAGTGTTGAAGCTGCATTTCTTTTTGATGATTTCAAAGATTTATTAAGTTCTCCCAGGGAGAAGGAGGGGAAAAAAAAAAAAACCACCAACCACACCAGCAAATAAGATTCAGTGGTAGGCCCAGCAAATAAACTGAAAATATATGTGCAGTGTTTAGAGATTTTGCTGGAGCGTTCGCTTTCTGCTGGCTCCTATCTACAGACGCTCCTCTGTGATGCTCAGCGTTATCCTTGGCTATAGAAGCCTTGCTGCCTGGGGATGCTGCTGTTACTGTTCCCCCTTTATTTGGGGGTTCAGAAACAGGAGCCGAACAGGGGATAATTAAAAGTTTGCTGGTTGCTAATAGCCTATGCACTGGGAAGTGTTCATCCAAACCACTCAGCTGAAATTAAAATGTAGTAAGTGCTCCTGGAGCAGGAATCTGGAGCAGTTCCTGGGCAGTTTGTAAACGTGAGAGATGGGTCCAGTTCACCATGTGAGTTAGTTGCTATTAATTAATGGACTGGATCTATTAATTTACTCCCAAATCCAATCACTGGGGGATGAGGTCACAGCTGGCAAAGGAGTACCAGCAGGATGCAGAGTTTTCTGCAAAGTAAATTAGCAGCATTTTATTTCAAGAATCCAGAAAAAAATACGTGTTAAGAAGTGACGGAGGGCTGGAAATCAGCCAGGGCTGGAGCCTGGAGAGGCACGGCCAGTTGTGAGGGGGGCGAGAGCCGGAGCCAAATTTCTATGCAAGGATTTGGGTTCTTTCCCTCTCTGTTGGCACTCTGTGGAAAAATAAGTGGTGCAATCTGGTGGGGTGATGCTGTCATGGCTGCTGGTGGAGCCCTGCCTGGGTCAGCGGGGGTCACCCCCCGCCTCTCATTACCCCCCCCCCCCCACCTCGTGGTGCTGGTTTAATGAGCCTCTGCCTGCGGCTCCATAGGTGAAATGCCTGGAAAACTCCCATCTGCCATGGAGCAGGTGATCACCAGAGAAGCCAGCAATCCTTTTACTGCAAATGGTCCTGGTATTTTAAAAAAAAAAAAGTGGCGGGGAAATGATTAGAAACTGCAATGTCAGCAGAATTTGGGGCCAACAAGGGGGCTGCATTGAACATGGGCTGCTGATGCATCTTGGTGGTGCTGGCACCCTGGTGGCGAGGACCAGGTAACCCCTTCCCTGTGAGGTCTCCCGGGACAGTTGTGTCATGTTAATGAGCATATCTCTTCGAGGGGAAGATGCTTAATTGTAAACATGCTGCTTTGCATCAGCAAAGGGGAGATCTGTGCTTGGGAAGGAGACCCCAGGGAAGGGCAGGGGGCAGAGCCAGGTCTTTTCACATTGCTTGTAATTTCACCTTTGAGAAAGCTTTAGCTCAGGGTATCCATATACCTCAGTTTTACCAGTGCAGTCCCAGTGTTCCCAGCACAGTGTATTAAAATAATGTCACTGGCACTTCTTTCCAGCCCCTTTGAAATGCCCTTTGAAGACATGACCGTGCTGTAGGATCACATTGCTGTGGGGTGCTGGGTGCTCCCCAAGAGGAGCTGGGGATGTGGGCAAAGCCCAGTGCAGGCGACAGTGCCGGCATAAACACCGGTAGAGCTGATCACTTGCCCCCAAAACGTGCTGAGGATGCTTGGCTGCCTTTTCTGAAAGGCTTGCCCAATATGATGCATTACTAGAAGATCCTCTGCTCTGAGGAATAACCTCGTTTTGCCGAGAGGAGTCGGCAGTGATGCTGTGACTCATTAAAAATAGAAGCTGGACTTCTACCAAGCGCCCAGCTCTTACTGTGCCCAGGGAAGCAGGAAAACACAGGAGGATCCCGTCTGGCTTGGGTTCGCTGTCACATGAGCCTCTGTGTTTGGCAAATGCTGAGAAAAAGCTTAAAGATGCTCAAGAGGAACGGGAGAGGGGCTTAAGTGCTGTAAGAGGGAGAAAAACATCCATGCGCCATCCCCCATGGGTTTAAGCCATCTCCAGCAAGCTTTCTCTTATTTTATTGTTCTAATTGGTGCCCGCTGCTGGTGCTGGCAGTGCTGCTCAGTGGTGTGTTGCAGACGGGTGCTGGAGCTGGATTCTGAGCTTTACCAAAAAGGAAGGACCATTTCTTCCCCATTTCTTCTGCAGGGAGGTTTCCCTTCCACCCCAGCGGGGAGCAATTCTTGAACTCAGATTGGGGCTCTCGGAGTGTGGGGGTGTGTGTGGGGTGTCCGGCTGTGAGATACACTCAGTGTTGGCATAGGTATGCTCAGTGGAGGTGACAGAGCCTGGTGGGAGCTGGGTGACTAAGGGGACCCTCTCTGGGGTGAAGCAGGCAGCTCTGCTCCATCAGCCTGCTGCTGGCAGGGCTGAGGCACACGCGCATGGGAAGAGCAATCCCCCGAGGAAGCCGGTCTAAATTACCAGCTCCCCAAATAGACATGATTTTAAATAATTCCCTGAAGTGTGAGATTATTACAAGCAGATTATATAGAAGGCTTTTGGATGAGCATAAACACTCCCCTCATCACAGAAAAGATTGAATGGTAGCGATGTGTTTTTTTCCCCCTTGTTCCATTTTTAAAGAAGAGGGGAAATACACCAAAATAAGGCAGAGGTGAGGCGTGGGAAGGCAGGGGTGGGTCCGAAGTCTCCAAAAGAGCTCCATCCACTGAATTATCCTCAAAGAAAGGTGAAAGGCAAGAATCGTGGTTCTCAAAGTCCCATGGGTGTTTTCTGCCCTCACTCCCTTTCCCCCAGCGTCCCTCCAGCCTGGGCAGGGGGATGCTTGCCAAGGGACCCTTACCAAGCTGAGATAAATGACTGTCAATCTTGGCTCACTGTATGTGGAAGGTAATAGCTCTGAGGTTGTTTGCTCACCTGTTTGATGAGCTGATGGAAAATAAAATACTATTCCTCCTCACTGCCCCTGCTCCTGTCCTTGCTCTGATAGAGGCCAAGCCACCATGTTTGGGTGTGTGATGCTTCGGGGAGCAGTGGGCAGACATCCTGTATGCCAACAGGTATCCTGGCATAATTATCCCAAGCATACCAGTAATCCACCTGCCCTGGGAACCGGTCTTCTAGGTGTAGCTCCAAAAAATGCAGCTTTCTGCATGAAAAACTATCCATCATTGGGTAATCAACTTGAGCTGTGTATTCGTGCTCAGATGGGACCTGGGCTGTCTAGGTCTGCCCCCCAACACCACTGGAAAGGGCTTTCCTAACATCTGACCCAGCCCTTTCACTCCTCCCCACACTGGGTGCAGAGAACATTTTGTCTCCCACTTTGCAGCCCTGGTCTTTTGTATTTGCAGACTCCGTTTTGCCCTTGGCTGTGTCTTCTCTGGGTTAAGCAACTCAAATTCATTCAACCTTTTGTACTTCCCGGATCTCCTGGATTGACTTCACTGAATTCATTAACAGGTTCTTGGGCCAGCAGGGAGGAAGGTCCTGCCAGCACCCAGGCTCACCACTGGAGTTGAGTATTCCTCCTCTGCCCTGATGCCCTGGGGGCCTTTGGGGAGGCGGAGGGGATGCCTCCAGTAGTTCAGGAGGCTTTTTCGCCTGTGTTTCTCTTGCAGTGGTACTAACAGCCTTGTGCCAGCCAAGAAATCAGCTCTCAGCATCTTTATCTTTATCTAAGCCCATCGGTTTGACTTTTCCTGAACACAATCTTGCACAAGCACCTTGCTGTTTCTCCCCCCACGTATATATTTAGGTACTTTCCCATATCCAATTAATTCAGTCCCTGCCACCGAACGCGCCACCTCAATCTGTCCTGCCTTTCATCCTCCCGCAACAAAGGCATCTTTTGTTAGCGGCTCGCTGCGGGGCTGTGTTTCTCCATCAGGCTTGTGTAAAACACCCCCAGAACCTGTTAGATAGAGACCTTCATTACTCTCTTCTGCAAACCTTGGTGCTGGTGAGTGGAAGGGAAGAAATTCATTATATTCTGTGGAGGTACCTGAGCCTGAGACCCCCAGATGAGAGGCAGCCAGAGGGAAGGACAGCTTAAGTGATGCTATGATTAGTAGGGAAAAAAGTTGGGGCTGTAACCCTGGGAGCTGCGACAGAGCTCACCAGAGCATTGCAGGGGTTGTTTTAGCACTGGCCACGGTATTACCATAGTGCTGAGCGCTGGGGCAGTGGGCTGCGTCTCTGAGCTCTGCCACGGAAACTGGGGCTGAGAGATTCTGTGCTTCTTTTCCCATTTTCCCCATCACAAACCCTTTGAGGTAATGGAAATTTTTTCCACTGACAATGCATGTGATTTCCATCCTTTCCCCTTCTTTCCCCTTCCAGCCCATGGATAACAAATCCAGCCTGGCTGGATGGTTCAGGCATCTCCAGGGAAGGGGGTTACTCTGTAGGGTTCATCCTGCACCTGCTGGGGCTGGGGGTGTCCCTGCCAGCGGGGTCTTGCTCCCAGGGGCCTGGGGAGATGCAGCTCTTGCCTGGCTCCATGTTCCCTCGCCAGCAGCGCAGAGGCATTAATTGGGAAAGATGCAATTGGGATTGCAGCCTCCGAACCGGGCATCACCTTAACTCTGCCCTGTTTGAGACGTATTGTTAGGAGCAGGGAAATTATGGGGCACTTGGAGGTGCCTTCTCATCTTCCTGGTTCTGCGGCCAAGCCCAATGCTTTGTACTCAGCTGAGCTTTTCCACTGTGAAGCCCATGACATCCTTTGTCAGGGCGCTGGTTGATGGGAGCTGAGAGGTTGTGGTGCAGGGATCTGCTGACCAGCAGCAGCCCCAGCCAGCCCTGCCCCACTGGGGAGCAACTGCAATCAATCTGTGTAATTAGGCAAGCGACTGGCAGGAATGCCAGCTGTAAAGCCACACAGCCACGGCAGGGCTGAGATTGAAGTGATCCAGCCTTTATGAGCAAAGATAAAATTAAACTGCTGGTGCAGGGAGAGTCACCACGGGCAGAGCTAAGGTGACTGACTCTGTGCAGGACCAAGTCCTGCTTTGCCTGGCCATGGGGGGTTTGCAGGTGTGAGCGGCGATGACATCTACAAAGCCCCAAGGGATGCAACCCTGCTCCTCACCCCTTTCCCAGCAGGGGCTTGTGAGCCGGTCACTGCAATCCCTCTCCTTTCCCTCCTGATGAATGCTCTGCTGTTCCAAGTTAGTGTCGGTGGGTCTGTCAGAAAAATTAATTTTTTAATTAAAAACATTTTTTTTTGGTGGTGCTTTTATGTCTGGGTCTGGAGTAATTATTAGTAGCTCCAGGGAGACTGTGCTTTAGAAAAATTGTTGGTGTTACTGCAAAGGAATTTATCTGATTAACGTCAGCCTTCACACGTGGCTGTCGGTGGGGGGATGGATGAGGGTGGGAGTCCTGCTGCTCTCAAGCAAACTGATTAATCATGGAAAATGAGGCAGGGCTCTGCAGGTGCTGATTTTCCACCTCGGAGGTGGACTGGGAGAGGAGGAGAGGCTGGAAGCAGCAGTGTGGGGCTCCTTTGCTGTTCCCTATCCTGCACACAGGTTCTGGGATATGGTTTGTGGGATTGAAGAGGTAAGGAGTGGTGGTTTTATTCCTTGCTGGAATAAGGAGGAAGAAAAACACCCAGAGACAGCGTGAGCAAAGCTTTGAGTGATTCTTGTCCTTACAAACCTGTCCTTGGTGGGAGTGGAGGAGCTTCTGTACAGCTGGGGCTGGGGGATGCTCAGCAATACTCCCAGCTGAGCCGTGCCCCCACTGCGACTGCTCACACAGGGGGTTTAGGCTTGCACGTAGCCACATCCCTCTCTCAGCAAAAGGTTAAAGGTTCCCTGAAGAAAGCAGCTTTCCCCCCAGCTTTCCCCTCCTGACTTCTCATTAGAGGCTTATTCCTGTCCTGAAGCACCGGGGTTTAGATTCCCCCCCGGACTGCGGGCTCTGGAGGTATTTGCTGTGCTGTGCTAATCCCCGCAGCCCGGCTGCTCTGGCTTTGGGCTAGCCTGGCTGTGGGAGATTAGCCAGGGCGCTAGATGAGCTGAGCAGGGCAGCAGCCTTAGCGAGTGGAGAAAGTGGCATGAAGGCCCCTGTTGGCTCCTGCATCCCCATTCCACAAGCACCTCCTGGGGATGGGGTCCCTCGGGATGCCCAGGGGAGGGAGGGAGGGATGCAGCAGGAGGTCCTGGGCTGCCTGCGGACAGGAGGGGCCAAACGCTGCACTGCTCAGGACCACCTTCACCTTGCAGCACCCGTTTACCCAATTTCATTGTAACGTTATCGGCTGCTTCTCTAATGGGTTCTGCAGGCTCCAGGCAAATCCTACCTTTGTGCTCAATTAACATGCTATACCCTGGAGAGTAGGAGGTAATATAAATATTTTCCATGTAGTAATAGGAGACTTTTTTTATTCCCCCCCCCCCCTTTTTTTTTTTTCTGTGGTGCTGTCATTATAATATTGATTTGACATCCAGGTGTCAGGAACAGCTGGATGGCAGGAAAAATGGCAACTTTAATTCGTTTTGCAGGCAGGGGAGTGGGGGGGAAGACTTTCCTCCAGGCTTTCCCCCCTCACCTTCCCTCTGCGATGCTCCATGTTCCGCCCTGACAGGAACATTTATAAACTGCCACTGTGGGGAGTATTATTAACAGCTCGATTCCTTAAAGATGCAATTAATTATTCACCTGCTTCCAAATCAGTTTAAGCAGCTTCTAAGCTGCAGTGTAAATAAAACCTTCCCAACTCGCCTCTCCTCTTTCTCACGCGTACACACACACGTATTCCTGGTATTCATAAAGCTGAGCTATTTAAATTGAGCCAAACTAGCAGTTATTGTAAATTACTGCAGCTCCATTGGCTTCCTGGGCTCTCTGCTGAGTTACACCAGCCAGGATTTTAAGTCATCCTTGTGGGGATGGCAACTGTCGCTATTTTCTCATTTGCCGTATTTTTAAGCTATTTTTGCCTTGTTGCTAAATCCCTCCTGTTTTGTCGTGCCTCCCCTCTCTGCCCAATCTCCCTTTTACCTCTTTGCTATTTAATAAATCATCCCCTAAATGATCCCCTGACTTGAGCATCAGCTACAAAACCTTTGTGGAGCTTTGGGTTGTTTTTTCCCTTTTTGGAAAGAAGTTGATTAGGTCTCAGCCAACGGCTGCTTTTAAAGGAGAAAACACAGAGAAAAAGGCTGCACCAGCCCTGGGAGGAGCTGGTGTGGGGACCCGGAGGGGACAGCAGTCTGTTTGCTCCCTTCTCGCTTCCCTGGCTTTGCAGTTGGATGGCCAGAGCAGGTTGAAACGGCTTTAGGGTCACAGCATTGGGTCCCTCATGGCCCTGCTGCCTTTCATTTATTGCAGTTAAGTTCCTCTGCTGAAATTTAAGTTTGGCAGATGGCAGATATTGGGGAGAAAATGTTTTTAGGAAAAGGTTTGTCCTTTTTTGTGTAATGGGAAGCTGACACCTTCAGTGTCCCTCCTGGGAGAGGACAGGGCAGAGCTCCTGAAGCACCTCGCTGTGGCCACACAGGAATGCTGAGCACCCAGGGCTGAAGAGCAGCAGAGGGGCTGTAGCCAGCACCCCTGCTGTGTCTCTGCCTGGCCCAGGATGGTGGGGACCCTCCTGCCACCCACTCGCTCCCCTGGCACAGCCCCCTGCTCCCGAGATGCCAGGGGCCGGAGGAACCACTCACCACCTTCAGCATCTCACCCCACAAGCTCCCATGGTCCCACCAGGGAAAACCTGCAAACCCCTGTGACAAGGGAGTGAGCATGAACACCCAGAGGACGCTCATCTCCATAAACAAACTCAAAAAAAAAAAAAAAAAAAGACAGACAAAAATCCCCTTTCCCATTGCAGGGTTTGTCCTGGCATGAACAGACACTGCGTCATGTGCTTCAAACAGGCCAGGCCAAATCTTTGCATAGATTAGTTGCTAACAATGGAGTTAATAACGATAATGGCACGAATGTCCTGTGCCTGCATGAGATACACTTAGAAAAATCTACTAGCACCAGGTAATCACTGCATTTCATACCGTCAAAGAGATCAATCATTTCAAGAACCCATTCATCAATCAGCTGTGCCGAGGGCTTAGCAGGCAGGGAGGGAATGCAGGCAGCTTGCAGCACCCCAAAAAGCCACCTTGGGGGAAAGGGGGGGTTCCCCTGGGATTGGAGTGGGGCTGGGAAGCAGGATGCCAGTGGGCTTGTGTGGGGAGATGGCAGAGCCCTGGTGGGCTTCAGACCCAGCTGGGTGCCTGGCAAAGCCTCCGCTCCCCTCACCGCTGGAGGATGCTCCCTTGGCTGCTCCCCTCCCTCTGGCGGCTGGGGCTGACGGGGCTTCCTCTGCCAGAGACAGATTGTCTGTTGCTGTTTCTCCATCTGGCTGGAATCACGTCTGTCTTCCATTGTGTTATTTGTTGCCTGATTGCCACTTGTAACCCATCCTTTCTCCTTTGCTTTCTACCGAGAGATGTCCTCAGCTGCGTGGTCCCAGAGCCACCCTCAGGACCCAGTAGCCCACGTGGGATCCCAGTCCACTACTGCTGGAAATCCTGCCCCAGGGGACTTTCTGCTCTGAAATATAGGACCTTGCTCCAAAAATGATCCATAAACCCGCAGTCCTGGCAGCAGTGAGCCAGCAGGCAGGGAACAGGCAGTTGTCCTGCGGCAGCTCCGCTCCATCAAACCGCAGGAGGTGATGGAGAGCCTGTCCCCATCTGCGGTGAGCCTGGGGCTGGACCCTGGCCCGAAGGAGCCAGCAGGCAGCCGCAGGGAGCAAGCAGAGCCTTGCAGAATGGCTAACAAGAAGCTGCCAGCAGCATGTCATGGGCAGCTTGGTGTCTGGAAATCCTGCTGGACAACCCTTTATCATTTATTTATAGAGGGCTGGTGTGCTGGCAAGGGGGGAGACCCTGGTCCTCCAGCCCCTAAGTTCCTCTCGCCCGTGGGAGCAAGGCATCTCAGCAAGAGGTGGTCCCAGGCAGACAGCCACCACCCTTCCCAGCTTGTGCCTGTGTCACCCTCCCTGCTAACTGGTGAGTGAGCAGATTGGAAGCTGCGAAAGGGCTCCAAGTGCTGATGGCTCTGAGCTGCTGTGGCTGGCAGGGCTGTCATTCCTGGTCTGCATAAATCAGCCAGCTGAAGGCAGAGGGAGATGGAGGGGATGCAGCCCTGCCTCTCACTCCACTGGCCTCTCATCCAGCGCCGGACCACCCCTCCACTTCCAGCTCTGCCTGCATGGACCTGCTGGACCCTAGCCTCTATACTGGATGGGGATGCAGCCTGGGGACCTGCTTGGCCAAACGGGGTATCGACTTCCTGCCAGGGCAGGAATTTGGGCAGAGGACTGTAACCTTCCTTCCGGGTCTTGCAGCCAGACGCTGCACACCTCACAGTGAAAAGGGAGAAAACCATCCAACCTGCCTTGTCACTCTGCCAGGTAAGGGGAACTCGAAGACCCACTGCAAGCACTGGTAATGCCCGCCTGCGGACAGCCAAGATGGTGGATCTAAGGGCTTGGCACTCACTGGTCAGTTTTAGCTCTGATATCTGTATGGAGCCCTCAGCTGTATGGCACTCTCATAATTCATGAGGCAGATATTATTGCAGAGCACAGTCTGTTGCCCCGGGCTCAGTAATGTGCTCTCCAGAGGTTGACCTGAACTTTCTCAGAAGCAGTACGCCTTCCTCACAGCGCTGTGGCCAGCATCCTCCACAATGTGGTACCCAGCTACCTCAACACCTCTGCCAAGGATGCTGCAGGTGTTGCCTAACAGGTAACAGGGCCACTCCAGGAAGGGATGCAGCGCTCGTGGCAGGGCAAAGCAAATCCCAGGAGCTCCCCACATCTGGCTCTTCCCTCCCTTCTCCCAACCTTGCCTGGCCCAGTCCCCTCTTTGTCCTGGCAGCAATCCTCTCTTCCTCCCCTCTCCTCCTTTTCCCCACTTCTGCGAAGATGCTTGATTGCCTGGCTCCCTTCATTAGTGTGATACCTCCTGGAAAATTGGTAAACAGAAGCGTATGAATGAGGTGTTGATTGCAATCAGCGGGGGAGAGGGGGGCTGAGAGCGCTGGAGAGGCCGATGAT
The DNA here is from genome assembly GCF_015220075.1 of Falco rusticolus. Classification (NCBI taxonomy): domain Eukaryota; kingdom Metazoa; phylum Chordata; class Aves; order Falconiformes; family Falconidae; genus Falco; species Falco rusticolus. The sequence goes on from NC_051193.1 coordinate 2,504,444, forward strand.
GCTTCCCAGTCACCTGGTGGTCCGGAGTGGCTGCTGGAGAGGATCCGCTCCCCAGCACGAGCCATGCAGGGTGGCTGCCCCACATGGCTCGTGCTGGGGAGCGGATCCTCTCCAGCAGCCGCCCAAGCATTCCTCTGCAGAACGATTCTGCACATTCACACCCTCATCTTTCCCTCTTGGGAGCACTGGATGCAGTCAGGGGGAGCCCATCCTCACTGCTGGGGTGGGTGGGATGAGGAGGTGGGTGCCAGGACACCCTGTCTCATGGGGACTATCGCTGGGCTAATGGCAGGGTGCAGCAGGATGAGAGCACCCTGGGGCTCTTGGAAAACAAGAGCTTAAAGGGATAAGCATGATCTAAAGCACATCCTATTATTAATCTGGACAGGCTGCAATGGAGCTGAACCCTTGCCTGTCCGTTCCCCTGGCACTGCTGGAGATGATGCATGGGCAGGCAGAGGATATACGACGGGTATTTGGTATCGCAGGGGGGGATTTGCCTAATTTCTGACTTGCTGCAGGGTTAAATGGCTGAAACCATCCTCCCCAGGCCAGCTCCAGCACTGGGTTAATGCTGCCTGGCATTGCCAGCACCACAGAGGTCTTCGGTATGTTAGAGGTAACGGCTTGCAGAGGCAAGGAAGAATTATCAGCCTTGGTTTAGGGCAGAGGTGACAAGCTGGGGGTGCAGGTGGTCCTCCACCATCCCACAGCATCACTGGCATAGCAGGGAGTGTGGGGACCCCCTCTGTCAGGAGCTCTCCCCTGGGTGAGGGGTTCCCAGGTCTGTGCAGGGACCTGGGGGGCAAAGCGAGTGTGGACAGCAGGGGCAACGATGCTCATCACACAGCCCGACGTGTGAGTCACCCTGTTCCAGCCCTGGGCTGCTGCCAACACACTCACCCAGAAGTGTCTGTCATTAAGCATCTATTTAGGCGTGCAGAAGTTGCCTAATTTTTCAAGGGTGTTGCAACCCCCTGATGCCCTTGAAGTCAGTACCTGCTGAAATCACCCGATACCTCCAAAAACAGGTGACTGGAGACTTGCATCTGATGCCCAGCAGAAATAAGTGGGCAAAGGGCCAGCCCACATGATGGGATGGCCATGTCCCAATTAATAAAGGGAGTGTCAGGGGGGGTCAGAACGCCCCTGGGTGCTCGGGAGCAATGCCCTGACCTCATGCCAAGGCAAGCTGCCACCCCTCATCACTGGGGAAACCCCAAGAGTGATGGGGAAACCCCTTGGGGAAGCACCTTTCCCTGTGGGACGTCCCTGCTGCCATCCAAGCCAGGTCTCTGCTCCCCAGCCCCACAAAGGTGGCCTTCACTCACAGGTGCCAAACTTCTTGCAAAGCCCTGCCTAGAAAAGGCAGCTGAAATAAGATCCCAGAGGATTATTTCCCAGCTGTCCTCAGCAGGAAACATGACCACTGAGGATAAAGGCAGGAATTAGAAGAAGGCACCTGATGACTGGGGCTCAGGCTGGGAGAGGCATCCTTGCAGAAAGAAGGCAAAAGATTGGCAATGTTTTTTGCTACCATGCATCTGTTATTTGACCTTACAAACTCTATTTGTGGAGGTGGTTGTTATTTTTCATTAAATCTTTTAATCTAAAATCCCATTAGGCTCAGCAGCGTGTTCATTTGCAAGCAGAAGCAAAACAGTTCAGTGTTTGCTCATTCCTGTATCTTCCTCGCTTCAAACAGATGTAATAAAGTATTTTCTCTTTCCTTGTTTCCCTTTGTGCTTTGGCCTTTTTAGGAGCCTTTGAGGCAGTTCAGCCCAGTTTTCCCCCCTCCCAGCACCACACACCGCTTCTAGCTCTGCTGCTTTCTGGTCTGTTGAAATCAAATAAAATTCACATGATGTCCTCCGGAGCAGGGACTTTTCTTTGCCTGGCTTTCCTGCCCGGCTGCATCATGGATTTAAACCAGTCCTGCCATTTCAAGACCACGATGCCAGCCTTAGAAGAAAACAGCATTAAAAGATACATCCATGGGGTGGGGTTTTTTGGGGGTTATTTTTACAAAAGCCCGGGTTTGCAGGCAGCAGCAGCCTGTGGAGGGGACAGCCTGGTCCCCGCACCTGGGGAGGCACTGTGGTGGCCCTTTACGGTGGTTTTTTTTTCCTCCCTCCCCTGTCTCCATCATCTTTATTTGAGGAATTACTTAAACTCAGGCTTTAAATAATTCACCAGGAGCATACGGCAGTCCACCCGAACCAATTCGTAACAACTCCCCTCAACTTCAATAATTCACTTTCCCGCTAGGAGCTGATGTGCTTTCCTTGTACGCGGGTTTGCTGCCGAGTACGCTCGGCTCCCAGACCAAATCAGTTCACAAGGAGGAGGAAAAGGGAATTTAAGGCCAAATGCCTTTGTTCTATGAGATGCTAACTTTCAAGGGGAGCAGAGGGTTTGCCAGGCAGCATGTCCGGCTGTGGGAAAGGCAGTAACAGGGTGATCTGAAAACGGTCCTGGTTTGTTGCTGCAGATGCTCCTTTTGCTGCCAGCATTGGTCCCAGGTCCCCATGGCTGCAGCAGGTGTTGGTCCTGCAGCCGCCTCCTCGGCAAGCGTTTTGGGGCTACAGTGGAGACAAGGTCCAGTGGGTCAGTGACCACCCCTCAGGAGCATCCCAGACCCCCCACCAGCAGCAGTGTGCCCCAGCCCCACTGCCCCAGTCAGCTAGGAACTGCATCCCACCTCAGCCTTCCCAGCAAGGTGCCTCAGCTTGTGTTTACCCCCAGCAAATAAGGTCACCGTAGGTGACCGTACACAAATAAGGGTAACCATGGGTTAATTAGCTGGAGATGGCCAGTAACAGCTAATAAGGATGAGAATAGCAACAAGCTGTGGGGATTCTCCCAGGCCCTGATTATCTGGGTAAATTAGGATTTAATTGAAAGTAAGTACAAAGGCTCCTGTTGCAGCGTATTGATAGGGCTGTGCTGGAGAACGTATGATACGCATGGGGGAGAGGCTAAAACATATAATGTACAAGCTCTATGTGCAATCATGCTCTTGCTGTGGCTCTTTTTTTCCTGCTATCTCAGGATCAAGGCTGGTGAGAGATGTTTAACAAGGAACCCTGGCCATGAACAACCAGCGAACTCCTGGGAGGAGAGCTGGGTACCCTGCAAACACTGGGGATCGTGTCTTTGCTGCCAGGTAGCCTGAGGTAGGTGATGGTGAAGATGCTCGGGTGCTCGCGTAAGAGCGTGGCTTATGGGAAAGGGTTTACACTTATGCTAAGTGTGGTGAATTTAATTTCCTTGCAGTAGCACTTCAATATTACAAGGCACTCCAGAAAAATCAGAGAGGGCCCGAAGCAAAATGCAGCCGAGTCAATTGAAGTTAACTTCCCTGGGCATGGGGCCAGGCCCCTCTTTAGAGGCTATTTTCCAGAAAGGCGGCAGATTGCCTGCAAAAATATATTTTCAGTCACTTTTGAGTTGACTGCCTTGAGCCTGGCCAAGCCTAAGCAAGCTATGTGCAGAAAGGCCCCTGAAAGGCTGTGGTTGGGGGTGGGGGGGGCAGGCTGCAAGCATCCAGCCTTGTTTTCCCCTTGGATCTCTCGAAGGAATCCCACGAGTGCTGCCGGGGCACTGCAGAGCCCCCAGCCCTGCCCTCTCCCAGGCACCGCAGCATCACCCGAGGAGGACTAGGGGGGGCCAGGCTGGCTGGAGGAAGGTGGGGGATGTTTCGCAGCCCCTGTGGCATGGGGAAAGGTATGCAGTCAAGGAAAGCAAAGCCCCCCCCCTATGCCTGCCTCTGGCCAGGGTGGCATGACGGGTCCCTGTCATCCCGTGGCGTGGCCAAGAAGGGAGGTACTGGGAGAACCTGGATTTAGGGCTGGAGGGTCTGGGTGGGCTTGCTGCAGGTTGGGGCTGAGCTGAACTTGCCCCCAGGGGACCCTGGGGTGCCTGGGGGCAGGGGGGCACTCAAGGCTCCATGCCCTTGGGCTGACAAGGCAGAGCATCCCCTAGCTCTACTTGTACAGCTTTTCTCCCCTAAGACTGTGCTTCCCACACTGTGGTGGGGGGCAGGAGGGATTTCCACAGCTTTTCTCCACTCCTTCCCTCCCTCCCCCGCCCTCCACACACTCACCCAGTCTGTTGCTCCTGAGAGCTGCTGCCTGTCTAATTGCATTATAGCCTATGGGGGGAAGGAAACCACTGCTTTGGCTTCAAAGAAAAGATGCCCTAAACCAACTAATTAGCCACCTGACTTGCTCCCTAACCTCCCGTGACACTCCTGTATTTTTCATGCTGTTCCGACACCGCTAACGAGCAAAACTGCCGAGACTGCAGCCGGCGGCTCCCCCAGCACTGGACCGCGGCTCTGGCAATGAGCTTGTGTCCGGCATCCCGAGGGGATGCTCCGCCTCTTCTCCCTTGTTCATCTTTCTCTTTGCCGTCATCCTTTTTATTCACAGACGCATCTTCTGGCCTACTTGCATCCAGTTCATTTTCCTTTTCCTAAATAAAACCTGACTCCAGGCCTTATTTGGTAAATAGAGCTGGGAGAAGCTGGGCTTGCTCTTTCTTCTCCTGACAAGCCTTTCAGGATGGGGGAGATGAGATGGAAAGAGAGACAGATGAATAGGATGCAAAAGCAGTGAAGAAAAATAAATGTGCGATAAAGGGAGCGTGGGAGAGAAAGAAAAATGAGGCAACTCCGCAGCCGGGATGGGGAAGCAGAGTAAAGGCACGGGGGGACCTGCTACAGCCCAGCCACCCCAGTCCTGGCATGTGAAGCGAGGAACTGGGGGAGCAAACTGGGAACACACTGGTACAACATGGGTAGTGCTTAGCATCCCCCCACAGCCCCTCCTGGCTGTGCTCAACACGGGGACCTGGGGAGCGGGACCTGGTCTGGTGAAGAGATGCCCACGCTTTCATCCAGGAGCTCTCCTTTCCTCTCCTCCCACACCCCCTAACAAAGTTTTCCCGAGGTGCAGGTGGAAGCAGCTGGGCGCTTTAACCTGGCTCTGTCTCCAGCTGTCAAGTGTTGTAAATATCTGGGAGGCGGTTAATGCTGGGAAACAACAGAGGTGCTTTAAACGCAGCCCAGAGCCAAACCCGCCGTCGGTCGGGCTCATAAATACCTGCTTTGTGCTTCTGCTCTGTTAGAAGGCAGCAATAAAAGAGAACAAAAGCCAAAGCCATCGTGGGGTGGCTTCAGCATCTCCAATACCTCCTTACCCCTTCCAGGGCATGTTTAATAGTGGTGAGGAGTAAAACCCAATTAGCTGGGGGAGAACTGGTGGCATGGGGGTGTTTGCTGGGCACCGAGATGGTGAGGTCAGGAGCTGGCCCAAGAGGATCCTGAAGGGCTTGGCATGCAAATGATTGTTTTTCCTATTATTTCCCCATTTTCAGCAGCCTGAGTAGCACTGAACATCTGCCTGAAGGCAAGTAACCTGGCCCAGCTCTTGAAACCACCAGCTTCATTGGCAGCAAGTGAAGTCCTCGGTTGAAGAGATAAAGTGTAGGGCTAAAGCACTAAAATTATCTGTGCTGAAACTAGGTGAGAGCAAATGCTGTTAAACAGGGCATGTGATAGGGAATCAGGTAATTGCTGGCACTGAGCAAACCCCAGGTGTCGCTGGGGAAGTCGGGGAAATGTTTCTCCTTTATCACCAGCTCCCATCAGCCCTAAAAGCAAAGGACCCCTGAGGTGGCAGGACCCACACTGGGGAAAAGCGGAAGCTCTGTCTGGAGGCAGGCATCAGTGGCGTAGCTCTGCCCCACATGTGGCTTTTTTTTTTTTTAAATAAGCTGAATTCTCAGATGGACCCAGCAGAAAAATGAATAGCAGGACTTGAGAAAGCAGTCAAAATACATGGAGCTAAATTGGTCACCCCACAGGCAGCTGTGTAGCTTCTCCGGTGTCGTGATGTGTGGCCACACTGAAAGGGGAAAAACAACGACAATTTCAAAAATCCTTTGAAGTAATAAACTGTGATTATTGAAGTCCCTTAAAATACGAGGGGAAGATCCAGAAGTGCTTTTTAAAAAGTTGTTGGTGGAAGCTGGAGGGGTGAAGGAAGGCACCTTCACAGTGCTGAAGGCACCTGGGGAGGGCTGGGGGGTGGCTCCCTTTCCCATTCGGACCCAAAGGCTGGGCTGCCACTCCACCTGCAGAAGCCTTATCTGCAAAGCCGCATATCTGCTTTAGCAGCCTCTTTTCCTCCGAAGTCTCTTTAATTCCATCCTTTTAGATCTGCCTTTTCAAGCGTAGCCCCAGTGACATCCATCTGCCCTTACAATAGAGGCGGTGTCCTGAATCGTTTTATTTTTGGCAACTTTGCCTTCAGCTCCTCTGTGGCGGGGAAGCGGGGAGATGCTGTCCCCCTCCTGCAGCTGCTGAGGATGCTCTGATGCTGTTGGGTTCGGGGACAGCTATTTCAGTCCTCAGTGCCTCATCCGCCAGTGGATGCAGGACAGATGGACGCTTTTGGGCAGCGGCTGTAGGCACCTCCTGAAGCTGTGCAAGCCTGTCTGTGAGTTACTAATAGCATGTGGCTTTTGCTGGTTCATACCCATGTGCCTGTAGGGACAACCCTGTATCCCACCCTGCATCTGCCCCGTGGTACAGCTGGGACTGGGATGGCCTTTTAACGTTTGCTGCTTGGGGCTGGGAAAGGCACGGGGAGCCCAGCCCTGAGTTTTTGATGGCTAGCAAGTTCTTCCACAGCCAGAGGAGAAAAGACAGAGGAAACTGGGGAAATATATAAAGATACAAATTTCTTCTAACACTTTTCTTTTTTCAGTGTGAGCCCTTCCGGGAGGAAGTCTTTAAAATTAATAATGTTCTTTCTTTTTCTCTCTCTTTTCCCAAGACTCCTGGTTTAAATTAATGAAATGTCAAATACTATTAAGTTCTGATCATGTGTTTGTGATAACGGACTGATTTCCAGCCAGTTTACAACTCTGATCCATTCTCTTCCTCCCCGTCTTGTTTTTTTCTTTTTCTTTTCCCCCTCTCCGCTTCAAACTCTCTTTATTAGATTTGCTCTTTCATCGGCTCCACATGATTTCCATTCTTTGTGGTCCAAGGCTGGGGAAAGACTTTTCGCTGAGCAGATTTTAAGGCTTTTTAGATTTCTAGTATTTTTCTCCAACATCTGCTTAGATCAGAGGTGACAGCCCCTGCCATAATACTCTACCAGGAGCTGTTGGGTGCTCTCAGGGACCTCAAAGCCTGTACCACAAAGACCCCAAACCCTAACATTTCTATTCTCACTTCCTTCCTTCTCTCTGTACGTGGGTACTGATTATGTTAATGAGTTTAAAATGCCACATAATAATCCAACACACTGTAGCCGCTGACCTTGCATGGGAAAAAGAGCTTTGTTATCTTCCTCGGTGCTGTTTCTTGGCAGGGGAATAATGGGGGCAATTACAACTAGCACAAACAGCTGTGGGGGTCAGGCAGGGGATGGCCAGTCCCTGCTGACTGTGCCTGGGGGGCTGCAGGGCATGGCACACACCGGGGCCAGACCCTGCCACTGGGAACTGGCTGCCAAGGCTGTGGGGATGCTGAGCTGCGTTTTGCTGGTAGTGACTTACCAGGACACGGTGAAAAAGGAAAAAAAAAAAAAAAAATCTCTGATGGCCACAAACTGCTATGGAAACGAAAGAGGCCTCTGGGGAATGGCACCCCCAAACACCTGAACTGCCTGGCTATGAATCGAGGAGCCGTTGTTTTGCTTGTTCCCCCGACAAGGTTGTGTGGTGAAGGTTGTACAGCCAGCAGCTTTGCTAGAGGAATGATTTAGGGGAGGATGAATGGGTGGACTTGCATTTAGGCAGCTAGATGGGCTCATCCCCTAACGGATGGGCAACGAGGCGACAAGGTGCTCTTGCTGATGGCTTCATCAATCACACCTCTGGCTGGGCTCTCCGGCAAGCTGGAAGAGCTCAAAGGGTTAATCTGTAATTTAGGACTCTACACCGAAGATACAGTCATTGGGGGAGAAGAAAGCCCTGTCGAAGGCTTTAGGAAATAATTTGCCTTGGCACTTTCTTATAAGAGTGAATTGATTTTTGCTGGGCTGTGTCAGGCTGAATTATGAATGGGGGAAAGTAGGACTGGCACTCACGAGGTGAAGGTGTGATAATTAGAGGCATGGGGGGGGGCGGGGCTTGGGGGCTGCCTCTTTCCAGTGATTCCCACCTGAGCCCAGGGCCACAGTGTCACTGTCCTTGGAGCCCCTGGGGAGGCAGGTTTGCTCCCGCCTGGCCACAGAGGTGGCCCCCCCGTGTTGTGCTCCCAAGACTGGGCCAGGAGAAGCCTTTCCAAGACCACCCAGGACCACCTCCTCTCCCTGCCCAGGCAGCAGAGCAGCTGATGCTGGTTGCTGAAGGGCAAAGCAAAGCATGATGAGGACAGTGCGAGCGTGCAAGATGTGATGCCATCACCCTGCCCTCGCCCACTGCAGCCCCACTGGGAAGTGCTGTGCCCCAAGCCCCGCTCCAGCCCTTTGCCCTGGCCTTGAAAATTCCTGGTGCTGCCTCGCCATCCGCATCCACCTCTGGCAGTCTGGCACTGAGCTGGCTGCTGGGCTGGCTCTGTCCCTCAAGCGCTTTATCAGCCGTGCCCTGCTCAATGCTGCTTTCCGAGGCAAAGACCCTCCTGCAGGCTGCTGGGAATTGTAGTGCAGTGAAGCTGGCAGCCAGGAATGGGGACAAAGCAGGCTCTGGGCTAGCTGCCGGCCTGGCCTGTGCGGCTCCCCTTGGCAGAGCCAGCACCAGACCTTGCCCCTGGCACAAGGAGACCCCGAGGAACGCGCCATCTGTGCCAGCACGAGCCGCTTCGCCATAGCTCTGGCTGAGCATCCTGCTGCTCAGCTTGGCTTTTGTTTGCCAGCTCAAGGGGAGGCAGTGGGAAGAAAATGAGGTCTGGGTTTCTTCTTTTCCCCCTTTGCCCTTTTATTTATTATCCTCTATTACGAACCAGCTCCAGCTCATCAGTAAGACCTGGGAACAGCAACTCCTGAATAAGAGACCCCATAGAAAAGTCTCGCCTGATCACAGCCACTTCTCAAACAAAGGGGCTTAGACTATCTGCTTCCTTCCCTGCCCCTTTTCCCAGTAAATCCACCTCCCCACCCCATCCCCCTGCCCAAAGAACAGCGCATTTTGCTCCGTAATCACAGCTAACCCAGTAATAAGCACTGGGTTCATCCAGCTCAGCATTCCCCGGTTCCTGGGAGGATGGAAATGCCCTGCTCCCCTGGGAAATAGGCAGGCATGGAGAGGAGGCGGCTATCACACAGCACACACAGCACTTGGGGGGGGGGGGGGGGGGGGCGGAACCCGACCCTGTTGTCTTCTGGAGCTGTGGCTCAGCCCCCACCCCAGGTAATTGTGCATGGAAATGCATTCCCATTTCTCTGCTCAATCGTCCTGCTTGCTGTGACAGCCGAACGTTTTGCATGTGCAATTACCCGTCCCTGCATATATCTGTGGGCATGCTCAGGTGTCGACTACCAGCCTTCGGCGGCTGTCGCGCAGCCACGTCGCTCTGCGTTTGAGCTTTAATAGCAGTCAAGCAGAAGCCATTTTCCATATGAAGCTGCAGGACCTATGGGGTAAATAAATGGGTTTGAAAGCCTAGCAGTATAATGAGTTAATTTAAAACCTGCCTTCTCTTCTTGTATATTAATTTACTTGGCATTATGTTTAATCTTTCACTTACTGGGGTTTCATCAGCTTCTTTCTCCCCTTCCCCCTCCGTGGCTCCCTGGGATGCTCTGCCTTTGGCACGAGCAGGAGAGAGCCAAACCAGGACTGGAGAGTGGGGACCAGACCCAGGCCACGGGGAGCTGCTGGGTCCCACAGGAGCTCAGGGTGGCACCTCACAATCTTCTGCTCTGGTGGGTGCCTGGCAGGCAGGTGCAGACTGATCCTCCCATGATCAGGGGTGGGAGCGGGGAGGGCACCGCTGGTGCTGTTGGCCAAGGTGCTAATCACTTTAATGAATTGGGAGGGTGGCTGGGGGAATTAATTAGCTCTAATCAGGAAAATGATAGCTGACAAGTTAGCTGGGGGTGGAAGTGAAAGCCTTGTGCTCAGCTCTCAGTGCCTGCTTTTACTGCCCACCTGCCCCTGCATGCGGGGGATGCCCAGCTCCAGCGCTCCCCAGGCACAGCACTGAGCCAGAGGACCTTGAGCCACCACTCCCCATGTCCCACACCCACCTGTGGCTCCAGCCCTGGCTTTGCTGACTTCCCACAGTTGGCCCTGTGTGGAGGGGCTGAAATTTGACGACGTGGGCATGATCCTTCCTGAGCATCCATCACACTGGTCCTGCTCCCGTCTTCCTGCCAGCAGCCTTGATGTCTTGGGTGTGAGTGGATGACATTTTGCGTGAGAATCTCTTTGCAGGGGCACGGGCGGGCAGTGCAGTGAATAAAAGGCTGGTGCAGCTAGGGAAATCAGGGCAGAGATGGCAGCAGCAGCTCCTCGGTGCTCTGAGAGCATGCTCGTGCCGAGGCGGTACGAGCTGAATTGGACAAGTGAGACACGGGTCCCCATTGCGCAGCTGTGCTTTGCAGCCCCGATCTTTGTGTCACCCTGCTAACGAGGCTGCAACGCAGCCATGTGTCCATGGCTGGTCCAGATCCCCACCGGATTGCCTGTTGGTCTAGTCGATGAGAAACTGGAGGTGTGATATTGCCAGCAGTGCATGGGGAGGCAGGCAGCAAGCAGGGCTTGGCAGGGCTTACCAGCAGCCCAGTGACGATGCAGTGGTGGGTGCCAGAAAGAGTGGCAGGCACGTCTGGTGGCGCCAGGAGACCTCGCCTGGAGCATCCCCTGCCATTTCCATCATCTGTCTCTGAGGGGGATTAGCCTAAGCTGTCTCAAAGAAGAAACGACGGATGATCTGGAAGAGAGAGAGACTACTGTGGGGCTTATTTAAACCAAGCTGACCTGAGAAACTATCCCTGAGGCCATCGTGGCAGGGTAGGCTAATGCCAGGGAGAGGAAGATGGGAGATTGCAGGGCAAGGGATGTGGGTCAGGGCCCCGGGGCCGCATCCAGCCTGTGTAGCACCGGGTTATGGGCAGGATGTTCAGCTCGTGCTCAGCTGCGTCTTCAGTGCTGGGGGAGTGTTGGCAGCAGCTGCTGCTGGGAACATCCCCCTCCCTCCCCTCTTGCTAATGAACGTAGGTGAAACTTGCTGTGCCATGACTTTAATCAGCAAAGAAAACTGGAAAACTGCAAAGCTTTTTTTTTTTTTTTTTTTTTTTTTCCCTTTCCCCACCTGCTGAATTCAGTGCCGAATGTGAATTAGGTGGCATTTGGGCTTGGCTGCGTGCCTGCTTCCCGTGCTAATGCAGGGAGCCAGCCTCTCCCGCACATCAAGGCTCCCAGGCTGATCCACGGTGCGCCTGGATCAGCCCCTTGCATTGCACACCGTGCACAATAACCCCTGGAGCTTAAAGGCTGCTTGCCTGACCCCTCCGAGCACCCAGTCAACAAGCCCAGCCACGTGCTGGGGTGCAGGACGGGTCCGTGGCACCCATGGGTGGCCAGGCAGGGCAGCTCTGGCCATGGCACTGGGCTGGAGGGCGAGGACATGCCGCAGCAACCTTGGGAGCCGAAGCTCGCAGCCAGTGCTGCTGTGTGCGCTGTGCCTGCAGCTCCAGGGAGCCTGTGGTCACATCAGCCCGTGGCTGGCACGTGGGCAGCGTGCTCAGCAGCGACGGGAAAGGGATGCAGGGTGTAGGCATCCCCGGAGCGTACATGGGGGTGCTGCAGCAGTACCCCTGGGCTCACACCTATGGGTCCGTCAGCATGGCAGGAGTAATTTGCAGCTCCATTAGCACTTGGAGTCGGCACAGCGGCCCCGCAATGTGTCCATTTGATAAGAGGCAAGTTCCATTGAATAATGAGCAGTAATTGGATTTCAGGGTTAACCAGCTTGCAGCAAAAATAGAAAAGAACAGAGAACCATTGGATATTTCTGTTCTGGCTCATCAGACACTGGAGGTTTATCTCTGCTGAGAATAGCACAGGAGAGGTAAAGTTATTAGTGACCATCAGAGCATGGTGATACCATCTCCCTCTTGTGTTTAGTGGGATGAGTCTGTGTGTCCTCTGTGAGTTTCATTTAAGGCTACAGGAGTTTATAACCCCCCACGGGAGAGCTCCGCACGTACACCGTTGCAGTGCAGCAGAGAAGAGGGAAATCAACCCTCTTTAGTATGCGGGAGCGCCCAACCCCGCTGCGTTCGGCCGGAGGGGAAGGCAGGAGCTGGCAGCCTGGGGAGCTGGCTGGGTAGGCTTGTTCTGCAGGCACAGGGCAAGGTCTCTTGCAGCGTCACCTCATTCAGGTGACAACCTGGCGCGGGGAAGGCCAGCACATGGGTGGCACTGCTGTGCTCCGAGCTGCAGTTGCCAGCTTTGGGGTGGCATCAGGCGAGGTGGAGCAGGCACCGATGGCTGTGCCGGGCACTGGGAGATGTTCAAAGTGCCGCACGCAGCCGCAGTGGCCCGTCTTCCAGCAAGATTAATTCATGCTGGAAGCGGTGCGGAGAAGGGCTGTTAGCATGGTGGCGGGAATGGAGAGCCTGTCTTATAAGACAAGACTGAAAGCACTTGGCTTGTCTAGCCCAGCAAAGGGAAGGTAAAGCGGGGATATGATTACTCTCCATAAATATATCAAGCAAGTAAACACTAGGTACAGAAAGGAACCATTTAAGCTAAAAGACTGTGCTGGCACAAGAACAAATAGGTTTAAACTGTCTAATGTAGGCTGGAAATTAGGAGACAGTTTTTAACCATGGGAGTTGTGAGACAGTTTTTAGCCATGGGAAGCAGAGAAGGAAAAATACCTCACTGCTTTCCAGACGGAGCTGGACCAGCATGTGAAGGGAGCAGAAAACCAGCTGCCTGCAACTGCAGGGGCCTGAAGTGGGAGCCAGCAGGGTCCTGCCCACTCCAGGCTCCTTTCTGGATGTCCTGGGTGCATCATGCAGTGCTGGCACCCTCTGAGGACCCCAGTTTCCTAGGGCAGGGAGCATCGTTCCTGCAGGCAGGGACAGCTGATGCCAGGCCCCCTCTGCACAGGGACTGTCAGGCACCCAGAGCTGGGGACAGCCCCCCAAAGTGCTTGGGAGTGGACGCGGCGATGAGCCAGAGGCAGCCAGCATCGGCCGTGGGCAGGGAAGGCACCACAGGAGCTGAAGCATCCACTGACCTGAGCGGAGCAGCTCATAGCACCCGGATTTGGGCTGGCGACCTGCTGCCGTCATTGCTTTTTCTGGATTTTCTCTGGAAACAGCACACAGCTGGGCCACCAACTCCAGATTTTACCTCCTGCATGAAATTATTCTGAATTCCTTGTATATTCTAGGGCCTGCCTAAAGGATGGGTGAAGAATCTGCTGATGAGGACTCTAATCAGTTTTGAGAGCAGGTAATTTCTCAGCTAGAGATCATCTCCAAACAGGAAATCAGATTCAGAAGATAGCTGCTTTATGCAGCACATCATGGTGGACTAGAGCAAAGCTTGTTGTAATAATAAGCAGAGCTGGAATAAGAAGATCATTACTAATGTTATGCATTAATTACTTTCCAATCCTCCCATGAGGTGGATTTTCCTATCTCACTTATCCCTAGTGTTAATGGAATAGGAATAATTCTAGCCCAAATCCTGGACAGGTTTTTTGGATGCTATATCTCCTTCCTGAAACCAGAGGAAAGATGTTCCCTGCTTTCAGCGTGTTCTGAGTCTGGCACCGTGCCTGGGATCATCGTAAGACACAAAAGCATCTGATGGAAGCGACCACTGGATGGAGCCTCAAAGGTCATAACAATACCTGGTTCTGGTACAGATGGTGTTCACTGATGAAACACACCAAGCGCGAAAGCAGCGAGGATCAGTACCGCAGCGTGAGGCACGGAGGGGTGCTGCCTGCGCTCCTGCCGCAGAGCCGGGGCTGCGCAGCGCTGCCTGCTCCCATCCTGCTCCCAGCTCTGTCCCCCTGAGCGAGCTGCCTGCCCCTCTGCCTGCTCCTGCCCCCAGGGCTGCCTGCCCTTGCTGTGGCGGCTGGAGTTTCCTCGGGACAGGGAGCACTGGGCTTGCTCCTGGTGGCTGTGCAGCGCTGAGCACTGCTGGCACCCCCACCAGCACCCGTGCCAGCTGTGGCCACTGTGGGCTGCTGCAGTCCAGCCGGTAGCCCAGGGCCAGGGGCACATTCACTCCCCCAGGCTGCACAGGCTGGGATGCTCTGGAAAACCTCACCAAACAGGTTGCTTCATTCCAGCAAGACAAACAGAGGTAACATAACGGTGTAGAGAATTCCGGGTTTGATTAAAACCCACAGGCCTGCAAGCCTCTGCTCCTGCTTGAGCAAGCAGGAGGAGGATATTGGCAGGAGAAAATCTGATGGATTTTCAGAATCAGAAAACATCTGATAATACCTGAAGCCAGAGTGTGGCAGGGTGGCAGCTTTGGGAAGGGGGCTTGCAGCTTGGCTTGTAGAAGGGAGCCCAGGGCATTTCCCCAGGGCACTGAGGACCTCGGTGGGTCCTCTCCTCCAGCCCTGGGAAGGGGTAAGGCAAACCCAGCCAGGGGGATAAACTTAGGTCTGGGAATAGGACAATGCCCGATTCAATCATCTTGCAAATTTGCAACAGAGCACCCCAAATTAGCAATGGTTTTTATGGATGAGTGCACGAAGACGTTCACTAAAGGAGGCCTGTGGAGAAGGTGAGGGCTGCTTGGGGAGGGGGCTCTGCCAAAGCTTCATATGCCTTTCCCACTGGATTAGCGTCTCCTGTGCCAGGTGGCCCGTGCCAGGTGTACAGACACGAGCACCACATGTGTGCAGGGCATGGTGTAAGTTGGTCTTGCAAAGAAACAGTTGATGGTGCTCTTCAGGGGGCTGTTTGGGCATGGGGCGCAGCGGGGGGCAAGGAGAGGGGCTTCCTCCGTGGGCAGCCGATCCGAAGGATCCTCCCTGCAGAGCTGCCAGCTTGAGCCCATGATCTCCAGGCAGAGATTTTAGCGTGATTGCTGAATGCACCAAGTGCCAAGGAAGGCTGTGGCTTCCCTCAGATCCTGCTGAGACGTCGTATGGGTAAAATATTTGTTGGAAAGCCCCTCTGGTAAGTCACAGGCTGCTGGTGGTGCTGTGCACCTGGGGACAGCTTGGCCCAGCGTCCCTCAGCTGCAGCAGGACTGGGGCTCACTGGGAAGGTGCAGGGCAGTGGATAACCTGCCCCAACCCCAGTCAGCTCTGTTCTCCCCAGGGATCCAGGAACATTTCCCCCCACGAGGCTGGCACCCCTGCCAGGTTGCTTGGGGGGTGTCTCTCGCTGTCACAGAATAACGGAGGGGGGCTGCATGGTGTGCTGCTGGCTGGGGCTCAGCATCAGGGCTGCCCGCGCCCCGTGCGGGGGGACATGGCTGAGCCCCGACAGCTCAACGCACTGATGGCTGCAAAGGCCATCAATGGCAGCACCGCTGCAGCCACCAGTGCGCTGAGCTGTCGGGGCTCGGCCGCACAGCATGCCCAGCGCCCCAGGGAGCCCAAGGGGGCCGGGGGGTGCCGTGCAGCCCGGGGGAGGGTCAAGCCGCGTGCCCCCCCTCCCCCGGCTCTGCGGACGCTCTCTCTTTAAAGCAATCCCGGCCGCGATTTGTCGCCGGGGCCGGGCGCGGAGGGGCGCGGGGAGGCGGGGGCGGGCGGGGCGCTCCGGTACGGCGGTGGCGGCGGGAGGTGCCGGGCGCCGCGGCGGCGAGCGGAGCCTCGAGCCGCCAGCCCCGGGGTATGCGCGCGTCCCCGCCGCTGCCGCGGGGTGCGGGGGAGCGCGTGCGGCGGAGCGCGGAGCCGAGCGGCGGGGAGCGGGGCGCGGGAGCCCGGCCGAGCCCCGAGCGGCGGAGGATGCGCCGAGCCCCGCGGAGCCGAGCCCAGCTGCAGCGCGGCGCGTCTCGCCCGGCCGCCGCCCGAGCCCCCGCAGGTAACGGTGGCGGGGGGAGGGGGCAGCCGCAGGGGGATGGGGCTGGGGGGGCTCCTTGGGGACCTGCGGCTTCTCTGAGCATCGCTCAGCAAGTGGGACCTGCCGCCTGCCGCCCTCGCAGCGGGGCTAGGAAGAGGGAAGGGACCCCTCGGCGGCGTGCAGGGCTCCTTGGGGCAGGTAGGTGGGGGTCCCCGTGCTCGCGGTTTCCCGCCCGCCCCCCGCCCGAGCTGCCGGAGGCCCAGCCCGGGGTGATGGCAGATGCTCAGCGCCAACCTCAAAACCGCCAGGATCGAAGCTGGGCTTTGAGGTTGGGTACGCGCAGCAACCTCAGGCAGCAGGCGGGGGGCGGGCAGGGCTGAGCAGGGGGCTGTTGCCAGGCCGGCTGCTCGCCCACCTTGCCACCCACTCCCCAAACGCGGCCAACTTTGGGCTGACTCAATGGGGCACCCAGCGCCTCCGGTAGCGGTGGGTGCGGTGGGAGCCAGCCCTGCCTTGGGCAGCTCAGGCTGGAGCTGGAGCAGGTGGGAAGGGTGCCTGGACCGTGATGGCCGGACCTCTGGGGACCGATGGCTCAGTGACAGATGATACCCCAGGTTTAGCAACAAGGGTGGGTTCGATTCGATCCCAGACATTTGTTTTCCAGCTCTTCATTCTCCAGATGATCTGCCCTGCTAGGGAAGCTGCCTGCATGCGTCTTACGTCTTGTTCAGCTCCTCTGCCAAATTAGGGCAAACTGCAAAGCTGTCCTCCTGCCCCCTCCCCCCGTCCATGTCTCTTGAGAAACTGAGGCTCATCTCATGTTCCTTGGCTTGTACAGAAGCAACCCGCCACAACAGCGATCAGAGGGCCCCAGGGCTCTCCTTTTATCTGCTGCGCTGCTAACAGGAGAGAGAGAGAGGGGTTTAATTATCCTCAAGTGTCAGTTCAAGATAAATCTTCTGGGACACAACTCTTGGCAGGTGTGAAATAACAGGACGTTTTCATGCATGGGAGGCTGAGCTGAGAACAGTTCAGTGGTTTAATTGGTGGCTTCTAGAAGGGTTCATAGCAAGGTGCAGAAAATGGGACGGTGCAGGCTCCAGCAGCAATGCTGGTGCTACAGCTGTGGCAAAGGGAAGATGGATGCTGAAGGCTGAGAACTTTCGCTGGTGCATTGCTTTGGGGGCTCGGTGCAGAGCGGATGCTCTGGGCTGGTAGCACAACCTCAAGTCGATGCCATCCTCTGAGGGGCTGATGCTTTTCCAGCATTGCTTTGTTTCAGCTCATCTTTTCAGTCTCAAGGGAGTCCTTGCGGGGCTGTCAGGAGACGTGCCCTGTTTTATGGGATCCCCAGGGAGCCAAGGAGGAGGGAATTACCTCTAGAACCAAGGTACTCCAGAGCTGTGGCTAGGCACATAAAGTGGGATGGCCTCAGGGTTTATTGAACAGCTTCTCCTCCCTCCTCCTGCCGTATCCCTGTAACGCTCTACAGGAGCTCTTGAGATAAGCGTTTGGAGAGTTTCGGTTCCCTGACTCCATGGGGAAAAGCCTCTTCCCTCTCCAAATGGCTGCAGCAGGGGAGCTCAGTGCTCACGGGGGATGTCCCCACCCTGCCAGGGCTGCAGTGCTGGGATGCGTGGAGCATCTGTCTCCTCATCCCGCCCGGCTGAGATCACTGGCCCCAGGAGCCGGGTTCAGACCAGAGAGCAGAAGTTCCTCCAGACGGTCCTCCTGCCGTGGCGTCCCACC
Source organism: Falco rusticolus (assembly GCF_015220075.1). Classification (NCBI taxonomy): domain Eukaryota; kingdom Metazoa; phylum Chordata; class Aves; order Falconiformes; family Falconidae; genus Falco; species Falco rusticolus. Next base: position 2,522,146 of record NC_051193.1, read on the forward strand.
GTGGCCGTATCTACCGTGAAACGAGGCCTCTCTGCAGCCAGACCGTGTAACGAGTCCATCTGGGGCACACCAGTGGGAGGAAGGAGGACATCACCTTTTGTTTTATTTTTTATCTAGATGTGCTGAGCTGTCCTCTGTCCTTGTTCCTTAGCCTTCTCAGGGGGGATGTGGGTACGAGGAGCTGGTGTGCTGATTTTCTGGCTGAAGCTCTGGTGGTGTGTTGTTATTGTAGTTACGTTCCTTGTTTTAGGGTCCGTGGTAAGGAGTCAGCTGTGCTTCTTTAAGTGCTGATTAGAACAAGCCAGCCCTCACGCAGCTCCCACCGACATGTAACAGCAGCTGGGGTTTGGAGGTCTGGGTTGGTCCTGCCCCATCCACACAGTTGGTTCTAGCTCCTCTTGCTAATCGCTGGTGTCTGTTGCTGACACTGTAAGGGATGTTCAGTAAATGTCCTTGTAAGATGGTGAGTTTTGTAGATGCGCAGATACGGTGTTTTCAGGAAGACCCAGTTATTAGACGTCATCTCAGCACTGTCCCCTTTCCATTTGTGGCTGGTAAATGCCGCCGTTTGCTTGCAGCTGTGCTCCAGCCCCGCCAGAGTCGTGTCCCTCTTTTGCAAATCTGCAATAGGGAAACCCGGAGGTTGTCGTTTGGGTGCAAACCTTGTTGATGCTCTTTAGTGCTGAAGCACTGTGGCCTGCGTGGTGCTGGTCCTGATGCAGGATAGCTGGGTATTTGGCTTGAGTGAGGAGAGCTCTGAGAAGAGCCTTTCTGTCCCTTGCCGTAGTTAGCTGTGCTTGAGTCTGACAAAGGCGTTTTGGAGGCGTGATTGAGGAGGAGAGGCTCTTCCTCGCTTCTCCTTGGAGGTTAAACTGCTGTGAGATGGGCTGGACCAAGTGAGAGCAGAACCCTTGCTCATTTCCACTGCAACTAGCTTTTGATGCCACCTGTGACAGGAGCATATTTAGACTCGATGTATATCACCCGCCTTAACTTTGGGCTTTGGACCAAGGCATAAGAGCTTTTGACGCATGCACACACAATGGGGTGTGTGTGTGTGTGGAAATAATTAAAACAACAATCCTCAAAATGTTTGCAAATCCAAGAGCTTATCTTCACCCCAGGCAGGCAAAATTAACCAAGGGTAGGGTCAGTAAATCGCAGAATCAGCCACTTTCATCATCAAACATGAGGCGGCTGGGAGCGTGGCTGGCAGAAAGCAACGTAGCCACACCGAGTCTTTGTGGGGATGCTCAGGATCTGGTGCCACAGGTTTTTCCTTGAATACCACTGCAGCGAGTGGCTTGGGAACCAGCCAGGCTTCCAGCGATACATGGTCAGGATTGGACCTCGGATAGCTGTGATTAAGAAAAGAAGGGTGCTTGATGTACCAAGGGCACCCACTGAATGAACCCCTTGCTGGGGGCGGTGGGAGGGACAGCGCCTGGTTCAAGACCAAATGCAAGCCCCCACCTTTGTCCAAGGGGTCTGGTAACTTCTTACTCCTCGGCACTTCAGGTTTTTGTTGAACTCCCACACTTTTAGCCCAGGGAGGAGATTGAAACCATCTCTGCAAAGCTGAGGACATCCCATATGGAGACCAGCACGTCAGTGCTGACAACAGTAACCAAAAAGGAGCTGGTTGTTCAGCATGCCATCACTTTAGCCACTCCCCTACCTCTGTTTGCCGTCAAAGCCCATCTCCAGCGGGGCCAGTCTCTGCTGCTGAGCAGTGGCCATCATCTCTTGGTATTTGGGGGAGTGGCAGGGGGCTGGAGCAGAGCCCTATGACAAGACGGGGAAGGATCAGGGTGCCCTGGCATACCCCCAACAGTGGCGCACAGCACCTTGAGGCAGCCTCTGCCGCAGCTGACCATACGTGGGGCATGTGTCGGCAGCAGGGGGGAGAAGATGGGCTGGCATCTGGCCTTCAAATCTGTCCTTCTGCCACGCTGAGGGCAAACTCGGAGCAGGAGAAGCCGGGCGGGGGGCATCTCCCTTACCCGTGCTTGTGTTGAGCCAGGCTAGCATGTGCTCTGCAGGCAGCGGTGAGCCCGGGTGCCCCAGGGCAAGCTGCAAGTGGAAGAGGACGGCACAGGTCTCATTAAAGTCAGCAGGGGCTTGGCAACCCGTGCACAGGAGCACTGCAAGCGTCTGAAGGGCTTTTTTTGGTATGCTTGGATCTGGGATGTCGGCTGGAGCGGCGGCAGCTCCTGAGCACCCCAGCGGTGTCGGAGGCAGGGGTCAGGCCAGTCCATCTGGAGTTTCATGGCATTATCTCTTAAATGCCTTTAACTGCAATAGGATGGCCTGACTGATTGGATTGTGCTCTGTAATTAATTAGCTGGGTGCACTGTACGGGAAGCAGCTACAGAGGGAAGAGAGAGGGGGGGGGAATCTGCCAGTGAGAGCTGTTAAGCTTCAAATGGCCATTTCTCACTAAAGCAGCCTCCTCGCATAGGTTTAGTCGCCGCGTGCAGGGGGTTAGTTCAGTGTCCTGGCCCTTTTCCAGGCGAATAATTGTGGTTTTGCTGCCCAGCCATTCCCCCAGCGCCCGGCGTGCTGCACCTCACGCCTGTGGTGGGAGCCACTGACCCCCCCAGCCTTGGGGACCTGCTGGGAGGAGAGGGTCGGTTCAGGCTGGGGTGTATGGGGGGTGGCCCCGCTCCTCAGAAAGCCCTTGCCAGGGTGACAGACCCTGCCGGGGGTTAGGGTTGTGCAGCCCTGCGGGTTGCCTTCCCGTGCTGGTGATGGTTCCTGTGGGCCAGAGGCTCCCAGGCTTGGCCAGTGCAAGCCCCGCTGCCCTCCCTGCGCCGGGGGCCGGTGGGCAGCTCCCCGCTGCTTCTGCCCTGCATCTGCTTGGGCTCCTTTGTCTGCTTTTAGCATCCATTTGTATCTTTAAACAGAAAGCAACCCTCTTAGGTTAATTATTTTTTTTTCCCCTTTGTGTTTACTGTGGGGATTAATAAGGAACTGCAGTGTAAGGGAAATCTGCAACAGCTCCTTGTTTATTGTTTAATTTAGGAAAATGCAGCTGGGCTGGGCTCAGCTTGCCTGGTGCTGGGCCAGGGGCGGGGAGGGGAGCGCAGGACAAGCATCCGTGTGCCTAGTGCTCCTTCCTAGGCTGGTGACCAAAGGGCTTGGGCAGCCTGAACACCCGGCTGAGGGCTGGAGGTGGCCCCTGCTGTGGCAGGTGGGGTGTCCCCTGCCAGCCCTGGGCGGGGGGAGCTCATGGGTGATGGCACCTTTCAGGCCAGCAGCCTCTCCCTTCTCTTGCCGAGTGGAGGAGAGAGGGCTTTTCTCAGGGTGCCTCTGCCAGCTGTTGGATGTGTCCCTTGTAAGGTGAATTTTGCTTTCTGCCTGGGGGCACCTTGGCCCCTGGTGCAGGGACAACAGGCTCATCTTGTGGTGCTGGACCCGACCGATCCACCCAATGTCCACGGCTCCGTCTTCAGCTCCCGCCTTCCTCTGGTGCCCGGTTGGACAGCAGCGAGCTGGGGTGTTCTCTGCCAACAGGCACGTCCGTGCGCTTGTGAAACTTCAGACTGGCTTGTGGTGGGGCAGCTGATGCTCTGGTGGCATCACAATGGTCCCTCTGCCTGTCCTGCCTCCGTTCGCCTTCCTGTCCTGCAGGCGCTGGGAGGCTTTGCCGTGCAGCCCCCCTTGTTGAGCAGCTTGCTGCATGGTGGGAGTCTTGGGGGGGGGGCTCTCCTCACGCTGCCGAGGGCCAGGGGCTCCCTCATGGTGCAAAGAGGCTGGGGTGGAGGAAGGTGGTGTAAAACCCTGGAGGGTCAGCATTGCCAGCAAGCTGGAGAAGAGTTGTAGTGCCCTTTGCACCAAAGGCTGATAAATCTTGGAGGAAAACCACAAAGAAAAAACAACAAAAAAGGCATGTGCCAGCTCAGCTTAACCCACAAAGGAAAACCACGTCATTTAAAAAAGAAAAGCTTTTAAAAATAGATTTTTTTTAAGCAGAGAGTGCCACTCAGGAGAGTCAATGAGCTCTGTTTCAAGAGTTGGGAAATAAAATGCTCCAGGAGCTGTGAAACAAAACCTCTCATTTTCAAACTCTCCAAGTGTCAGGTGTGGCTCCTGGAGCTCTGTGTTGTTACAGATGGCTGTGCTGGATCCAGCCTGGCTGTGTGATGGTTGCTGGCTGCTCCTGGCTGCTGCTGCTTGCTGGAAATGGGGAATTCACCATCCTGGGGAAGGGGAGAAGCTGTGACTCTGATCTGTGTTACATCTTGCCTTAGTTTCTGACTTGCCGTTGGGGCTGAAGGCGGGGAGGTGGTGAGCTCCATGGAGCATGCCTGATTATTATTATTTTTTTTTTTTAAATTGGCTAAAGAGCCCTCCTATTTGCTTCGGTTCTGGCTAATGAGGCGCGTCTCACTTTGACAGTGTGTCACAATCAATAAATTTCTTGGGAGGTGCTGGGCTGCAGGGACGCCCTTGTGCTCCTGCCTGAGCTCACCCTCCTCCACGCTGCCCGGTGCCGCCGGCTCTTGCCCCAGCCCAGCCCTTGAGCATCCTCCCAGAGCAGGAGAGGAAGGTTGGGATGAAGAGGTCTGGCTGTGAAAGCAGCTATCCCCATGGGCTGGCCGTGAAGCTAGGGGATCTGGGGACTTCCTATGTTGTTTGCCTGGATTGGAAATCTGAAAGCAGAAATCACCAAGGACCCAGACCAGTAGTTGTTTAGCAGCTGTGATATCTGCTTTCCCATGTGATACTGTTTTCCCAAAGATCTCTGCTGTGGCTCGGTGTGAGCATTGTGCCAGGCTCCAGCTAATCTCACTGGGGGCTTGGGCTGGCTGGTGGTTAACCAGCAGGCAAGGAAAGATTGGTGAGGAGATGGTCTCCGATAGGAAAAATCTAGATGGATCCATGATCTTCAAGGCATTCCCTGTGGAAAGGCAATTCTGGCTTTGTCAGAAGTGCCCTGGTTGCTCCAGGAGGGTGCAGAGACTTAATTCTCCTTCCCTTCATATGCTGCTGTGGGGTACAGTGGTGGGGGGCAGAGCAGCTATCCCGGAATCCTTGCTCTGTGGAGTGGTATCTCTGTGTGTAGCAAAAGCATACGGGCTAGGGGTTGGTTGTGTGATGCTCGTGTAGGTGAGGAGAAGGGTCGTGGGCAAGCTGGGGGCTGCCACCCTGGGGCAGAGATGCTCAGCCATGTCTGACGGTGAAAGAAGGGGTTGAACACCTTGTCTGAGGGTGCGGACACCTTTGTACTGTTTGTTACCTCTTGCTGGTTGACACTAACCTTCACTCTCCCGGTGTCGTTAAGGGACTGCTCAAGGTTTCTAATCATTGATGGGAAGCACCACCTATTAACACTGCTCCTCTTTGTATTCTTGATGTATTCTCTCTAAGCATTGCTCTTAGTGGCTCTCCACTATTAGCTTTTGTTTTCTTCTCAATAGCTTGTCTAATAAACGCCATTATCTTGGGCACAAATCTACTTCATGTCTCAATTCCACTTGGCGAGAGTTGGTAATAACAGCGGAACAGCATCTTTTGAAAAGGGGCTCTGTCACCAGCAGCCACAGATGCCACTTCTCCACTTCCCACACCTGTCCCCAGAGCAGATAAAGACGAGGGGAAGATACATGGCCAGAAAGTGAAAGGGGCATCCGCCTGATAAATTAGATGTCTAAGCAGTGCTGGCAGCAGTCAGTGCAGCGGCTGCAGGGAGCGGGGCAGCTTCGCCCCTGCCGCTTTGGTAATTAGAGATGTGTTTATGGCCTGGGATCCTTCCTAATTCTAGCAGATTAGAGGGGAAAAATGGTGCTGAAGGGTGACAGCTTGTTGGGCAAGGAGATCAGAAGTATTTCTGATAGCCTGAAGGAGCTTCTAATCTATGGCCAAATAAAGCCGCTGCCTCCCAGTCTAGATCTGGTCCGGGGAAGGCTTTAACTGGTCGGCGCTGGGCTGCTTACTGAGTTTTGGTTCAGCCTGCAGGTCCGTAAATGGAAGCATTAAGGTGGCTCCGTCTTTCATCTGAGGGCAGCAGGTTCTCGAGGGTGTTCAAGCCCACTGAGAGCCGACCCTGATGCCGGCCTCGCAGCGACTCTTGCTTGTTACGATCACTCCTGGGCGAGCAGCTGAAGTGAAGGGTGAACAGTGTTTTAATTAAGGCAAGCCTTATTTCTGCCGGGCCAGGCAGCGTGCAGCTGCTGTGCTGTCAGGGCTTCCCGGGGGGGGTGTCCCTGCTTCGAGGGAAGGGGACCCTTAGTGGGGGCGTGTTGCCCGGGCTCCTCTTCTGAGCTCTGGCTTATCCCGTTGCTGGGATGTCTGGCTGCCTCCAAGAGCTGTCCCCTCCCTAAGTTATAAATATTTTATCTGCTCAGTACCTACTGCGTGAAATATTTTTTTTAAAAAGCATTTTCTTTTTCTATTTTTTTCCTTATTGAGTTCTCGCATTTTAAAACACACCCGCCATGTGCACAGCACTCAGACGTGCTCTCGGCTTCCCCCCAAATGTAATTGCTTTAAAAGTGCAGATAGTTGGTGAAAGCAATTTTCTCTACATTACGGAAGACTCCAGCTCCTCTCATCCTTCATGCAAGTCGTTCTCCCCCAGTCCTGCGTTCTTTCCGTCGCTGTGTGATGCTCAGCACCTAGGCTGGCGGTACCTCTGCTTTCCAGGATGACGCTTTCACGTTTCCAGGGCTGTGGGTAGAGGCTTGAGTAGATGTGTGAGGGACCTCTCTGTGGGGGATAACTAGCTTCTCTTGCAGCTTCTCTTGGGCAAGGGTGGTGCTGGCTGGCCCCAGAGCCCTTCCCTCGGCCGTGCTGCTAGCAGGGTGCCTGCTGGTGCCGCGTGTCCCCCCAGCTGGCCGGGTACCTGTGCCAGGCACGTGCCCATCTTGGTTTTGCAGCTCCGCTGCCTGCATGTTTAACATGCTCTTTCTGTTTGCAGGACGTGTTGGGCTTTCAAAAGCATTAATGATGGAAAATAAATTGGAATCTGAGAGAAATAATCTTTAGGCATTCTCTGTAGGCCTTGTCTTGCCTTGCCTTCCTCAGCCATGTTGAAGGCTGCAGCTGGAGGGGAATGTAAATGAGGAGGAGCCCTGGGTCCCTCTGATCTGTTGTGATGCCTCTTGCACAGTGGATCTCGCTTCAGGGAGCGTAGCCACTTGCTGGTGCTGGTGCCCCCAAGGGGGTCTGGAGAGGGTGGGAGTGATGAGGCGCTGCTGGACCTTCTTGGAGGGCTTGCAGTCCTGAGTCAAAGAAGGTCAGAGAGCTCAGGGCACACCAGGGCTTCTGAAGGTCTGTGCCCTGTTTGGGGGGCTTTAGCTGCGTCCTGGCATGGGGCAGCAGTTGTCTGTGCTGTGCTTTTTGGCTCTGCACCAACCTGTCCTGGGGAAACAGGACCCAGTGTTAGTGACCCCCCCTGCAGATGGGGTTAGGTCACAGGCAAATGTGCCTAAATGTGCTCTGCACACCCTGCCCTGTGCTGAGACCCCCCTCTCCTGCTTGGAGGGGAAGATGTGATTCCCTCAGGACCACCACCCTCACAAGCATTGGGGGTTGGTAGGTGGTGGGTGCAGGATATTTCCTGCCTGAAGCTCAGTTTGATCCTAAGAAGAATGAAATCAGCTGTGTGTCTGAGAGCCAGGGGCTCTGGCAGGTGCAGACTGGGCCACCTGGAGGAGTGTCTGCCCCTCCATCACAAATGGTGCCCACCTGAAATGTTGGCTTCCCATGACTGGGTAATTAATGGTATAGCAGGTTGTTCAGAAGGGAACACAATAATGAAAATCCAAGTTCTCAGTGCCGACGTTTTCATGACAGCCTTTGGAGGTTCCTTCTGTGCTTCCTGTGCTGGAGGAAGGATGCTGGTCACCCTTGGGATGTCCCTGCTGAGGCCAGCATCATCTCTGGGAGCACCCTAATGTCTTGGCTGAGCACCCTTACAGCAGCACAGGGTGCAGTGGCTTTGTCAGCATCAAAACTTTTGGTCCCTGGAGGAGATCCAATGTGCCAGAAAACCTGCTCATTTCTCCTGCCCCTGCTCCTGTAAACTAGACATGGAGCTGGCATGGACCAGAGTCCGTGGGGAGCCATACCTCACAGCAGCCTCCAGCGAGGGGCTGTTAAGGCACTGTTGCCGGTCTTAGCCTGGCCCCTGGGCTGCTCTCGGACACAAACCAGCCTTGTGATCAGAGCTGTTTCTATGTCTGTTTTCTGAGCATCACTTTAAAATCTGGGAAAATCCTGTTGCAGCAGATCCTGGAGCACTTCCAAGATGCCTGGGGAGAGGATGGATGCTCTGTAGGGACCCTGCGTGTGCCAGGCAGGGAGGGAAACCCTGCCAGCCTCCAGGGGCAGCTGCCTGATGTGGGGGCTGAACCTGGCTGGCAGCAGCAAGGGCTTAGGTCTGGCGGCTCTGAGCTTGGGAGGTTGCATCGCTGAGTGCATTTTCTCTTGAAGTTTGGACAGAAATTGTCAGGTTTTGGTGCTTCTAGTGCCTGTTTTCTCATGTGCTCCCACTGAGGGCAGGTTGTCTCCGTTCCCCTTAGAAATGGGCAGAAACCCAGACATCCCCAGGTCAAAACCTACTGAACTGAGAGGTTCTTCCCATTTCCAAGGGATTAGGCTTGGTGTGGCGAGGGAAACACTGAGGTTTGCTCCCACAGCGTGGGTGCCCATTGCGGGGAGAGCCTGGCACGGCATGTACTGCATCCTCCCAGCCTCGGACCTTTGCAGATGTCTAGATGAGGAGCAAGGGGGATTCACAGGTCTGAAACCTGCTGTAATCCTCATGTTAGCATGTTGGGTGGTGCTTGAACACCCCTCTCTTTGGGGTCTGGGTGATCCTGGTGGCTTTCAGCTACCACTGAAGCCGGAGTCAGGGTGCTCTGGCTGCTCCAGGGTGCTCCGTAGCCCCCCCAGAGTGGGACTTCTTACAGTGTATCCTCCCAGCCATGTAGTTATGTGCTGCTGTAATGGTGTCAAGCGCTGAATGAGCTCGGGCAATTTGCTTTATAAAGCAATGCACTAAATATGTCAACCGTCGGTGCATGTTTTTAATATAATATTTCAGATTGTTTTGAAAGAAGCCAAGATCTTTCTTTCCCTCTTCATTAGGAACATTTTGTATGAAAGGGATGAACAATAGAGAGAGTTTGCCAGAGAGAAAGCTTTCCCAACTATTTGTTGCTGCTGAGAAATCAGCTGCTTTTTACCAAAAACCCCTCAGTGCATATCAGGGCAATTAAGCAGTGTGTAAGCTGCCAAGGAGGGTTGTAGGACTGGATTTGCTGGAGATGTTGGAGGCTAGGCTTGACCGTAGCCGTTGGGTGTGCTTTAGGCACAGTGAAACCCCATTTCCAAAGGGGGAATGGACTAAATGACCCACCAGCATCTCCCAGCCGCCTGGGGGTTTCAGAAATACAGTCTGAGCTGCTCTGGCACGAGCGCTTCCAGGCTGGAGGAGTAAGCGGGTTTGTGAATCTTGTGGTGTTTCATCCCAGTAATGATGGCTTTGGCTTTTAACTTGCTTCTCAGCAGGACCAGGGATGGGTTCTGTCCTGGTCTCCAGCTGGGAGACTTGGTGTCCTGCCATGGAAAGGGTAAGACCTTCTGCCTGACTGGTTGCAATGCTCTGTTCTGGCTGGTGCTACTCGAAAGAAAGAAAGAAAGAAAAGAAATCCACAAAAAATCCCACTGCAGCACTTTTATCAGGGAAACTGGGTTCCCGTCTGTTCTCTGAAGAGTTTCTCTTTCATAGAAGTTGGAGGAAACTTTCAGGGAACTCCAAACTTCCCTCTTCAACAAGGACAAACATGGAGAGGTGGTGGGAGGGAAAATTTCCCCCAAACCCCTGCCAGCCCCAGCTCTCCTTCCATCAGGCCTCCCCAGCCGTGGCCCCACGGAGGCAGTCTGGGATGATTTCCTCACAAAATGGAGAGCAGCCACCAGCCTGGAGCCTTCCCATCATGGAAGAGCCTGTCTGAAAGCCAGGCAACCCCAGCCCCGTTAGCTGGGGTGTGTGGCACCGGCGCGATGGACCCCGGAGAGGGACTTCAGCAGAAAGGGTGATCTCGCTGCCAGGATCAGCCCACGAGAAGTGATCCAGACAGGAGAGGGCACAGATGTTAGTATGACAGTGGGCTGTGCCGGGATGCTCTGACCCACAGCTGGGTTGTGCTTGTGCCGACCTGCCCCAGGGCAGGGCAGGTGGGGAGGGACAGGGTGGCTCTGAGGTGGGACCTGGCCTGTTGTGTGTGCGCTCGCTGCAAGATGCTGCTGGGGATTAGTGCAGGCCCGGTGAGAAGCTCCCTGGGGATGCTGCTGCCCCACCGCAGCGTCCTCGTCACCTCCTGCACCCCGGACAGGCAGGATTTGGTTTCTCTTCACCTCCCAGTAATCCTGCTGCTCAAATATTCTACGTGCAGATTGGGTTTGTTGTGTGGGTTTTTTTTTTCCCCCGCGCTCCTAAATGGAGTGTTTAAGCTTATTCTTTTGTTTTCTGTGAAAGAGGCAGTAAATCCTTTATCCTGCCTGGCTATTTCTGTGCACGTATTTTCTCATTGTGCTCCAGCTTGTGAGCTGTGTCAAAGCCCAGAAACCTTGGCCTCTGTTGGACTCCAGACTTGGATTTCTCTGTATTTAACAACACAAGCTCCCTTGGACTAACAGTTCTTTTTTCTCCATTGGTGTCATCTTTTTTTTTTTCTTCCCCCCCAAATACCTGGTTAAAAAAAGCCCTGACAGAGGGAGTGGAGAGGAGAGGTAAATGGTCTGTTGTGTTCATTCCCAGCACAGCCTGCTAGCGCTGGCAAGGAGTCACAGCCGGGGTGTCCTCCTGCCCTCCCATGCCTCTGGCATACCGGGGATACCCCAGGGAAGGCCCCCCCCCTACTTCCCCCCTCCCCAGGGAGCTTTCTGGAGGTTAGCTCGGGATGGGCAGGTGCCTAATGCTGGGGCAGTGGATCCAGCGGCACAAAGGCAGGATTCCGGTGTATGGGGAGGCGGGTGGCTGGCGGTGCACCGGGGCCGTGTGCCGGCTGTGGCTGTGGTGCCTGCTCCTGGGAGCAGATGTGGGGTGGCTCCCTGGGGGGATCTGATGGAGGGACAGCCAGCCCCATGGCTGGAGAGAGGCAGGCTGTGGTGCTGGTGGCCATAGGTGGGACTTGGGATGGTGGCACGTGTGCTCCAGCGGCTCCGTGCCCCCGCGGTGGTGGCAGCAGCCAGGGGTGGTCAGTGCCCCCGGTCCCAGCTCCACCACCTTTGCTCTGCAGCCGCATGGCAGCTCACCATGCGGGTAGCGTTCCTGTTTGTGTGAGAACAAAAGAATAAACAATGGAAACTGTGATTAATTAGTGCAGCTAATTAGCAGCTTGCTTGGCCTGGGCTGGAGCTTGGCAAGGTGCCAAGATCAGAGGAGAAGCCAGGGGAGAGACTGGTGGAAACCTCTTTGGGGACAGAGGCAGGGGGAGCAGGGAAGGGGAGGGGGTGCTTTCCCACCACCCCTTTGCAACATACCCGTGCCGGGAGCTTGGGCTGGGGAAATTGCTGCCCCTATACCTCAGAGGTGCTCCTGACTCGCAGCTATCGCCACCCCCAGCAGCATCCTTCCATTCCCTGTTGCTGCCTTCACTGAGAGATCGCTTCCCTCAGCCACAGGCAGCATCAGGAGCTGGGCACTAGACCCCCCTGTGCTCCAGTGCTGCAGGTGTTAATTACTGAGCCCTTGTTAGGGTCGGTGAAGTTGTCTTCCAGGTGAAGTAGTATCCTCCTCACTCCCCTTCCCTCTTCAGCAGTACAGCTGTCTTACTTTTTGCTCTCCATTTTGCAAATTAGCATAAGGACCACGATCAGCAAACAAATTTGCAGCAAGTGCATGGTGGGCTTGGAGATTTGGAGGAATCCTTGGCAAATATTTGCCAGCCTCTGCTGCTAACCTCATGGATACTTTTCATGACCGAGAGATGCTGAGTGTAACTGGCAGCTTGGGGTAGGTTGCCAGACCTCAGGTTGGGGATGGCTGCTAAAAACCACCTCCGCTAACAGCACCTGCTTCCATCCCTCCTCCTCCTCCCTGCCCTCTCCCTGTGCAGCATGAGGGTATCTTAAGATGCGATACACTTGACCGCAGCCCTTGCAGGATCACATCATTCCCATTAAAAGGTGGCTGTGGCTAAATACCATTTGCTCAGCAAGGTCTAAAGCGGTGCCCTTTGGAGTAATTGGGAGACGCGGCCCCTTTTCTGAGGATGGGAGAGTCTATTTTTCAAGGCGCCATCACTTTATTATTAATTTGTTACACACGGACTGCTCAAAACTGTTTGAGACGCAAAAGAGGATGTGAGCTCTGCCTTGGGGACCTCACTGCTAAATAAATACATTAAATCAAACCCGTGCTGGAGAGGATAGCACTGCACAGGGAGGTGAGGCTGGTTAGAGGAGGGGTGAAGGGTGCCACCTCCTCCAACAGAAAAGGGTCTCACTTCTCTTTCAGCATTGAAGTTGGCAGGAATACTTGCAGATCAGCAAGTCATGGACCTGCTTTCTCTTAGTATTTCTGAGGTAGCAGGAGGGAGAGCTCCCCTGGCCTCATGAGACCCCCAACTCGGCCCATTTTGCTGGGGGGTCCTTCCCTTGCATGTTCTTGGCTGCATGCATCAGTGCGGGCAGGTGGGCTGCTTGCCCAGGCAAGCTTGTGCTTCCTGTGGACCAGGGATGCTGGAAGCACAGTAACACCCCGTAGGAACTGCTCCCAAATACCACCCTGTGCCTGCCAGGAGCCCCTCAGGGGGTGCTGGACCTTTTCAGGTGTTCACATCTGCTTAAGGGTCTGGAGCTAAGCAGGTCCCATGTGGCTTCTCTTGTTTCCTTGATGATGGGGAGGGGGGAAATAAAAGCAATATAGAAAAAAGTCAATATTTAAAGTTCTTCACCTTCCTAATTTTCAAGTCAAGCTTGCTGTGGGGTGGGTTTGCTCGGTGGGCGCTCGAGGCCATGCGTTCCCTGCCTGACATCTCCTGTGCCTTCTCACCTACAGCCCCCTGCACCCGGGAGCCATGAGCCGCCCTCAGCACCCGCAGAGCCACTGGAGCAGCCCCCCGGCCACAGCCCCCCGGCGCTGCTAGGCTTCCCTGCTCCCCCAGGAAGGTGCCTGTCACAGGTGGGGAGAACCAGCTGCACCCGCACCCAGCCTCTCGCGTCCCTCCCAAGGTAAGGACCGCATCCTTTGTCTGTGAACAGCAAGGAGGCTGCTAATGCAGCTGAAAGCTAGGTTATGTCTCGGGTCGTTGCACCTCCTGCCTTGCCCAGGTGGGCTCTGTCCCCTGGGCAGCATGCACAGCTGCTGGCAGGCTGCTCCTCTCCCCCTCCGCTTGCTGGGAGGGCCAGGTGCTGGGTCAGGGGTGAGAACTGCCCTTGTCTTGCAATTAAAAGGTGATTTTGAAGGTGGCATCGCTCCTGATGTAGCCGGTTGTTGGCAGACTGTATCCCACCTGTGAATTTGCTCGTAGTTTTAGAAGGTAGCCTGGGCTGCTGCAAGGAGCCAGGCTTGGGTGGGACCAGCGCCTGGTGGCTGCCTCTGCTTCCCTGATGTACTTTGGAGGATAATTGTCTATAATTTGCCTTTTAACAATGCTCTGGAGGCTTCCCAAGCGTGCGCTGCCTTTGCTCCCACTGTAAAAGGCCTTTGGGGTATTTCGGAGGCTTCCTGTGGCAGGAGGATGCAGGGTGGCTGGGGGTGGCTGTGTGTCTGGAGGGGGACTGAGCCCCTGGCCCAGTGAAACACACTCGTCTGCTCTTTGCACGTCACAGTAGGGGTTTTTTTTTTAAGGTTAAGGAAGTAGAACTGGGTTTGTGAGCTGGGGCTGAGGCTGCTGTGGGGCTGACCGCCCTCCTGAGGGGTGCAAAATCAGTCTTCATGGCTGTGGAGTGAAAATTTAGGTTTAGAACCCAAAACCTCAATTTCTGGGATTGTTTTGGGTTTTTAGACTTTAGGGCCTTTCGTTTTCGAGCTCCTCCTTGCAAACAGAGGTGGTGGCTGTGTCTGGTAACACAGGATAATCACAACTTGTCCACATGTGTATTACCCTGTGCTGGGCAGCTGGGGCTTGGAGGAAGATGTGGATGTCGCCAGCCTGTCACCCTGTGGGCATGGGCTCAAGACTCCTGTTTTGGGAGGTCTGTGAGAGGGTCACAGTAGCCCCAGTGAGCTAAAAACACAAGTTGTAGCTGGGATCTGACTTGTCCTGATTCCCTTTGGGAGTTCCCTTCTCATACCTCTGGAGCTGGGATCAGCTGGGATGCTCCAGCTGTCCGGCTAGGGAATCGGGGGCAGTTAGCGCTGCTAGGGCTGCCGTCCGCGGCCATAAATATCCAGCCCACTCTAATCCTCCTGGTAGCTCCAGCACTGCTGTTTCCCTGAGAGTTATTTGACTCTTTGTGTTGCACTTCTCAGACAAATGGCTTTTAAATAAAACCCTCTGCTAACTCGTTAGGCCTCCTGTCCAGGTCACTTCCTGCATGGATGATTTATAGGGCTGCTTTTAACATTTTATTAACTTTAAATCGCCGGAGCCAGTCAATTGGAGTCTATCCCATTAGCTGTGGTGAGTGGCAGCCCGGGGCATCAGGCTCTCCTGCAGCCTCCCTCACTTCTGGGGAGGCTTCGATGCTCCAAGAGCAACCACATTAAGAGATGGGAAGGAACAGAAGGAGGATTTAGATAAGGAGGAATAGATCTGGGATGGTTAAGGAGATAATGGGGCTTGTGATCATATCTGGGGAGTTGGCTTATCCCCTGTCCTTGTGTTTTCTCGGCTGCATCCCCTGCAGCATGTGCTGAACTGTGCAGCAGTGGGTGAGGAACATCAGGGCTTGATAAAGAGGTGGCTGCTGCAGAGCGATCCCGGCAGGGCAGCGCTGCCCGAGCATCCCTGAGCACCTGCCTTGGGTAGGATGTGCCTGGATTAAACCCCTCCTGTAGCCGTGCCAGGGACAGATCCTTGCCTAGTACATGCACAAGCCCCTTTGGCTCCTGGCATCCCATCCAATCCAGTGGGCTGCTTCCAGGGAGCCTTGAATCTGGTTCCCAGCCATCTCAAACCCTCCTGCACAGCACAGCAGCTCTGAACCCTCTTTGAGCAGAGCCAGCTCTGGATGGGTCCTGCAGGTGCACAGGGGGCTGCTGGGGGCTGGGCAAGTGGCGACCATTCCAGCTGGGAAATCCAAATGAGATGGAGATCGTAAGTGATACCAGGCTGCAGCAGCAGCTTTGATTATCTCCGGTTTTGTTGCTGCTCTCCCCCTGTGCCCTGTCTTTGTTCCACTCGTGCTTGGAGATACTATTCAGTGGAGTTTTCCAGCTCTTGATAACAGGGGAAAAAAAACCCCGAACTGCTACACAACCGGAGCTAATGAGCTCTCTCTGGAAATAAAAGCATCCTGAGGACAGCCTTGCCATACAGAACAGCCCGTCCTCTGTGGCTGCTCCGGCCACTGCCTCCAAGTGGTGGCCCAGCACGGGGCTGTGGGAGCTGGGTAGGGCTGTCACCTCCCATCCTTCCCCCCCACCCCGCCATTGCTCATGTGAGGCATCCAGAAAGCCGAGCCGTGGTTTGCCCCTCTGGCAGAGCTCTGCTGTGGGGACAGGGATTTGGGAGCATTTGTCTGACACCCCGATGTAGAGCCCATCACGTCGTGCATGCACGCAAGACAGGGCAAGGAGGAACATGCGTACCCCCATGGGTCAGGACCAGCTTTAACTGGCTTGGAAAGGGATCTAGGTAATGCCTGGCTCCCGTCGTGGGCTGGGCATTCTCTGGGGTGCATGGATGTAAGGAGGTGGGCTTGCTGCAGCCCTGCGTATGTGCAGGGAAAGCAGACCTGCAGTCCCCAAGGGCTGTCAGGGTTGTCAGGCATGCGGCCAGGAGGGAATTTATCTTGCAGCAAAGCCGGCATCTGAAAGCCATCGCTTCTGATGTGCCCATGATTTGCTGAAACCTGCGTCTCCTTTGTCATATTTCTGTCTGTCTCTGCCTCAATCCCAGAGCAAAGACAGAGAACTCGCAGAGAGGAGCGGGGTTTTTTTCCCCTCCACCTTTAAATATTTATTGTGAGCTCTCAAGATACGCATGCTGTGATCTGGGGAGCCTGCCTGCGTGCTGGCACTGCCTCCTGCATGGCAGAGGGAGGCTGCTGCCCTTCCCTCCGGGCAGCGCCGGCAGAGCCTGCCCCCTCCTCCTGCCGCTGCCCCCTGCAAGAGCTGGGTCCGAGGGGAGCGACCGGGGGTGCACCTCTTCCCATGCAAGTGCTCCTGTGGGAGCAAAACCAAAGACCCGCTGACGTGCTGTGCAAAGGCGGCTTGGGGTTGGGAGCTGTGTTTTTGGGGAAGGGGCTGAGACACACGTAAAAGCAACCTGGCCCACCCGGCGAGCTCCATTGCTGGGGTGGCACAGCCTAAATGGCACCCACCCCTCTGTCCCCTGCCTGACTTTCCATGTCCCCAGCAGCATGCAGAGATGCCGCTGGACGCTTTCCCTCTCATCTCTGCAGCTTGTCCGGGGCTCCCAAGGTCGTGCAGGTAACAGGAGCAATGCTGCCAGCTGGGGCTTTGCAGCCTGAGCTGCCATGCTGCGCCTTGCGCCTCCCTCCTGTTCTCTTCTCTTGCTCTGCTTTTCCAAGCCTTCCTGCTGCCACTGCTTGGGCACACGCATTGAATTCCGGGAGAGCAGCCCCGTGCCGCTGGGATGCGTGTGCCCGGCATGCCGATGAGGAGCAGGGCTGGTGCTGGGGAGCGGTGTCTCTGCCCTGGGGCGTGCTGCAGCTGTGGTCCTGGGTCCCTACAAAAGGGGAGATGGAGTCCCAGCTGGCTGCTGTGACCCTCCAAGCATTTCCCTGGAAGCTGGTTCTCCCGCAGAGCTGGCTCACCTCTGGCTTTACCGCTGCAGTGCCTGGACCAAGGGAGAAGGGATTTTGCATCTTCCCCTTGCAGCTCAAGTGTGGTGGTGGTAAACTTTTAGGAGAAAAGCCAGGAGCTGGTTTCTCAGCAGCTCTGCAAGGGATAGGAGGATGTCTGCCTTTCCAGGTGAGCACGCAAATCGCTACCTCTGCCTCCAGTCACTACAGCCCGGGCGACCTGCTCAGCAGCTGGCAGTCATCAGCAGAGAGGCTTGTCCCGTCACCCCTGGCGGTGCCAGCCCCGGGCTCCCTGGGACCTGTGAGCATGTGGGCACTGATGCAGAAAATCCTCTGCAGAGGCCTAGGGTTGGATGGCAGGTGCAGCTCTACTGGGAGATGCCTTGAAACCAGCTCGTAGCCAAAGGCAAGAGGAGGCAGTGGAGACAATAGCTGATACAGTGGAATTTATTTTTTAAGGAGAAATAAATGCAAGTCGGCTCACTGGTGCAGTGCTAGCACTGGGAAATTAAACTCCAGCAAACTGCAAAGAGATGAGGTTGGGACCGTGGCGATGGTTCCCTGGGCTGCTTTCCCCACACCTGTCTGCCCTCTGCCTGCACCCACCATGAGCTGCCAGCAGGACCAGCCCTCTTCACCCTCACTGAATTTCAGACCAGAACAGCCTCATTAGCAGGAAAAGTTTCCCTGAGAGAAGTTACTGCTGCTCTTAGAAGTGCAATTATCTCTTTTCTGCTATCGCAACTGTGGGCATTGAAGTCTGCTGTTCTTACACCGTGTCACGGCAGAGATCTTGTGCACAGGAGGGTGCTGGCAGGAGAAAATAAGTGGAATTATAGCATGGGCAGTTGTTGGAAAGAAGCCCTCATCACGGGTTTGTTCCCACCTGGTTGCCTCGTTGGAGCCCCTGCCTGCCCCTTTGCCCCTGCCTGCCCTTCCTGGCATCTGCCCGCGTGTGGCGTGGCTGGGTGGTGGCTGCACATGGGTTTTAAAGAAGGTGGAGGAGATGTGCTGCGTGTCAGGCTCCTCGCCACCCGTGCCCCTTCCTCCTCGTGGTGTCACCCCTGGCCCAAGGCTGCGGCACCCTAGGGCTCCCTGGCTCCAGCGGGATTGTTCACTGGGCAGCACGTCGGCAGGAACGGGCAGTCCCAGAAGTGTCTACTGGGAGTGAAAATACGAGGTCTGAGACCTGTAGTAAACATTTCCTTAAGGTTCAAGCTTACTCAGGCATCGGGCATTTGACCGAGCAAACCGCTGTGGCACTCCATGAGCCATGGGGAAAGCTCACATAGCACGTGCAGGGGAAGTTTGCAGCTGGATGTTGTAATAACTTTTTAGTGAATGGTTGGGATAAGTCATATTTCATGAAATCAGCCAGGAAAAAGATTGCTGATTAATTCATTCTAATAAACGATGGTGAGCAGTGTGTCTTGGTTCAAGCCAGACTGACTTTTACAGTGATTCATGGATTTTTCCACAGGAAAAATCACCTTTGTGGGGTTTGCTGGTGTGCAGGGTGCCTGGTTGCCTTCGTGAGTAATTTCCCCCCTACTCTGAAAGCACCGGGATGTGGAAAAACAATGAACTTCTCTGCAGGAGCTGCAGGTGGAACTGGAGAGGGAGGAAGGCTGTGCTGGGCTCCACCGCTGCAGCCGGTGGCTGTGTCCTTCTGAAGAGCACCGCGGGAGCTGGGGGAGTGGGAATTTCACTGCCAGAAATGCCGAAGGAGGCGAATCTTGGGGAAGAAAGAGCAGAACCGAGATGTCAGTGCGTGCCATTCCAGGCTGGCCAAGTGGGGTCAGTTGGGACCGGCTGCTGCTCCCCCTCGCAGCGTGCGGCAGCACTCCTCCGGCAAAGCAAACACCCGAGAAGCACGTCCCGGCATCATTCGTTTGTATTTAATTTGAGTTTTCTTTATTTCCAGCACCTTAGCTTTGTGCTGGAAGCTGGCCAGCCTCCGTGGTCCTCCGTGCTGCTGGGATCCACAGGTCCGGGGTGGGAGTGTGTGCCGGAGGCGGCAGGCAGCGTGTGGCTGGAGGTGTAGCGTGCGTCTGTGCGATGATGCTTTTTTAAAAGAGCTGAGGTGGGACGGGGAAATGCTGGGTGAGGCACTAGTCATAGGTGTGAGCAGTGCCTGCGCCTCGCAGGCGGGGCTGGGGGCGGCGGCGGCCCTTGCTGCGGTGCTGGGGGTTGGGTTTTAGTTTGGAAATGGAAGCAAAAAAAAAAAAAAAGTAGTAGTTCTGCTGAGCCTAAACTTGAAACTTAATTTGGTTTCATGGTGAGATTTTTTTTTTTGACTGTTCTTGGTGAAAAATGCAGGTACTTGGCCAAAGCCTTGAGTTTCTCAGCATGGGAAAGGAAAAGTGGCACAATGGTGGGAGAGGCGTGTGTGGAGAGGCAGTTGCAGAGGAGGAAGAAGTCAGCCTGGAGGTCGGTCCAGCCCCAGGAAGCGACAAGCAGGCTGACACGTCCCTTGGTGCAGTAACACCCCATGGCAGCATGGCTCTGCCCGCCAGGTACCCGCCCAGGTCCCTTGTCCCCGCAGTGGCTCCGCAGCATTGGCAGGGGCTGCATTCCCAGACCAGCGTGCCACCGCCACCCCTCCAGCCCCCCCTCCACCGCGGTGCCCATCCCGTATTCATTACGATGCCCGTGTACTTCTCTAAGCCCAATATACTTTGAATTACTGCTCATCTATTCCTCTTGACATCCTCATGCTCATAACTGGGAAGCCTGCATTACCCGTTTGCACATCTGTCAAACTGCGTGTTCCTTGGCCATTTCCAGAGATACATAAAATTGCCCGTGGTTATGACATTATTGACAACCTGCCCCGTCTCCTTCCCCCTCCCCGAGCCCAAATGGCTGCCTCGCTTTATGAGGATTGATATTTGGGCAGTAAATATTTTAGAGCCTCATCTGATGAGTGTGTCTGTGCGGGTGAATACATTTCTGGCTGAGGACAGATGTTGGAGCTATCTTCATTGGAAATGCGGGGCCTTGGCTTTCTCTCTCCTGCCTTTGCAGCATCTCTGCCATCTCCCTGCAGCCCCCCAGGGCTGCCCGTTCCCAGTGGAGGAAAGGAAAGCAGAGGGAAAAGCCAGGCGGGGGTCGCCAGGAAGGACTAGGGCTGGCTGGACAGGCAGAGCAATGCCAGGGGTGCTGGCTGTCGATGGCCGATTGCTGCAGCATCCTGATGCTAGGCTCCCCATGTCCATCAACAGCAGGATTGAATTTCTACGGGCAAGGTGTTTTCCTTTCCCAAACCCAGGGAAACCACCAATTTCTGCTGTGCTGGACAAGTAGTTTCAGCCCTTTTTAAAAAAAAGACTATATGTGTCAGGCTGTCTGTGGTTTCCGAGGAATATATTTTGACTTGGGTGTTCTGAAAAGCCACTTCATCTCCCCAGATTTCAAAATGCACTTTAGGAGATGCCTCTAAAGAGGAAACAACTTGGGAACAATACAGCCTGGGTGATCTGAACAATTTTTTTTATCTTGCTGAGAAAAGTAAAGCAGCCCATTTTCAGTTCCTCAAAACGATTTGCTCTGTTTTCCCTCAATCAGCAAAACAAAAAGTGTTGCCTGGTTCCTGGGGAAGAGCAGAGGCAGGTGCAGCTCCTGCAGAGCCAGTGGTGCCAGGCCGGACTGCAGCTGCCTGCGGTTGGGGGTGTCACAGCTGGGGGGCATCGGGATTTGGGGAGCTTTTGAAGTCCATCTGCGCTCAGGCTCTGCCGGAGTTTTGCTTGTGTTACTAAGTGGAGTTGTCCTTGCACCCAGATCCAAGCCCAGCTGGGCCTGGGGTCCCTTCCCGGCAGGGAGGAGGGCTGCCCGGGGGGCTGTCCCAAGCCCTCTCCCCGCAGTGGCGCTGGAGCATATGCAAGGCCGGTCAGCCCACGGGTGCCCCGCTCTGCTCAGTGCTGCCTTGTTGCCATTTTGCTGCTTTTTTCCTTTCTGAGTGTGGAGTGAGTGCATTGAAATGTGTAAAAAAAAAATATATATATATATAAAAAAATATATATATATATAAAAACCCCCATCATCTGCCTGGGAGTGGCTTTGCAACCGCTCGCTTGCAGTTCCTTGGAGCCTTTGTCACGAGGGCAGGAGTTTCCTGGCTCTGAAGTGGGGTGCTGTGTGCGGGACTGGGACCCACTGCTGGTGGGGCCAGGGCGAGGTGATGTGGGGGCTGCCGGGCTGGCACCCCCGCCGGCGTGCCACCCAAGCACCGGCTGTTCCCAGGGTGTGGGTGTCCTTTCCCAACCCTCTTTGCTGGCTGCCAGGGGAGCGATGTGCAAAGGGGACGCGGCAGCATCACTGGGTGCTTAGGGGCAGGGAGTGGGATGGAGCATTTCTGGGTCCTGCTGCTTGGCGTTCGGAGCTGTTCTGTAGGGCAGCGGGGTGCCAGGGGGGTTCCAGGGGTGCCCTGTGGGTCACAGCCTGTCAGCCACCTTCTTGGGGGCCTCTGTGCTGTGGTGAGTGCAGGTGGTTGCTGGTACCACGGAGTCCACTGTACCTCTTGCATCCAGTTTGCTCATTCAAGGAGAGCTCTGTGATATCAAGGAGCTAATCTGTACAAGACAGATTTGCAAAGGTGCTGAGGGAGGAGAAGTTGTCCAGCTCTGCTTGCAAGGGTTTGGTGTCTCCATCTCGCAAGAGCCTTGCTGCAGGAGTCGCACACTGGGGTGAGGAGTTCAGTGGCCTCGTTTGCTTGCCAATGAAGGATGCTGCCCTGGCCCTGGCCAGTCTGCTCTTTTATGGCAGTGTAGTATCTATTTATTTATGATTTCCGTGGGTGGTGTTTTGGATGATCTATTGAGCCAGAGTGAGATATTTTGAGGCACAGTGAGATATTTTAAAAACATCTCATCACTCTGGAAATATCCATGGTGCGATAGCTGCGTATTAGTCATTCGGAAAGGGAGTGATTTCAATGAAAGAAAAAACATTTCAACTTGTCAGAGCATTTTCACTCACTGTCTGCCAGTCAGCTGCTGTCAGTCTTCAGTCTCTGTGGCTGGTTTTACTCTTCTCAGGCTCTGCCTTTTTATTTTATTTTCTAACAAGAAATAAAATAAACCCTCTAATGGATATTGGTAGCTATGAACTCATCAATTGTCAGTAAGAAAAAGCCTTTAAAAAGATGCAATAAACCTTCTTTGCAGTGGATTATTTCCAGTGGGATTATTTCTCCTGGGGACTATCTCCATTTGGAAGGAGAAACTCCTCTTCCACATATTGGACCTTGAACAAAAGCCCCTGCCTCCGACATGATTTATCCCCCTGGAAGGTAGGAGTAACTCCAATACTCTTGCACACCAGCTGGGGATGCAGAATTAGGCTCACGGAGAACAGGAGGAGAGATGGTTTTCTCTTAGGAGAAAAAAAAAAAATCTGTAAGAAAACACAAGTGATGAGGCCCCGTCCTGCAAGGGAAAACAGCACAAAGCCATTCAGCAAATGAAAAGCCAAATGAGCTGTAAAAAACCCTCCACCGTGGTAAGAGAGATTTTCACTTGGAGGGAATCCGTTGTAAATCACCTAACATTCAGCTTTGCGCTGCCATTTGGGAAAATGTTCATCATATTCTGCTGGTCTCTGCTCTTACTTTACCTGTATCTATAGCTGGGGTTTCTACAGCACAGCCCACACGCCCCGGGGAGGAGGCGATTCGGCCGAGATGCTCCCATCTAGTTTGATCATTCTCCATAATCAGGCTAAGAGTAATTGCACTGTAGTTACGCTGTGAGTACTATGCACTGTTGCTGTGCGGGATGCAATTGCCATCGCCTTGTGCAACCGGTAGATAGCTGCTTAAGTGACTCAAAACTATCCCTTTGTGGTGAAATGCTTGGTTGGTGTTGATGCCCAGAGTTTTCCCAGGGTGTGGGGTGCTCAAGCACATCTAAGGGCACCTCCAGGGAAGCCTGGTGGGAATGGGATTGTGCCCGAGCTGTTTTGGGGGGATGTTTCTCTGCTGCCCATGGCTTCCCCTTGGCCAGGGAGCCCTGGCTGGGTTCCCCTTGCACCCGGTGCCGAAGCCTGGTATGTGCAGGGAGGTGCTACCTCTGCGGCTTGCCCCCCCGCCCCCCCCCCTTCCCCCACCCCTGCCACCAGCGCTGAGCTCTGGCTGCATCCCCACGCGTGCCCACCCCACCTCCTGCCGCTGCGGTCAGAGTGGCTCCAGCCAGGGGTTTAAAATAGAAGCTATTAACTAAAGAGCAGGAGAGGGCAGGGGAAGGCAGCCGGGTCCCTCTGGGGGGATGCCAGCCGTGTCTTGGGGTTTAGCGAGCCCTGGTGCCTTGGAGCCTTCTCCCGACTCCCCTGGGATGAGAGGGGCATTGCTGCCCGTGAAAGCAGGAATCACGGGGGTCAGGGTGGCGGCTGCCCTGGACCAAGTGCCCCTAAACCCCCTGTCTGACCGAAAGCTGGGCTTGGCAGCGGGGACTCGTAAGCTTTACAACTTTTGCTTTTTATGTCTGGCAAAATGAAATCAAAATGGCCAACCAGAGCCATTTCTTTCCTTTAACCTTTTCACTTTCATGCCCACACTTGACCCAAAATATTCTTCTTTTGCTTCGCACTTGGCACTCCCTCGCTGGACAATTAACACAAGCTGACCTCTTGCATTTCTCGGCCGGAGGCAGGACTTCCCACCCAGGTGGTGCATCTCTTGCCTTCCTGGCGTGGTACCTCCTGCATCCCTTTCACGTGGTGAGCGTGTCCCCGTCCCGCGCCCCTGAGTCAGCAGTATGCCGCGGCTGCTGGCGTGCTATTTCGGCTTAAAAAAAAAAAAAAAGAAAGTTTCAGTATTTAAAGTATTTAAGCAGATGGGAAGCCACAAACTACAGTCGGTGGAGGGAGCGTGTTTCATGACTAACAAAATATGCCAGGTAGGCCATTCCACTTGAGATATTTTCAGGAATATAATCACTTTCACACATCTTCATAAATTTGCCAAAGTGTTAGTTTTCCCCCATATGGATTGGGGAGGACGCAGCATGTCATGACTGTTGCACAGCATCTTGAATGCTGTGTCTTCACGGTGGTTTTTTAAATTTTCGTTCTTTCCCCCACCCAGGCTGTAATTGAAATAGAAGTTTGATACCCCCTTCCCCGTAATTAGAGTGGGCAGAGGGTCATCCTCGAGCGGTTCAGTGAGGGAGCTCCTTGGCCTCTATCCAAGGCAGGGCAGAGGAGGTAGTGATTAAATTTCCAGTAATTCCCCCAAAAAGGGCTGGGGTTGGGATGAGGATGTTGTCCCCAGTGGGCTACCAGCAGGTGATGGGGGATACACTAAGGGGTGGCCCAAAGGCTGTGTCCTTTCTGTTGAGCTCCTTTGAATATATGCTCCAGTGTCACAATGTGGTAACAAATGCAAAATATTTTGAAGTCATTCAGTCTCAGCATTGGATTCTTTCTTTTCTTTTTGATATTGTGGCAAAATTAAATAAAAGGACCCGTTTTCTGTATGTTATTGATCTTTCACTCAAATTCTGGGCCCTTTTCCAGGAAAAATGAGCCCTTTTGTGAACAAAGAGACAAGCACCTTCCCAACAAAAGTCAGCTTTCAAATTCAATGTTCTGGGTGTTTGAAATTTCATGTTTCTGATGGGAAAATATCAATTTCACTCAAATTTGCAGAGAAGTGATGCTGGGGATGGGGGAGACTGCCCTGAATGGATTGATGAGCACTTGAAGGCCAGATTGCCAGAGGGATTTAAAAGCAAAGGGAAAAGCAGCCTTGTCACTTGATTTTGAACAGCTTGTGTTGTGAATCCAGAGCCAGGCTGCTGGGCTGGAGATGGTCCTGCTGTCCTCACCCCTCAGGGACCTGGAGCCTTCACTGTACACCCTGCATATGGCAGGAAGGCTCAGCCTGACTCTCCTGACCAGATCTCAGCCTCAGTGGTTTATATGCTCTTTTTTTTTTAACATGGTGGCTGTTGGTGCCAGATAACAAACTGGTGTAAGCTGGTGTTGCTCTGTTACCTTGGTTGGTTGCCCCACCAAGAGTTGCTTGCTAGTGTCTTTGACAAGCTGGGCTTTGCCGGCAGTGTTATACAGGTTAAGTCATTAAATCTCTGTAGCTCGTTTATTTGTTGGTAAAGCACTTGGGAATTGCTTGGGAGGAGACACTTTACGCTCCCTTGGACCACGCTGCCACGTGGACGCTCGGCTGTCAGGCTGAGCTGGGTGTCCTGAACACGTTTGTAGCTCTGCCCATCACTGTGATACCCTCATCGCACTGAGGGGGCCTGTGTTCATCTCCCAGTTCTGCTGCTGCATCCTTTGATAGCAAGTAAATTTTTTTTTTCTGCATCTGTTTTCTCCCTGCACAGCAGTGATGCTATTTCCTCGCTGTAATGTGGAGGGGATGGAGGCAGCACTGGCTCAAGGGCATTGTGCCTAGGGCTGTCTGTTTGGCTCCCTGCTCATTCACCACCGCTACATAAAAAGTTTGTCTGGTGACTCTGAGCAGAGAAGTTTCTCCCCCTGCCCTGACGGGATTGCTCCGGGTGCTTTGATCCCCGGCTGCATGTGTAAGCTTGCTTATCTTTGGAAAGGCACTGGCGGCGCTGACAAGCGGTGCAGGAGATGGGGGCTGTAGGTGGATCGTTTTTAGCGGCGTGCACGCACAGAGCAGACAGCTTGGGCATGTTCCAAAACACTTCCCACGCCCCCAGGCTGAATTTTAAGAAGCTGGGGCATCTGCACATTCAAAACGCTTCATGGGGGGGAGGGGGGGAAGAAGGAAAAAAATCCCAAAGGCAGGCAGAGCAGCCAGCGCGTGGAAGGGGCGAGCAGCACCCAAAGGCTGATATCTTGCCGCGGAGGGGAGTTTGTTGCAAAGGCTGAGCAGCTCCAAGCCGCTCTCCGGAGGGGCAGAGCACAGGTGAGCGTGGAGCACGGTCACGGCTTGCCTTGCGGCCGCTTGCAGGCTGGTCTCGCTCATGGTTGAGTGGGGGGAATGGGAAGAGAAGCTTGAGTTGTCCTGGAATGGTGTCTGGGTGAGTGCCTGTTCCTCTGGGGTGGTGCAACCTCTGAGCAGCTCCCTATGTCTGGGGGCCCCAGAGCCTTGCAGGAAGAGGGATGGTAGTGGGGGGCAGAGGGGGAGATGGGAACGAGCCCCATGCTTTGGATGCTTCCAGGGGCTGCCCGGGATCCTGCCTGTTAATGGCAGGAGGTGTCTCACCAGCCCCTTTCTGTGGGGCAGCCTTGGAAGGCAGGACCAGCATCATCACCTTCTGCATCTCCTGGGGGAGCTGAAACCAGCAGGCAGTGGGCAGGGGTTGATGCTGGCAACACGTGAGCCCTGCGCTTGCACCGGCTGGCTGAGGGCTATCTCAGCCTTCCCTGGGGCAGGGTGGGACAGACAGCCGGAGACGGGAACCTCTGGGGCACGGAGGACAGAGGACAGCCTGTGTGTACAGTCCAGCGAAGTCTTGGAGCCCCTGGAGTGAGGAGCTGGGGCGTTCTCTTTGAGTCCTGGTATAGCTTTGGATAAGTAGCTTCAGGCTGTGAAGGTTGGGAGGCTTTCTGTGCTGGGTGCCTAGCTTAAGTGCTGAGAATAGCCCCAGTTCTTGCTGTTGCTGCTCCCTTGAGATCCAAGGTCCCTGCTTCTGGTGACGTGGGGCCTTGGGGGTCTTGCACCGGAGCATCAGGAAGGGATGGGTGCAAATCTGGAGAGCCTGAGTTGTCTTCCGAGTTCCTCAGCTTACCAAGCTGGTCTGCACTCTGAGATCCAAGGATGGGGAGCGCGTCCATTTGCATGCTCCATCAAGATCCTCTTCCTTTTGCTGGCAAGGATGGCGACTGCATGACGTCCTGGCAGCCCTAAGCCATCCTTGCAGGGGTGTCTGGGCTCTGGCAGCTCCCTCCTATCTTGCAGTGCGCGTGGCTGCTGGGCCAGCACCGCGGGATGCTCCTCCCGGCGCATCACGTGCCAGCGGGCATCTTCCCGGCGCTCCCCCATGGGTGCCTTCCGTGCTGCTCAGCTGACAGTCACCCCGGTCACACTGCGCTCCTCTGCAAACAAAGCGGACAGCTTTTTAAAATGTGATTTTTTCCCGGTGGCAGAAGCTGGTGGTGAGGAGATGGGGAAGCTTGTGAGGAGTGAAAAGGAGAGATGTCCAGGTGTGGAAAGCAGCCCTGCCTCTCCTGTGAGCTAAATGCCTCCAGGCTCAGAGCTTTTTTTCCTTTCCTTTTGGGAAGAGGAGACTTGTTGGGAAGCCTCCGCTTCCTAAGCATCCCTCCCAGAAGAGACTGAAGCAGACACTAGATTATGAACTTTATAAGTCTCTTTGTACCAGAAGAGCAGAAGTAGTGCTCTTCACCCTGTCCTCATCCCGCAGGTAGTCGCACAGCGAGGAGCAACCTCTCGGCAATGGATGTTTCTGGGGTCCTTCTGTCCCCGTCCATTGGGTGGGCAGGGGTACTTTTGCACCTCTGGCATCCAAGGGAGAAGGGCAAGGCCCTCCCAGCTGCAGTGTTAAACACAAAATGTTCTGCTGTGTGCCCTGGAGTGAGGAGGAGGAGGAGGAGGAGGAGGGCAGCGTGGGATGGGGATGGACCCAGGGTGCCCTGGGGGACTGGCTTGTTCCTGCTAATTAGCGGTGTAACCAGCCATTGCACAGCTGGGCTCCTGGCAGATAATTACCTTGCTGTGTGCAGGGAAAGGAGCAGAAAGACTTGCTGTCCATGGGGACTTTAAAACCTCCCTGTTCTTGGGCTCATTTGGGAAAGGCAACCAAAAAAAACCAACCCACCCCAAACGTATATATATTTTAACAGAGCTATTTCTGCCAGTCAGGCAGGCCAATTTGTTACTGAAGTGACACATTTGTTTTTAACTGTAAGAATCAACGTTGGTTGACTTTTCTCCTATTTTAGTCGTTGGGGCAGAGGGTGGCTCAGGCATGGGGCAAACTGGGGGGCTGTGGGGGCATGGCTTCCTCCCTGGCTGAGCATTGCTAAGCTCATGGGTGTTTGGGGGGCGAGGCCGGGGGAGAGAATAGGTCTGGGAGTGAATCTAGGAGTGATCCCAGTCTGCTCACTGCAGCGCGGTGAGCTTTCCGTGGGTCTGGGGTATGCTGCCATCCCTCCGCTCATGTGACTGTACAGATGTTGCCGAAGGGCTGCCGGGGGTCCTTGCCCTGAGGCCGGCTGCTCTGCTGCCCTGGGGACGGCTCCCAGGAGCTGCCCTGCGGGTCCCTGCCAGCCTCGCCAGGGCTGTGCCGGGCAGTGCTGTCCCTCGGGTGCTCCCTGTGCCCGGTGGCAGGGTCCCGGCTGGCCAGAGCAGCATCCGTGCGTGCCTCGCACCAGGGCCAGGGACCTCATTAGCTGCCTCCATCTCTTCTCCCCTCTGTTTATCTCCAGTTTTTCAACCGCTTGCCTGATTTTTTTTTTCTTTCTTTTTTTTTTTTTTTTTCCTGACTTGAAGGGAGAAATGACTGTGTGAGTCATGATGGGGCCTGACAGCTCCCTGCACACCCTGCCAGGCTCTACCGATGATGGGGCTGGGGGGGCTGCCTGCGTGGGTCCTGTTGGAGGGCAGGGGGGGTACCAGGTGTCCCAGCCTTTTTCCCACCCATCAGCCATTAACCCTTTGCTCTGTGGTGCCTGGCATGGGGTCTAGCAAAACTCAGGCTTCCAAGGAGGGACTGGGAACAGATTTATGATCGTCCTTGGGAGAGCGGTAGGGACATCATGGCATGGGGTGACAGAAGGGCGGCAGGGTGGGAGCAGCTTGGGATCAAAGCCCGGTGCAGCCCTGCCTCTCTCCATTGGCTGTGGTGGATTCGGGGCTGTGGCGAGCTGAGGGAAAGGCTTGTGTCCATACACATGTGCCTTGTCCAGCAATAGGCTTGCAGGGGTGACAGGCTCATCGGACTGGTGGCCTCATCCCGGGATGTCTGCTCCCACCCAGAGCGGGGGCTCAGGCTGGTGCTCCCTGCAGCAGTCCCTGCTAAAGGAGCACCGCTGCTTGGCTCCACACACCTGGGGGTGCAGGGGGATGGTGATTCCTCTTTGGTGCAGGGCTGTGGGTGCCAAACTATATTTCTCCTGCTGCCAACCCTGCCCTGTTGGCAATCTCCCTTGCCCTTCCTCCACACCCCATCTCCCTTTGGAAAACCAGCAGTAACTCTTAGTCAGTGCTGTCTTACGGATCATTACTTTGGAAATCCTGGGGAGAAGGGCGCTTGCCCGTGGTCCCGCGTGGCTGATGCTGTCCTCTGCAGCCCGTCCGCAGCCTGGCACTCCTGCTTAGAGGATGGGGCCACCCCAGCCTCTTCTTGGCTGCTTTAGGATGCTCCCTGCATCTCACCCATGCTTTTTATAGCCTGAGCCCATGGTTCCCGGCAGACTCGCCAGCTGACCTGGATATGGCTGTGCCGTGTTTGGGCTGAGCTTGCTTGTGTCTCCCCTGCACCCTTCCCGTGTCCCGGTGGGCTGGAGTGTGCTTTGCTGGTGTGTCGGTGCCGAGGAGGTGGCCTGGTGCTGTGCCTGGTGCTCCCCAGGCCCTTCTCACAAAGACGGCAGCATCCATCATCCTGCCTGCTCTTGCATCGAGCTTTTTCGGTCCAGGCTGGGTAACAGGGATTTCTGTGAGCAGGCACCATCAGATCTCTGCTCCCTGGGGGTCCCTTCTCTGTAGCAGGTGCTTTTTCTCCCAGATGCTGTTCTGCAGGGAGGGAATGGGGACAAATCAGCATCCCCGACATTTCTGGCTCTCCCCTCTCCTTGCCGGCCTGCCTCCCCCCCTGCTCTCTTTAAAGAGATTCAGGTCATGCCTGGAATTAGGGCTCTCTGAACTGCGGAGAAACAGCATTTAAACTGCTTACCATCGATTAGATGGAATGGTTTGGGTTCAGCTTGTCCCCCCACCCCTGCCCTCAGCTCTGGATGGGTGTTCGCAGCACGGCCCGTTAATCCTTGCTGGGATGTCTGTGCCACTGCAGGCTGCTCTTCCCTGCGCAGGTGGGTCTGGGGTCCCTGGGGGGCTGCTCCCTGCATTGCACCCCACTAGCAGCCAGCTGTTCTGAACACAGAGACCTTGCAGGGAGGCGTTTTATTTAGCCGGCTTCGTTTATCGCGGCGCTCCGGCTGGGATTAGACACAGATAAGGCGATCAATAAATCCTCGGCTGAGATGTGCTGTGAATTTTTCGGGGAAGGGTGGTGAAAGGGGGGCGTCCATCGAAGGCAGGAAGCCTGGCCAGAGGTGAGGGAGGGGACAGCCAGTGCTGCGAGGTGGCAGGGAGGGGGCCCTGCCACGATCTCGCTGCCGGTTTATGAGAAGACATCTGAATGTGGTAGAGGAGAGAAGAAACCCCGTGCCGCCGCTGTGGCTGGTGTGGCTGTGCCGTCGGAGAAAGTAGGTCAGGCTGTGCTGCAGAGATCGGTGCAAAGGCGAAGCCCCCAGCACAGCCGGGCACCCTCCTCTCCCCAGATCCCCTCGCTGGCTGCTCTGCTGGCAGCTGGGGGCAGCCAGCCCCATGGCAAAGGGCATCAGCCCCTCACCCTGGTGTCGGGGTGACTCTTTTTCTCTGCCCCGTGGTCCCACAGTGGTGGCTTTGGGCGAGGGTGGCAGCGAGGAGCAGAGATTGAGGGAGGGCAGAGGTGCGGGGGATGGAATGGCCGTTGGGGAAGCTCCCCTGCCTCCTGCCTGCATCCCTCAGCCTGCCTCCTGGTTGGGATGCGTGTTTGGCTGCAGGAGGGATGCCCTAGGGATGCAACTCCAGCATCAAAAGGGAGCTGCCACTGCTCCAGCTTCCCAGCATTTTGGGGTCCCCTGTTAGCTGGGGGTAAACAAAGCACAGGGCCAGCATCCCCCCTCCTTCTGGGAACACTTTTTGCATCAGCAGAAAGATCTGGGTGGAGAAAAAAAAAGGTCAAAGGCAGCATTTAATGCCTAAATCTGCAGCAGTTTTGGGTGCCTCGTGGGCCTCTCAAAGCCTCCCTTGGAGGGGAATGGGGGCAGGACAGGATGAGTGATGGGGTCCCATGGGTTGGGCTTGGGGCGGGGGCTGGAGGATTCCTCAGCTTGGCTCAGGAGGACTGCTCAGTCCATCACCACTTCCAGGAAGGTTTTGTGGCTGCGGAGTGAGGGGAAAATTAAGATGTGCTTTCAGGAAAGAGGTGTTTCAAGTGCAAATCAGGAGCATTTCCCGGTGGAGCCCCGTGCAGCGCGTTGCTGTAGCTGTAGGCACCTGTTGTGAGCTGGAAGAAAACTTGGAAATTGCCTTTGCCACGCAAGGGCATGACTGGGCTCCCGCTCCCGGCTGCGCTGTGGACAGGGATGCTGTGGGTGCTGGATCGCAGCCATGGAAGTACAGCTTGCTGCAGGCAGGGGCACGGGGCCACCAGCCCAGGATTGTGAGGCTCAGGGAGGTGACAGTCCCATGCTAACGTGTTTCCGGTGCTATCGGTGCTATGACCCAGAGGACAGAGGTGATCGGGGGCACTGCATCCTTCAGCAAGGACCTGGACTGATCTGAGAGGGCCGGTGGTGAAGATGCAGCAGGCAAGCCAAGCGGGGAATAAATTGAGTGTGTATATCACAGGCAGGTCTGGGCTTTATTGATTTTCAATGAAAGGCTGTGTCATGAATTTTTCTCTCCCACTGTATTTGCTGCAAAGTTGCATCTTGTCTCCAAGCATTAACCACTAACTAGAGAGCTCATTTCCACCCCCCCACCCCCCCGCCAGGAGATGCTGGGGGGGGGAGGCAAGTTTGCACATGGTCTTTTTAAGCACATGATGGATGCAGTGGCTTTACTAATCCAACACCAGAAGAGAAAGCCAGTGTTAACAGCGGAAAATGTTATGTCCAGTGCTTCAAGTGACTTATCGATAAGGGGCTGCGTGTGGGATGCGTCTTATCTGATGGGCTGCGTTATGCATCCCTCGCTTGTGCCAGGATCCATCTGGGAAGGGTGGTCCTGGTCCCTGCTGTCCCCAGGAGGGACAGGGCATCAGCTGGGGACCTGGGGTTTGCCACTGCTCTTGCTGGTTTTCCTTTCCTCCTGACAATGGGAAGACTAAAAGAGAGAGGATGTAGTCCCTGTGTCAGAACTTTTTTGGAAGCTGCTGAGACATCTTGTTGCGTCCTGCTTTTAAGCTGGTGTTTGGATTTGGGAGTGTCTCTTTAATCTTGAAGTTGTTGTTTTTAAACATTAAAGAACATTTGGAAATGAGCGTAGCATGAAATGTTTTAGGAGACATTTCTCCCCATCTTCAGAAACTCTTACAAGTCTTTTTTGCTTCCCTGATTAACGTCTCAAGAATCTGGGGAAAAGCATTGAAACTGGCTGGGGTTTTTAAAAATAGATAACCAACGGAGAAAGTTTGAAGGGCTTAGGGTGGGTTTGTCTGGAACAGAGGCGATGGAGGGGAGATGTTTTACCTGGCTTTGGGTAGCGCCATGCTGTGAGATGCGCAGCCACGGCAGCTTGTGGCCTGGCTGGGAAGGCTTGTGGGGACTTGGCAGTGTCCTGGAAGGGTTAACTCTGGCGCTTGGATATAGCTGGATGCACTGAAGCTGAAGTGGAGCAGTATGCAAATCTATCCACTTTCATAAACTGCTTAATTAGGCGAATGTTAATGAGACGTTAATTACTGTTGTGCCGGCGAATCCCACAGAACGGAGATTATGTTTCTCTTCAAACATCCAGTCTTAATTATAACTTGCACTTAATTCCACTGTCTTGCCTGGGACGGAGCTGGGTAGGGAGGATGAGGCGCCAGCTCCCGTGGGTGCCCACAGCGTGTCCCCCATCCTCGCCCGCACGGCAGCAGTGGCTGTGGGCACGCAGGGATGGAGCTGTGAGGTGGCGTGGGGGTGGTGGCTGTGACCCCCCCCTGCAGCCAGCTCCTCGTGCTGGGGTCCAGCCTGGCAGCAAAACCGCCGGGGGTGTGTTGCTGGCAGGTCAGGGTGGAAAATGTAAAAGCTCCCATCCTTTCCCTTTGCGGGCTTGGGAAGCCGTTGGGAGGTCTCTGTTCATGCACTGCATGCTCCAGGGATGCCACGTTGCTCCAGTCTGGTGACACTGCCCCATACTGGTCAGACTGGGGCAGGGGGAAGCGAGGGAGCCTTTGGGGATGCGAGCCTTCATCCTGCTCCTGGTCCCTTCCTTCCTCACTTTCTGTTTCTACCTGCCTTGGCCTTTCCAGCTGGACTGCAAATGCTTTCTGCTGCCTGTGATTCCTGATTCCTGTATGGATTTTTAACTGATGGAAGTGTGAATTGCCAGAGGTCCTGCTTCCACAGTGCCTGATGTGTGCACGCGAATGTTTTTAAAGTATGGCTTCAACTTGGTAATCAGCAAGAGATCACTGCAACGATGAGCAGAGAAACAGCATCCCGTTTCCAATTTTAACACTGTTTTTTTGTTTGTTTGTTTGTTTTTTACATGGCTTGCTTTAATGTTCAGGATAAAATAACGCTTTCAAATGAGGTATTAGCGAGCCATGAAATCTGCATCCTCAGGCTTTTTTTGTCTGGCTTTCATCCGTGCGTAGCTGGTGGCTGCCCTGGGCTAACCACGAGGTTTCCTGGGTCTTTGCTTATTGCTGCCAGCCGGGTGGCAGAGGGGACGGCTTCACCAGGCTGAGACATGAGGGCTGGACTCCATCAGGGCTCCGCTGGTACCTGCGGGGAAGATTTCTTCCAGCAGCAGGGCTCTTCTTACACAAGTTGTTCGCCTCGCTGCTGCTGCTGGTGGGAGAGCCCACAGCCTGCCCCCACCGCTGCTCCCGGCAGGAGCTCCGTGTCCTTCACGGCCCCAGCAAATGGGCTTTTTAATTACGCCTGCCACATCTGCACGCCCGGGAGCTTGTCGCCAGCACCCGGCAGCCCGAGCGGTGGCTGTCCTGGTCTCAGGCCCTCCCTGGTGGCTGGCGGTGGCTGGGGAGCTGCTGGGGGTGGGAGTCACTCTGGATTTCCATCGCACGCCGCTGCGGTCTTGAGGGGTGATGAGGAAGCGTGTTGTCCCCCGAGCGACCCATGCTGGGAGTGATGTTTCTCCATATTGGATGTTTTCAATTACAAAGGGCGTCAGCTCAGGTTTTGTTCCCAATCTCTTCTTTCTTTCCTTCCCTCTGTTCCGACTCTGCTGTTTGATTTCCAGACAGGTTTGACGTTTCCTCCCCCAGCGAGCCCTTCTGCGGGCTGCGGGCTCCAGCGCTGCGCCTTTGGGTGCCGGCAGTGTCCCTCCGGGGAGGGACAGGCTGGGACACAGGACCCGGAGCAGGCGGGCTGGAGGCTGCACCCACTGCAGCATCCCTGGGGTGGCACCCACTGAAACATCCCTGAGGTAGCACTGCCCGGGCCGCCCCCCCGGGCTCCTGCCAGCTCTGCCTGCTGCTCACTGCCTTCTTCCAAAATCATCTGAACGTGATTTTTTTTAATCCCTTAAAAAGCTCTTAGCTTTTCTACTTTGCTAAGAAAAGCTTTTCTACCAGAAGAAATGTGTCCAGCAGCCAGGGATTTTTGCCCTTTTTTATTCTTCTCCGCGTTTTGCATCTCTCAACGTTGAAGTGCCTGTCAATTAATTAAGAATTAATTAATTCAAATTCCTTTAATTTTTAAAAAATGGCAGGATCCGGCCACGCACCCCCTCGCAGAGCTGCCTGCTGCTCCCTCCTCCCTTCCTTGCAAGAGCAAATCTCATACAAACGGAGCCCTGCTGCAAAATCAACAGCTGTGTGGGAGGCAGAGGCAGCGTTTTGCATACGATTTCGATAAAATACAGCGTGTTTGGGAAACACGAGGGACGGCAAAGCCAACGCAGGGGGGACCTAGAGAGGCTATTGCCTCCGTCGAGACCCCACTGCTGAGATGCTCCTGTATGTTGATGGCTCTGGTGCCACTTTTCAGAGCCCCACAGTGCCGTGAGCAGGCATTGGTGGCACTGGGTGCTCTGGTGCAGCCCCCTGGGTGCCAGTACCCGGGGTGGGTACCTGAGGGGAGCGGCTCAAGGCGGGCATCGTGGGCATCGGAGCAGGCAGGAGAGCAGAGGCTTGAACCTGTGATGTTCTGCCTGCAGCTGCCTGTCACTTCTAATTGCCGTGCCCAGCACCTGCTGGCTTTAAAATAAAATAAAAGGAGGAGAGGGGAGAAAGAAGGGTTTGGCTCAACGGCATGTCTAAATTAGCCTTATTGTGCTGGGAGCCGGGCGTCACGGTAAATCCATTTCCACAGCACCGTATATCTTTACTGAGTGGGATGTTGGGGGATAAATGAATGTTCTTCATATATTATCATGGCCTGACAGCGATCAGGCAGACAGAGGTGATGCAAAGGTGATTAATGAGAACGCTTGAATTAACGAAGTGTAGTTGTCTCTCATTAGGGGGAAATGAGTTCCCTTTACCACCAGCCATTGGGCTTGTACAGTTGGCTCTCGCCTGCCTTTTTTTTTTAAATATCAGATAATTTGTTTCTTATTTACCTTTGCTCACCAAGTTGATGGCATGATATCACTCGCCCTGTCCGGAGCAGATCTACTGGACTTGGGACTTTCTTGCTACCCACCAATAGCAGTGCCAAGTGCATGTGGGGGGATGCTGGTGCGGGATGGAGATGCTCCTGGGGACATCAAGGCAGGGACACAGTGTGCAGAAGGGGATGCTCAGGGGTGGGGGAGCGAAGTCCCTCTCTGCTGGATGAGGGAGGGAGAAGAAGTGGCTCTCTGGCAATCAACCAGAGCCAGGAAACCAGGTCCGCAGTGGGAACCTGCAATATTAACAAGTCTTTTAATGAAAAATACATCTGCTGTTCAGCTGCCTTGTGGCCCGAGAACAGGCATGCTTTGTGGTTCAGCAATGCTTGCTGCAAGACCTTTTATTTTACAAAAGTTGAAACACAACTGGAATCTGTTTTTAATCTTTTCGCTTTCCCTCTTGCTGCCTTCCCTTGTCACCCTGCTGTTGCGCTAACCCTGCAAAAGCTCGGTCAGGGTTTGGGAGAGGCCGAGGGCCGGGCTGGGTGCCCCAGCTTACAGCAGGAGGACAACGTGTACGGTCCCTCTGTCCAGTGACCCTGGCTGAGGCCATCCTGGTCAGGGCCGCTTTGCAAAGGAAGAGCGAGCTGTGGCTGGCTGCCTTTAGCTTTTCAAGGAGGGAGTTGGTTTTTTTTTTACCTGTCAGATTTGGGGCAGGCTGGGCAGGATCTCCTCAGCCTGGATTTCAAATGGCCTTATGGCAGTCATGCCTGGAGGCAGGGGTAAAGGCTGGGTCACAACAATTCACTCTTTGCTGGTGCTTTTCATGCTGGGATTTCTTAGCAATTCCCAGAGAAGATGGCCTTTGCAAAGCCCAGCCTGCCGGTGAGGAGGGGAAGGGGCTGGGAAGGCAGCCTGGGGTCCCATGTGGGGTATTTGCTGCCAGACCCTATTGCTTGGTATGTTTGAGCATCCCCAGAGGTGGAGCACGTGTTCGGGCAGCATATGGCCCTGCCGGGGCTACAGGCAGCTGAGTTTGCAGCCCCCGGGCGCTGCCTTCCCTTCCCTGCCACCCGCTACCTGCAGCCACAGAGGCACCGTTTATCGAGAGCGATGAGAGACCTTAGAAAAATAACAATAAAGAAAAGGTATGTGAATAGCATCTGTGAAATAATAACAAGATCCCAGGGATGGAGCTGCTTTCATCTGAGAGCTCTTTGCTAACCGCAGGTTGCTCCTGTCCCTCATTAGAGTGGGAGCTGGGCGGTGATGCGCCCGCTCAGATCTTCCTTTCCTTTCAAGATCCCCCCGTGGCATCCCGCAGGCTGGTGAGCTTGGCCCCTGCCAGCACATGCCTCCTGCTGCCAGCTGCTAAACTTGTTTTTAATCCCTCTAATCAGCCCCGCATCCAGCCCCAGTGGCAGTGGGAGAGCTGGGCTCGCCCGGGGCTGTCACGCCTCCCCGCCACGCTACATCCCGCGTTGGAGATGTGGCAGGGCTGTTCCTGTGCTGGGAACTACGGAGTACGGAAACTCCACATCTTCCTCGGCCTGTCTGTGTAAGGCTGAACCAGCTTTGTGGCTGGTCACATCCCAGCCGGGGTGGATGCTGGTGTCTCTGTGCCAAACCTGGTCCAGACCCCCGGCGAGCACCTGAGCAATGCAAGTGCTGGCAGGTGCCCTGCAGCTTTCCAGCTGGTTGGAAAATATCCATCAAAATTTCCCTTTCTGGGAAAAAGCCAGTTCAGCCAGGCTAAAATACTTGTGGGACTCTGTGTTGAAGCCTGGGGAGGTATCTGATGCTCTCTCACGTGGGGGCAGAGCAGTGTGGGCTCTCAGGGATGGGCTGGGGCAGAGCTGCCCCCGTGAACAGCCCCAGAGTGGGGTAAAACGTGAGGGGACCCCACCAGCAGATGGTGGGGGGCAGAGAGGAGAATGGGGAGCTCCAGGCACATGGACAGCTCGGTGCTGGCCGTGCCTGGTGCAGAGCTGGTGTTTCCAGTTGAAGCCCGCGTTGCTCTGCTGTGCTGCCTGCCAGCAGAGGGGTTTGCTGGCTGTTGGCCTGTGGCTACTTGCACGTGGCTTGGGAAGGGCTTTCAGCATGGTCCCTGGTTGGACTTTTCCTATAACTAAATAATTTTGCTACTCTGCGAAGAGACTCTTCTGTGAGTGAGGACTAAGGCATATTTCAGAGCGTTTGCTTCTTGGTCTGTGGCATGAGGGGAGGTGCAGGGGAAAGGTGCTGCATCTTATTTCAAAGCTTGGTAGTTGACATGCCTCATGTGAGCTCGGGAGAGGAGGGTTTTCTGCAAACCTCGAGAGCTACAGGCCTCTGCAGGCTGCTGGAGCGAAAAAGTGGGGTTGTGGAGGAGGAACTGTGTCAGACCCAGGTTACATCAGCAAGGTGGGCTGGGGGTCTTGCAAGGCTCATCGTCACCTTGGAGGCAAAGAGAACGATGCACTGGTGAGCATGCGAGAGCACACTCAGACACCGGTGTAACATCTAGCAACATGTTTTCGGCTGTGGATAAACACATTTACACCAGTGTGTGCAAGAACGGGATCTGGCCTGGGGCCTCCAGCAGTTGTGGAGATGCTGGAGGCCAGAAGCAGAGTGTTTAAAGGCTAATGAAGATGCACTAGAAAATTATTAGCTTTGCAAGCAGCGTTCCTGTGTGCTGGAAATGGGGGTATTATGAAGTTCGCACTAAGTCCTTGGAGATCTCTTGAGCAAGAGTGATCTGCATGCCACGCAGTGCTATTATTGGAAAGGGTGGCCTCACTGCCTATCATCTGGCTTTGCTGAGTTAGCTCCGTGGACTGTCGCCAAACATAAAGCATCTTTTCCTTGGCCGTTGCCAACCCACCTACCTGGAGTGGCTGATGACTTGTTTGTTCCTCAGCTCAGCTGGAAAAAGTGAGTGTCCCTGTGGGAGGGTGGGAAGAGGGAGTGTTGCAGGGTGGCATCTCCCAAGGAAAGATGCAGATTGCTGGGCTCGGGGATTCAGTTGGAAGAATGTTCGGTATCCCACTGGGATCTCAAGATGGTCCTGCTCAGCTCCTGCAGACGCCCTTTGCTGTGTGTTGGGCTGGGGCATTGCTGCCTGCTGGGCTGGGTCAACTCATCACCTCCAAGCTCCCGAGGGAGCTGCATACAGTGGCAGAGTCTCCCTGCCTTCACCTCGGGGGGCATGGGGATGCTCTTTCTTGGCCTGAACCCAGCCCAGAGCAGCTGGCCTCTCCCCGGTGCGCTGCCACCCAGCCCAGCCTAGCTTTCCCAGCTCTTTCAGGCACTGGTGTGGCACAGGATGAGATGTAGTTCCCCTCTTGGCTCCATTGCTTTCAAGGCAAGGAGCACTTGCTGTGCTCCTGAATGGAGTGGGAAGCATCCTTTGGACTTGGCACTGGATCTGTGCATCCCTGCGGAGATGTGCTCCTCGGGGGGTCACTCCCCGGAGCTCCAACAGCAGCCGTGTGGGCAGCGCCTGCTGCTGCCAGCTCTCCTGCTGCTGCTCCAGCTGCAGATTCCCCTCTGTGCCACCGCTAACATAAATCCCCAAGTCCCTTCCATGTCAGACATGAAATGGTTGCTTTGCAATGAATTAGGTTGTTAGGTTTTTTAAAAAGAAAAAAGATGGAAAGCATCCCTTTGGCTCCAGAACTGCTGCCCAAAGGACAGGAGCGGGAAGGAGGTGGAAGGTGCCATGCAGGGAGAGAGCAGGTATCAAAAGGAAACGAGGGATACCCAGGTGATTCCCCATACAAATAGGAATGACAGGAGAGAACTCTGGAAAGAGCCAAGAGGTGGGGCACAGGGACACAGCCTTATGGCCAGAGACCTTAAACCTGGCTAAGTGCAAGTGCTGGGGAGAAGGGGGTGTCTCTGCCCCCACCGCTCAGGATGCAGGAGGGGAAGGTTGCCCCGGGTGCCTCCCTGAGCAGTGAGCATCCCTCCGCCGATGCTGTCAGCCCCACTGCTGCCACGGCTGAGAGCGAATTTGCAGATGAGCCATACTGCATTAGGGGTGCACTGCTGCCGCCCCCCCTGGCTGTTTCCCTGGCAGGAAAGTTGGGAAGGAACTGGGAGTCCAGTTCCCCAGGGGCCGTGCCTTTGCTCCGATGGAAGGTTATCAAACCTGCCATGTTTTTTCCAACCATTTCAGTTCTGGCTATAAGCGTTGCACAAGGAGAAAATCTGTGTAGTCAGAGGGTTCCTGACCAGCTCTAATCATGAACGATGCCTGGGTTCCCTGGCAGGTCGTGCTGCCTCGCTGCGGCACAGCGCCCAGCGGGAGGTGGCTGCCTGCCCGGGCAGGTGCAGGCAGGCGCAGGCAGGCATGCCCGTGCCACTTTTGTCCTAGGTGTTGCCTAACAAATGGCAGGATGCAAAGAGCCTTCCAAAACTTTCTAAATTAGTAGATCTTCCCCAGAATGGGTGCTGGAATCAAAGC
This sequence comes from Falco rusticolus, assembly GCF_015220075.1. NCBI lineage: Eukaryota > Metazoa > Chordata > Aves > Falconiformes > Falconidae > Falco > Falco rusticolus. Next base: position 2,561,931 of record NC_051193.1, read on the forward strand.
GTCAGCCATTCCTGATTTGCTTAGAAAAACATGTATTTTCAGTCTTGTATTTTTCCCTTTTCTCTCCTTCCATCTTGCATCCCCACACATTTCCTTTTATTACCCGCCTCGTTCCTCCTCCTTTTTATGAGCTATTTTCAAACGCCAGGAAGGGCGAGATCCGAGGGGAGGAGGAGTAACCAAAAAAAAAAAAAAAAAAAAAAGTGTGGTAAAATTATTTCACACATGGGGGGGGGGGAAGGTGTGGGTGTGGGGAAAGAGAACAGCTCCAATTCCTACATGGCAAAAAGCAACTTCATTCATTTCCTGATGTAATTTTATCAGGTAGAAAGGTTTGGTTACCTTTACGCAGCCCTAGAGCTCCCAGTGTTGGTCCTGGAGTGCTGCTGGTCCCTGAGGTGGGAATTGTCCCTCCTCCTCTGCTGCCCTGACCTGGCATGGGTTTGGTTTCAGGGCTTTGGTACCCAGGGCGCCGGGGCAGGATGATGCCAAGGTGGGAGAAAAGGAAGGATGAGCAGCTGAAAAATTTGGGTTAAGCCTAACTTTTACCAGGCTTGGCCCTGGGAAGGGTAGGAGAGATGTTGCAAATATCACCAGCTCCAAGGGAAGCATTTCTTCACACAAAGAGAGTGTTTTGGATGATTTCCCATGTTTAATAAATAGGATTAAACCCAGCAACAACAGTGCTTACTGTGAACTAGGAGTTCAGGTTGTGATAAACTCCTTAGATGGCAAAATCTTCTTATGCTCAATTGTTTTTCTATTTAGCTGGGAAAACTGGAAATAACTGTTTTTGCTTGATCCGAACCAATCTTTAAATGTGATTTGTTTGGTTCACTGGCCACACTGACAAATCTCATAGCCACTGGAAAAGGGAAAAAACCCCGAACCCAAATCCCAAAGGCAGCTCTTCTGAGCTGCTTGCTGCTGTGATGCTGAAGGTAGCCCTGGAGGACCTGATGCTCTGGCTGTCCCACATTGAAGGCCTGGCCCCTTCGTGCCATTGCCTTCGGTGAGCTTTGGAGATGACCCCGGCTGGGAGGAGGCTGGGGACCCGGCAGCAGGCATCATCCTGCCCACCTCCCCGTGGGTGAGCCCAGGCGCTTGCAGCAGGCTGGCATTTCTCACCTTGGGGAGGGTGACATTTTCTTTGCAGCATTTCCACGTTCGAAAGCTGGCGTTTCACCCCAAGAGGAACCTGGTATTTATAAGGCAGGGCACTGGCATTTCATTCATTGTTACCATCCAGTGATTCAGACAAGGTCTCTTAGCCAGAAAGGTCAGCTGGGTCTCTGCTGTTCTTTGCTGCTTTTCTTTCCCCCCTGCCCCCAGGGAAAGAGGGAAAAACAAAGCCAAAGCCACACACCAGAACTGCTGATTGCCATTTTTCTTGCCTTGAAAATGAAGGTCTGCTATGCTACATAAAAGCTAAGGTTTTCCATAGTCCCCTCTTGCAAAGGCATCTTTTGTAAGGTTCTTATTTTGCTTTGAGTTCTAAAGATGCAACCCAGAGCCTGGTGCCGGGGTGGTGTGGGTGGCACCAGCAGTTCCCCCAGTGCTGTGCCAGTGCTCACCATTGCTCTAGTCATCCTGCGTCATCTTCTTTCTTGGCCTGAAGAGCCGAGCTGAAGCCCACATAGACTTTAATATGTTTTAAGGAACCCCAAACCACGTCTTCTCTGGCCAAACACCAGGTTTTGTCTCCAGAGTTGCCCTGGGGCAGGTGATTTCGCGTTGCCCCATCCAGGGTAGGCAAGGGATGAGGAGCAGGAATGGAAAAGCAAGTGCAGGTCCCTGCCGTGACTATGGGGCTCTTGTTGGACTGGGGCAATATAGACACTGCCAGGGCCTGGGGAACATAAATAAAATCAATAAGAAGCTGTTAAATTGTGCCTGAACCTCGCAAGGAACAGCGTGGGGAGTGCTGGCTGCAGAGATGTATCTGCTGCCACTCTGCGGGCTGTGGCACATTCATTAAGTATCTTTAAGATGGATACACCCCCCAGTTCACCTCCTGCAAAAAGCCTGGGAATTTATTTCCTCCTGAACCGTGCCATCAATCACGGGTGACGGCACCGCCTCGGCACCGCGCAGCTCAGCCGCCAGACAGCCGGAGAGGGAAGCATGGGGCCGGCTGCTGTGCCTCAATGGGAGGGGGCTGCCTTCAACCCTGCATCCCGGCCAGGAAGAGGGGCAACCCATTCCCCTGCCCCCGGCACCGCGCCTGTGGGGAGGGCTGTCTTGCACCACAAATGCCTTTGTGCATCTTCTTGCACCGCTCGGGATGCTGCTGCCTCTCGCCTGCCTGCAGCCAGGCCCCGCGTCCCCTCGCCATCCAGCATTGCGTGCATCCATCGCTCATCCCCGCAGGCTGGCGCCGTGGAAAGGGGTTGATGGTTCCTCCTCTTCTGTCTCCTCTGCACAGCACCCTGCAGCCCTGGCCCTTCCTCGGCACCCTGGCTCCGCTCCCAGCCCCGTGCCTGGTGCTCACCAGATGGCTGCTGGGAGCTCCTGGGGCCCCTCACTACCTATGTAGGTGGAAGAGCCCACAGTCCTTGCAGAAAAAAATTTTGCTGTGCCTGACCTGATGCTCGTAGCTTTTATCGGAGCAGCCAGACAGGAGCAGGATGAATCCAGTAACCCGCAGCAGTATGGGAGATGCCGGGTCGACATCGGAGCTGCTTTGCTTTCCCTCCCTCCTCCGCCTGCTGTGTCAGTGATGCTTTGGACTGGAAAGATGTGACAGGTCCACTTAGCAGGGGAAAAGACCAGCCAGAGGGGGCTGAGGGACCCTCCTGCCCTGCACCCTGCACCCTCTGCCCAGCCCCTCCCAGCCCCGTGGCCGCCCCTTCCCTTCCCTGCGCTCGCATTTCACCCTCTGGTGCCTTCAGCTGTCAGCCAAGGTGCACGGTGCATGGTACTTCCATTTATGCAGAGACCTGGGTTTTACTTCTTTCTGTAATTTCTTCTGATGCTTTTAATTTTTTCCCCTATATCAGCTGGGAACCTACAGATTATCCCATAAGAGCAGAATAAAGGCTTGTCAGCCTTTCTTACATGCTCCTTGAGACGAAAATAACTTCCTGAACCCCTTATAATGCTTTATTTTCTGCCGCTTCTGCTACTCTGAGTATAATTTGACTGACTAAAGGATCTTGAAGCTAAGAAAAAAAATAGATAAAATAGACTAATAATAATAATGATAAAAACTGCTCCCAGGAGGCTGATAAGGACCTGGAGACTCACACTCCGGCACCGCCTGCCAGGGCAGGTGTGCGCCCAGCTTTTGTTCCCCATCTCCGAAAGCCGGTGCTGGGAGTGGGGACAGCCGGTCTTGGCAAAAATGGGACATTTTTCAAGAGAAGAAAGGTATTGTGTCCCCTGTGATATGGAAATGAGCGGGGAGGTAAGGGCAGGGAGAGAGGATTTCTGATGGTAATGAGGCTTTACACTGGCTTTCTTGCCTTGCCTCCATCCCTCCCTTTCAAATGTAGGTTGGGGTTTGAAGGGCTGTTTTATTCTTTTCCTTGGATTGTTTGTCATGGTTTTTTTTTAACCCTGCCTGTTGTGGTTTTTAAAGATAAAACATGGAAGCTGCAATGAAGGGGAATTTGGGGAGGGCTGGGAGATGCTGCAGGGGTTATGGTTACCAAGCTGGGGACGATGCTACGATGCTATAAGCTCTTGTAAGCGGGTTAAATGGGCTTGGCAACGCTTTCCTCTCCCATCCCACAAGCCTCAGCACTGCCAGAGATGGATGCGACCTGCTGAGCTGGAGCAAAGGCTGCTGGTGGAGGCTGGTGCAGTGGTTGAGACCATGGTGGCCGTGCCATCCCTGAGCACGCTGCCTCAGCTCCACAGTGCTGGTGTCCCCAGGCTCCTATGGGGATGCTTCTAACTCTTGGATGTTGCTTGTGAGCAACCTTATAGCACCTCTTTTGGAGGAACAGCCTCTCTTCCTTTCAGATAGCTGAAGACAGAATATTCCTTTTGCTCCTAACTTAGCAGCTGTGATAGTACTTGTGATTGTCCAACAATTGTGCCTTATTTTAAGTCTGAGCTTGTCTAGATTCAGCCTCCAGCCACTAACTCTGGTCTGACATTTATTTCCTGCCTTGAGGAATGCTGTGCTAGTCCAAAAACCTTCCTCATGTAGGAAGCTGTGCTGCTTGATGGAAAGAGCTGGACACAAATTTCCTGCGCAAAGTTTCTGGCGGAAAACAGGTTTGGGCTGAGCTCAGTTTGTCATGTAGAATATGTGGTCTTTGCTGCAGAGGTGAACTTTCTCCTCTGAAAAGCCAGTGCTGCAAGCTCATGGACATGGCTACTTTGGGAACAAGGTAAGGAGCAGATGACTCGGGGCTTGCCAGAGGAATGAGGGGACACTGAGCGAGCAGGAGCAGTTCTTGGGCCGTTGCAGGGTTGCTGTTGCCTCTGTGTTGCAGATGGCTGCTAAATTCCTGTGCGGCCTGCAGTGCGGCAAGCTGCCTCAGCCGGGGGAGCCTGGGATGCACGGCAAGGGCTCACCTGGTGCGTGACTCTCGGTGGCTTTCATCCAGTGTTCATCTGAGGAATTTCACAGAACCTCCTGGGGTGGCTCGTCTGCCCACCCGTGGGCACAGGAGCTGCCTGCCCTGCCTGCCCTGCCCGTGCTGCAGTGAAGGACCACTGAAATCTGGCCGATTTCAGAAAGTGCTGATTCAAAACACAGCCGGCGCTCTGAGGGTTGCCGCGGGTCAGGGGGGCTCACAGGTCAAATTCGCTGTTCAGGCAGGAGCTGTAAGCAAAGCTGCCTCATGGTGAGCTTCGCTGGTGTTTGTTCTGGAGCTCCCTTTTTAGCCAAAGCCCTTGAGCTACACTGGTGGTTGCTCCCCCCCTGCCCAGCAGATATTGCTGCTCAGCTGTTTGATTTTATCCCTCCCAATTTTACCAGAAGTGACAGTAAATCTATCCCGTACGCACAGGACCATGCGGGGTGTTTAAACAATCATTCGCATCCAGATGTGTTGATAGCTTTGGGGTATCTCCTGACAACGTGGGTTGATGCTGGATATATTACACCATAAAAGTTAATGTTCGGAGTCTGACATTCAATCCACAAGAGCAAGTGAGCATTTGGCAATGAGCTCTGCTGCATGGGGCAGCCCCGTCACCCATGGGTGCCGAGAGGGTGTCCAATGGGTGCTGGGGATGTCTCCCATCAGACCTCCCTGCAGACACCACTGCACCACCATTTACAGGCTCCCAAGCACAGCTGAGGTACCTATACAGCTCGTCTCCACGTCCAAAAAGCCCGTTAGCCTGGGAGGAGGGGGAGGAGGGGGAGCAAGGGGACATGGCAGAGGAAGATAAGGCTGGGGAGTGGAGGATTTGCAGGGAGTTAATGGGTGGTGAATTGGCATTATGCCCTGGCAGGTTCTCATTTCCCTGGTTCTGTGCTGGCTCATCCGCACCCCAGCGCGGGGAGGGAGCGTCACCCCGAGCATCCCCACCTGCCACGGCTGGACCGGGCAAGGCAGGGCAGGCACCGCGTGTGTCGGGGGGGGCACGGCAAGGGGAACGCAGTCAGAGCTGGGGGCTGCCCCAGCACGTCATGGCCACAAGCCCCCGGAGCACAGGGAGCTGGGTATGCAGCTCTGGCACGTGGCTCTGGGTCCTCTGGCACACAGCGGGTGGCAAAAGGGACAAAGCAGAGGAAAACAAGGTTACTTTGCTGCTGTCCCGCTGGTGATGCTGAGGGAGATGCTCCATTTTAAATCAAACCCAGATCAAAGTGGAGATGGCTCCTCTGCTGCTTGGGGATGTATAAGGCTGTGTCTGAGCTCGTAACAAAAGGGCAGCTTTTACTACTTAAAGCCATCTCCTTGCTCTGCTTCACTCACCTATGCTTGCAGAACAACCCAGTATCTGCTCTGCTTCATATTACATTGGCTTGCAGGAGCTGGAGGGAGCTCACTGTGGCTTTCCCTCTGGGCAGGAGCGATGGCCGGGCTCGGGCTGTGCCCACTGTGAACTGGGGAAGGATGCTGACTCCATACGTAGGTTATTTTTGAGGCTTCCTTAGGCATGAGGGCTGCAAAATGGTGTTTTGCTGCCCTGCTTCTAGGCAGCAGGGCAGGGTGTCCCCCCTGCTGGCTCAGCCTGCGCCCCTAGGGCAAGTCCCTGCTGGGGAACTGGGGTGCCGTGGGGCTGGGGGCTGGCAGCACGGTCTGGCCCCCGTGGGCACGCTGGCACTGTGGCTTTCCTCTCCGTGGAGCAGAGAGAGGCCATCGCCTCAGCCAAAGCAGAAATTTTCCGGTGCTGTTATTAACTCTCCAGCTTGGAGATAACAGCTCTTCTCCCGCTGCCTGGAGAGCACTCTCGGCAGTGGCACTGTGACTGCTTAAGTCCTTCACTGTGGCCACCATGTCCCCAGCACGCCACACCAGGGACTGCTCGGTGCTCCAGGAATGTGACAGTGGTGCTCGGCGTAGGGCCAGGAGCATCCCAGACGGCGGCACGCTGGATTTGGGAGCCGCTGGTGACGGGCAAGCTCTGGGGATGTGGCTACAGGTGCTTTGGCCACGGCAGGTCTGGTTGCCCTCCTCTGCGTTAGCCCCAGTGGAGAGCCAAAAGCTGCCGGGGAAGAGGTCCCCAGCAGCAAGGGGACATGGTGGGACAGTCACCTGCAGGCCAGACCCTGCTTGGTTCGGGGGCTTCTGCAAGACCTTTTCTCTGCTTGTATTTTCTTGCAAGGCCTGGATGGATGAAATGGACTTTGCAGCTCCAAATCCCTTAATCTGCTGTATACTTAACAGTATTAGCCAGACTACAGGAGTCATATACAGAGTAATTGCACTCAGCAGAGGAAACACTTAGAATTTCATGCTGGAAAGAAATGTATTACTCATTTTCTCCTGTCTCCTACTCATCTACACAGAAGTACATGAAAGTCATGATAAGGATACATTAAACATGCAAGGAAATGTCACAGCTGAAATACAACATGCTCTCCTGGCAATTAACCTGGGCAGCCTGGCAGGAGCTGCTCAGGGTGAAACCTGAGGTCTAGCACCGAGGCAGATTTTCAATTGTAATTTATTTCTGTTTTCTGAAGAAGCAGGGCGATGCTGGGCACCAATCCCTGCCAGAGACCGAGCTGTGGGATGTCCCTTCACCACATGAACCACTGGGTCTAACCTGTCCTCACCTCCAAGAGGCCACTGTGGTCCCCTGGGTGCAGACTGGGCTGCGGGCATTGGTGCTGCCCCTGGGACCTGCCGTGGCCTTGTGTAGAGGAATGAAGCTGGGTTAATTAACAATATACAGCTGGGGGCTGGCTTCAGGGGCAGTGGGTTGGCTGATGTGGATAAGGTGCAGCTGTGGCTGGTTCCTGCTAAGTAGTTAAATAGCTCTAAGGGCTATGGAAGGGGAGCAGCTAGCGAAGTCAGGTCTGGAAGAAGCAGAGGGAGGAGAGAGTGCCCTGGATGTAGGAGAGATAAGGAAAAGGATGCAGCAGAGGCAGGAAGCAGAGGGACTGGTCTGAAGAGTATGAAGAAACAGCACGGATAGTAGAATCTGACTGATAGTAAAGGCCTTGTTGCAGCCTGCTAGCTTGGTTGTGCTGCAACAACCCTGAGCAAGAACAGCCTGTTGCTGGCAGTGGCTGACTTAAAGCATCCCCCCGAGGATGTGGTGATGTTTTTAAAGAAGCGTCTCCACCCCGGGTATCCCATAGCAGAGTCTCAGGTTTAAGTCCAATGAGGTGATTTATTTGGGTCGTATGGTATTAGAAACGGTTCCAACTGGGTGTCTCCACAGAGGGACCAGCCATAATGTTAGGGTCTAGGGTGTGCCCGTTCCTCGCTGGTCCCTTCCTTGCCTCTCGGTGTGCCGCTTCTTTTCTTACCTCTAAGGCTGCAGGTTCTGCTGCTGAGTGTGGCAGCTTTCCTCGCTTCCTTGTCTTCTAGCTCAGATGGGCTCTGGGGCCTTTTACTTAACTAGGTGAAAGTTCAGCACATCTAGGTGAAAGTTCACAGCTTACAGCCTAAGGCTTCAGCACATCTAGCTACTAATGCTAAGTAAGTTATGCTAAGCAATTAATATCCTTTATTTCTTTAAACTCCTCCTTTTGTTTTTATTAATTATTCCTGCTAGTATGTTAAGCAAAGCTGGTGAAGCCTTTCCAAACATGTGATCAACTTCCATGATCTTACATGCAAAATGATTGCAAGTAACAAATTTAAGAGAGTCAAAGCTGGTAAGATTACCACTGTGTGGAGCATGAGGTTATCAATTCCTGTGGCTGCAGGTGACCACTCAAGGAAAGTTTCCCACCAGTGCTGGTCTGCATCTCTTTTTAATCTTTCAAACACATGATATATTTCATCTACATAATGGTTGACAGTAATTAGAGTTTTTTTTCCCATCAGTTCATATATGTTTTAATAGTTGATATAAGTCATTGTGTTGTAATAGTTTCCTTACCCGCGTAAGATTCATTCCAATTGAAGCAGATAACAAATCTTTAACTCATGTACAATTAGACTGTAACAATTGATGGGATGTAACAGGAGCTGAATAATTAAAATCACGCCCTATAATTCTAGTAAAGTTACAAATGTTTGAAGGATTAGTTGGCTCTACATATTGCCTGTGAATAGAAAGTCACAAAGGGTCCTTATGCAAACACATCCTTTTCCAGTATTTTTAAGTCAGTTGCAGGGGTTTCATTGACACATATTTCAAAATGACAAACACTTTGCTTGGTGTCAAGATGTATGCCTTGGGCTTTAATGGTGTTTCTTTTACAAATGAATCCTTGTTGTTCCTATATGATACATGCGTCAACATCAACAGCTTGCTGTTTGGTTCCGCTTTGTTGTGCCTGTATCCTGTGTTCTAATGGAAAGAGAACGGTTCCATGGTGATTTAATCTTAGCTCAGCCCCTGGGTGTATGGTGTACACCAGTATCATATCCTGTGGAGAAAAAGGCTGTGACCTTAGTGTTAATGGGATCATAAGTAAAATTGACCAAATACCATCAGGCTTGCAATTCTCTTTCAAATTCGGTTGCATTGTTCCAAATTACTTTTCCAGCCTCTGTGGGTAAGGTGCCTTCTACACCTTCCCTTATAGTTGCTCCTGCTGTAGACTGCATCCACTGTTAGGCTTGGATACAGCTAAGAGCTGGTGAAAGATTGCCCTGGACTGTTCCAAATGCCTTTACAATCAGCTGGTGGTCTCTTTTATGGATTTTCTCCCACTGAGGCAATATATCAGATAAGAGCCATTGATTAGTTCCCAATGCTAATAGAGGGGATGGCAATGGGTGTTCTCATTTGTTTAAATCACTTGTTGTTGTGCTTAGTCTGTTTATGAGTACTTCAGCATCTATACTATTAGGACTCCCAGTCCTGTCCCTATGGTCCAGTTGCATCCCTTGTTTGCTTGGAAGGGGTAAGGGTTCACCCGTGTAACTGTGCTGGCCAGAGTGGTGAACAGGTTGGTTTGATCTTCATTTGCATCAGTAGTTCTACTCGCTTAAGGGACCATGAGGGATTAAATTCCACTTGTTGTTGTCCTGCATGTTGGATTGCGCATGGTCCAATTCCAGATATTTGGGAGAATAGCTCTTCTCTTATTCGTGGAGTTGAGGTAGGACTTATCATGGTGGGCAAAGAAACTGTGGTTGGTACGGGGTCAACACTTTCACAGCACACATTAACCTGTATCCTATTAATTCTTAACCTAGAATCCATTGTCACGCAACAACCGGTGTTAAGCGTTAAACAACAACTGGTATTATTGAGGCAATGAGACCTGTCCCTACTGTTTACCTCTGTTAAGGCTAAATTATAAACCTTATCTGATTCACAACAGAAATCAAGAGTCTTCCTATCGGGTGTTTTAGGAATTGGGAACCGTGTTCTGCTATAATCTAGGAAAATGATCTTCCTTTTGGTTTTGTTTACTTTCCACTAATTTGCATCATCCATCATTTTTATACTTAGCCATGCTGTAGCGGTCACCAGTCAATAATACCAAGAGTAGTGAGATGTCCCACTTCATTCTTCATTGATGGGAGAGTTTTTCAGGAGTCAGTTATTTGTCAGCTGGTTGGCTGACCACCTGTTTAATGTGAAAATGGTGTATCCAGTCATTTTAACAGCAAAAAAGGAACATTGTAAAATGGTATATGGACCTTCCTACTTAGGTTCTAATTTGGATTTTCCCGAGAACACCTTAATTAAAACTTCATCTCCAGGTTGTATATCGTGTACCTGTATTTCCAGAGGTGTGGGCTGATACCATTGAGCATGCCTTCTGTTATTTTCAAACCCTTTCTGCATATGCGTGTGACATGTTGGGTCATCTGTTCATCTCTGTCCAGTAGGCTGGTCTTTTCTGGGATATACATTTCTGGTATAGTTAAATGGCTCTGAAAGAGAATTTCTGCTGGTTCTAGTCCTGTGGATCGTCACAGAGCATTCCATACATCCCGTAGAGCTAAGTTCAGTGCTTCTGGCCATTTTAAAGCAGCGTGTATACATATTTTTGATATTTTCCCTTTTAACTTTCTGTTCATTCTCTCTGTTTCTTCCGAAGACCGTGGGTGATAGGGAGTATGCAGGTTTCTGTCTATTCCTAATGATTTATACAGTTGGTCGATTATGTTTGCTGTGAAATGAGCACCCCTGTCTGACTCGATTGACTCTGGAGCTCCATGTCTGGGTATGACATCCCTCAGTAAGGCCTTTACTGCTCCTGCTGTGTCAGCCTTTCCTGGTGGGAAGGCTTCTACCCCGCCTGATAACCGATTTACTATCACTAGGAGTGCTCATACCTGCTGGCAGATGGCATATCCCTGTAATCTATGTGCCGTCTTTGAAAAGGAGAGTAGTCCCGCAGTCGCCCTCCTAACTCTGAACTCAGCCTGATGCTTGAGAACCTCTGACAAGCTGGGCAGCTGTCGGTGATGCTTTTTGCAGCTGCATAAACCCCTGGCACTGCCCGTACTCTTTGCCCTTGGTTGGCTGCTGCCGCTGCTCCTCCACGAGCTTTATTGTGAAACCACCTTGTCACCATAATTACATATTTTTTGGTAACATTGGTTTTCCTCCAACCGTCTGTCTTCCATCATCATTTTGTTCTTCTTCCCACTTCTCTCATTGTTTCTTTTCTTCTGATGAACAGTGCTTTTCATGCGTGGTTTTGGTACCCGTTAGATTTGGCTGTTCGCTCCAGTTCCCCACTGGCATTGTAACCGTACGTTCCCTCAGAGGCTGTTGAGCCGCAGCCTTTGCCGCTGTGTCAGTCGAGACATTTCCTTCACTAATTCCTGTGGTGTCCTTGGTATGATCTGGACAATGTATTACAGCAATTTCTTTGGGTAGCTGGACCGATTCCAGCAACCTGAGTATTTCTTCTCCATTCAGCGCTATTTTCCCTGATGATATGAAAAATCCTTGTTCCTCCCATAGCATTCCCGTTGTATGGCATACCCCAAAAGCATACCGAGGTCCATCTGACGGGTTTCCTTTTTCCCAGACATGCTGTATGTGTCAGTCCCTTACATGATCATCTTTGCTGGAAGTGGTTCAGCTTCTATCACTGGCCCTTGTGTGACTGCACTGTACCTGGTCCATCGTTGTCCACGTGGGCAGTAAGATGAGCCACCTACAATCCGAGTTAGATCTGGGTACTGCAAAGGAACATCAGTTAAATCTGTTCTTGGTTTGCTTGAGGTGTGCATCAGCTCTTCGTGCTGATGATGTTCTCCATCAGCCGGCAAAGGGGTGAGGGTTGCTGGATTCCCAGTATTGCAACTCCAAAACCGTATTATCCACCATTAAAAGGACCAGCTCATACCTAGGTGCCTGCTGTGGCACTGCTGCTTGGGTTACATACCGTTTTGACAGTATTTCCACCTCATGTGGGGCACAAACTGTTATGGGGTGTCCCAGAATGAGGGGGCAACTTTTCACTAATACTGTAGCTGCTGCTGTCACTGAATTGATGTGAGCTGGCGCTCCTCAGCAGTGCACGACTGGCCTCTCCGGTGGGGTCCTAATCTCTGCGTTACCACTCCACTGGCTTTTCCTTTTTGTTTGTGCATGTACAAACTGAAGGGCTTTGTATAATCTGGGAGCCCAAGAGCAGCAGCAGATGCTAAGGCTCCTTTTATTGCTTTAAAAGCTTGCTCCCTCTCCGGGCCCCATGTAATAGCCTCTACTTCTCTATTTCTTGTTGCCTCTGTCAGAAGTTTCGTTAATTCCCTTAACCCGGGAATCCATGGCCAGCAAAATCACACAGCTCCGAGGAACCCTCTTAACTGTTTCTTTGTGAGCAGTCGTGGAAGCGTGACTATAGCTTCTGCTCTTTCTGGGTTTATTATTCGCTGTCCTTCCCTTAAGATAAAACCTAAATATTTAACTTCTTTCTGACACAGCTGAAGTTTGGATGGAGCTGTGCAGTGACCTTTCTCTGCTAAGGCAGTACCCAGCTGCACAGTGACTAATACACAGGCGGTTTTGTCTTTACTTGCTATTAGCAAATCATCTACATACTGCACAAGAGCTGATCCACCTGGTGATTCTATATCCCTTAAATAATTTCACAGTATTCACGAAAAAATTCTAGGAGACACTGTGAATTCTTGTGGAAGATGTGTCCAAGTTAATTGTTGCACTTTCCATGTGAAGGCAAACAGAAGGTGGCTGTCCTCGCCTGGTGGGATACGAAGGAAGACAGCGGTTTGATCAATCACAGTAAAATATTTTGCCCAATGTGGCATTTGTAAAGGTATGGGTGAGGGCTCGGGCACCACCAGATAAGGAGCCAGGGTGTGCTGGTTAATTGTCCACAAATCTTGTACAAAACAATATCCTGGGTTCCCATCTTCATCCGATCTATTCTTTTTTACAAGTATAGGAGTATTATATAGACACACACATACTTCTAAAATTCCTTGGGCTAAATGCTGGTCTGTTTGCTTTTGATTAGTTTTTTTAGCCTCTTGGGGAGTAGGATGGTGTTTCACAGCAGGTGGAGTTCCTCCCTTTGTTTTTATGTTCATGGGTTGAGCTGACATTGAAAATCCTGCCTCAGTGCTGGCTTTACTCCGTAGCTTTGTTGATATGGATTCTAGTGCCTTTGGGATTTTAGATTCATTCTTTGGGCTTTCTGAGTATACACTCATTCCCATGATTATCAGGTCTGTTCCCTCAGGTGGCAAGCGTAATTCCACGTCTAAGGCCTGCGAGAGATCTCTCCCTAGCAAGCATGCTGGAGAATCCTCTGCTAGTACAAATCTCCCCCATATACTCTTGTTGCCTATTGTTACTAACAGGGATTTACTCAAATTCCTTTCTCCGTGCCCCATGACTCCACATATTAAAATTTCGTCTGTGATCCTAGATCCTTTGGGAGTAAAATTCAAACGGGATAATGTTGTTCCTGTATCTACCAAAAATTCAACTTCCCAGCCTTCCACTTTGCCTGTATGTCCTTTTTGATCTAATTGTGTTTCCCACATACTAAGGACTTCTAACCCTTCCAGTCCCTCAGGATCTACCAGGTCTCCTTCCTCCTGTCATTGCGAGTCGTTATTTTCACGGGGTGCTCCTTTGCATTGATAATTTTCTTCCATCGTCACTCCCCCCCACCCCCCCCCCTTCCCCAGACAGAGGGGACATTCTTGTTGTGCGTGTCCCAGATTCCCACAATACCAGCATTTCCTTTCTTCATTTCCGCTCCTTCTCCCCTCTCTATTCCCTGGTCTTGGGCCAACGCCATGCCTGGCCTTCCTCTTCCTCGACTCCTGTCTCTCATCTGCAAATTCCCTGTTAGGGCTGCAGCCACTGAGTTAGCCTCTTGTTCTTTTGCTTTCTTTCTCTTCTTCACTTGCTCAGCCTTTTGTTTCCCCTCTCGCCCATCACATACGAATATTGTCACACTTAAATTTTTTTGCAGTCTCCCCTTGCCAAGCTGGCATACATTCTTTAACATATTTCCATATGTCAGGGGCCACTTGATCTGCAAAGACAGTGATTGTGAGCACATCATGGAAGTTTTGGGGGGTCATTCCCCCATATTTTAACAGGGTTGGTCAGAGCTGTCCCCAGAAGTCACTGGGGTGTTTGTCTAGCCTCTCTCTACACACTTGCACTTTAGTCCAATTTACTCCTAGCTCACCACATACCTTAATTGCCTCCATTAAGTTGCAGAGGTCCTGTTTGGTGAGTGGCTCCATCCCCTGCATTATGATAGTCCCAGTTTGGGTCATTTGTTGGCCAAGGGTTTCGGTTTCCCCTGGCCTGTTGCGCTAACTCTGCATCTTTGTTAATTATTTTATCTCGCTTATTCAGCCGAAACAATTCTCTCAAAAGTACCTGAGTCTCGCCCCAACTCGGATTATACTGTGTGTATGTTAGAAAATAACCGGGCACATCTTTCAGCATCTTCCCTCAGCCTCGGCATTTTCCTGCCTCGTGAAGCTCGGTCTCTGGGGTTCCAGGGTTGTTAGTAAATACGTGCGATACAGCGGGAGGAGGGTTTGCTCTGCCTGTTCCTCCTCGCTGTGGAGCAGCAGGATTGGGTAAGGTGTTGGAGACCATAGGCTAGAGTCTGGCAGCCAGGCAAGCAGAAATAGGCAGCAGAGAAGGAGCGTTAGGCATGTAAGGCAGGACAGACACCATTGGCCTGTCATCTGGGGTACCAGCATCCGCTACCACAAGCGTCACCTTTGGTAAAATCTCTTCCTCCTTCTAACAGCAGCTTGGGTGATTCCTTTCCCATGCCCGGTTGTCCTAAACGTACCAGTAATTCACCTGTTCTGGGAATCTGTTCTTTAGATGGTGTTGCAAAAAGGTGAGTTCTGCTGGTCAGAAGTCCCCTGCAGTGGCCACCAGCCTGTTCATTTGCCCTCCTTGGCTGTGAACGGCCAATCTTCCTGACACGATGTAACTGTGCACATTTTTGACGGACCAACTGTGCTATCAATCTTTTTCCAGTTTTCCAATACCTCAGCTAAAGATGTCCCCTTCTCTATTTTCCAGTACCTGGGGTACAGGTGCCCCCTTCTCTATGCCAGGTGTGTTTCCCATTGTTTTCAGCTACTAAGAGGAGCTCACCCCTTTCCTGTGTGCACCCTCCTCTGGGCAGGACTTGAATCCACCCCAGTACCAAGAGGGACTCAAACCCACTACAGTATTTTCACTAAATCTGCTCAGGGCATTTTAACACTCACCCTTTGATGCCTCCTGCTCCGAAGACCCCTGGTGAACTCACCTGCTGGAGATGAGAGGATCTGATGGGGGTGGCGTGGGGTCCTGGTGGTGGTCTGGGGTCCCATCTGGGTCACCAAGCTGTTAAGCTTCTCCGCCCTTGGCATCAGCTTACAGCCTAAGGCTTCAGCACATCGAGCTACTAGTGCTAAGTAAGTTCCACTGAGCGATTAATATCCTTTATTTCTATACAAGGTGAGGAGCTGGTCCCTCATCTTTACAGTTGGGTGTTTGCACGCCCCATGCCTGGCACTGCTCCTGTTTGCAGAGCTGATAACTGATGGCAGGGAAGACTTTATTGTCTGAGGAATACTTATGCAAACAAGCACAATGGCTTAATAGAGAACACCTGGAGAAATCTCCAAAGAAAGCATCATAAATTCCCCTTCCCTTGGATTTATGGGGAGATTTTTCACAGATATTTATGGTTTCCCAGGTGCGTTGTTGTGACTCCTTAGCATAGATTTGCATGGCGTGCTGCAGGAGCTGGTGAGGCACCAGGAGAGGGGAGCGGTGATGGGGCAGCCATGTGCTCATACTGGGATGGGAGTGGTGATCCGTTTCTTGATCCCTTGGCAAATTCCCACGGTGTGCGGCAGCTGGCAGCCCTGCCAGCGCCGGATGAGTGCCCAGAGAGGCTGGTGGGGGAGACTAGGTGAATTTAGGCAGCCCTGATGGATTCAGATGGTCCTGATAGAACGCAGGCAGAGGTGACCGCTCTCCCGCCCGCAGTGCCGCAGCCCTGTCTGAATGCACTGGCTGCAGGGACGCAGGCAGGGAAGGTTCATTTTCTTGCTTTTAGGGCTTTGGCACCGTTAGGCTGCTTTGTGGGGGCCTGCTGGGTGCTGGGACGCCCTGGCCAGCTCCAGAGGCAGCATGTGTGCACCTGGATGCTGTGGCTGAGAGAGCAGCCAGCAGGGTCCATATCTGAGCACCTCTGGTGATGTCCAGGACATTAACTGGTGCTAATTAAGTAGGATGTGTACACATCTCATCCAAGACTGTCATGGTAAGTCTGTGACTTGGGGTGGCTGGAGTTTGTGGAGCAGTTTTGTGCCCCGCGGGGCTGGGCTCAGCACTGCTGTGGGGCAACATGCCCCATCCCACCCATGTGGGACCGGGGCAATGCCAACACTCCCCAGTCACCCTCTTAAAATGCCCACTGCTGTCACCAGCCAACCCACCGAAGCCATCTCTTTCTCTTTTCCAGGTCTCTTGCCTCGCCAGCAGGTCCTTGCAAGATTTCAGCTCTGGTAAGTGCAATAGCGTTTCCTCCTTGCTGCGAGTGTGTCGGTGTTACGCATCGCGTGGTGCTGGAGCAGCAGCAGGGCTGGGCACCGTCGCTGCCCCCCAGACAGGTGTGAGAGCCTGAGCGTGCCTCTGCCAAGGAGCCAGCTCCTGCGTGCTTCACCCCAGCACGAACGGGGGGCTGCGTGCTGGCGCAATTATTTCCCCGCCACGTGAAAGTTGGCTGATATGCGTTTATCGCTGCCTTTCTGTAATCCGCAAAGTGAAACTGCGTGGGCATCTTTGATTCTTCCTGGGTAAACTTTGACGGATAGGAACTGAAAACTTCAATTGAGTAATTGGTGTGATGATTGCAATAACAGCCGGGAGGGCTCTGCCACCACTGCTGCAACAGCTGTGGGGTGGGACTCGGGGGACCTTTGGAAGGATAAGAAGGTGGGGTGATGGGTGGGAGGAGAGGCAAAACCTCCCTGGGGAGCTTCGCAGGGGAGCCAGGCTTAGAGGAGCATTTGGGACCTGGAGGAAATGTGAAAGTCAGAGGTTGTGGTGCTGGCTGCTAGCTGGTTTCGTCACCTGTAACCTTTCCAGCCACAGGCTCCTCTCAGGCCACCTGCTCTGCCACCGGCCACCCTGCTTGCTTTCTCTTGGGGGACCCAGTGGGTAGAAGCATAAAATTTCCCCTTTCTCAGGCTCAGGTCCCTATGCCACTCTGTGTTTGACGTTTTCGCACTTCCAAAGCCCCCATGGGTTTCCTGACTATACACTTAACCCAGCAGAAAGGGTCCTGCTTCTGTGCTGGGATAAATTAGCCGGGCTGTCTTGCACGCAGCAGGGCTACCTCATGTTCCGTTGTCTTCATCTTTGCCCTCTTGACATGTTTTCTCTAAAAAAATATGTATTTATCAAAAAAGCAGCTTCTCTGTTTGATGCTACCTGTTGGGTTGATAATTGAGTCCCACCGAAGGTGCTGACACTGGCCGTGTGCCCAAGGATTTGTTGCCATTGTCCTAGGTTGTGTGGACCTGTTGAACTTCAGGGGTTTTTCTTTTCTTTAGCAGAAAATAGTTCACTAGATGGGGCCAAAACCATGGAAGGGAGAGGTGTTATGGTGGTCTCAGGGTTTTGGGTGCTGCTGGCATGACCTTGCTCTGGGACAGAGCTGCTCCGGGATGGGGACACTGGCAAGGGGCAATGCAAATGCCTGGAATGATGGTGGCTTCTTGCCGTTGCTGACCATGTATGGTTTTCCTTGGTCCAGTCCATCCCCATGGTTTCCCAGCTGTAATGTTTGGTGACTCCCTGCGGTGTTGTCTGCATGGGAGTGTTGGGATGCAAGTTGCTGCACCAGCTGCGCGTCACCTACCTTGTCCCCTCCCTAGCTGATGCTGGTGGCATGGGTGGTTGTAAATCCTGGTGCCTGAGGGACTGGCCTGATGTCCTCTTCCTGTGCATCCATCTCACCAGAGGGCATCTGGCATGGCATCGGCTCACCCCCGAAACTATTCCTTATTCCAAAACTGTGCAGGGACTCCTGATCTGTTGATGCTTTGCTCATGACAATGGCAGCCTCAGCTGGGAGCAGCTCAGATCCCTTCCCTGGTGGCGCTCACCCCTGAGATCCTTCCTGCCCAGCCAGGAGGGGTGGGCTGGTGGGAGACATGAGCTGCTGGGTGTCACCCTCTCCGGTCCTGTCTGTTCTGGGAGCTCCCGCTGCCTTGGCTATTGTGTCCACCGTGCATGTGCAGTTGCTTGGGCAGCGATTCCCATGGAGGACATGTGCCGTCACAAGCTGGCAGCTCGTACCTAATGCCAGGTGACACTCTGAGCGGGGTGTCTGCTAGCCCAAGGCATTGCCAGCCAGGAGATAGACCCTGGAGAGCTGAGGAGGGGTAGTGCTGATGCTGCTGATGGGATGGACCTTGGCCTGGGGCACGTGCTGGTGCCAGATGCGATGTCACGGTAGGAATTAAGGGAAGGGCTGGCTCAGCCGCTGGTGTGATGCTTGCACGCTGCTCTGCACCAGCACGTCGGGCTGCCTCGGCCTGAGAGCTGCACCATGTCATACAGGCATCATCATCGCGTTGGGCACTGCTCCAGCGCATGGAGAAGCTCCAGTTAATGGGTGGATGAACTGACCAAATGATTTTTCCGTGTCAAGGCTGTGTTACATTGGGAAGTGAACATACAGCTTTGCCTTCCCAGGCAATTCCTGCAGGAGCAGCTCTGGCTGCGCTCCTCTCAACAGCCAAGAGCAAGTGTCTCTGGCTGCAGAGTGGGGATGGGCAGGATGGGATCTGCTGGTCCCCAGAAAAGAGGAGAAGGTGGAAAATGGCCTGGAGGAGGGGGCAGCAAGGGCAGAAGTGGCAGCAGTGTTGGAATTGCCTCTCCTGAAGCACGGTAATCGGCTCATGGCTTCTTCTCCCTGATCCTCTTACACCCCTCCCATTGCACATCTCTCCCCAGACGCAGCCGTGTGTGTTAGCAGAGATAAAAGCTCTCTTCCCACGCGGGGCTTTTCTTCCCCAGTGTGCTTAATCACGAGCCAGTGTGGCAAACAGCCTTCCTGGGAGATGCCCCGGGCTCAGCTCCTCGCTCTCTCTCCCTGCCTCCTGCCTTTTGCCTCTGCTCCCGCTTTCCCCCATGCCCCGGGGCTCCCCATACGCCCCTGCAGCCCGCGCAACCATCACGTGCCTCTGATAAATGAGCTTCATTTGCACCCAAAATTAATCACATTGTCACGCTGGCAGAGGATGAGGCAGCTGCGCCGAAATGCCTGAATCTCTGGCTAATTTATCACAGGGGCAGGGTGCAGAGCTGCTCCACAGTTCCCATTGCATTGGGGACATGCTCTGGAGAGGCGGCTGGTGCCGGGGACCTGCAAGGGCTGGGACCGAATGTCTCGGGAGGAGGTCTTCTCCTTCCCAGAGCTCAGGCGTTGATTTTCGACCAGGCAAACCTGGCAGGAGGTTGCTCACATCCAAGAGGGCTGATGCTGCTGGTGACAGCCTGACTCCTCTGAGCCACCTGGGAGCTGACATCCTCCTGCGCTGGAGGATGCTCAGGAACCTGGAACAGGAGATTAATGAGGAAAATGGATGCAAAGAAATTATTCCAGGACTTCCAAAACCAGGGTGTTTGCAGACGGTGGAAGCAGGAGGCGCCCAGCCAGGTTGATGTGTCCTGTTTGCTTAA
The DNA here is from genome assembly GCF_015220075.1 of Falco rusticolus. Classification (NCBI taxonomy): domain Eukaryota; kingdom Metazoa; phylum Chordata; class Aves; order Falconiformes; family Falconidae; genus Falco; species Falco rusticolus. The sequence goes on from NC_051193.1 coordinate 2,581,638, forward strand.
TTACTACAGCGCTGCTTGTCAGAGCAAAGCTTTCACCAGCTGTGTGCCTGCAGTGTGCCCGCAGCCTGCGATGGGCTGGCATTGACGTGGAGGATCAGCTCCAGGGCTGGGGGTGCTTGTCAGTGCCAGCTCCTGGTACAAGACATTTGGGGTGGGAGCCAGTTGTGGTGTTTGGTCCTGGTGTTGCACGCCTTTTTGGGATCCACATAATCTTGTTTGCTCGTTGCCAGCTGCTCGTCTCCATTTTAGTATGGGTTTGGCTGGGCAGACCCTCTTTTCCTAGGTCAATCCCTAGGGGAGACATGGGTTCCTCCAGTATATTCACTCTCACTTATCTTGTGGCAATTAATTACTGATTCCAGACCAGGCTCAGCTCTGGAGTGCTCATTAACTAATTGGACGCCTTCCAGCAAGTCCCAGCAGTCCCTCCACGACAGGAAAGTCGCGCGTTCCTTGTCTGCTCCCTGATTGCTTTGTCCCCCCGTAGTTGATGCAAGCACCTTGAAAGAGGTCTGCTGGGGCTGCTTTCCTGGAGCTTGCGGGGGGCTGCTGACAACACGACGAATGCTTGCTTTGGGATGCGAAGGAACAGACAGCAAAACAAAGTACCATGTAGATGCCCCATACGGTGACTGATGGCATGCTTCAGTGGGCTCTGAGCTGGTGGAAGAGGTTGGAAACCTGCTCTGCCCGCTGGTCTCTGAGGGTTTCACGATGACTCTGCAGATGTTGTCAGATGTGGGTTTTTTTTCACTGTGGCCCAGCAGAAATGCAGGGAAACTGTTGTACTTGGTGATCTGAGGCTCTGCGTTGCCCACGTTTTGCTGTCAGGGGAAGACCTGGTCCCATGCTTTTACAGAAAAGAGGCTTTTATCAATAAAAATTGAGCTGCTGGTGCTCCCAGCAGCTTGCCCAGACAAAACAGTAAATTGCTTTTTTTAGAACTTTAAATCTTAATTCGTAAGGGCATGGGCTCCCTTACACCAGCAGTAAGCTGGCTTTGAGATAAACCCAGCGTTTTGGGGAGGGAGAAAGGCTGTTCGGGATCTCCTTCTGACATGTGCCTGGGATGGCCCCACAGGGTCTCTGGCCAAGAGGCACCAGCAGTCGTGGGCAGCTGAGCCAGGGGATGGGAAGCTCAGTCTGAGCATCTCTGAGCCTTGCCTTCAGACCCTGCAGCCTGCGGGGCTGACCGCAGGGTTCTCCTCCCTCTTCGTCCAAATGCTTTAGAGTGGTTTTGGGGCTGTGCTTGTGACTCTGGTTTTGAGCTCTTGGGAGAGGCAGTTGTGTGCATGGCTGTGAGCAGGAGACATGCCTGACCTGATGTTCTTCCTTATTTTGACTCCCCCGGGGGCCCTGGGGTACGATGCAGCCTTTGGTCAATGCAGAGGAGGAATTACCACTCTCTTGGCTCAGCCATGTGCTCAGAGCAAGCCACTGCTGTGGGCAAAAGGGCTCCTGGGGTGCCACTGCCAACCTGGGTGACATGGGTGATGAGTCCTGGTGGTCAGTGTTGCTCAGCATCGCCGAGGACGCTTACTTCACCAGGCTGCCTTATTCCATTCATATTCTCTTATTTTTTTAAGTCAGGGCTACAGCCAAGGCTTCGTAGGCATCCCTTTGCCAAAACACGAGAGAGACTGGCTTGTGCCCCTGGTTGAGTGGAGGCGCTGGGGAGAAGCCAGGGAGCAGCTGAGATGTTATGTGGGGAGTTGGGGGTGCGTGGTGATGCCTGTGCAAGAAATGATTCAACAGCCTGGGAAATAACAGCTCAGGTTGCCAAAGCGCGTGTTGAGAGGGTGGCAGGCAGCGCGCCTCGGGAGTCTGACAGCAAAGAACAGCGATGTTGGGCGACTCCAAGAGATGCTTTTGGCTTGGGTTGTCTGAGATGGAAGAGTGAGGATCAGTCCCAGGTCTCACCGAAGTGGCTGGGCTGCTGCTGGTGCTGGGAGAGGGCAGGACCTGCTGCCGGAGCCTGGCCGGGGCAGCAGCTGGTGGCTCCGCTCAGTGTTTGCCGTCCCTTGGCTGGGAGGGAGCCTGGGTGCTGCTTGGGGAGCAGCGGAGTGAGGCATCCCTGGGAGCACATGAGATGCTCTGGGGATGTTGCGTCACCTTGGCAGAGGGAAGTGCTCATCCACCCAAAGAAAAGTCTTTTCCAGTCTCCAGCCACTGCCAGAGCTTGGGGAAAGCCAAGCAGCTATTTTGAAGTGCTTTACCACACTCTGCAGAGATTGCTGCGGAGGTGCCCAGGCCTTTTAAGACTCAGAGTTCAGTTTCCCTCCCTAGAAATTCAAATGAACTGTCTCTGCAGATGCCCATGTGGCAGCAGCTGGAGCAACACTCCAGGGCCTGCCGCGGCAGGGCTGATGCCAGTGAATTTGCCGCCTGCCTTTTCCCCGGTGCAAATAACTGTGCCGCAGATTACACCAGACTTAACTATCTGTTAACGGTGTTTTCTGCTCCTTCAATCTTTTATTAGTGCCAAGGAACTGGAAGTGTTTCTCTGGGTCTAGTCCGGCCCCGCAGCAGTGAATTGGGTGGCAGTGGGTGCTGTGGGTGGCGGGGGGGGCAGGGCAACGCTGCCCCGCAGAGCCTCGGGCTGCTGGCCGTGCCCTGGCCCGTGGCTCAGAGGAGCAGGGGGCACCACTGCATCCCTGTCAGCACCAGGAGATGGTGCTGAGCCCTTCCCCACAGGGCTTTGCAAGACAGCTGCAAGGCAGGTTCATGGCACCTCAAGTCCCTCTGTCTCTCTAAGATCCATGTGGATGCCATGGATTTCAGTGCTATCTTGCATTTTGCTCAGGCACAAATAACAGCATTGTGCCCAGCGATGCAAACCCCCTGCACCCCCGTTTTCGAGAGGGCTGTGCTGCAAAGCACCCGCCGGGTGCTCTGAGCTCTGCCCTTGGGGGTTCGGCACAGTTTGTGTTTCCTTGAGCCTCCATTTTCGGGCAGAGCTGGAAACACCAGCCTCCCAGGGAGGGCCGGTCCTGGCACGCTCCAAAGCCAGCTCAAGGGAGCTGGAATAACCTGATCTGACTCTGCAGAGCCTGGTTTCTAGTCCCTGTAATTAAACACCCAGCTGTTGAGATCTTTTATGTGTGTTCAAATTGAAATTTGGCAGGCTTATGGTAGCAGGGAGCAGGATGCGGTGACCAGGAAGATCTGTTGCACTCTTAAAGCAAACTCCATTATACCCCAGCCAGGATGGGCAGGGATCTGAGCACGCCAGAGATGCTTTTATGGGCTGAACTGATGAGATTGGGTGGGAAACTTTGCCGTGTTATTGCTGATACCCAGCCCATGGGTGAGGGTGAGAGGGGGCTTCCTCAGAGATGGGGTCTCCAGAAGCCAAAAGGAGTCCCCAGAGCCCCCTAAGGCATGTAGGAGCCACATGTTAGGCTGTGGTGTTGGAGGGAAGATATCTCCAGCTGCTGGAGATCTTCCAGGCAGTGCCTGAGCTGACCCTAAGTACAACTGCCTCATCCTGGCAGAGCTGGCAGGAGGAGATGGCAGCTCCTCTGAACCAAAACCCTTAACTCGAGATTTGTCCATCACTAGAGATGATGCACAAGAAGTAAACGTCACTTACCAGATTTATGGGGAAGATGCTTTGCCAGTCTCCTTTTTAAGGTTATACTAAAAATTAAACCACATTTTCCCCCAGGGGGGAGTGGCAGGCTGTCACCATAAAAAACGTCCCTGTGTGTTGTGGAGCAGCACACGTGTGTGCACGCAGTGTACGCAGGGATTGAAAGGCAGGGCAGCACAAAAGGCATTGCTCACGTGGCTGTTGAGCTGTGGAAAATCATTATTTTACACATATATTTTTATATGGCAGTTTCCTGCCTGCATAAAAGAAATCAGAGAGTTAACTCAGGCTCAGAACTGAGTTCCCAATATAAAAACCTGGAGCGTGACTTATTTATGCAACTGAAGCATAAACTCATTGGAGATGCAGGCAGGCGTGCTTGGCATGGCCTCCTGTTCCTGCTCAGGTACAGCAAGAAAGCATCCCGTCCTGGCAGGACCTGCGATTCCAGAACGACGTGGCACAGGCACCATCAGCTCGCGGGATGTGGTTGAGGTTAAGCAAGGGACCAGCTTTGCTTTGACTGACGACGTTCTCCCTTCCCACCCTGAGCGGTGGGGCAGCAGCTCAGGGTCTGGCTGTCCCCAGCCGCTCCCGTGCGGTGTGGCTGGATGGGGCCATGTGGCCTGGGGACGTTCATCAGCTCTGGCAGCAGTGCTAATGCGATTAAGGGCTTTTCTCGCCCTCCGCTCAGTGCTCATTAACATTTCCCTTCTAAGGCGTTTATGAACATCGCTTCATCTTGCTGCAGCTTTGGCTTGCGTCGAGCAGAGTGTGGGGGAAGGCTCCCCCGGGGCTGTGGGTGCTGCCCGGCTGGCGGTGGGGCAGCAGAGGGAGGGGATGTGGCTGGGGAGCTGCTGCGCTGCGCTGTGCAACGCCACCAGGCCCAATGCTTCCAGCAAGGAGTCCTACTTATACCGGGATTGGGAGCCTGGGGAAGGCAGATGCTCTGGTTGAGGGAGGGTGAGGCTGCCTAGCTGGTAGCCTGTAGCCTGCAAACGCAGACCTACAAACAGCTTCCCCGTGGTGTCACAACCCCATCCTCTGCGCAGGCAGGGAGAGAACCCAATTTTGGAAGCCTCCTTCCCAGCTCCTTCCAGGACCGGGAGAGATATTTTTATTTGGTCTTACAAGTAGGTCTGGAGAGATCTCCAAGCGGATGCTTCATAGCCTGCATGCAAATAAAACCCTCCCGTGCACACAAAGCCCTTTAGAGCAGCGAGCCCCAGGCTTTGCTCTGCTGTCTGTGCCCCTGTGCTCCCTTTTGGCCCCGTGTCCCTGCCTGGCTCTCCTGGGGATGCTGCAGCAGGCTGCCACAAGGGCTGACCTGTGCCTAGCAAAGTTCACTTGCAGAAGATGCTTCTAGACTTTCCATGGTGGATCCCAGATGGATGGGGCTGGTGGGGGGCTTTTCACTCTCAGGGAAAACCAGAATGGAAAAGTAAAAATAACTGTTTTAAATACAGCATTTCAAGAGAAATATCTAACTGCCACAAATGGGGCTCTTTGGGTCGTGTCCCACTGCTCAGCCGTGGTCCATCCTGTGGTCATGGGGCTGGTGGAGTCCATCTCCACCCAGGGAGGTGAGAGCATGTGGAAAATGTGGAGTAGGGGTGTGAGGTGTTTAGTTGAATTGGAGCCAAACTTTGTTGTCTTTTTAATCACCTGAAATATGTCAGTTTTTGTTGAGCCAAAGTAGAAGAGCGTGTTTGATTATTTTTTCTGAATATTTTATTTCTTCCACCAAGAAAAACTGAATTTCCCATGGAAATTGCATTTCCTGTTTAGAAACCGGCTGTGAACATGCCGCTTGGCACTACAGAAGGCTGCTTTTCCGGGGGCTAATACCTGAAGTTTGACTGATTTCAATATCTAGCAAGACGCATCCTCTGATTCAGCTTTTCCCTGCATCATTGGGGCTTTTGTGCTTTTCCTTTCTCCCATGTGGATCCTCCAGAGCCTCACAAGACCCGGGCTCCTGCTGCAACCTGGCTCAGCTGAGCTGAGGAAGGCCTCTCCTCTCTACCTGCCTGCCTATTTTCATGAAACCTCCAGATATTTAATATCTTTGAGATTTCCAGCTGTCACTCACATGCTGTTGAATTTGACTGCTGAGTCGGAGAGTAATTAGGGGAGACAGACAACACATGGAGCACGTGATTGCACAAACCTGATTTTCTTAAGGAAACCAGGACAAAAAAAATTAAAAAAAACCCCAACCTAAAAATCCCTCTTTTCAAATTTTTCACCTTGTTTTACCTGCAGGCGGCTGTTGACTGTGGCAGGCAGGGAGCGTGGGCTGCTCCGGGGTGGTGACACCCAACATTGGGTGCTGCCAGGGACAGGATGGGTGCTGCTGTCCCCGCAGTCCATGGGGACACGGCGCTGAGTGCTTGGCGCGATGACTTGGTCCTTCTGCCGTGACACTGGGTCTGCGTTAAAGAACTGGTGTGAGCATCTCCAGTGGTGCTGTGCAATTTTGGGGCAGACCTGTCAACTCAGAGCCATCCTTTATAAATAAAGGAGGTTTTAATGAAAACCACTAATAGTTAACAGCCTAGTGTACTGCACCTTAATGTGAGATATTAGCAAAACAGCAGAACATCCATTCAAGTACCTGTTAAAATACTGAATGGTGCTGCCATTGAAGGGACTCTGGCTGGCTGCTGGAGGTGCTGCCTCCAGCCCCGGGTCAGAGTCCTGCTCCAGAATGCGTTGGTGGGACAGGCGGTCTCAGCTGAAGCAGCCAGCAGTGGGTTTGCAGGTGATGCCTGATTGCTTCATGTAGGCTGTGTGCCCCATCTTGCCGTTTGCCCAGGGGCATCACTGTCTGGGGCGAAGGGTGGGCAGGGATGGGCCGCAGGAGCTACTGAGCCTGTTTCTGCCTCCAGAGGAAGCGCAAGAGATGCTGAGCATGTGGTGCTGCCTCATGCTGCAGGCAGCAGGCGGGAGGAGGAGGAGAGCTGCCCATGGAGACTGAAGCTCCTGGCTGACTCGCTGCCCTCCAAGGTCCGGCTCAGCTCTGGGATGCTCGACGAAACCCAGACCCAGACCGCTGCCTGCCTGCACCTGCTTTTATTCCCCTTTCCCACTCCTTTCTCTCCCTGCTGGCGGGCTGCCCAGAGATAGGCTTTTTATGCTGGTGGGTTTTATTTTTTTTTTGGTCTTTTTCAATGAAAATAAATCTTTTATCTGTTGACTATGAGACAGTGCTGGAAACAAAGTCCTACAAATCTCTGGGTTTTTTATTACCACCTTCATCTCCCAGGTTGCCTGTTTGCAGCTTGGTCTGTGGAGTCGGTGGCTAGGATGAAGCTTAACCCCGAGTGGTCCGTGCTGGAGGCAGGGATGCAGGGATGGGGCCGTGGGGGCCCTGCCATCCCTATGGCACGAGATGCTGTCTCCGCTTGCCTTGCAGGGAGTGTAATAGGGAAGGGGAAGCGTGTCGATGGGGGGAGGCAGACATACAGCAAGGAAAACCAACTCATTTTGCTTAATTATAACTGACTGTGACAGCCCGCATCTTTAGTTTGAAAAGTATCTGTGAGGTGCGGGTTGCTTCTCTCAAACAGGATAATTATGTTAATTAAAATGCTTTCTTTATAGCAGTTCTGATTAATAAAAACAGTTCCAGTGCTCTCTTTAAACACGCTAACCTTCTGTTGTGCAGGAAAACTGGCTTTTCTCAGCAATTTATGACTTTTAAAACAGATTACAGTGGGACAGCCTGCTGCTTTCACGCAGTAACGCTTCCTCCCCGGGGGAGAGCAAGGCAGCCCACGACCGCAGCGCCCTGCTCTCGGGGAACAGACGGGGGAGAGCGCTTGGGCAGCAACGCCAGAGCAGGCAGCAACATGTGCCCGTGTGGGAGCTGCGGGTGGGAGGCGTCGGGGAGCTCTGCGAGAGTGCCAGGGAATAAAAATACCACTTATTTCTCTAATTGCTGTTTATTTCCTCTGCAAAGTATTGGGATAATTAACAAGCGCCCAATTAAGAAAAAATTGTGTGTAGGGGAAAACCAGGTATGGGTGCCAAGAGAGATGGGTTTGTGCCAGAGCGTGGCGAGGAGCGGGGGTGGTGGTCCCTCTCGCTGACCACCTGTGGGATGGAGCACCCGGTGCTTCCCCAGCTTCTCACCAGAGACCTTTACCAAGACAATGGTTTTGCTTCTGGGGGTTTTAAAGTTTAGGAGCTTGCATGACTCTTGGTGTTCGGCTGGTTGATGTTTTGTCTCTTGGCTGGTTTCTTGGTTCTTGAAAAGGTTTATTTCTTGCATGTGCAGGTTCAACCCCCCTAAGCATAGTCTGATGTGAGTTTGGAGAGTGGCTGAGCATCTGCCACCCTCCTGTGAAGTGGTGACAAGCCAGGAGGGCTTGGTATTGCTGCAGGTAACTCTGAAAATACTGTGAACAGGCAGCCTGGTGGATCACTTGTTGCTCGTGAGGAGGGTAGGACTGCCACACACTTGTCCCCAGATGCCAGTCCCCAGTCAGCTGCATATTCTCACTGTGGCAAGGAGGTTTTGTGTCCTTCCCTTCCTCCCTTTTCCTTCCCCCACGCCTTTCCCCTGGCTTGGTGTCCTTGCTGGCAGGTGGTGCCTTACCCTGGGCCAGATGCTGAAGCAACATGTGAAGCAGTTCTCAGCTCCCACTTACACATCCTGAGTCCAGCAAGGGGCTGTTATGCAGGGGTAGTGATTTCCATCAGGTCCCTTCCCTCCCTCTATGCCCAGGAGGGGACCAGCACCTCCAGCAGCCGATCCCCAGGCTCTGGCACCGCTGCCGAGTGCTCTCCTTTGGTGGGTGCTTTGGGAGGGCTGGTACCATCCTGCTGCCTCGCAGGCAAATGGCCAGAGGGGCTCAGAGGAGTTCTGGGTCCTTTCAGCCTTGCTCTTGTAGAAGAGGAGGAAAATGAGTGCTGTCTGGTTCTGTGAAATACTGCAGGCGAGAAACCACCTTTGCCCCAAGAGATGACAGCATTTGTTTGCCATCCAGCTGTGACCCCTGGTGCAGAGCAGGGTGGCTTGGTGACTTCACTGGGTTTGCTCGACCCGGGTGAACTGCTGGCGGGCGTGGGGAGAGGGGCTGCACTAAAGCTCCCGAGTCAGCACCCCATGACACATGCGCTGGAAAGCAGCCATGTGGTAAGATTTTTGTACTCTAAACCCCTTCACATGGCTGCTGCTGGCTATGCCTCCCCCCACATGTGCCGTGAGCCTCTGGGTGTTGAAACCTCACCTGGGCACCCAGCGAGGCTTGGCGGAGCTCACTCCCCTCCCCCAGCTGGAAGGACCCGCCAGCCCCACGGCTGATGGACTTTTATTCCTTGTTTGTCACCACTTCTGTCCCTTCCATCCCTCCTGTCCTTCCCAGCCCTGCTCCCCCTCTTTTGCCATGTTTGAAGTCTTTTGGGAAAGGCTGGTTGGGGAGAAGCGCTGGGTATAACCCCTGCCACGGGCTTTAGGGTTTCATCTATGGGCAGGGATGGAGGCAGGCTTCCAGTGTGCAGCAGGGCAACTCTGCCCTCCGGTGTGTTCGCACCCTGCAGAGCTGGGTGAGCAGGGCAGTCGTACAGTGAAGCCACCGAGAGCTTCCCTGCAGGTTACCCCCCCGTGCCTGGGGGCCACAGCCGCCCCTGCCCACCCCAGCAGGGCTCCAGCCCCCCAACACAGCCCTTTCGCTGCCCCACAGGCTCGGCTGGGGCTGGCTCTGCTCTGCTCCTCTCCTCGCTGCCCCGTTTACCTCTGCTATATTTACATGTCTATTTTATGATTTCAATTTTTAATGCTTTTGCTCTTTGAAGATGCTTAATGCTTTGGAGTGGAACATTTTCTTCTGAGTCCTGAGTGCCAGTTGAGGACACACCAATAAATCAACTAATAACTGGAACCTCATTTTCTGCTCCTGTGGCTGCGAGTTAACTCTCCCTGTGCTGCCTCGGCTCTCCTGGTGCCTCCCCATCTCCCTGGGCAGGACCTGGCTCCCGCAGGCAGGATGGGCTCTGTCACTGTGCCTGGGTGCCAGGCAGGTGTTGCTTGTGCTGGGTGTACACAGCATCTGCATGCTGCTGTGCCGGCTCTGAACATCCCTTGGCTGGGCGGTGTCAAGCCTCTGGGGTTCCCATGCTGGGCTGTTTCTTAAGTGATGGTTTCCAGCTGCTACGTTCTTCCCGCTGCCGTCATCACCATCCCTAATGCCCTGTCGCTGGATGGCCAGCAGAGCTGCAGAGATTAGCAAGGCTGCCTGTGGAGAAGCGGGGGACATGGTGGATGGGTCTGGCAGGTCACTGAGCAAGACCCAGCCTGTTCCCAAACCCTCGGCAACTCCTCAGACTGGAACAGCCAAGTGCCAGCTTCGTGGCTTTGCGATGCCGCCAAATCCAGACCCTCTAGCTGAGCTCTGCAGGAATGACATCCAGAGAAAGCCTCTTCCCTGCTGCTTGCACAGGTGCTCCAGAGCCTGGCAACTTGTGGCAGAACTGGAGGAATCCCTCAGGAAGGCATCCCATCTCTGTTTCACTGGCAGCTGGAGCAGATGAATCTCCAGCGCAGGAGAACGTGCTCTGTGCTACGAGTCTAACAGAAAGTGGCAGATCTTGGGTAAATCTTCTTTCCAGCTCTTCACCCTAGCCCATAAGGGATGAAGAGTTTCCACACTGCTGCCTTCATTTGTCCAACTCTATTTACTGTTCTCATTCATATCAATACCATCTAATACTTTAAAGAAGCATCTGCTTTTACCGTCTCCTGTAGCAGCGAGTGCTGCAGGTTGCTCGCAGGGCATCCGTGCTTCCCCTCCACGCTTGCAGACCTGCGTGCTTGAAGATTCAGGTGCTACCCCTGCTCTCCAGATACCTTCCCCGAGACAGGCTGCCGGGTTTACCTTGCTGTAGTACTTTATTGCTTGTTGAATTATGAAAGCGCTGCTTGCATCACCTGGCAGGCAGCCACGGCGCTGCCTCTCAGCTGCTCTTTAACTTCTGACTCAAAGGTGGTGACTGCATTAGCCTCTGCTCCTCTACATTTGGAGCCGGGCTGTGTCTGTGGGCTGCGCTGATGTGGCGTGGCCCGAGCAGTGCCGAAAGGCACGTGCTGGGCAGGGGTGCAGGCAGGGTGGACCCCCGAGCCAGCAGGACATGGGGGCTGAGACACTGTGTGTGAGCCCCACGGGCAGGGGGGCTCGGCACCCCCATGCCCTGGTTCCCTGCCAGTGGTGGCAGAGGCACCCCTGTCTCTCCGCACCCTGACACCAACCCGGTGCCTTTGGCACTGCTGCCCCGGTGGGGAGAGCTGGGCTTCGCGAGGCTCCACGGCTGCCTAACAAAGTGCTGGAGCATCGTTAAATGGTCCCTGGGACGGGCACATCTCCCCTGGTACCATTCCACCACTGCAGAAATACAGAGCCGTACAGTAATAACACGAGGCCATGGCTATGCTATTCCCCCAATGTGGGTTTTTGTTTGTTTGTTTTTTAAACAAGCTTCTCTTTAGTGCTGTGATTTTTTGCTCCCGGGGGCTGGAGCCCTGCAAATACATCTGGCTCTCTGCAGGGGCTGGGGCTCGGCTGCAGGTGCCTGGTGGCAGCAGGGGACTGGGCTCAGCCAAGGTTTGATTCTCACTTTTGCTGTCAGAAGTGATTTGTCCCCAGGGAGCCCTCCCAGTGTTTGGCTTGGAGCAGCCTGGCCCCTGGCCAGCTCGGTTTTGGCAAGTCAGGAGTGCCCAGGGCTGGCTGGCAGAGCTGCTCCAGTGCCTGGCTAATGGCCCAGGCTGCCCATCGCCATCTCCATCACTCCCAGTGAGCGCTGGGGAGAGGATGGGGAAGGGAACAGGGCCCTTCTCCTTTCAGCCTCGTGCTCGATTGCGCTCCAATGGCCCACGTTGTGTTTATCCATAATTATAATGGGGTGACATGGTTACAGTTTCCAAACCCATATGCAAATGCTTAATAACCCGGGGGAAAGTTTTCCTGCTCATTAAGCGGTTCAGGCAGGAGCTGTTCCACCTCTACCCCTTCCTCTGGTCCTGCGCAAGCCAAGTGTGAGGAAGCATCTCAAAGCCGCAGCCTGGTCCACTCTCTGCTGGGGACCTGACACTGGAGGGACCACCACCTCCATCCCCTGCATCTTTGGTCAGGCAGATCTGTGCACCTGCACTCTGGAAATCCGGGAAATCCAGGTTATCAGGGGTAAAATTTTCCAATGGAAAATGCATTTTTTTTTTAATCAGGCTACAGGACCAGTGTGTAGCCATAAAGCAAACATTCAGGTGTGAGCGTACTGAAGCAAATTGTTCTGGCTTCTGTCTGTTGACAGTGTCCAGGAAATTCAAATGTATCTCTTTGATTTGACATGTTTTGACTTTTATGTTTTAATTTAATATCCAGGTTATATTTAACTTTTTATTATGGTTCGTATTTGAGAAATGAAATACCTTTTGCCTTACTGCAGCAAAATGCCTGAATGCTTCCCGGCAAAATGCAAAGGCTTGGGTTTTTCCTGAGTCCTGTTCTGTGGGTGATTTTGATTCATTGAGTTCAGTGCAAAACAAAACTTTTCATTTAGGAAACTCGCACAGACCAGATAGTGGAGTTCCTGACAAATTCACAGCTTTTTGGTTGCGTGCACCCTGCAAAGGGGCACCTGAGCCCTGGAGCAGGTTCGGGGGTCTGGGGAAGCCACGTGTGCCCTAGTGGTGTTTAGAGGTGCTGCTGAGATAACACAGAGAAAGATTCATGGCTTTGATCTGACTGCCTGTGGATGGAGGTGCCTTTGGAGGACCGTGTCCTGCACTGGTGTGGGTACGTTGCTGGAGAGGGTGCCTGGGAGGTGGTGGCACATCCCTCTGGTAAGATGCCATGCAAGGCATCCCTTTTCCCTGCCCTGGGGCTGTCAGACCCCTCTGCTCCTGCTGCGACCCTCACAGGACTGGGGGTGCCACAAATCAAAGCCACCTTTGCACCCCCAGCGGACCCACGCTTGAGCAAAAGGAAAGCAGAGCTGCAAGCTGAGCTCGGGGCAACTGAAACGCTGCTGCTGGTGGTGCCTGTTGGCTGCTTGCTTGCGTGTGCATGTGAGCACGTGCGTGTGTTTGTGCACGCATGTAGGGATAAAGCCGCTTGCCAGGCAACTTTTTTAAAAAACAAATGACAGCTTGTTTGTTGCTAGGACTGCAGGGCTGCCTGGCAGAGGCTCCATACCAGAGCTTTGTTTGGAAGATGCTGCCAGCAAATAGCCAAATGCATTTGTATGGTATCAGTCGACAGCATGTTCCTGCCTCCAACTCTGTTAGGGGTGGTGGTGGAAAAAATCACTGATATATGTGTTTCAGCACCAATTATCCAAGCCTCATTTGCTCTAGACTCACAAGACCAAGTCCCATGACATCTATTAATTGCATTAAAAATCTCTCATTATCCTAAATCTCTCATTATCCTAAATCTCCAGGATGGAGAGTTAGAGTTGCTCAGGCCCAGGATTTCGGGAGGGCACGTGCATGTGACAGCATGGGGTGGAGGATGCTCCGTGGTCACAGCAGGGCATGCGCAGCCACCGCTGCCAGCAGGGCCTGAGCCCTTTCAGGCTGGCACCAGCGGTGCGTTTCTCCCAAGCCTCTGCCCCCCGTTTATTCATAGCTGGGTTGTACTTTATACGTGGCCGATCCGTCAGGCAGGATGTGACGGTTGGGCTCGGGGTGGCTCAGCGGTGCCGCTCCCCACAGCCCTTGCGGTGTTGGGCAGCGCGATGCGAGCGCTGCTACTGGTGCTCCGCACCACACGCTGCCAAGCACGAGCCGCTTGCCTCCTCTTTGCCAAATACTTATTGTTCCTGCTTTGAACTTCTGCAAAGCGAGGTTTGCCAAGGCTCCAACATGAATCATTAATTAATTCCTGGAGGGTTGGTTTTTTTGTGGTTTTTTTTTGGTGGTGTTTTGCTTTGATAATTGAAAATGGAGAGGGAGGCACCATAGGTGCAGGAGAGCAGAGGTGTGTTCCGAGTCGTTTCACCATCCCTGATCAGGAGGGTGCTGTGGGTGGCCCTCTTGCCCTGCTCCTTGGGCCGGGCTGTAATTGCTGCCAAATGCTGTCAGCATCCAGCCCCCTGCCCTCAGCCTCTGCCCTCATCCTGCCTGCTGGTCTCCGTGCAAGAAAACATACCCACCTCTGGCTGTGAGCACCCTTCTCCCCTTGTCCTCCTCCTCCTGCACCCTGTGGCATAGCAGGGTCTCCTCTGGCCTCTGCGGTGCCAGGGGTGCCCCTTGCCCAGCATCTCGCTCAACGCAGGAGCCCCGAGGCTGAGCAGTGGTGGGGAATTGCTTTGCTTTCTTTGGAAGCGTTGCTCCCTGCGGGGGTCTCTGGCAGTGCTGGTGGAGGCAGAAAGCGCAGCAGGGCACCAAGAAAAGACTTGGAAAGGAAAAGGACAGAAAGATCTCATTAAAAGAGAAAAATACATTTGCATTTATTGGGGCAGCCGTGGGATTGTGGGCAGTAAGGTCTTGCCCGGAGGCTGAAAACCCAACTTCTTGTATGCCACATGCTCCAGCCCCCACCGTCGGGATGGCTCCCGCTGCACTCTCCGCAGCGCCCGCGTTGGACTGGGGACCCCCCGGTGTGTCGGTCTCCTGGTGCTGAGGAGGGGGACCGGCCTCGGCGGCGGGCAGTGGGAGGGCAGGACAGCATGCCCTGTGCCCGCGGCCCAGCGCGTTTATGATAACGCCCAGCACCCTGAGCCTCTGGGAGCTCTTGCCATTTTCACTGTCTTGCTGGTTTAATAACTTGTTCCTTATTGACATTTTTATTCCGAACACAGGGAAAATGCCAGGACAGTAATTGCAGTACATGTAAAGCGAGGCACTCTGCCATATCCTCCAGATTATCTCCTTCCCCCTTGCCCCAGCTCGGAAGGCCCTGGTGGAAACGAGTGGGCTGGAGGGTGGGATACAGGGACCCATGCATGCCGTGGCGGGGTGGGATGTGGGCACCATCCACTCCTCCATGGTGACTCGCAGGGCAGCGGTAGGGCTGGGAGTAACACCAGGTCTAATTGCTGTGCTAACAGCTAGACCCGCTGCCTCCAGGAACACTTACATCTGCAGATAGCTTGTGGTTTTTAATACCATCAGAAATCCCTCTTGCTCTCATGTTTACCAGCATGCAATCACAACCCCTTGATGTCTGCATAACAGCCTTCCATCTCCTGGTTCCCTGCAAAGAGTGACAGAGCTATAACAATCTGGAAAGAGGCAAACAAGAAGCAAAACCCCACTGGAATCCAGGGAAAAATCTGTGTCCTGCAGGATGTAAATACAAAATAGAAATGCTCTTCCCTCCCTCCACCCCCAAAATATTCGATAAGCAGATAATGTAGGAAGAGTGTAAATTTGCAAGGACACAGTAGCCACCTTTTTCATGCAATAAGCCAGAAAATGTTTGCTGCATGAGCAGAGCAGAAGCTGTAATGTAAAATGATAGTGCTGGGGAGCCATCTGCTTATTGACTGAAGTCTGGAGCATGGGCTTTCTGCTACAGTGTCTTACATGGATGTGTGTGCATGCGTGTGTGCCAGGGATGCATACTGAAGGCAGACTGACTGCGTGATCCCTGGTGCCCAGGGGGCCGTTTGCTCGTGCCTGGGCACACGAGCATGTGCAAGCTTGCAGGTAGGGCCGTCCTGTGCAGCACGGCACAGCCCGCTCAGTGGAGGCACCGATGTGCTTTGGCAGCCTGTCCATGCCCTGCGTGCTTGTGCAGCCTCCCTGTCCGCGCTTGGCTCTTTCTCTTGTCATCCTGACACGTTTCTCCTCCAGCCTTCCTCAACCAGCCAAGCCTCTGAGCCCGACCAGTGTTTGTTGTCACCTTCTGTGATCTGATTGTTAACAAGAAAGCGCTGTGGTTTTCCTAAATTGCCCTGTCACTCACAGCGAGTGAGGGACACTATCCGTGCGTGGCGCTGGGGCTGGTGCAGAGCTGCAGGCTCTGGGAGAGCTGCTTTCCCCGGCGTTCGGGTGTTTGTATGGGTGGGCTGCACTTCGCCAGGGCTCCCGATTTAGCTTGGAGAAACCTTGGGCTGTTGTTGGGTTACGCTGGGCCAGGCTGTGGGGTGCTGGCTGGAGAGGAGGGGGGGCTGGTGAGGGCAGGCACAGGGGATACAGCCGGGGGGTCTCCTCCCCTCACCCCCTGCAACTCACAGCCCTGGTTTTCAAAGCAGGGTGGTAGTAAAGCAAACCTGCAGCAAACAAGCAGACCCATAAGCTTTGGGGCTCTTAGGATGACTTTGCAGCAGTGTACGGTGAGAGGGAGATTACAGTGGCACAGCACCGGCGTGTTGGAGGGCTCAGCGCAGACCTTTCATGGATTTGCATCTGATGAGAGCCGCATGCATCCCGGGCTCCTCCCGCTAAAGCCTCTGAGCCACACCAGCACACGGTTGCCTCTAGTTAAGTGGGGGATTATGCATGTATGAATGGCTGGCATTGAACTCCTAAAGTCTTGAAATCAAATTCTGCCCTGCAGAACGGCGGCACCGCTCCTGCTGAGGTCAGGGGGATTTGTGGCTGCTTGTAAGAGAGCCAAATCTGTCTTTTCTTCCCCTGCTGAAGGTTGTGCCACAGTGCCCTCAGCATCTGGCTAATCCAGCTGGTGCCCTTCACCCATAGGCAGACCCCCGCGTCTCCGGGGCCATGCGGAGCCCCGTGCCGGTGTCCCATGTCACACCACAGGAGCAGCAGGGACCCGGGCTGCCGCATGCGTCCGTGCACCCATCAATGCGACAGCCTGGCTGCAAGAAATCAGCCTGCAAGTCTCCGACACAGTGAATTTGGTCTGTAGTGTTGCATGCCTTTGTTTTGATGACAGGAGTGGTGAAATAACACCCATGGGACAGAAGGGATACCAAAATTAGGATATTGCCCTTTGGAATTATTTCACAGTCAATGTAGCCTTCCTGTCCTCCTGGTGATATTTTACCCAGACATTGCTCAAAGGATCACTGTCTTATATTAATCCATTTCTGTTGATGCACCGAATAAAATGCTGTATTCCCCCTAGCACTCCCGCTGTCCGTTTTGTTTCCAAGCGGCAAGCTGCCACCGTCCACGGGCAGCCGTGTTTGTCTGCTGCCATGAATTATGACTGGCAATTGCAGAGCAGGAACGGGGTACGGATCCATTCAGTCTTCGCTCTCTCCCGAGCTGCTGTTGTATTATTGATAACCCAGCACTGAGTGATTATTACTTATATAAATTTATTTTAATTTCTTATGATTGCTGCTGTGATTAAATTATGTGCCAGGTTGTATGTATCCTGGCAGTGATTAGGTGCTACAAGCTGTGGCAGAGTTGACGTACAGGGCCTGGCTTAGTGAGACTGACAGATGAGGCACAGCTGGTTTGCCCCACGCAGGATCTCGGCACGTGCATTGTTTGATCGCAGTTCCGTGGGGCTGGGTCCTGGCCCTGAGCTCAGTGCGCTGCAATGGTTTTGGGTGTGCGAACGTGGCGTATTTCCCAGCAGAGCTGTATCCCAGTAGCACATGGCAGGTCCCGATGGGAATTGGCTCGGCTCAGTTGCCGTTGGCAGACCTGCAGGGTTGTCCCCGTGCCCTGGGATTGCGGGGTCCAAGCTGGGCATGGTGAGTGGCTTCGCTTGGGTGGCCGGAACCAAATCCAAACTGTTCTATCGCGGCTTGTTTCCAACCTGTCCGATCTTCCGTAGAATGATGAACTTTGGGCTGGACTTGTAAAGGTATTCAGGCACCTAAAGATAGAGAGAGAAGCTGAGAAAGATTAGGTGTCTCTGCCCTCTCCCTCTGCCCCTTACACACCCATCCGCATTTTAAATGTCTTTCAATATCTGGCTATTGGGGCCAGGTAAAGCTAATTCTATGAGTAATTCTGTTGATTTAGTTACTCCGGTAAACATTGACAGAATCAGCCCCCCCCCCCCTCCGTTACTCAATAAAAAACACTTCCCAGCAGAAAATACAAACAAATCACTCTTCATATCATAACATTTTAAAATAAAAATATCAATAAGGAGCTAAGTCAAAACTGCATTTTAGATTCAACAGATTATTCAGCAGAAAACGCGAGAACAATGAAGCTCCTCTGAGTATGATAATAAGCACACACAGACGTATTGCTTTTTCAGATCACAAAATCTCAATACCCGAGATCAGTAGAAAACTAAGTAGAAAATGCTTTTTATAGGATTCAAATTCCAATTAAATTAGAGCAGATTATTCAACAAGAAAGCCTACAAAATGAAGTCTCAGTTTATGTATTGGAAAGCAAAATGCAAATATGTTGCTTTCCAGCTCACAGGTTTTCAAACCAAAAGACAAACTTACTTTAAGTAAAAATTATTTCATTCAAATTCTGAGGGAATCGACTCAAGTAACTGATCCTCAACTGAATTATTCAGCTTTTTTATCAACAGACTTATTTCTTCTCTCTTTGTTCTTAATTTGCCTATTCATAAATTCTACCGCTTTGTCAGTCAAAAGAAATACTTTCCAGTAGCTTTGACAAAGCAAAAATTAGCAGGGAAGAGAACTGGCACGTAAATGCTTCACTGCAAAATACTTCCTTGCAACGTAAGATATTTTTCTCTTCCTGGAGCTTTAACACCAGCAGAATCGATGTGATCATCCCAGCTACCCCCCCACCCCCCATGCAGTGCCCACCACAGGGCTTCCACCGAGGCTTTGGGATCCCCAAAGGGGTTTTGGGGCTTTCTGAGGTCCCCAGGCTGGCTCTGCGGTGGCTGGTTTGCACACAGGGTCCACGCTGGTTTGGGTGGGGGGTCCCGGTGCCACCGCTCCACCTGGGGTCCCCACTGGCACCTGCAGGGGAGCAGCTTGGCTTTTAGCAATGCTGCTTCGTGCTGGAAGGTGCAGCAGGGCCGAGGGACGTGCTCTCGGGGGCAGCTCTGCGCCTCCCTTTCCTCTGCTCCTGCACAGCGGTGCCTTCCCCAGCCTGCGTCGCCTGGCTCTGACTGGGAGCCACTGGATCTCATTAAGGGAGCTTGTGTGGGTCGTGGGTGTTTCCAGGGGAAATACCGGTGATCATAAATCTTTCCTTTTGATCTCCAAACATCAGTCTCTGCTGATCTAAAGATGACTCAAAGGTTACAGTAAGAGTTTGAGTCAGAGAGGTAGAACCAGATGAAAATCTTAGTTCTGTAATTCTATTAGGCATCGGGAAATATTTTAACAGGGGGCTTAAATATATCTTTAAACACAGAACTTAAAAAGAAGGAAGGGATTTGTTCAACTGACACACCGGAGGAATTGTAGGACCTTAGAAACAATTTGTAAAGCCTCATTAAATAGGAGAAGGCTCTGTGAACCCGTCCAGCTTTCCCGAAGAACTTTGAACCTTCCTCCTCCGCCGGTCTGCAGCCGCTTGCCGCCGTAACCTGCCTACAGGCACCGCAAGCCACCCAGCTGCATCTTGGGACCCTGGGAGCGTGATGTGGGGTGGTGAACGCAGTCAGGGTTGGGGTCCCTCCTTGTCATCGCTTCTGATTTTCCCGGTTTCTCCAGGCGCTAGGCGGGCCGTGAGGCTGGTGTTAGTGGAAGGAGTGGAAAGGGCAGTGGATGCCTGGGGTTTGGGGTGGGATGTTGGGGGTGAGATGTGGTCATCTTTCTGCTCTGGAATTGTTACCTCGTGTCTCTGTTGCAAAATGTCTTCTTGTCCTCATCTCCTTGGTTTGAGACGCCAAAGAGAAACTGTGACGCTGTTGCCGTTTTCCCTTCCCTGGAGAGCAGGCTGGGGAGGACCCAGAGGGGCTGCAGGGGGTGGCGGTGGCTGCCAGAGAAGCACTAACAGGGGGTGACAGCTTGGACTCGCCATCCTGACGCCCTGCCATGGCGTGCTGTGGTCGGGGCACGCTCTGTGGGCTGCTCATGGGGAGGTGTCACCCAGGCCTGGCCGGCCCCACCGCTCAGCATGCTGCACAGTTTTGCCTCCTGGGATGTGAGAGGGACGCTGGAGATTTTGGCAGCACCCCAGAGAGCAGCTGGGGGGTTTTGGCACCCGGGAGGCTATTGAAGATGGCTTATGTGTTTGAGAGCCACTTGGATACATCCGTGCTGAGAAGGGAAGGTCCCTCCACCTTTCTTCTCCATCGTTTCTTGTGTGGGGGTGAGGGTTCCTCACCCTTTGGTGCTCCAGCTGCGAGTGAGACTCCCTGTGCAAGGAGCCTTGGGAATGTCACCCCTTGGGCACAGCTCCAGGCCTCTCCTAGCAGTTTCCCAGCCTTGTGACGATGTTTTCCAGTGGGCTGGCAAGGCGACCTTGCCCTGCTGTGCCGTGGGGACCTCAGGGTGTGTGGTGGGGAACAGAGCCAGCGGTGATGCTTCTCTCATGGCGCAAGCAGACCTTGCAGTCACTGCTGCTGTGTAACACTGTCTTTGTGCTGCCCAAGGCTTGTTCTGTCTGGTGGCAGAGCTGCACGGGAGCATCCAAGACTAACAAATTCCCTGGGGAGAAGAATGTGGATTTGGGGGAGAAAGGCTCTCATCACCCTCCTTCCAGGTGTTAATGGCCAGCTGACATGGGGAGGTTGGCAGCAGAATGAAACCCCAACCTATATCCTTTTCCCGGCGTGAGCTGTGCTTTCTGCCTGGGGGGGGAACTGTCACAGGTGCCACCGGGCAGAGGGGCTGAGGTCCCCCCAGTGTGTGGCTCAGCGATGCTTTGTCAGACCCTCAGAGCCGACTGAGCCAGTGGCTTTTAGGTCCTGCCTTGGACACAGCAAGGACGCAACTCAACTTTTGCTGGAAGGGAGGGACAAAGCACAGGGCAGGGGCTGCCCATGCTCTGGGGGAGCTGGGCAGGCAGAGACAGAGAGGGAGGGAGAAGAAAAGGGAGGGGAGATAAACAGAGAGGGATGCAGGGTGGCAGAGGGCTGTTCCCTCCATCTCATTTCCCATTAAGGTGATTTGAAGAGCCCACAGTTTCCCCTCCTTGTAAACGGTAACAGCTTTCTGCAGAGCTCTCTGCTCTACCAGGAGGGAATGAGAAAGCAATGTCAAATACATGTTTGAAATGTCAACAGAAGGGCCCTGCAAGATTGACTGCAGTCTCGTGAAATATTTAATTCTTTCTCTCCCTATGAAGAGAGACGTTATTCTGGATGAAAGATTTATGCAGGGGGAGGAGGGCAAGGAAGGAGGGAAGAGAGAGGGGGAAGGAGCGTGCTGGGGGAAGGAGAGGACCGGCTGGCTCCCCCTCTCACTGCTACCCCTAACGGGGTGCCCGTTCGATCTGCCTGCCTATTACTCATTGCTGGAAATGTTGGATGTTGCTTCATTATCTCAGCCTCATTTATTCCTATCAGCATCTTTTCCCTTTCTGCTGCCTTTATCTTCGCCCAGATGTCTATCGCAAAGTGCGTGCCCACCTGCACACCAGCCGCGGAGCCCCAGACTGCCCTGGCACAGCCACCCCAAAGCGCAGGTACCAGGTGCTGGGGACACGAGTGACAACGCGGGGCCCTGGGTGGCACATCCGCGGAGAAGCTGTCAATGCCAGATGGTGGCAGAGGGGTGTCCTATTGATCGGGATGCCCTTTTTCCAGGCCTGCAGGTTTTATGCTGCCCGATGGAGAAGTCTTGCTTTCCCATGTCGGGTGCCAGTGTGTGATGCTGCAGATCTGGGGGGACACAAGCGCAGCCCGCGGGGCTGAGGGGGACGAGGAGGGCAGAGGAAGCATTCCCCTCATCCACTCCCTGCCTAGCACTGTCACCTGCTCTGTGCCCAAAGGCTTGCTGCCTGTTCACCTCCTTGGGGTTCGTTCATTGCACGGAGCCCGTGAACAGCCAGAGAGAGGGATCCCGTCCCCTTGGCAGCTTGCGCTGTAACCTGCCTCCTGCCCTGTGTGCCACCAGCTCCCTACGGTGGTGGCTGAGCCGATGGGTCTTCCTGGCTCGCCCCGGGTGGCAGGGCTGGCACCGGGACGGGGAGTGCGGTGGGTGGCTGCGGCCGTGCTCACCCGGAACCTCCCGGGCAGTGGAGCTTAGCGGAGGCCGCTGGCATCTGTTGTAATGTCAATAACCCAGCTGAGGTCGTGTTAGTGAGACCAGCGGCGGAGAAAGCATCTCCCTGCCCCTGCAGTTCTTCAGATAGAAAAGAAACCAGTTCCCACCAGCAACAGGAACAGAGACGTAAAATTCCAACAGCAGTAAAAAAAAAAATATCTCAAAAAAAACCCCAGCCCTTTTGATTGCACTGAATAGGGTTTTTTTAAAAATAATTTCAAAACATTTTGATAGTTGCTTTTCATTTCTAGTTCTTTTTGCAAAACTATAAATTACCTTAGATTTATTAACCTAAAAAATGATTTTCTTTCATTTCAAATGTGTCAAAAATGGGACATTTTGACCTTCTGAGCCTTTTTCCAGAATTTTTGTGAAATGGGTAATTTGTCACAATTGATCCTTTTTTGGGAGGCTTTGAATTTCAACAAACTGGTATTTACTGATGAAAACACATTTGGTTGACAAATTCCCAAAGCAGCTCTATTCAGGCAGTGGCTGTGATTTCGGGTTTCCAGAGCAGAGCGGAGAAAAGTTTTGGTGTGTGATTAGGGGCTTTCGCACCCCGGGTGGGGACACGTCCTGAGAGCGGGTGCATCTCGGGCAGCTGCAGCCCTCTGCGCCCACCTAGCGCAGGTCCAAGGCAGAGACCTGGAGCTGAAAAGGGCAGTAGTGTCCCCTCTGGAGTCCCCTGGGCCACCCGTGTCCCCCCCGTGCTCTGCGTAGCTGGCTCCGTGCAGGGCAGAGCAGCTGAGAAACCTGTGGCTCCCCTGGCACCTCCCGCTGAAACCACACGCGCTGGCATCATGGCATCCAAGCTGATGCACTCGCTGCAGCGTTAAACCTTGATAAATGCCTTTAATATTTAATTGGTCTTTAAAAAACATAAATAGGCAGGATATTGAATGCCACTCCTCAGGCGGAATAAGGCAAGGAATGTATGTTACCCAGCGACTGGTGGCGTCATCCATTTCGTGTGGTTTGAAACCAAGGGCTTGGGAAATGTTTCTGTTTCTTCTGCAAGCTGACAGGCGCAGGAAGCACCAGTGCCAGGGAGAGCCCCTTCCCTTCCCCCCCCCGCCCCACAGCCCCGTGCAGCAATCGCATCCGCTCAGGATTTGCCTGCAAATTCCCACCTCCAGCTGTGCCAGGTTCTCCAAGGACTTCAGCTCCAGCCCCACACATCCTGGTGTGAGTCCATCCCTTGGAAAGATGATTCCACTGCCCCACTGGGTCACGAGATCACGACCCAGAGCTTAGGCCTGGCTTTTGCTAAGGGCAGGTTATGGGCTATAAAGCAGATGTATGGGCAGATTACCCTTGGGAAAACTAAAACAAACGAACAAAAAAGCCCCGACTCAAACATCTTCTGAGGTTCACAGGAAGTTCAACTGATGTGCTGAGGGAAAAATTAGGTTTATTAGGGAAGCTGGGGTTCAGTCATTCCCTGCTAACCACCCAAGCCAGCAATCTTCGCAGAGGAGGTGGGAGTAATGCAAAGAGCATCCTCCCCTGCCATCACCAGCAGCCTCGTCCGACTCCTTCAGCACTGCCAGCAAAAGTGGTGGGTGAACCTCTACGCATCTAAAGGCTGATTTTTCAATCAGATGAGCACTTAAGCCTCCCAGAGTTCAGGTACTTGTCTCTCTGCTGCCACTCCTGCCTCTTCAGCATGAAGAAGTGGGCTGGAGATCCCAAGAGAACAAGCTTTGCTATGAAGTTGCTAGTGCCTGGGGCTCACGGGTTGGGGGTGGCACTAAAATATCCACTCTTTGAGCTTGGCTCCCGGTTGTTCAGCCACAGCAGTGTCTCAGCCACCGTCAGCTTCTTCTAAATACAGAGAAATGCTGCAGGCCCTCGGCAGCAGCACCGGGGAGCTGCTGCTAAACGCACAGGAATAATGATCCCGCTGCTGGGCAGCCCTGGAAGAGCAGAGATGTCGGGAGGGAGTGGAAGCAGCAGCAGCAGCAGCAGCAATAATAAACAAGGAGTGATCTGGTGGGGAAAGGCTTGATCTGAGGGCTGGGTGACAGGTCTGCCGGGGCTTTTCCTGAGAGAGGGACCTGGGACTCATTGGAGGGAAGAGGCAGGAGCAGCTTACACTCACCCGCACAGCATTCAACCCACCGCAGCCGTGCGGTTGTGCGCAGCGGGGAGATCCCTGTGCGGGCAAAGCCTTCTGCTCTTCCTCTCTCCAGATGGAGCAGGCGGGGGTGGCATGCAAGTCTGGATCAGGCAGATCTCGCAGCCGTGCCGTGCTGTGCAGGCAGTCCCTGCCTGCCCTCTCCCTGCTGCCTGCCCGGCACCGAGCCGGCTGCCACCCTGCGCCCACTGGCAGAGCGGTGTTTCCCACCCGGACCAGGAGCGGTGTCCTGTGGGACCCACTACACACATGCTAGTCCTTCTCTCAAGCAGCTCCTCAAAACCCACCCAAAGCAACATGGAAGAAGCCACTGCAGTCCTGCAGGAGCTGGCAGCGTCCAACTCTCTGCCTTTTGTTTTCTCTCTTTTCTTCCCTCCTTCCTTCACTTTTACTGTCCGTCCTCTGCAGAACCAAAACATTTTGGAGACTCTGCACTCTGTGCTAGCCTATTATTCACAGAACCTCCTATCTCCCTGCTTCAGGATGCTGCCTGGATCCGACCAATTACCAGCTCCCTTGATGTATAACACCATAAAACCCTTAACCTCATTATAGAAAATTTCTTTTGAATGGCCTTTAAAAACCATCTCATTACACAGGAAGAACTGTAATTACCTTTAACAAGACAGAGATATTGTGTGAGCGAGTGTGTTTGGGCTGTCAAAACAGCAGCAGTGGGAGTTCATCTCCAGCCAGTTTCACCACAAGGGCAAACACCTTGTAATTCCCCCCTGTGCCCCGCTCTTCATCCCAGCCCTCCTCCTGCCCCTCACTCCTCCCTTCTCCACACTTTTGCCAGGCAAACACGATGCCTTGCTTGGCTCTGCTTTCCAGATAAAGCCCATCTTCCCCAGATCTCGTCTCTTAACGATCCTGGTGTGAGCAAAGGTCTTGCTAAGCCCGTCCCTGCTCTGGGATCACACGTGGCTGATGCTGTCCCGGGGCCGCTGGGTCCCTGGGCTGAGCGTTGGGCTTGGCCAAGCAGAGCCAAGAAGGAGGTGACAATGTGGCTCCTGGGACTTGCCATTACCACGGCCTTGTGGTGCTGGGGCTGCAGGGATGACACCTCTCCTAAGCAAGGCCACCTGGGCTGAACGGGGAGGGCTGAGTGCCAGTTTGCCTTCGCTGCCTTCCAGGAAAGTAGAAAAATGGCTTTTTGTAGGGCAAAACTGCTGTCTCTGCTCCTTCCAGCTTTGGCTTCTGTTGACCTGGAGGGCAGGGGTCTGCCCCAGCAGCCCGTCGGGATTTGGCTCTTCGCTGCCGTGTTACAGCTCATCCTCGGAGGGGGACCGGAGGGGTTAAGTTGTTTTCCTTTCTTCGTGCATGTGACTCAAAAGAAGATATTTTTTTCCAAACAAAAAATTTTCCATCCCATCTGTCACTAATGTCAATGCACTCCTTTGCCCAGATCCAGTTTTTTAAAAAAAAACACCAAAAAATCTAACATTATTTTAGAAAAATCTCAGCACACGTTGCCAGGGCTGTGATATATTCCATTTCTCAGAAAGTAGCTGTTGCAGTTTTTAACCCTTTGTGTTCATCCCGAGGAGCTCTGCAGCCCTCGCCGAGCGGCTCTGCCCTTCCTCCCTGCTCTCCCCTGTGGTGTTTCTGGCTGTTGCCTCTTTATTTCTGTCCTTTATTATTCCCACCACCGGGCTGGGGTCTTTTTTGGGTGTGTTTTTATATTGGCAAAAGACAAGCTTATTGAGTGCCATTTAGCCGTTTCCAACATGCCCGCCCCGGTAGCCCTGGCCACGCTCACTCTGGCAGTATGTATTGATAAAGAGCATTTACTGCGCATCTCCCTGGTTTTGAACATTTATGAGCCGATGAAAGGCTAGGGGCTGGATCCGTGGGGCAGCCGAGTCCCCCACCACGGCATACAAGCAAGCACAGGCAGAGCCCTTCTCCTTGCAGCAGCCACCCCCACTTCTCCCTGTGCAGCCTCTTGGCACTGATCGCATTGGTGGTACTGGGAAATGGCACGAAAACCGTTATGGGGACTGGGGCAGCTGCCCCCCCATGCCTCAGGGCTGCCCAGAGGCAGCACAGCCCATCCAACAGCCCCTGGCCTGAGTGGCTTTGCCCAGGGGCACAGGGACCCCCTCAGCAGGCAGGCTGCTCTATCACTTTGCTTGGCCATGCTGCCCAAACATGGTTGTCACCTACCATATGAAGGGGAGGGTGGCCGTTGGGAGCCCAGCTGACGTGAGTCAAGCTAATTGCTTAAGGGCCTTAATTGTGCTAAGCACCCGCACCTGGAGCCTGCACCTGACTGTCTCCAAGGGAGCCGGGGTATTTAAGCTCTGGGCTGGCCCCCTCACGCCTTCCTTGAGCTTCAGTGGGGGTGGAGGTGTCTCCTTTTGCTCCAGCCTGGGCTGCCTGTGGGACCCCTGGACCTGGTTTGTTGCTGTTGATGGACCTGGCTGCAGCACCCACCTGTGCCTGCTGTGTTTGGAGCCATGGGCTCGTGCCTCATCGTAGAGAGCACCTTCTGCTCCTGGCTTGCCTTCCCCGAAAGAGCAGCCAGCCCTTGCTGGCAGGAGACGTGCTTCTGAAGCCGCCTGGTGAGTTTTGACCCCATGGTAGAGGGCTGACAGCTCTGGGAAAGCACTGGCTGTCCTACCACCTCCTGGGTAGGCTCCAGCACGTGTCTGAAGTTGGGCTTTCTCAATGTGTTGTGCTCGTGACTGGGCATGCTGAGGACCAGCGTGGCGAGCCCAGCTGGGGTGGTGTGTGTTATCCACCGGTGGTCCTGCTCAGGATCTGTGGCCTTGCTGAAGGCAGGGCTCACAGTGCCCTCCTGGGGCTGGGGCCCATATGTGGGGTGAAGGCTGACTCCTGGGGCTCAGCCTCGCCTCTGGGGCATGCAGAGGGGGTGCCAGGCCCTTAGGAAGGGGGTGGCATGCTTTTCCTTCATGTGAAGGTGGCTGGGCTGGACTGTGGCTGATCAAAAGGCTGTGAGCGAAGCAGCTGTGCTGTTTGTGTGCTGCCCCTGCCCACCTTGCAGCCTGCTAGCAGGGATGACATCCCTTTGCTCCCCCGAATGCCTCGGGGGAGGCCTGGGCTCCGGACAGTCTCCTCTGGCATCTACTAGAGATGCGTGGTAATCGGCTTGGGTAGCTACCCTCCCTATCCCAGTGTGCCAGAGACTCTGGGAAATGTTCTTGGTCCTCTCCCTGCTGGCAGCACCTGAGAAGGAGCCGTGGGGCTCGGTTGTGCCAGCTGTGACCGCTTCTGCAGCCTGCCCCTCTGCTGGCTCTGTGGGGTAGGAGCACAGCCCTGCCTTGTGCTCCCTTGCAAGTACGTACTTATTTATTGCAAATACATGTACCAAGCCCCAGCCACGGGCAGGTCCTCTTGCCGCTACAGTCGCTCTGGCTGGGAGCGGGTGTGTGTGGGCTGCAGGTCCCTGCCACCCCAGGGTGGGGGCTGTACCTTGGGGGAGTCCCTGAGAAACAGGTCCTGGTGTGCAGGGAGCATTCCCGTCCCACTGTAACTGCCCTCCCGAGAGCTGCTTCACTCGGCCTCATGTCTCTGACCTTTTCGGTGTTGTGCAGCGGCGCTGGCTGCTGGGGCTGCCTGTGGCTCCACACTGCCTAATGAGCCTGTGGGGATCAAGGGGAAACGGGCAGCCAATAAAAATACAGAATATTGAAAAGGTCAGGGCCGTTTGGCGTGACACAGTAACTCACAAAAGTTGTTGGGCACTGCATCACTCCCTGCCACCCCTGGTTGTTGGCCAGGTGCAGGGGCTGTGGCTGGCTTGCGTGGTGTGGGGTAAGGACATGCAGCTGTGCCCTGGGGCACTGGGGAGCTCTGCAGGCGTGCCAGTACCTCTGATGTCATGTGTTGGTTGCACCTCTGCAAGCTGTCCTGGAGAAATCCTCCTCCAGAAGGAGTCTTCAGAAAGTGGGCTTCCATTGATGCGGAGGGGTTGATGCCCCTGGGGCTGGGGAGTTGCTAACTTGCAGCAGGCTCCTGCTGCGATGCCAGCGGCAGGGAGCTGGGCAGACAGCTACCTGGGTGAGGTTGTCTCAGTGTTGTGCTCTGGATCTGTGCCCTGGGTGACACAGCAGTGGTGGCAGGGACCACAGACCTCCTGGAGAGTGCTGGCCCCGCTGGCTGCAAGGGGCTCTGACTCATCCTGATGGCCAGCAGGTGAGGGTGCGGGGTCAGATGTGCACCGGGCTGCTCTGTGCTCCTCTCCTGCTTGCCAATAAGGGCAAAGCTCTCATGCAAAGCTGTGCTGATTTAGCAAATCTGTCCTTCCTAAGGGCAGGGGGAAAACGTGCATCCAAAAGTTCTCAAACTCTTTCCACTTCTCCAGCACTGGTGCAGGGGGGAGCCCTCCACTTCTGCCTCTGAACTCTTCTAGTTCTCCACCTCTGTCCCAGCACATCTGTCTGCTTCTCCTCTGCCCCAGGCTGCTGGGGATCTCACCTTTCCAGCTAAGGTGCATTTAATGGTCCTTTGTGGTGGCAGGTCCAGTAATCTTGCCATATGCCTGGCTATGGAAACATGCTGTAGGCCTGCCAAGTGCTGGGAGCAGAGGGAGAAAAAGGTCTTCCAAAACCCACTTATTTCATGCCACCAAAATTGTCATGACAATTTTACTTCTGAAGGCTCCACATCAGCCCTGTGCCATGGTGATGGTTATCGGAAAGTATCAAACAGCACTTTGTGCATTTCCCTTTCCTGTGGGCAAAAGACATTTGGAAACGACAATTCATTGAGTTTAGGAGTGAAAGTTAAGTGCTGGAAGTGAAAACAAAGGAGCGGGGTGAAACTGCAGGTCAGTGCCAGGCAGGCAGCTGCCAGGGCTGTGCACTGGCACAGCAGCAGGTCTCGCCCTGGATGCTGCATCCCTCATCTGGATGCTGATTTCTCTGCAGACTCTATGCCTGATGGTTGGGGTTTGCCCAAGTTTCTGGCAGAGAGGACTCTTTTATGCTGCTTTGGGTAAATGCAATGGCTGGATTATCCCTTTGGCTCCCCGGAGCCAAGCTCCTGCATGCCCAGCCCTCACGTGCACCCTCACCGCGGCTGTGGGCACGGTGGATGTCTGCCCAGTCTGGTGCTTTTTACAGCCCTGGGCTTTGCTATTTCAGGTCTTCATGTGGTGTCCTGGGGACAGTCTTTTGTGTGACATGCATTTCAGTAAATATGTAATGTGTTGTTTTAGGGCTTTATTGCTTTTATGCAGCACTAATGTAATGCTATTTAGAGAGCTCTGGCATGCCTATTAGCAGCTGAAGTGGAGTGAAGGAAGGATGCTCTTCCTCTCCAAGCCCATCACCTTCGCCTCTTGATGCTCTCAGCCATGATGTAGTGGCCTAAAGGAGACAACTAGTCTTTGTTATCACTTAGTGAAGATCAGTCAATGGGATCATTAAAGTGACTATGGATTGGTCTTGTTTTTAAAAGGAATCTAAAATATTTGGCCAAAGTCCCATTGGAGCATTTTCAGCTTTTGCAAAAGCCTTCTGCTAGAGGACTTGTTTCTAGTGTTCCTACCAGAATCACATTCTCAGGTTTGGTGTGACCTCCATGCGGAATTGCAGGTGCTGGTAAGGGCTTTAGCCAGTCTAGAAGATCTCCCCAGCATCCTGCCCTGGCCATGTGTCACAGCCCCCTAGCAGCTTGGTGGGGCTGTCAGGCCGTAGCTGTGTGTCAGATAAGGTTGGAAACACTTTCCTCCCTCGGGTTCCCCTGATTCAGGGGAGGACTTGGCTCGTGTTCCTAACTGCGCCCAAATCTGCTTCTTCCAGGCTCTTCCTGGGGCAGGGGTGCCGTCCTGAGAGCAGAGCCTGCTCTGTGGTGAGCCTTGTGCCCCGTCCCACACTGCTGCATTGATGTGCTCAAGCTTACGGGTGCTCCCAGCAGGTTGTTAAACTGTGTTATTCTGGACTGGCTCTTCAGCACCTTGCTGGTTTCGGCCCCTAGCAGTTAATAATTGTAATACCTAATTTTAGTATAATGGCACTCATTCAGTCTGCAGTTCCCAGAACGTGTAAGTGACATAAATTAATATTACGCAGAAAAAGTCAAACTTCTGGTGCAAGATCAATAGATCATAATTTGGTGACATTTGAAAATACATCTTATTAGCAGTTCATATTTTGGCACTTTTCATATATTCCCATGCACCTCCCTCCCTGCTGTCCTGGGGAGCTGCTGTGCGTGTGGTTGCTGATGGCATCAGAAGTTCTGTGAAATAGCATCGCCTGTGCTGGGTGCCACTTTGTGGCTTTTATCTTGTGGAAAATAAATACCCTGATGGAGAGCTGGAAGCACTGTCGGTCGCTGCGGTGCAGTGTCCAGGAGCCATTAGCATCTTGCAGCTGTAATGAGCAGGGCTTTTTTCTGAGCTGGGTCAGGGCACCTGAACCCCCCAGCAGGCACCTTGGCGTTGTGTGGTGCTGGTGTGGCCAGCCTTAGCGGAAAGGGGAGACTGGGAGAGCGAGGGGAGCCTGTGGCCCTGCCCTGTCTGAGGGGAGGACAGGTGCGTTGGAAGGACAGCCCAGGGCCAGCCTGTGTGACCTGGGCTGTGCTGCTGGGTGGGCGAGCAGAGGCTTTGTGGCCTCATGGCACAAACCAGCACCTCTTACCGGCATTCCTGAGGAAAGGTAATGCGTGTCCTTGCCTTGCGGGGATCCTTCTCAGCCCCAGCGTATGGGGATCTTGGCCCTTTTGACAGCTTGAATTGACTTCCCCAAGGACAGGGCTCAAGGCAGAGGCTGAGCCTGTCGTGGCTCTGGGCCGGGGTCTCCTGTGCTCACCGCCTCCTTTTCCCATGTGCAGCGGGTGGTGCTGAGCTGATTTGTCTGCATGAGTCAGACTCTTTGGCAGCGAGTTCAGAGCGGAGTTTTTCAGCCAGCCGTAATCATCTCTCTTCAGGGCACGCACACGCATGTGCACACACTTCTCCCCTCACATGTCTTGCTCTGTTTTCTCCACCTTAGAGGGAAGCTAATCTCCTCCACAGCCCTCGCCCATCAGAGCAGATTAGAGCAGCTCTTGGTTCCTCCTGCATTGTGGAGGAATTGCCAGGATCAGAGGTTTGGATCGTAGCTGCCAGGGGGATGATCCCTCTTTTGGTAAGCCTGGATGAGAAAGGTGGTGTGCAGTTATTCTGTATTTGCAGAGTGTGTTAGAGAAGATGCACTTTCCTCTGGTCCCCAGAGTCACCAGGAGCTGTGCTGAGTTTTGCTCAAATGGAAGATGCTTGTGTACACTTCTGTAAGCAATGAAGTGACTCAGGTTGCCCACTCAGTCTTCTCTTTCCACAGACTGTTCCCAAAGTACCTCTGGATGTGTCTGAAGCATCCTAAATAAGACCTGGGCGCGCTGTGCTCTGAGGTGGAGGCTGTACTGAGCTGCTCAGAAAAAATAGGCCATTGCTTTTCTCACGCAGCCAGGCATTTAAAGAGCCTGTGCGGGAGGAGTGTGGGCATGTGGCTAAATCAGAAGTGAGGAGCTGTCCCCTCCTTTGGCACCTCACCTGCCTTGCATGAAATGGGATGTTGGGAAGCCAGGCTGCGGACTGGCTGCCTTTTTTTGATGGCTTTCTTGGTGGCACTGGCTCAGTGCAGTGCTCCTGCCATCCAGCTGAAATTGCTGGGGAGAAGCGGCTTACTCTTTGCTTTGCCTTTCTGGCTAGGATTTCCAAAATGGCTCAGTTCTTTTTTTTTTTGCATCTGCTCCCAGAAAAGTCAATGGCAAAACTTGCTTGCCTGAAGTGAGGTTGGGTAATTGACCTCGCAGGAATCCCTGCCTTGCTCCCCTGATCGTTTCTCCAGCCAGATGCCCAGGCAAAGCATCTATCTCTGTCTTCCAACCTGAGATGCTCTCTCTTCACTAATTAAATGAGGAATATCATCTCTTTATATTTCTGTCAGCTGATTTCAAATTAGAAAGGGGCCTATAGGACCAAGAAGAACCTTATCCTCCCTTTGGGGATCTCCTTCCTTTTTATTCAAGTTTTTTTTGTGGACTGATAATTCCATCTTAAGGTCTCCTGTGATACTGCGGTAACCCTTGGATGCTATTCAAGTGCATCCTGGCCCCCGGCGTGTGCTCATTGCCTCCTAATTGCTCTAAATAAGTTGGGAATTATGAAATTAAAGTGCCATTGATATCAGGCAGCCCTGGCACACTGCAGTTACAGACATGTGAGGGAAGTGGACAGATGGGGAGATGTTAGGATAATATGTATTAAATGCAGATTTTACCCTGTTTGGGATCCCCATCTAAGCACGGTTCAACTTCTCAGCACAGCAATTTTGGCAGCTTCAAAGTTGGTGCCCCAGCTGAGCATTTGGCAGGGGTTGGTTACGTACAGGACATCAAACTGAATGACCTCCCTCTGTTCCCCAGAGATTCCTGGATACTGTACTCTGCAGGGGCAAGGACAAGGACGTGCAAAATAACCCTGAGGCCACACAGTGTCCCTGGTCTGTAAATCCTGGGTTGCCAGTCCTTGGGGCAGTGTGGTCAAACAGAATCAAGTAGATGTGGGCTGTTGGGGCTGTGCTGGCTCATCAGACAGGCAGGGCTTGTCCTTTAGGTCATTCCCTCAATCTGTAATGGGCTGACAGCTGAGTTTTGGGTGCTGGTGTTGAACCCAGAAGAGAGTGAGCGGGGTGTCTTTCTACCCTGGCATGTAGGAAAGCTGGCCCGAATCCCCAGTGTGCCTGGGAGCAGCACCCCAGCTCCTGGCCATCCTGGGAATGTGGGGGACAGCACTGTGGGGCAGTGGTAAGGAGGGTATGGGAGGTGGTGGGGCTGGGAGCTGCCCAGGGGAGAGGCTGGGATCTGCTTGGCGTCATTCAGAAGCTGCTCTTACGGTCTGATCACCTGGAAATGCTGCTGCCTTTAGTTTCCTTTGCTCTGAAAGAAAAGAAACTTTATTTTTAGCATACGCAGTCAAAGGGGAAGAAGATGTCTTGTTCTTGGCTGGCAGTGTTACTGTGTCCTGTAGGAGCAGAGGGCCTGGGTAGGTTTTGAATGCAGGTCCTAAGCAAAGGCAGTTTTGTGACAATGTTCCCAGCCAGAATAGATGCATCTCATAACCCATGGCATGAAACTCCCCCAAGCCATGGGGCGTGCAGACCAGCAGTTCAGCGCTCATCCCCATGAATGAGTATTGCATCCCGGATCCTGCAGCAAGAGCTGCCCAGGTGTGGTAACACAATGCTCAAGTGCATCTTGGCCAAAGCTCCTCACTTCTGGAGCCTGCAGGGGGTGGCTGGTCCCAGAGCTGCAGGTGAGGATGAGCTTCATCAGTCTGCAAGTGCTTGTGTCACCTTACAGGTGTGTCCAGTTCTGTGACTGCAGTTAATAGTTTTCTGAAGATGGATGGCAAGTACAGCACAGCAGTTTTTTTCTTTCCAAAAAAATGCCAATCATTTTAATCACTTGCCTAAGATTTGGGTCAAGTCCAGCCACCTGGCTTTGGATAATAACTCTCCCAAGCCTTCTTGAGCTAGTCTTGTGAAGCATCGGTGTTATCAGGACACTTGAAATGGATGGGAGGTGCACAGACATGGCAGCCAGCTGGTCTGCAGGATGGATGGCTGGTTGGAAAGTTACATTTGCTCAGCCTGAGCCAATTCTATTCCTGTAACTGGCCTTGGCTGTGACTTCGGCTTCCCCATGGCTCATCTGATGCTCACCCTGTGACATGCTCGCCTGGGGGCCTGTTGTGCAGGCTTTGGGTTGCAATGGCAGGATCCCTTGCTCAGGGCAGCCCTCCAGGCTCAGGGCTGATCTTCTGAAGGAGTTCAAGACCTCTGCATTCCACCTGTTGCACATACAAAGGAGACAATTTGTGACCCACTGGTCTGACCTGCTCCACAGCAGAAGCCAGAAATTGTCCCCCGTGTATGCCTTTGTCAAGTGCAGTACCTCTGAGTGCATTCAAGCATGAGGTTCCCAAAGACATGGGAGCTGCAGGATCTTGGCTCTGCTGGCCGGCAGGAGAGGTCTCTGTGAACCTGCAGAGGAGCAGCCATCTGTTCCTAGCTGGGGGATTTGGAGCAATCCTTTGAGTAAGGGTGCTCCCGGAGTGCCTGGGCTGGCTGGTGCTGCTGGCACCCTGCTCTGCCGGGGGCTGCACAGGGTGCAGCAGTCTGTCTGCATGAGGGACCATGGATGCTGTCCTGGGCTGGTCCCAGTGACGGAGGGTTCAAATCTCTCTAAAACATGGCACCTCCAGGCAAACAGCTCATCCTGCAGGAGGGGATTACAGCGGCTGTGAAATCCTACAGGCAGGGAACACCTGGGGGTTGGGTGGTAGTTCACAGAGTTAACTTTCTCAAAAGGATCTACAAGCTGCAGGGCTGTGACTGTGGTGCCATTTGTGCTTCCCAGTGTGTAAGTGGGCCAGCCTCCCTGGTGCCCAGCACCTGGCGGTGCGGCAGCCCTGTTCAGGGACACCCTCCCACCCATCGCTGCCATTCCCTCTGCTTGGGTAGAAATGCCGCCTCCAGTCGCAGCCCTTGCACGGTTGTGCTCATAACCCAGCGCACTGAATTATTGACGAAAGCCGGCGTGCATGCTGCTTGGCACGGCGCACCACGACCTTGAGATCCCCTCTCAGTGTACCCTCCTGCCTTTGTGCTGGCTGGAGCAGACTTAATCCTTTCTCCTCATCTCGTGTGCATGTTAGCTCATTCCTGCTCTCACCTTGCCTTCCTCCGCTTCCCCTTTGGGCTTGGTGCCTTGGGCTGGGGTAGGTCGGTGCCAGCTCCCACCAAGAGCCAGCCCCTTCTCTGCACGGCTGAACACAGCACGGTACATCCCTGGACCTGCAAGGGAAAGGTCCTGGTGCCACCCCTCAGCGAATGAGCCGGGCACTGCCACAGCACTGGGGAAGGGGGAGTGCGGGGCACGGCTGGCTCACCCGTGCAGGCACGCTGGGTTTTGGCCGGGGCTAGGTTGGCTGTTCTTGCTGGGCGAGGAGGAGGAGGAAGGAGCAGTGCTGGGTGGAAAGCCCTGGTGAGCTGGGCTTGGCATGGCTGCGGGAGGAGGAAGGGGGGCAGTGCCGGTGCCCCCAGGAGGGGCCGCAGGAGCTGTCACCCCATATGACCCCCTTTTTGGCAGCTGCAGCCAGCCTGGCTATCAAGGGCAGGGTAAAAGGGTGAGTGGCCACCAGGGCTTGTTCAGCCACTAGGAGCTGGTTGATGCTCGAGACAGCTGCCTTGCTGGTCTGCGCTGTGCGGTGCTGGGGCAAGGCTTGGTCTGGGGGAGCCTCATTTCTGAGGAGCAGATCCCGTGGGTTTGCTCCACCTGAGTGCTGTCCCAGCGGTACAGTTTGGCACACCAGGACTCTGCAAATGGGACCAAACATCAGTATCCCGTGGGCTTTGCCTCCCCTCCGAACAGGGCAGGTCTCGGAGACCCAGGCTGGCACTGAGCAGAGCAGGTTGTTACTGGTACCCAGTTAGCCCAGGTGCCCAGAGGTGTCCTGGCATTGCCCAGCAGGGCTGTGGGTGGAAGGATGGACTTGTTTTTCTGTCTTGATCCCTTGTGGCTGAGGTTTCATGGAGCATTTCACCCAGAGGTGAAGTCACTCAGCGTGGCCACCTTTAGCAGCTGCTTCTCTGCATTGTGGGTTGTAAATGTCCCCTTAATTTAGTGCCTGCAGTGCACTAAAGCAGCAACCTTAGCACAGCCTCTGCATAATAACTGAAGATGCTCTAGATCCTTTGCTCGGACACAAACCTGATCTTGACTGCTGTAGCCCCAGTGAGTGATGTCTCCCTTACCCTGGGTGCCTCTGCCCCATCCCAGCTGTTTGCTGCAGCCAGGTCTGCTCCTGGCGATGACAGGAGGAGCTGGTACCTCTGCATTTGGGATGAGGGCAGGAGTGGACCGGGAATGGCAGGGGGATCCTGCCCCTGGGGTCAGACCATGCAGCACAGCTCCCTGTATGGCTCCGGGGTCCTGCCCCATCCCTGCAGTGAAGCACCATGCTGCTCCTTGCTCCAGACTGCTGCCCTGCCTCACCACTGCGCCTTCCCACGCTCACTTTTGAAAGATAACGCCCTGTTACTTAGCCTAATACAGCCAGGTGCTCAGTCCAGGCAGGAATGCACACACTTCCTAAAGGTTTCATTTCTTTTGACTGAACTTAGTAGTGAAAGGTGGTTTTTCTCCTTCGCAGAAAAGAATAATAGCTCTGACCTTGAGGAGAGAAATGATGACGGTTCAGAGTTTTCCTCCTTTTTTTGTTGCTATTTTTCTTGCAAAATATTCAAGTTGAGAGGGATTTTTTGCTTAAACAATTTATGCCTAGTGGATAGATTTATTCCATTCAGCTGCCAGCCACAAGAAAGCCCCATTATTCCCTGTGGCATGGCTTTTTTTCCTCAATACTCATAAATACTCTTTGCTAAATCTGAGTTTCTCCTCCTTGCGAAGGTGAGGGACCAGGTATTCCTGCCCCATTCCTGATGCTGGATGTGCCTCCTTGTAGCCACCTCTCCCCCTTTGCTGGCCTAACCCATGGGAACCCGAGCGGTGCTCAGGACCTGCCCCTAAATCTCCCTCTGTCTCCCCACACTTATCCCATTCTGTTCCCTCATTATTTCTGTCTCATGGGGATAAAGGCTGTATAAAAATAGTTTTTTTGGAATGTCCTGACACGGAGAGATGCTTTGTAGGCAGCCCTTCCAAATCCCACCTGGCCACTACTTCCCATGCCTCTGCTCCCAGCCAACACCCTGCTTCCCAGCTTTTAGCAGGAACCAGGCAAATACTGGATTTCCAGGCTGCCTGGGTGGTTTAGCATCATTCCTTCAAGGGAGGAGGGGAAAGATTGAAGGTTCAGTTTGGTTCTGAATGATTTATTTGAGCAAATGTGACAGAAATGCAAAGTGAGTGTTTGGGCTTGACAGCAGAGTTTGTTTGGATAGGAGGTAAAAAAAAAAGAAGAGGAGATACTTAAAATGAAAAGTGGGCTCAGAGGGAGGAAAAAAGGGAGACATCGCAACTGGCTGTTTTTAATGCTGACTGATCACTTAATACTCTCTTTTGAAACACCGTTCTGTGCGACAAGGCACATTTGCCAGGGCTGGGATTGCTGTGGCCGTGTAGCTCACTGGTGAGTTTGGCTGTGCTACCTCCAGAGCCGGCATGGCACCACCTGCGTGCCAGCCCCTTGCACCACCGGTGCCTGCCTCTGTTTCCCTTCCCCTGTCTGCAGCCCGTCCCTGAGGTTTGGGGAGCTCCAGCTGTCTCGCCCCATCCTTAGCAGGGTGGGTTGATGCAGGGCTCCCTTGCTCCCAGAGATGCTGCTGCAGCTCCCTTGCTCAAGAGATTTAATTGAGGTTTGGACTGAGATCTCCAAACTCAGGCTCACTGCTGCAATGAGACATAGCATCCCTTCCCTTACAGGAGGCTCGCTGGCTCTCTCTCTCGCTCTGGTGCTTTTGATTTCTTTAGAGCTCAGATTTTCAGGCTCCTCACTTCTCTGCTAGTGCAGTGTTATAGGAACAGATGGGCTGTTTCCGATTGCTGCCCCCTGAACTTGGGAGGAGGTTTGAGTTTGGAGCAAGTCTGCCTCTTGTTCCATGTGACTCCCTGCAGCAGATTCCTGCCTGTGGGCAGCCAGGTCTGCCCTGCCCCTGTGGACACGGAGCCTCCTACGGAGGACCCAGCAAACACCCCTCTCTGTGCCGAGGAGAACTCTCTGGAGTAAGAATTTTCTCTCTTAGCAGATAAATCTGTCTCATTGTTACCTTAGTAGCAATGGCTGAGCATCATCTTATGGGTTGATGCTGTTGAGATGCTTAGTCTAAGCTTCATCTAATCCTCTTTCATCTAGCAATCGGGCTAGTGATCTCGCAGAAACAGGTCTTCTGACACCAGCCTCAGCGTTTTGTGGTGCGTGCTGGTGCTGGAAGGGTAATGCTCCCGAAGTGCCTCAGCGCTGCTGCCCCTGAACTGAGCCAGAGGCAAAAGAGAAAAAACGAGCCCAAGTTTCTAACCTGAACTCTGTACCTGGCTTGTGGATTTCGGGTTTAGGTGGCAGCTCCTGATTTCACAGAACTGTGGCATGCAATACCCTTACCTGGCTTCCTGTGGAAACACGAACCACGTTTTTATAACCATGACTTTGGATTGGGTTAAAGTTTTGGAGTCTTTTGAGAATGCCCTCCTGAATCTGGCCTGCTCTGCTGCTTTCTACTGCATGCTGCCAGTGCACCCAGAGGATTCTGCAGCTCTTCGGGGAGCAATGGCAAACTTAAAGCAAGTTTAAAATATTTCCGTTCCCTTTCCGTGTGGCGAGGCCCTGAATTCAAGGCAGAATGTGGGGCTGCTGGACTCTGTGCTTGAAAACTCTTGGACTGTGAGCTTTGCAATCAAAACGTGATTCCCACTTGCTGAAAGCAGGAGCCTTGTCTGTGGTTCAAGGGGCTCGTTGCCCTCCAGCATCCCAGTATCACCCAGGCACCTGCCTGGGGGCCGTGCCTCAGAGTGTAGGGCTGGGGTCACCTGGCTTCGATCTGGCATGAGGCGGTGGCAGGGATTAGCACCCAGGACCACCCACCCGTGGCCTCAGGGCGTGAGAGAGGGGCCGTGGGGTATGCTGTTAGCAAAATCTGATCAGCCCCAAGCTGGTTCTCGGGTGGTGGTTAGACCTTATCTCTGGGATCTGATTTTGACCGGTTCTGGGATGAACATCATCCCTCCTTGAGCAAGAGAGGTCAGGTGGCCAAAGCCTTGGTGGCTGTCTGCCAATGCCGCGTGGTGTGGGCTAGCTGCAGTGATGGATGGCTGTGGGAGGGAGGGAGCAACCCTGTCTAGAGGTGGCCTCCAGTGGGGCAGGTCCCTTGCTTGGCCTTGCTGCTGCTCTGATGCTTCAGGAGCCTCCCCACTTACCTCTTGTGTGGCTGCTGGCATGGAAAGCCCTGTGCTAGCAAGCAGATGGGTGGGTGCACCTCGAGCAGGACAAGAGGAGATGGAAACCATTGCATGGGGGAGCAGGGGAACAGACCTGACACCAGCCAGTGCTCTGGAGCTGCTTGCTGCCACCACCTTGTCCTAATCCCTTAACTCTGCTTGGTGTCAGCCCCCAACGCCTCCCTCCTTTCCTGCCCAAATTGGATGTGCCTCCCTTTAGCACCTTCTCATGCTCTCCCCATCCTCCTGTCTTGCAGGGCTGCGTGTCCAGGGCTGAGCGAGCGAGGTGCCCCGCTGTTTCGCGCTGGGTCCCATGAGACAGGCAGGACCACCCTGTCCTTCCCGCCTGGGGCCGCAGCACCCCCCTCTCCCCCCGCTGCACGGGAAGCCCCTCCAGCACCCAAAACGAAGAAGCTGTGGAGGTCTGCTGCCACGGTAAGTCCCTGGGCTTTGGTGTTCCTGCACCCCTTCCCTGGAGGAGGGCACGCCGCGGGGTTTGCTGCCTTGCTTGCTTCACATGCATCTCCCCGCCGCAGCGATGTGGGGCACGCACGCAGGGCTGCAAAAGCGGCGTTGAGCGAACAGCTTATGCACCGAATAACTCAGGTTTCAGTCAACAGAAACAGCTCACGAATTCAGGTTGTATTTAGCAAGTGGTTTTGGCTGGGAAAAAGTGAAACACTGAAAAGTTTCATTTTGACATTTTCAAAATGAAACCTTTCAGCCATCTGTTTCGAGATGACATTTCATTTTGAATTTTTTCTAGGTTTTTTTTTTTGGTAGCGGGGGGAAGCCACCTGCAAACAAAATGAAAGCTTCACTTCAGACTAAACAATATTTGGTTCAGCCCCAGATTATTACTGGGGGTTTAAAATTTGGCAAAGGAAAAAAAAGAAACCACCCCCAATAAAATCCAGTTAACCTGAACAACTTTCTTTTCTCAATTTGGCCACCAAAACAAGAACAAAGCACGCACCCCTGTTTTCTCCAGTCCAAATCTTCAGGTTTGTTGCTGTCAGGGTTGCTGGGCTGGTGGGCAGCACGAGGGACCCCCAGGGCAGGCAGCAGGGGGGAGCCCTGGCCCCCCCCCATGGAGTGGGGGGCTGCCGCACTGGCAGGGCTCTGCTGTGTGCCTGCGAGGGAGTTGGAGCAGAGGCACGCACTATGCATCGTTGGCTTTTTTGAGTGAGAGCTTGGGAAGAGCCTGTGGTGGCAGAACATGTTGTACCAATGACTTCAGGGATGGCAGGAGAGGCTCTGTGGGAGCTAATTTTAGCTACAGCAGAAAGCTTGTGCCTGAGAGGAGAGCGTGCTGTGCTGAGCCCACCTGGGAGCTGGCGCCTTCCCAGGGATGTGATGGTGGCCACTGGTGCCCAGACCTGTGCTGGCTGCTGCGGGGTGCCACCGGTGCTTGGCAGGTGTCACCCAGCCCCGTTTGCTGCCCTGTCGGGAGCATCACTGCCTGCTCTCTGTGCTTTCCCCTTCTGGTGTCTCAAAGTCCACCCTGGGGGTGGAGGTAGGGATAAATGTGATGTTGAAGTGATTTTCTGGTCTGCCTGGAAGGTTTTTGCAGCTGGGCTTGTCCTGCACAGGAGAAACCCCTTTGAGGAAGGAGCCTGCTGGGCTGAGGAGGGAGGAGAGCAGGAAAGGGTGGGAAGCAGTGGGGAGGGAAGGGAAGAGGGTGGTCAGTTTGCGTGTGTGAAGCACAGAGGGATGGGTTCAAACACGTCAGCTTGGTTTGAGGTCAGAAGTTGGAGCAAAGTCATAGAAATAAGGGAGAACCCCATCTCCCAGCAGCACCACAGCTTGCAGAAGAGCAGCGATGGGGCACTGAGGACCAGCAGCTGCCAGCATGAGGCAGAGGGACAGTCAGTGCCTGGGGTGAACAAGCCCCTATCCATGGGCTGGCAGAAGCCACCTGCGTGGGCTCCTCTTGGCCCTTTGATGATGAGGAGATGGTCTGACCATACCTGCCAAATCCCATCGCTGTGACCACCTGGGTGGCCCTTCCACCGTGCTCTCAGCTGAAACTACTGAATTGGAGAAGGAGAGGCTGCACTTCTCACCCTCTCCACCCCCAGCTTATCCCAAATATGACCTTACCAGCAGTCACATAGCAGAACTGCTGGAAGGGAGGTAGCTGTGCTGGGTGGGGGCTGCTGGTGTGGGGCTGTGCCTGCCCCTGTGATGGCTCATGCCCTTCGTCAGGAAGGAGAAATGGGAGT
Organism: Falco rusticolus; assembly: GCF_015220075.1. Classification (NCBI taxonomy): domain Eukaryota; kingdom Metazoa; phylum Chordata; class Aves; order Falconiformes; family Falconidae; genus Falco; species Falco rusticolus. Next base: position 2,622,541 of record NC_051193.1, read on the forward strand.
GTAAGAGACCCAAAATCGTGCCATAAACAAAATCTGTGCAGCAGCGCGGGGGGCTGCAGGAATGCATCCTCTGCTGATTTCCTAGGAGGAGCGTGCTGCTGGCATGTCCCTGGCCCCCAGCAGCCGGGGTGTGCAGGACTCCCACTCCAGCAGAAAGGCTTAAAATACAAAGAGTACCAAGCAGGTGTCTCGGTGTGTGGTGGGACAGCAGGTGTTTGATATCTGTTCTCGTGCTCTCCCCATGCTTTTGTCAGTGCTAGCTCCCTGCTGAAGTGTTACAGGGCTGCTGGCTTTGTTGCAGAGGCAAAAATTGGCTGTTCAGAGCGATGCGAGATCAGAAGGGATCTAGGGTTGCTGCAGATCTGAAATCTGTGCCTGCCTCATTTGGAGGGGAGCCAGTTGTGCCCAAGCCTCTGTCTGCTGTTTTGCAGGTGGCCGTGACCGCAGGCCACCTTTGGCAAGTGGTGGCACTGGGGAGGGTGGTAGGACCTCATACCTGTGGTTGAGGGGTCCTTCCATCGTGCCTGTGCTCCAGCATGGCTCGGCTGCTGGTGCTTGGCATGCAGGCAGAGCTGGTGGGCTGCGTGTTCCTGTGTGATGGGTGCCTGGGAGATGGTGGGTGTCCCTGGGCCAGGAGGTGGGCAGGAGGAAGGGGATTTATCCCACGGGGAATGCCTCCAACCTGGTTTGGAAGAGGTGGGAGGATCTTTCCCCAGGTCCTTACTGGAAGCCTCTGAAACCTGCTGAATAATTTCCCTGGTTTTGTATTTGGTATTCCCATCTTCCATTCTTTCTGTTTCCATCTCTCCCTGTTTCCCCCCCTTCGTCTTTATCAGTAGCTAACGAAACAGGCAGGGAGAAACCCAATTCGTACAGTAATTAAATTTACTTAGTGGGTATTCAGCTGAAGTAATGAGAAGTTTAATTCAATGATTAGTTTTTTTCTTTCATTAATTAAAAATGGAACAACGGTGCAGTTACAGTGGGCTGCATTGATCCTCCTTGTGGAAAGCTCCTGATGGGCTGATGGAGGAGGAGGAAGGCAGGCTTCTTGTTTTCCGTCTTCTCTGGATGGCTCTGCCCATACGCAGATGCTTTTGTTGTCCCCTGTCTCCCAGTGCTGACCCTCTCTGGGTAAGGGGTGCTTGGGGCAATGATGGAGGAGAGTGGTGGGACAGCCCCACACACAGGTCCTTTCCCGGTTCTGTCCCCTGAAGCAGCTTTTCAGCTTAAAAAGGGATTTGAAATATTTGCTGTGGGTAGAAGACTGAAAAGTGGGTCCCAGTGCACAAGAAGCTTGGGGTGGGAGAGTTGTTTTCCTTCCTAGCTAAACAGATTTTGATCCTTTTAAATATGTTAAATTCATAAACACTTTTTTAGCCTTTTAAAATAAGTGATGTGTGAAAGCAAAAACAAATAAACCAAATAAGTTGTTTCCCATTTTTCAGTGCTTTCTGCAGGCTCTTGAGGAGCGTTAGGACCTCAGATGTCCTTTGAAGCAGGTTGTGTTCCCCTAAAGCAGAGACATCGGTTTGCTCCTGGTTTTCACATGAAATGTTTATTTTGGTAGCTTTTAGGATCATTGTAAGATCTGCTAAAGATACATGTTCATAAGGAGGTGGAGTCACTAATTGCATTAACCCACCCACCCCCAACAAACAATGAACCATTAATTGGTGTTACAGATCTGGTGCGTGCAGAAGCCCTGTGTGTAAGGGGGCTGGGCAGGGGGGAGCGCTGTGCCCCCCTCGCCTGTGCCCTCACTGCCCCACGTGTCTTCCAAGTCATTTGTTTCTCTGCTGCTGTCGTGGAGACTGTGTGATGGTGAGAATTAGCCAAGGGCTGGGGGCACTGACCACCGGGGTCTGATGCTGTAAGTGCCAAGGGCACTCAACACCTCTGGAAATGAGACAGTTTTGCTTTCCTTGGGTTGTCTGAGATAACTGCTTCAGAAGAGCTGGTGGGCAGGTGAGAGGCTCCTGGCCAGCCCAGTGCTGTGTCCATGTGCTGGGAAGGGCAGGTGGCGTCCCACAGTGGGACTGGAGCCCCTCTAGCAGTCCTCATATCTCCTGAGGCTCTGCTGTGCCCCCACACCCCTGCTGCTAGTGGAGCTATACAGGATCCAGAGAAATTTTTTTTATTCCAGAAAAGGGAGGAGTATGTCCCCCTGCTTTGACATCATCCCCTGAAACAGTGAAAATTGTGATGGAAAATGGTTTCTGGCAGGAGAAAAGGTGAATGTGGGACATTCCTTTTCCTGCATAAGGCAGGAGATCATAGCAGTGAAACCCATGCTGTCCCCTCTCCGGCGTGTGCCCCGGCTGTGGCAGCAGCAGGGAGGTTAGCCCGGGGTGGACGTGGTCCATTTGGGCGCTCTGTGCTGCCTGCCATGTGTGGGGTGGCTGTGGGAAGCAGAGAGGTCACTTGTCCAGCCAGGTTTAGGGAGCATCCCCTACCCACTAGGGTGGCAGTGTGGGACAGGGCCACTGTCCCTGTGCACTTTTTGGCTGGACCAGAGCTCCTGGCAGTGCCCAACGTGTTGTCCCCAGGGAGGTGTGACAGTGCTTTGCTCTGGGTGGTGGTTTGGGCTGACCCTGGCTGTAACACAGTGTTTCCAAATCCCAGTACATCTATGGGAGAACCCCCAGACACCCTGGGTCCGTGGGATGCAGTGTCCCCCAGCCAGAGCCTTGTGCCCCACTGCTGGGGTCCTGAGCTGCGAGACCCTTCTGCAGCTCCGGGTTTTAGCGGTGTTTTGCTTGTCCTGTGTGAAACACTTCATTGCTCTGCACAACCTGGGGCCACCAAGGCTGGGGTACAGGGGTGCAGCCAGGAGCCAGGCTTGGGGCTGAGCCGCCTGCCTGGGGAGGCTTTACCGAGGGCAGCCCAGCCTGTGCTGGCCGGCGAGTGCTATCCAGCTTCACAGACAGCTACAGCGCTGCTTGACAGCAGTGTTTTTCAGAGGGCTTTTGCATGCATGTGTTTCTTGAGAGATCACTGCAAATGATTCCCAAGTGCTCTGGCCCAAATCTGTCCCGGTAGCTGTCAGCAGATCAATGCTCCTGCTAGGTACAGGCCTGCTCTATTTCCGTGGGAAAATGGCTTCTATCAAGCAGTTCATTTTGGGCCTTTCAGCAGTGGGTCCACTAAATTTTGGTAGTTGTGTTTTTCTGTCCGTTGTAGCCTGATTTACAGCTTTTAAATATCAGCTCAGATGAAGATTAAGCTCAGCTGAGCTTTGGTTTTGGGAGGGGGGTGGGAAAGCATTCACAGCTTTTAAATTTCTCTCCTGCTTGCTTCTCAAATGCCAGGTTTCAAGCCCTAATTGCAGTATCGTTTCGCCCACAGTGCATGAGTGGAAAGCAGAGGAGAGGCCAGAGCCCAGCGCGCCCCTGGCAGCCGGTCCCCCCGCATCCTGCCTTCATCTGACCCGGGTAGGTGGCACGCCAGCTCGGGCGCCGTTGCATTGCGGAGCATGTGACACTCACATGCCTCTGGCATGCTGAGTTCAGGACTGGACTGGTTTCTGCTGCTGTAAGCCTGGTAGCAATGCCTCCCCCCTCGCCCCCCCGACATAGCCCAGGGCTGCTACCCAGCCCCCCTGGGGCATAGGGCAATGCAGCTTTCAACGGGGATCTGGGGCAGGCGCTGCCTGCGTGGCTGGAACAGGTGGGAAATGTTCAATCCATCACGTCTGCACGGGGAAGAGTTCCTTGGGGGCAAGGGGGGAGGCAGCCAAAATGAATATTTGGATGGTGGCACTGAGAAAGCAGAGCTTTGTCGCGGGGATGTACAGCCCTTCCCAGGCAGGTGGGTTTCCTCTGACTTGTCTCACCTCGGTGGGGGGCAAATGCTGCCTGCGTGGGGTGAGGCAGTGTGCGAGCTGAGCGATGCAGCCTGGGGGATGCTGGGCAGAAATAGTTTCATCTTCCAGGAGAGGGCAGGCAAGAGGGTCCTCAAAAGGTGCGTGTTCGCAGAGATGTCTCTATTGCTGATGTTGCGTGGCGCCTGCGCACTCTGCACAGTCAGGCTTCTTCCAGCGCTCTCGCCGGGACAGTTAAGAGAGATGGGAGCAGGTTTCATCTTGTGCTGTACGTGCAAACCCTCAGCTGAAATCTGTGAACTGTCAGCTTGATGCAGGCAACGCGTGAGACACAACATCACAGCTGACTGGGCTGAGGCAATGTCCCAGGGTGTCAGTCCTCAAAAGAGAAAGGGATCTCTCTGAATAGCAGAATTTGGTTTCCTAATGAAAAAAAAAATAATAAAAAGGATGATTCAAGCCTCTCTTATATGCCAGAGCAGGAATTGTTCAAACTGGATGTTGTCGATGGTGGGGTGTGCTGTGATTGCTGCTCGGCAGGAGTGGTGCCACTGGGAGGGGTGCCTTGGCTTGGGGAGGGCACGGGGCTCACTGGGGCTGCCCTGGAGGCAGTGTCCCGCGCCTGGTTCAGAGAGAAGGGGCTCAAAACAGTGAGGCAGAAATGGCTTTCGCGCAGACATACGGACACAGACACGTAATTTCCCCTTTACATCATGTCCTTTGCTCAAAGCAAAGAGCAGGCTGCATGGGCTCACCCTGATGCGTGCACAAAGGGACCCGTCCTCACCTTGTTCCTGCACGAGAGAGGGATTTCCTATTTTGCAGAGAAGGATTTCTAGCTTCTTGCTGTATTTCTCATTTTATGGTAAGAGGAATGAACCCAGGCACCCATCCCTCGCCACTCCTGTGTGCGCTTCTCGCAAGCTGGGCCCTAGGCAAAGCTGTTTGCAAAGGGTGCCTGGTCAGAGGAGTTCCCACTGTGTCAGGGCTGACAAAGCAAGTAGGGGGACCATGGAAATAGCAGTTTCCTGTCAAAACACCTCAGCAGCGAGCCCTGAAATGCATTTATTCTTAGCCATCTTCTATAAAATCAAAATTCTGCTGGGAAACGATCGTGCTGCTTCAAGTCCTCCCTGAAAAATCGAGTGCTGAGAGCCATCTGGTTTTGGTTTAGATTTGGGTGTTTTCTTCCAGAGTGCCATTTGCAAAAGTTGAAGATTTTTCTGAAGAACAGTATTTAGAAAACAAGGTGGTTAACTTTTTTCTTTTCTCAAAGGAAAATGCACAAGGAAAAACATATTTCCTGGGAAACTTGGGATGATGGAGGGGGATGTGGTCTGTTTCTCAGCCTGGCCTCTCTGCTAACCAGTGCAAGACCAGGACAGCCAGGCACTGGGCAGTCATGTCTCGGGTCCTAAGCACCCCAGGGTCAGCACACAGCCCCTTGCCCTGCCCAAAGGCCTGGAGCAAAGCAGGACCTGGTGCTGGGAGGGGGCATCTCAGCCTGAGCATCCAGCAGGCACGTCAGCCCTCTCTCCAAGGAGACCATGAACCTTGGGGCTGGGTGATGTGGTCAGAGGTTTTATTTAGTTCTGAGGCAGGGCTGAACCTGAGTGGATTTTTATTGCATGAATTCTTAGTGTTTAAACTAAGCAGATCTTTGAACCTACGTGGTTTCTGAGGGATGTTTCTCTTCCTCTCTGAAAGCATGTGCCATAAATGCTCCCAAAAAATCCTTCCTCTCCTCTCTGGTGGTGTTAGCTCTGGGCATGCAGTCATAAACTTGCAATAGGTCGGGCTTTTCACTAAGCCTCCATGTTACAGGAGTGTCTGGAGTTTTCAGTATTTAAAAGCAAGTTTTGAGCATCAGTCAAAAGCCTACAAATGTGAACAGGGAACCACAGGCTCTACATGTCACGCTGCAATGGGCCAGAAACTTGTGAGGGTGGGCAGGAGCAGGGAGGAGGATGTGGGTGATCTGGGGGTGCAGGGAAGATGGGAGGGGGAAGGGGCTGGGTGGCAGCATCTGGCCTGGCAGGAGCTGGGGAAGGGAGGAAGGGGCCAGCAGCTCATTTACCAGGTGTCTATCCCCGGAACATGCCGCGCTGTGCAGGTCAGCACTTGTTTGAGAAGGAGCAATACAAGCTGTCAGGTGGAAAACACTACCTCCCCTGATAACTTAATTTTGCTGAACAATCTTCTAGCTCAGAGCAAGGAAAAAAAAATCAATGCACCAGAGCCAGGCTGCCCATGCATCAGGAGACCCTGCCTGAGATGCCCTGCCACCCTGAGCTGTCCCCAGGGGTGACCCTAGGGGACACTTGTCTTTAGCTGGCCCAAAAGCCGTGGTTAGCAGGGTGGCTGGGAAGAGCTGAGAGAGGGAACAAGGCTGGAGGGAAGGAATGGATGGAGGGAGGGGTCTGTAGCCCGTTTGGGCAGTGCTGTTGCAGAAGGTCTGCTCCTTCAAGCAGGGCCAAGACAAGCCCTGGATCTTTCCCACCCCCTACCTGGTTCCCACCTTGCTCTCTAGATCAAACCAGTTTTCTTTCCTGGCATCTTGCTCCAAGGGTCAACAAAGCTATTAACAAAGATTCTTTGGGTGGTTTTTCTTTTGGTAGTAATTTTACAAAAAATAAGTATGAATTGTGCAAAATGCTAATAAGCTAGGGAGGGAGCCAGGCTGCGCAGCCCAAGGGTGGCACTGTGCATGCGGCTGCTGGCCCTTGGTGCAAACCTGGATGCCACCACGGAGTTCCAGTGGCTCTGGAGAGCTTTGCAGGGGTAGGATTTCATGCAAGGTGCCTGATGCATAGGGTTTGGACAGGGATGGTTGGGGCCTGTTTGTGGCAGGAGTCTGGGCGCTGTGTTAGTGAGGCTGGCAAGCACTTAAGGCTTTCTAGCTGCTGAGCAGCTCTTCCCTGTCTTGGGGTGGGAGATCGTATTGTGCACATGCAGCTTGGGATGTCACATTAATGTTAAATGTGGGGAAGAAGCTGGAGCGAGCGAGAGCAGGAGCTGGGTGTGCGTGGCAGTTTGTTTCTTTGGGTTTATGCGCTGATACTTTCTGCTTAATTGCACCCCGACAGGCACAAAGGAGGGGTGTGTGTTAAAGAAAGCTTTTAAAAAAACCTATTTCCATGAAATATTCAGGACAGGCTGGTTTCTTTTTTAAAACTAGCATAATTACTGCTGTAAGGCTTCCAGTTCTCCTGGTTTCATTGCATTTGGAGAGAGATGGCAGCAGTGTTTGCCCTTGGTAGCATGGAGGGGGTCAGAGGGAGGGGATTGCTGTTCTGATACTTGGCGACGGGTGAAGTGGGGGTCAGGGGGTTGGTCTGTTCCCATGAGTATCTGTGGGTGATGGACTGGGGACCTGGAAGGGAATGAAGGCAATTTAGCAACATACTGGTGTGTACTAGGGACAAGAAAAATGTGCCTTGTGCTCTAGGTGCACTGGGGTGTATCCCGCTGCTCCCTCCTTGCTGTGTCCTGGCTCTCACAGATGGGGGGGGGGGGGGGGCAGCAGTGGGTATGGCCATGGGGAGGGCATCTGCTTCCCTGCGGAGAGGGGCTGTTCCAGGAAGCGCTCTCCTGACGCTGTTAGGTGTGATCCAAAATTAGCATCCCATTCACTAGTTCTTAGCTGTGTTAGCTCTGCAAGGCTAATAGGGCTTAAAAAAAGGTCTCTTGTCACTGAAATCAGCAGCTCTGACTCAGAATACGCAGAGGGAGCAAACTTGCTGAATAAGGCAGTGTTGCTGTTGTAAGTGCTCGCCTGGCTGCAGCAGTGCTGTGGGACTTGCCTGAGGATTGGTGTCAGAGCCTGGGAGGGGTCCTCAGTTCTCATCTTGGTGCCTAAAGCGCTGGGTGAGGAGGATGAAGGTGCGAGCATCAAACCAGCCAAACCGTGGAGCGTTCTCAGTGCTGTGCAGTGTTCCACAATTAATCACTTCCACCCACGTTACACCTTCCCCCTCCCCTAAATCCTCCCTCGCCTGGTACTGGAGTGGGGAATGGAGGCAGCTCCAGTTTTATGAATCAGTGAAAGACAATGCCTGCTTTTGAGAGCTGCTGATTTAGAGAGCCGTTTGCAAGCATGTGTGCAGTATGATTTCTTATCAGAGCATGGCTCTGGATGAGCCTGCCAAGAGGAGCTGTTCTAGCTCCTGGCCACATCCTGGGGAGACGGACTGAGTGGTCTTTTCATCTACAAATAAAACAAACAGGAACAAAGGAGGCAATAATATTGACTTTCATCATTGATATTCCCATTTATCTCAGTAATAATTAGTATTTCTATTGCTGGAGGGGTATAGCTCATAATATCACTGTTTTGAGGGAGCCTATTAATGTCATCACTAAGGACAGCCGGGTTCAAAGCACTGGGCAAGTGCTGCAGAGGGTGAGTGGGGTGGAGGGCTGGGAACGGAGCACAGCTGGGCATGGACGAAAGAGGCAAGAGGCTGCGGAGGGGTGCATGGATGCTGCAGGCAGCAGTGGAGCAGCGGAGCTGGGGAGGGTGATCTTGGGCATGGCCAGGGTGTAGGTCAGCAGTGACCTGAGGCTCCTGCTGTGCATGGGGTGAGGTGGGAGAGCTGTGTGGGCTTGCTGGTTGCAGCTGGGGCTCCCAGGGTCCCAGTTACCTTCCCCTCACTGCTGCCTCCAGCGCAGCAGGAGCAAATCCCACTTATCTGTGTTTTCAGGAGGGGAAGGGCAGGGCTGGTGCTTCATCATGGTGGCTCAGGGGTGGAGGGTGCGCTGTGAGATGTAGTCACAGTGCCTTCATCAGTGTGATGTGCTCCAAGCTGTAACAGCAGCCCCCGCCTTGTCACCAGCATGTGAGGCAATATGGGAAACCAGGGCAAGTTCTTGCATCTGTCCCTGCTGCCCCCAGGGCACCTGTGCCACTCGTGCACAAACTTCCTGCACATCCACAGTGCTTGTTATTTGCTGGCACTTCATTAGTCATTCCCTGTCTCTTGAAAAAACAACGAGCAACCCCTCACAGTGCTGTCTGCAGGTGCCTTGTTCTCCCTTGAACCCTCTGGGACCCCGGAGGAGGTGGGACACTGAGGTTTTAGCGCCGGTGCTGCTGCTGTCCTACGTTGCTGTGAAAGCTTTGGCACGCGACTGTTCTGTGCATCATCCCGAATCAGGCTGGAGGTCCATTTCCTGCATCTTTTTTTTAAACATCCTATTAAGTGCGCATCCCAGCCTGCCAGTGAGGAATGGTTTCCGGTGTGCAGTGTCCAGAGCATTTTCAATTCCTCGGGAACGGCTGTCACAGCAGCCGCAGGGAGCGGCGAATGCAAATGCAGGGCAGTGTTTTTATTAGGATTTAAATGAGTTTAAGGCTGTTCAGAATTACAATGTGATTTGAGCCAGGAGGGGCTTGCAAAACTGGTACGAGTTCATACATTACACAGCAAACATGCCAAACCCCATGATTACTGCTGAGCACCTTCCTCACTAAGGTGGGGAAAGGAGCAGGGCAGCTGCCTGTTGCCCATCATGTAGGTCCCCATGGAGGAAAGGACTGTGTGGGGTGGAAGGAGGGGTAAAAGGCCCAGCAAGGGCAGGGGAGCCAGTCCCTGTTGACAAACCTGAGCCCGTGGTGCAGTTCAGGCTGGCAGGTGGTCTCTGGCTGGAAGGTGGGGTGCAGGGGGGGCTTGTGGATGTGTTTCAGGCCAGGGTATGCTTCATCCACACATGCCTTCCTCTCTGTAGTTCCACAGGGGTAGGTGGCAGCGGGTGCTAGTGATGCTCTGGTGCTGGCCATGCTGGGAGAAGCTGTGCACTGGGGAAGCAGCACGGCTGCATCATCTTCCTCCCTGTGCAGCCAGCTGTGGCTTCCCTGGGTGCTGGTGCAGAACATGGGGACCCTTCCTTGGGTCAGGCCCCACTCCAGTTTTCTGGTAGCAGGAAGCTTTCTCCAGTCAGCCCAGGATGTGCCAGCCCTGGCTTTCACCTCTCTGGAGACCACGTAGCACCCAGATCTCCCGCCTGTTGCATACACATCTCTTACAAAGGCTTTAATGACCATTATTGTAATCTATGGCTGTGTGGGGCGTTGTGCAGAGGTGGAGGAGAAATCTGTGATGTGACAGAGCTGTACGTGTGCACCCAAGCACCCTGGGTCTGTGACACCTGGGAGCCACCGTCGTGAGGATGACAGGTTCCATGTCCGCTCCATCAGCCAGAACAGAAATTAAAGGGAAGTTTGAGCTGTTGGCTTGGGATGTTCGTGCCTTGCCTCATTTTGGTGCTATGCTTTTGATCTCTGAAGGATACAGCTGAATATTTGAATGAGGAATACGTGGTTGTATTGAAATCCTAGACAAAATGCCTTTTGTGCCTCCCTGCATGTTTATCTGCGTAAGAGAGTGTTTTGCTGGAGAAACACAGGAAAGGAGCTTGAGGGAGAGGAGCGAAGGCGGGGGTGAGAGCATTGGGGAGCTCACAGTACAATTTCAGGACACTTAAGAGCCTCTTATTGTCAGTGGCAAGACAGCGACATCAGAGGCAGCTCAGGCAATTGTCTGAGACAAATTGCTTCATTTGATGGGTTTGTCAGTATCTCACTAGTTAAAGTTTCTGGGTCATGTATATATACACAAAGCACAGGAGAAAGCCAGAAATACACATATATATACATGTCTCTGTATCTGTAGTTATCTCCCATAAATGACCTTGCAGGCATGAAGTAATGTCGTCAGCCTGCGCGGTGCCTCTGAGCAGCTGGGTGCTTGCTCTGTGGGTCTGGGGATGGGGGAGCCAGCCCACCTCTTGGGGCTCCTGCTGTGAAGCCACCAAGGTGCTGGCTCTCAAGCCAGGGAGCGGGGCTGGCAGTGCTTGCCCCAGGAGGGAGCATCTCCCCTCCCCCCGCCCCCCCCCCCCCAAAAAAAAAAAAAAAAAAAAAGGTTTCACTTGCTTCAGGAGGTGCTGAGGGAAGAGCCTTTGCTGACAGGTAACATGCTGCTAAAGAAAGATGCTTTCTCCGGAGAGGGAAAATTCATGGTGCCTGCAGAAGAGGTGAAGGTGATGTGCTGGGTAGCAGCCCTGCTCTTATGTCCTGCTTGGAGGAGAGATGGCAAGCTGGGGATGCAAAGGCACCCTGATAAAAAGGCTCACTGGTAGCATTTGGATGGTGTTGGAAAGGCGATTGCTCAGCTTTCCCCTCCCCCTGCATCTGAAAGAGCAGAGCCCCTGCTTTGGACAGCCCTGCCCGCGCCAGCAGCTGTTTGTGCCATCCCCACGGCTAGGAGGATGCAGGAGGAGGGCAGCCTGGCTGGGAAATGCCTGCTGCATCCAGCAGCCCAGATCAAAGGGACCTCAGCCAGCGACATCCACCAGAAAGCCTTTAATGCCTGGCCCTGGAGCAGGGAGATTTGCTCAAGGGACTCATTTCCTTTCCTGAACATAAAAAAACCCCAACTGTGTCAACTTGACATTCAAGAAACTTTATTTAATACCTTTTTATTCGTTTAACAGTTTAGCTAATAGCAATGCTTTTTGGGGGTTATTTTTATATACTTTTTGATTAATTTTGACTTTGTCCTTGTACTTTGTTCTTTAAAGCCGTTTCATTAGGGGTATTCATTGCCTGTGCTCATTCTCTGGGAGAACAGGGCAGGAGGGGTGCCCTAGCTGCACCCATCTGCTGAGGCTTTCGGCAGCTCTGACACCAGACAAGTCTCAGCAGATGAAGGCAAGGTATTACGGAATCATAGAATCATTTAGTTTGGAAAAGACCTTTAAGGCTGAGTCCAATGTTAACCCAGCACTGCCAAGTTCACCACTAAATTATGTCCCTAAGCACAACATCTACATGTCTTTTAAACACCTCCAGTGTTGGTGACTCAACTGCTTCCCTGGGCAGCAGTTTCAATGCTCGACAACCCTTTTGGGAAGAAATTTTTTCTCCTATCCAATCTAAACCTCTCCAGCACAACTTGAGGCCATTTCCTCTTGTCCTATCACTTGTTACTTGGATGAAGTACCTTGCTACAGCCCCTGTCAGGCAGCTGTAGAGAGCAATAAGGTCCCCCCTGGGCCTCCTTTTCTCTAGGTTGAACACCCCTGGTTCCCTCATCCACTCCCCATCAGACTGGTGCTCCAGCCCCTTCCACAGTTCCATTGCCCATCTCTGTACACGCTCCAGCACCTCAGTGTCTGTCTTGTAGCTAGGGGCCCAAAGTTGAACCCAGGATTCAAGGCACAGCCCCGCCAGTGCCCAGTACAGGGGGACAGTCACTGCCCTGGTCCTGCTGGCCACAATATTGCAGAAAGCTGCTGCTTGTTCTTATTCTGGTGATGACTGTTGAGAAAAGTGCACTTTCAGCAACACTGGAAGAGTTTGCAGATACATCTCTCTTTTGCTGAATTGTTTGTTTGGGGCAGAAAAACAGCAAAAAAAAAAATAATGTCATAGGGTTTCATTGCGCTGTTTTCTCTATGAAGTAATTGTCATTTTCCTTTAGGAAGAAAACTGGTTGGCAAGTTCCTTGACTTTTATTTTAAAGAACTGGGTAAATCCTTAGAAATGTCCAGATGTAAAGTGAAATGTTATTGTGCCTCTCTGCATTTTAGATTCACCAGCATTTAACAGAATATATTTTCTTCTGTTAAGCTAATTCTCCTTGAATTGTCAAAAATATGAAAAAAACAATAATTGCAATAATAATTACACTAATGGTAATGTGCTTTCACAGCCTTGGCTTTTACCACAGCTAATGGTGCTCTCTCATTCCCCCTGCTCTGTCTCAGCTGTCTCCTCATCGCTCAGACCTCTTTTCAGGCGCAGTGGGTCCCTGGGCATCCCCCCATACGTGACTTCCCTGGGCCCAAACCCATGCAGCCCAGCCCCGTTACGTACTGAAGTCACAGTCTTGCTGGAGCTGCTCCTGCCTGGGATTATCCAGGTAGGTGAGCTTGAGTTTAAGCTGTACCTGCCTCTAGCCTTGCCCCTTCGCGCTGGGGTGTGCCCTATGGCATCCGTGCCCCGCAGCCCTGGGCCCTGACCTGCCTAGCATCAGGTCCAAACCATGTCATCGGGTTTTTCATCATGCTCCCGAGCAAGGCAGGCTCTGCCCGTCTCCCTGTGGGGTGCCACCCCACTGCCCAGACCCATGCTTTCGAGGCCAGGCGCAGTTTGCAGCCTCCCTTCCCCCTGCCCGGTGCGATCCTGGCTCGCCCAGCACACATGAGCACCAGCAAGGAGCGGAGCTGGGGGGGAGATGTCAAGAGCTGTTATGGCATGTGCAGGAGCTTATGTAAAAGGATCCATTTTCATTCTCCTGCTTGTCTGCTTCAGTCAAAATACAATGCCGCAGCTAACAACGTTTTGTGTCATAGCAGACCACAGCGAGCTAATGCATGGGCTGCTGCGGTAGGCGCTCCATCTCCCTGCACCGCAGCTGTCCTGAGCCCCCACCGCAGCCCCTGGGGCTGCCTTCACCCCCGGCCCCTGGGAGCCCGCAGCTCTCCCTGCCGTGAATCATGTCTCCCACTGAATTGTAGCTCCTTGCGGGCTCTGCAGCTCCCAGGTTGCAAACCACAGCCCTGCTAGGCTTGTCTCCCAGCTGGAGGAGCGGCTCCCCGGTGCCTCTGCCTTCCCAGCCTGAGCAGGGGTGCGTACCCGCCGCAGCCCAGCTGAGCCCACCGCAGCAGCAGGCGGTTCTGGTCCCCTGAGGGCCCTGGGGGCAGCAGCTGGTCATGTTGCTGATCTTTTTGTTCAGTAGACCTGTGTACACATGGACACGCATGTCCTGGAGTGCCCTGGAGGCGTCTGGCACCTGGTGTCTTCATCTTTTTATTTTGAGGCTGGAAAGAGCATCTATGTTTGCCTGTTGCTTGCTCTGTGGACATGTTGCAGAGCCGCTGGAGGTGGCAGGGACCTGGAGATGGTGCCTGAGGCAAAGGGGGTGCAAGGGGAGGTTTGTGTGCTCAGCCCACCAGACTGCCTTAGCCAAGGCAGGGAGCTGGCTGGGCAGCCGGACCTGTGCTGCAAGTCCTTAGAGATGGGATGTGGGGAGGTGAGGCTGCAGGGACCTGTGTTTCCTTTCCTCTTCTCCAGCGCACCTTCACCCCTTCCTTGGCAGGGCTGATCTCACCTGGAGACATTTAAGGGACATTTGGCTTTCCTCTGCCGCTGTGCTGGGTAGCAGACATGCTCTGTGCGCATGGAGGGGCAGTGTGGTGCCAAGCCTGGCCTGTGCACAGCTCTTGGACCTGGCGTAGGCTCACAGGTGCTTTGGGCCAGCCTTAACTGTTGTGTCCCCACCCTTACAAGCTGGTGTTGCATCTCCTTTGGAAAACCGGGGCTGAGGCTGCGTGGCTGGGAGCTGTGGGGGTAGGTGGCCACCCTGACTTACAGCAGGCTGGAGGTGTGTTTGCTGGGGAGGCGGACGGGAACGGCTCAGCCCTGTTTCGTTATCGTCCACCGTCAGGGACTGGCCTTTGGATGAGGCACCGTGTCTTTGTTCAGTATCTGCAAACTGCTCGTTATCGAGGACTCTGCTTCACGAGCAGGACCTGGGTACAGGAATAGACTATGAATTGTGAAACCTCAATGCACGGAGCAATTTTTGTCAGTGGTTTTCACACCTTTCCTTTCTCCTCTCTTTCTCTCATTTCTCCTCGGTTAGAAAGATGTGGAAACACATCTCCAGAGCTTTGATGGTGAGCTCGCCGCCACCCCTCGCCTCTCATTGGTGCAGGCAGAGCAGCTGATGGGGCTGTGGGGATGCAGCGCAGCAGCAGCAGGGGTGCAAAACTCTTCCCAGCGCTGGCTGGACCGAGGCAGAGGGCACCAGCCACCTCCCATCCCATCCCCCCCAAAATGTCACTTGCTTTTAAATGCACTGGTAGTTTAAAATAAGAATAACCTGCTCCAGGGCTTCTTAAACCGTGGAATTAAATATGGTTCTGGTCTCTAGGCAGAGTCTGACTCTTCAATTCTAAATCTGCTCAGCCAAGCGAAATATTGCAGGGGGAAAAGAAATCAATATTTTTCAGGCCCAGCACGGAGAGGAAGCTGTCTGCGTGTGGCTGCAGGCGTGCAAGTGCAGATGTGCACGCACAAACGCGCAGGGCTGGGGCAGGAGAGTGCGAGTAGCATGCATGGGTGCAGCAGAGAGGAGCCCGGGGTGGGGAGGAGGCGGCGGCGGTGGCAGTGATGCCGGGGTGCTGTGCGGGCTGCTCTGGGAGAGGTGTGGGTGTGGGTCCCGGGTCCATCGCACTCGTGTGTGTGTCTGGGGACACGGTGGGGTTTGTCTCTATGTGATTCCCAGCACGGCCTTTCAGGTAAGGAAACACTGCTCTCTTGGGTTTGTGGCAGGTAATTTAGTGGCCGAGGGGGCTGTCAGCCTGTGCCAGAGCAGGTGCGCTGCGGCGGTCCTGGTTTCTGGTACGTGGAGCTGAGCTGCGCAGGCGGTGGGAATCATCAGGGCTAATGAGGGTTTCTAGGTGAGCTTGGAGGACTTTCCCCCATGACCCACAGGCCCCACCATTTGGAGAACGGCAGCATTTCAGATAACGGATGGGGGGCTCTTGCTGTTGCGTGTTGACCTGTCATATGGAGGCGTTTGTGCGCAGTGGCAGGACCCCCACCCCGCAAGCTGCTCCAGGTGCACCACACGCTGCATTGAGCAGCCCACAGCAGTGCTCCCCGGGCACGGGTCTCCTTGCCCACAGGTTGCCTCTTGCCCAGAGAACGTGATCGGGTAGGGATTGGTGCCTGGTATCTGCTCTGGGAACATCACTGAAGATTTCCATCTTTCCCTGCAAAAAAGGGGCTCGAGCTTTAGCTGGGAACCGTGTAGTTCAAGGGAAGACGAAGCTGATTTTGCCAGGTCTAAGTTCTCCAGGTGGTTTCTGCGCAGCCCCTCTCCCCACCGTCACTGCCTTTGCAGAGCCCTGACGTTCTCCCTCTGCTGCTGCGCATCCTCCGTGGCGGGTGGCGGTGGGAGGAGGGAGCTGTGTGGCATGTTGGGATCAGGAGCCGAGGAGGATCTCCATCTGCAGCCGAGAGGGGAAGGACAAATGTTATTGACCTGCTCTGGCATCTGACCAAACCACAGACACTCACCCCTCCCAAAAAGCCTCTCTGATAGCTTAATTTCCTAATTGCTGTCTGTGATCAGGATGTCAGCGCTGGCTCTCCTCCAAGATATGTCACTTCCAGCAGCCCAGGGCTCTCTACCACCTTGCTTGGTCACTACTTTGGGCTCACCTGCTTGTCCGGCTGGAGAATCTCCCATCTCTGTGCAGGCCACCTATGCCGCCCTGAGGACGTCGTGACAAATATTGAGGGAGCTCAAAACGTTGAGGAGCGCCAGTCCAGGGCCCCAGCTCCAGCGCTGTTCTGTGCCTTGGCCAGAGAGCCAAGGGTTGGAGCTGAACCGTGTGTTTTGAGGTCCCAGCTGGAGCCCAGCACAGTGCCTGGAGGAGACACAGTCCTCAGATGCCCGGTGCTGGGCTCAGGATGGAGAGCTGGCGTGGCAGGGTGCCTGGAGGTGAGGCCCTGGGAAGGGACCCAAAGGGCCCTGTGGGATCTGGGACTGGGCTGGTGGGAATTCCCGGTGGCCCTGGCCATCCAGATAAGGCAGTGCTGCGAACGCGTGCAGCAGGAGCTTACAAGCTGCAGCACGGTGAGGCTCTATATCTCAATAAGCAGCACTCCAAGGCAGACCTGAAAATAAATATTTGAAGAGGAAATAGTACTCTGTGTTCTATTGTCTGTCCTCCTTTCCTCTCTCTCCTTCTCTTCCCCTTCTCTTCCCCTTCTCCTGTCTTTTACATCTGACTGAACATGAGAGTTCGTTGTTAAGGGGGTTTTGTTTTCTTATATTTTTTCCTTTCTCTGTTCTCCAACGAGGAAACTGCAGGAGCTGCACTGTTAATGGTTCAGACCCATACAGCAGCAAGGGCTTTGTCCATGCCCAGGTTGCTGGGTGCTTGTTTTGCTTCTCTGTCACTTTGTTTGCTATGATAGAACGCAAGGAGACGGCCGTTTCTTCTGCAGGGAGCAGAGAGATGATGGGACCAAGCTGGCTGAAAAGTCTGTAAGCGTGGTTCAGCCCAACCCTGCAACAGTTGTCCTCATTCGTAGTGGCTCTGGCATTGGGCAGGGCAAAGCGAACGGGTCGGTGGTGCCATGAGTGGTGCTGCCTCTGGTCCATCAGGTAAAGGGAAAGGATGGGAAAGGCCATCTTCCTGGGAAGGAGAGGACTAAGGGACTGTTAAGCTGCAGATGGATGCGAAGGTCAGGACTTGTGGCACTGCGGGTACTCCCAGTCAGACGGAAGGCAGTGGGTTTCCACACAGAACTGGGAAAATCAGCCTCTCACCTGCCGCCGGCTGATAGCTGGGCAGCCAAAGAGAGGGGAGCTGGTGCAGAGACGGTGTGCACCCCGTGCAGGCTGGGATGGGGCTGTCAGCAAGGTCCCCCGGGGACAAGCGCTGGTGGAAGAAGGGGTGTTGTGTGCAGAAGGCGGTCCTGGGGTGAGATGCAAGCGCAGAGTCAGCCCCTGGGCTGTATGGTCTCCCCCTCTGCATCTGAGGATCCGTGGGCTGGGAAAGGAGCATTGGCATCACCTAGAGCCCTCCTCCGAGCGTGAAGGGAAGTGTTGGGAGAAATCAAGCGTAAAAGTAGAGGTGAGGAGTGGTAGTGAGAAGGGAATGGGGGAAAGAGGGGAAGGGAAAAGACTCTGAGGAGGAGATGGGACTGAAAAATGCAGAATGTTTAAGGAGATACCCAAGACGTCACAGGCAAGGGAAGGTAGTCTGGGGAACATGTAACTTTGCAAGAAGTCATCTTAGCCTGGCTGCGAATGTTTGCTAAGCTTCTCAGCTATATTTAGCATCCTCCATGCCCTTTGGAGAATTCTCCATGCAGATGGCAGAGGAGCTGCTTGCCAAATGGTGGATGCCATGCTGCGTCGGAAGGGGGTGCCCGGTGTTCAGGGAGAGAAGTTTAATGTCGGCTTTGCCCTTTCAGCAGCGAAGCCAAGCGGTTCGCTTTGCTGCCCAGTGGACGGGGCTGCCAGATGGCTAAATGTTTGCTCGTAAATTAGCAATGGGAAATATGTGATGTAAAGCCCTAAACTGAAGAAATGCAGGGCCTGGATTGGATTCTTCTTCCTGCAGAGGATGGTCTCTGCAGAGCAGGGTTGGGTAGATCCATTACAAGAGCAGCACAAGGAGATCTCAAAGCAAATGAACGCGGGCACTGTGCTGCCATCTCTTCCCTGTTCATTGGCACAGTCATGGGCCATTACTCAAGCGTGCGCAGCCGCTGGCTGTGTTTGCTTTGAACCAATATGCAGAGAAACACAGCTTTTCTCTCTAGGAAAAAAAAGTGCTGCTTGTTCTGTATCTGTGCAGTATCTCACTGAATGGAATATGACTGGAACGAAATTTCCAGGCACTAATGTAATATAAGTACTCATAATTTGTGTGCGTGCGTGCACACGTGTGGGGATAGGCAATGTAACAGTCCCGTGCTGCACAGCCCTGAGCAGCATCCCATATGGTCCTGCCCTTCTCGAGCACAAGCCCACCTGCGAAACGGCTTCGTGGCTCTCCTGGGGTGTCTCTGTGTCATGCCTGATCTGAAGCTCTGTGCCGGGGCGGAAGGTGGGGAGGAAAAGCCTGAGATGTGCCAAAAGATTTTGGGCATGGCAGACAGGCACCACAGGGATATTCACTGAGAATCTTGCCAAGGTAGTATTAATGCTGCTGCCTCTCAGTCCTCCCAAATCATGGAACTGCCCAACGCCCTGCTCTCTGCACACCTCCACTCCAGAGGGATAAGGTTACTTTAAAAACAAGTAAATACTGTAATATCAGCTTCCTTTTATTTGCCGTCTGGATTCAGAGCCTGGTGTTTTCCCATTCCCGGTGTTTCTGCACAGGCTGGAGGGCTGGCCTCTTACCTCTCCCTTTGGTTTCTGATGAAAGCCAAGCTTTCCGCGTCTTAACTTGACTCCAGGGGCTGGGGCTTTGAGAAGCTCTACCTCTGTAATACTGGCAATAAAATCATATGAGCTGGCTATGCTGCTGTAAAACTTTTATTGCAGTGTGAAGAGGAGCAGCGGATTCTCCCTCCCTCCCTTCTCCCCATCCCTGCGACTCCCTGGCTCTCGCTCCACTCCTCCTCCAGGGCTCCGAGCCTTTGTGCCAGGCAGCACGGACTGTATCCCGTTTCCCTCTGCTCCTGCTCCTCTTGATCCCCACCCCTGCCCTGCTTCCCTGGGGCCGCTCTGCCACCGCTCTTCCCTGCTCTGGCCTCGCCATGACCTGCTGGCAGGTCTGCTCCTGCCCTGTCCCTGTCCTTGTCCTTGCCATGCCGTGTGGCTGCGCGGCTGCATGTCAGCTCCCCGTTTGCGACATGATCGAAATGAGAAGCGCTGTAATAGCTCCCTGCGTGGTTAGGCCATCCGTGCGTTTTGCGTTTCATGGCGACTAGGAGCGTCGTCTGCCTTCCCACACCGTCCCCTACCGTATTTATAGATCACAGCGGCATTATCCGTGTGGATGCAGATTGTGCATGACGGTTTTCTATAAATACAAATGCTCTGTAATTATCGTTAGAACTATTTAGCCCAATTCAAAGGTAGATTAAATAATGAATGTGTGTGATATGCCTGTCGACATCAACAAATGGAAAGAGACATCTCTGGATGCATATCTGGAGGTTTCCCCGGTGAAGAAGTTGGGGGAGGAGAGTGGGGAGGGAGGGGAGCAGCCGTATCGCTGTAAATGCCTCTATTTCTGGGGTTTGGGTGGCACAGTGTGGACCGAGGGGTGCTCTCTGCACCCCAGTGGGATCTCAGGGCCGGACAAGTAAGTGGTCCAGGAGACACCATGCCGAGGGATGCGCAAGGAGGATGGGCACATGCAGAAGCCGCTTGGTATTCACGGCTACTTATTGCTGTGTATCTTTCCCCTCCGCTTTCGCTGCTCCTCAGGAGCAGCAGGAGGTAATTTCAGGCTAGGCTGCCGATGGAGAGCAATGGAAGGCATATGATAAGGCTCCCTAAAGTCTCTCATCCCCTTGTTTTTTATGGTAATTGACTTTCTCTGAGGCCGTGCATGCCCTGGTGAGTCCCTTTCTGCTGCTCTCTCCCTGGCTGCGAGATGGTTCACAGCATAGCTCTGTGGGGACAGTGGTGCTGCCCCCTGTTCTGACTGTGGTCCTGCCCCAGCCTTCCCTATGAGGAAGGAAGAGGGGAGCTTTAGCAGCACGAGCCCAGCAACAGTCCCCTGGCGGTCCTCGCTGGGGACAGATGCAGCTTCACTAGCATCCCAGAGGGGTGCAGCGAGGGGACCGTGCACAGCAAGGCAGTACTGGCACACTTGGGAAGAGCGGTGGCACTGGCATTTCAGGGAGAGGACGCCAGTGTGGCAACGCCCAAACCCTGGGTATGCCCCAGGAGGGGATTTCGTAGAGGTGATGGATGGACGGAGCAGACGTCACCGCTGTTTTTAACACGGGAACCTCTGTCTCTCCCTCCTTCGTCCCTCCCCGGGCACGCTGAAGCCCTGCCACTGCTCGCAGGCAGTAAATGGCTCCATTAGCTTGTGTGTGGCCGCAGGTCTCAGCCCTTCCCTGGCTCCTCGTCACATCACGGCTGCTCCCCCGCCCCAGGGACAGTGGCATTGGGGCTGGCGAGGGAAGTGGGGCTGCAAGGAAGGGCTCCATCACAGTAACTAATAACTGTGTGCTGACAAATTGAATTATACCTTTTCCAGTTGCCTGCACTATTGATCAGCGAAAAGGTTTGTGTTTTTGTTAGGCTTTTTTTTTTCTTCTTCTTCTTTTTCCTTTTAAGTTACAGTTGCAATGTCCTGGGGGCTTATAATGAACTAAATAAGGTCAGGTTAGCAGAAGAATCAAATATGCTCTGGCAGCAGAAGCGTGGGCTTTTCCTGGTGACTCTGAGTGGAGAGGAAAGCAGTGGTGGGAGCAGCAGCAGCTCCTGCTCCTCAGAGCCCTGCTGCATGGGAGTGTCCTGCTGCAGCATCCTGCTTCCCGGGGAGGGCAGCGCTGGAGCAGAGGGTGGCTTGCGAGGTCGGCAGCATGGCACCAAGCAGGCAGCTAACAGTGGATGAGCAGCGTGGGGTGAAAGCAGACCCTACTGGACCAGGCAGTGTACAGAGGGCTGCTTGGAAATGGGGTGTTGTGGGTGGGTTGTGGGGGAGAGGCGATGCAAGTGTAATTGTGCTTGGGCTGATCGCGAGCAGCGTCGCAGGAGCTGGTGGGGAACTGGAGTTCGCCAGGGTCTGTCTATGCCACGTGTCCTAGCTTATGCCAAAGTGGCTCCTACCTTGCCTGGGAGGCTGCCGAGGTGGCCAGGAGATGCACGATGGGGTGCAAGGAGCCAGGATTTTGCAAGACACAGCATTTGCCTGGCAGCTGCCTGTGGGGTCCCTGCCTGGGGAAGCTGATGGTGTTTGGTTCTTTGCTCTGGTGCTGGGATCCTGCTGTGAACTCAATTAAAGCTGTGTTGGGGGAAGAGGGAATAAATTACCCAGATGAAAAGGATGAGTAAAAAAACATGTACAGAGAAATGCCAGCCCACTTTTGAAAGGCTTTATCGAACTCGGACACATGTCACCTTGGCAGCAGCAAAGTTGCAGGGAAGGGGGAGCGCTCCCTGGTGTCCCCCTTCACATCCCTGCTCCTGGGCTGGGACCAGGGACAGAGCAAGGCAGGGCTGTGGCAGGAGAAGCAGAGGGTTGAGGTAACCTGTCAGTGCCAGGCTCAGAACGGCGGTGAGGCACTGAAAACCTGGAAGCTGTGCTCAGGTGAAGGTTTGCGATGGAAGCAATGTCAGCCTGAGAGAGCAGGGCAGCTGCAGGTTTAGCAAGTGGCTCCTGTGTCCCATTCCCTGTTTGTCCAGTTACCCGGTGGCTCCTGTGTCCCATTCCCTGTTTGTCCAGTTACCCAGCCACCTGCCCTACCTGCCCCCAGCCCCTTGAGTCCCTGCTCCGTGGCTTGAGTTGCTCTCTCACGTTGTCGGAGGAGGCCAGCAGCTCTGGGTAAAGGCTGGGTTTGCTGCTCAGGGCTACAGACATTACGAAGGGAGCAGATGGCAGGTGGGAGCAAGCCTTACTGCTGGTCAAGCAGGGCTGGTGTCACGGTGGAAAAATCACTTAGAGAGGCCAGGACTAGTGCAGGCTGGATCCGGCCCTGGGCTTGCTTGCTGGACAGAGCTGCTCCTCCAGAAGGGAAGTCCAAGGGCAGTGTAATGCAACGAGCAGTGCTGCAGCCCTGGGGCCGTGCTCGGAGGGGTGACCTGAGGGCAAGCCTCAGTGAGCAGCAGAAGCAGGGACGTTGACATCTTGGGTTTGTGTAGCTCTGTTTACAAAGACCTAGATCGAAATCTCAGCTGCTCTGGGGTGGATCTGGACAGTCTCCAGAGCTGTCTGTGTGCTGGCAGAGCTGCCACACTCCACGCAGTGAATTTTCCCACTTTGCACACAAGTCCTGTCCCTGGTGACCTGGGAGCCAAGGCTCTGCCAGGGCCGGTTCCCTGCCTGCCCCGTGTCCCTCCTGCTGCACTGCGGCTCGCTTCTCTTCTGCATTTCACTGTACAAAATTCACTGATTACAGGCAAGAGCCAACAAACTCAGCACTGTCGTCACTTGTCTTAGCATACTGAGTCTTGGTGAAGAAAGGGAAGCATGCCGTGCATGCTTGGCAGTCTGCAGGGCTGCTTACATCTCCAGCTCACCAAGATGGTGAAGTGCTGGTCCCTCGACAGGTCCCTATCATCCAGCACCTTAGCCTGGTTGCTCTACACCCATCCCTGAAAGCCAGGGTTGTGGCAGGAGCGCTGGGTCCGATCCTGCTCAGTGTCTCCTGGGGCCTGCCGAAGTGTGACCAGCAGCCCAGGGACACCCTCTGGGCACAGACTTGATGTCTCCACTCCTAAGTGCAGCCTTCCTCCCACACTGCCCTGTTTGAGAGTCCAGCCACATCGGGTACCAGATTAACATTCCCAGCACAGTGTCACTCCATCACCATTTCTATTAAACTCATTTGCTATCTAAAGGAATTCATTTTCCACTTTGTTTGCCCACGATAAAAAAAAAAAAAAAAGCCCTCTGAGCTGAGGCCCTGGTGGTTGAGAGGGGGGAGCACCCAAGCAGGGAGCTGGATGCCAGTGTCCCCTCCTTTGGGCCATGTGCTGGGATGAGGGAGGGCATTCCCACCATCCATGCAACAAGGTGCCCCATCTCTATGCTTTCGCCATGCTCCTGGAAGGAGGACCTGCCCATTGCAGGCACCAAGGCTAGCACTTGCTTTCTTTCTCGAGTAAATGGTACTGTTTCACCCTAGGATGAGGCTTCTGCAAAATCCGACTGTCCTCTTTTCACTGAAGATACTCCTGGACTTCAGGAAACTCTACCCTCTTCCAAAAATCAGATTTCCTTGAAGTCTACAGCAAGTTCAGGGAAAGCAGAGACACGCTGGGTTCTTTCTGCCTGCTCCCCCCTTCCCTTGTGTGTCGTGTCCTTCAGTCAGTCGCTTTGCAACAGGCTTGAGAGCTGGTATCCTGCCCCTACCTGGGGTTTGGGGCCTGTCTGTGTGTTGGGGTGTGCGAGGGAGGGGGAGAACAGGGGTCCAGGGGGTGCAAGAGGGAGAAAAGAGCTCATGTGTGTGCATGTGAGCAAACCCCCTTGTGTGTGTGCATCCCCTCTGAGGGCCGCAGGGCTCCTGTTGGCAGCCCCTTCCCCCCCCATACGGGCACCTCCTGCTGTTAAAAAGGAGAAGGATGCTCTGCAGCCCTCTGTGCCGCTGCTTTCAAGGTCGGAGGCTGCTGGTAATTGAGCTACAGCCTTGCTGTAAATCTCACGCTGAGGGGAGCCTTCCCTGCTGGCTCTCAACAGCAGCATCCATCCTGCTTGGCCAGCCCAGTCACCAGCGAGGGGGGCTTTAATCACTCCCTGTTTTGCCGGATGCCATTCGGGTCTGCAGCTGGGCCTGGCTGGCTCCCGGCACTGCCGTGCACCCAGTGCTGCTTGTGGCTGCACGTAGAGGTGGTCCCTCCTGGGGTCAGCTAATGCCTGTGGTGGTCCGCAGTGGGGGGTGACTGGCATGGGGCCTGGGGTGCAGCTGTTGGGGCCCAGCGGTTGGTCTAGTGGTTTTGGGGTCTCCAGCATGGCCTTGGGTGCCCCACAGGACCTGGTGTTGAGGGTAACCCCCCAGCAGATGGGAAATCTGGCTCCAAGGCAGGCAGAGGAGCTGGAGTTAGCATCTAGCTTCCCAGGGAAGCCGTGTGTGCTGGGAGCAGCAGGGCAGCGATGGTGGCCGTCAGCTGTGGAGCACTGGGGCTCGGTGCTGGGCTGCCCCTCCTCACCTGGTGTCCACCGGGTGCCAGGCTGGTCCTGGCTGCCATCCCTCTGCCTGAGGGGCCGCCCGGTCAGAGCCTCGAGCCTGTTGTCAGGGCGCAGTTTGCACATTAAATTGGAGCCCCGGCAAAACGATGGCCCTTTGGAAATGCAAAATGTTTCTCTTCATAATAGTCATTGGCAACCGAACAGCAGCTCTGTTAGTGATCGCGGCAGCTCTCAGCCCTGGTGCAGGCGGTGACTCCAAGCCCTCCTCCGTGAGCAAAGCTCTGCTCTCCTGGTCCCTTCCCGTGGGATCAGCCCAGCTACCTGCCCTGTTCCCACAGAGCAAAGGCATATCCCGCTCTGTTGGGAGAGAAACCAGTTTCCCTCCCCCCCCCCCAAATCCTTTCTCAGAGTCGCTGGTGCTAAGAAGAGAGTAATCAAGCCAGTGTAACCCCCCCCTGCTACCTGTGACTCTCACTGCAAATCCTGCTAATGAGCAAGCTCAGGTTGTGCTAATTACTTGAACCCTGGCAGGCCAGATGAGAGCACCAGGAGTTAACTAATACTCAGTTAACCCCTGGTTGCTCGTGCTGGTTTCCCCTGTTCCCAGCGGCTGCCAGAAAGTCAACATGTAAATAATGACAGGCAGGAGGCAGATAAACCTCCGTGCAGCTGGGGGGGCACACAGCCCACCCACAGAAGGGACCCGAGTGAGCGTCTTTGGCCCTCTTGCCCAGTGGCTTGGGGCACCTTGGAGACCCTCTTTGAGTCAGCAGCATTAGGTCCTGGCTGCCTCTCCATCCCTTGAGGCCCTCATCCCTGGAAGCACTAGTGCAGCCAGAGGGTTGGATGCAGGGAGCTCCCAGCCCTGTGCAAGGGGCCAGAGCAAGCAGGAAGGAGAATCTAGGAGGGGCTGAGGTGGTCGGGAGGCCCTTCCCCAGGAGCACAGCATGCATCCTATGAGTCTCGGGGAGCTTTTGGCTGTGGTGTTTCTCCTGCCTGCAATCCTGCTGGCTCCCGAGGCACCTGGGCTGCAGGGCTGGGATGTGCAGGAGCCAGGGCTGCCCCAGCCCCTCTGCATCCCACCGAGGGGCTGGGATGGCCCCAGCTCCCACCGATGTGCTGAGCTGCAGCCCGGAATTTGCCCTACAGTTGCTATGGTGACATTGCCATTTCTTACCTCACTGGGGGAAAAAAAGCCTCCAAACATTTAATTCTGCAGCCCACCTGGGAGCCTTTTAAACTCCCCATTCGGTGTTTGACATGTAATAATTTTTCTGCTTTTAAGATTATCCTAAAATGCTCATTCTCTTTCTCTCTCTTGAAATCTCAGCAGTGGAGCCTCAGGAAGAAATCAGCATAAAAAATACCAATACGGGTTTCAAATGCCAATTTGTCACCATCACTGGGAACAGGCAGTGACAGGTGCCAGGGAAGGGGACACAGGGTGAGTCAGGGCTGACCGCTGGCTGGTGATTGCTGCCACATCACGGGCTGCGGGAGAGGGGAAGGAGGCAATGGGCCGGGTAGGGAAAACAGTGAGGATGCGAGGAATCGGGGGAGAACAGTTGGTAGCAGGAGGGGGGCTTCGATCTGCTGCCCCTCACACATAGCGATGTCACTGCTCAAGAGGAGAGACCCATCAGTGGTGTCGACATCGATGCAAAAGTGAGAATAAGCTAAAACCTCCCTAAAGAAATTGAATTGAGGCTTGGCTCAGTCCCCTGGGTCTGCCTGGGGCTCCCCGGGTGACCTGGGCCCCCCCGTTGTTCCCGGGTTTCCCTGGCGGGGCAGGGGAGAGGAGCCCGGCTCTGTGTCGCAGCCGTGACGTGCGAGTAAATATAGTGAAAACTGTCAGGTGCTGGGTACGTCGGGGACAAGAGGCAGTTGGGTACCAGCAGTGGGACACCATCATATGGCTGTGTGTGCTTGGGTATCTGCACACCTTACCAAGCAGATGGTCTGCTCCAGAGCATTGGGATCCAACAAGCCTGTGGAGCAATTTAATCTCCAGAAATAATTTAATATGGCTTCCTCCAGAGTACGGTAGTTTGATTTTTATTTTTTTTCTGGCCAGCCATAGAATAATTTAATCCTGCCTTCTGTGTGAAGGTCTATTTTGAGCTTGCCACCTGCAGAGTGTTTTAATCCCACAACTCACAAAGTAATTCAATCCTCTCCCTTGGTGAGTAATTTAATCCTCTATTTCCAGGGTAATTTAATCCCCTCCCTGGGGAATAATGGAATAATTTGATCCTCCATTTCCAGAGTAATATGATCGTGTACCTGAGAAGATCAATACTTTAAACCAGCCACCTGCGAGGCGGTGCGCATGCCTGTCTGCAGGCACGGCCATTGCTCGGAGCAGTCCCTGCCCGGGGGATTCAGGTGTTTCCCGAGGGAATCCATCCTCATGCTGGCCAGGGTAATCCAGGCAGGTTCGGGATGGCCAGAACCATTGCACTGCCTGACCTTGGGGCTTTTGAGCTGGGATGTGTGTGATTGCTTTGGTTAAATTCCTCCTCACCCAATTAATCCATTTGCTCGTGAATTAGTTTTAATCTGGTCGGTGCCATGGTTGTTAAAGCAGGGCAGGCTTCGCCCCGCTCTGTGGGGCTGCTGGCGTGGGAGGGATCTCCTGCCAGAGACTATAAATATATATATTTATATTCCTGTTTCTCTGGAAGGGCAGTGCGGTGTCCCCTCACCTAGCATCACCTCCAGCAGGACTCGCTGATGGGCAGCTGGCTGTGGAAATGGCTGAACCCCACGTGCCATTCAGCCAGGACCCCCTGCACTGGGGTCTAGAGGGAAGGTTCCAGCATCCAGGTCTCCCTCTGAGGAGCTGGGAGCACAGCAGGGCTGTGGAGACTGCCTGCTCCTGGAGCTGAGGAGCTGGGACACGTGCATTGCCACTGTCCATGCTGTCACCCTCTCATGGGGCCTCTGGGCATGTCACACACCTCCTCCCATCATGGAAATCCACCTTGAAGGCAACAGAGACTCCCTGTTGGGCTGCATGAAAGAGAGACTCACAGTGGGAGTCTGGCTGTTTTACACCTCTTCCCCCTCATTTCTGCTCTAGCAAAGGCTCACAGTTAATAGGAGAAAGAGTGTTTCCTTAGCTGAGATGTTAAAAAGAGAGAGAGAAATACCAATAATGATAGTGTCCGTTTCCATGCAGAGGAGGATCTGTGGAGTATTCAGAACAGAAATATTTCCCTGCCTCTCTGAAGACTGCAATACTTTGTACTCGGGAGAGGGACTGGCACACGAGAAAGGAAATAACACCCTGGAAAAAACCCGCGGGAGAGGTGAGGCAGGAGGAGAGACCTGGCCAAGAGGGGGAAGCGCTGAAGGACCATGTTGGCCCCAGGCTGGAGTTGCCAAAGCGTAGATGGGAAGATGCCCCAGCACGGCAAGGCAGCAGCTGGATGGGGTTGGAGCCCATGCTGGGCAGCCCTGCTCACACCCTGTGGGACCCTTTTGGACAAGGTGGGGCTCTGCCCCGCATCACCAGCCACATCCCCAGGGAAAGGCTGTGAGGTTGAAGCTATTATTACTGTCATTACTGTTGTTATTATTGTTTAATCCCACTGTCAGGTTAGTGCTTAAGTCTTGGGGAAGCCAAAGGAGAGGCAAGTGGTTTGGAGGACCAGAGCCAGCTTTCATCACTCCCTGCCTGCAGCTCTCACCTGCACGGTGTTGAAATAACTCCCTGTTCCCCCTAGGACCACTGCGTCGCTCACCGCGGCTCTCGGCAGCCCCTGGGCAGGGAGGTGCCAACAAGAATTGTCTGTCCTATGGACAGAATTCAGACACAGTGCCTTGTCTGGGCTAAACAGAAATCATTGCTACTTCCACCACATGCTTCCCATGCCCCAGTCCCTCCTGGGACTGCTAAAATTCTGCTTTTAAAACTCTGCTTTATAGAAAAGTTGGTCCTGGATATGTCATCTCACATTCTAACATGATATATTGGGCAAATAATTCTTTATGTGCAAAGCGTTGCTAAGTACCTGCAGGCCAGAGGAAAGAGAGGGGCCTGAATATCTTCAAAAATCCTGTTCTAAATGTCTCCAAAGTCTCTTCTGCAAATTCTGCTCTGTGCTGTGTCTCTTGCTCACTGGTCAGCTCCGCCGGCAGCTTGGGGCCACGCTGGGGACCCTGCACTCCTGGTTTGCATGGCTGTGTCCTGCCCTTTGGCTGGGGAAGGGGTGGGCTTGTGCTGGCTGTGGTGGATCTCCCAGGCGTTGTAGTCTTGTGTTGGGGTGGGGGACGAGAGCAGGAGAGAAATATCTCCCTTTACTCCTTGAAATCTGAGCTGCCCTGTTTAACTAGTCTTGGTGTTCACTCACCTCTCTTACCCTCTAATGAGTTCGGTTTTGTTCTCCCATATCACGTCTGAATGCACATTGTGGGTAATTGATGGACAGGACCCGGCCTCTGAAAGCTATCAACGTAGCCACTGTGAAATCACACGTCCAAATATGTTTATCTTCTCAGTTTTTTGGGCCCCAATGCTCTTTGGACACGGATTTCCGTACTTCAAGGAGGAGAGCAAATTTCCTTCAAAATGTCAGCATAGGAATGAGAGATAAAAGAGAAGACACGGGGACGGGTTAAACTTTGCATTCGCAACAAAGCAGGGCAGCCTGGCTTGGAGGGGTGAAACCAGGGCTCAGCCGTAGCCGAGCCGTGTTTGAGGGGATGTGGTCGTGCCCTGGGGGTCGGCATGCTGGAAGCTGCCCTGCCGTGGGTGCACCTCCTGTGGTGGCCCGTGCTGGCCCTGCAACCACCCACTCTTCTCAGCCTGTCTTCCCCAGGAGGAGACATCTCAGCCCGCTGGGGTCTGGGAGTCCCCTCCCGCTATGAGCTGAGCCCTCCGTGTTTGCCATGGGGGAGTCCCTGGGGTCACCCCACCGTGTCTGCCCCAGCACTGGGCAGGGGCTCTGTGCCCCCCGCGTTGCTGCGATATACCGGCACCAGGACCAGGCTGCTCCATGCACTGCAGCCTGCCGGGGCTGTCGCAGGCAGCGGCTCGATGGTGAAGGGTTCAGGTGTGTGCCAGTACACCCTGCCTGCTCTCGCCACGGCTCTCAAGTGCTCTGTGAGTAATTCTCTAGTGCAGGAATTACTCTCCACACAAGCACCTCTCCAAGACGCGCACAGCGGCAGCAGATGTTAGGTAGTTCTCCTCTGTCCCTCTCCAAGTGCTGGGCACGGGAGGACAGCGGGCAAGCCGTGGCGAGGGAAGTGGGAGCATTCCCCAGCCAGCCAGGAGGGTGGAACATGTTCCTACCACCTGGACGCAGCCGTCCTCCCCTGCCCAGACCCTGGTGGAGCTGTCCACGACAACCACAGGGTAATTCTGACAAAACCATGAGCTGTCCTCTATCGCAAATGGCGATGGAGCAGCCGCAGCATGCTCCCCATGCGCCACTGATTGACAGCAAAGATGCACGACTGCACATCTTGTTTTCAGCAATCTCGGTATTTGTGTTGGCAGAGCCTGGCTCACGCTAACGACAGGAGCTGCCTCTCACTGTCAGCGGCAGCTCTGCCGTCGCTGAGCCGTTGCACGCCCCCCTTTTCCCCGGAGCCGGCGGCGGTTCTGCCAGCCTCTGCTCCTGGCACTGCTCGCACGTCCGCCCGCAGCCACAGCGCGGGTGGGCGCCCGCTTTCTGCCCTCCTGCAAGCACGAGTTTTGCTCCTCTTTTGACTTAGCCCTATTGCTCACCATCCCCTGGCCGTCGTCCCTCTCCCACTGTCCTGAGGGGCTCCTCATGCACCAGCACCGACGCTTAGTCTGCTTCAAAACCACACACTTGAAGTCAGAGCTGTGCGCCTCCCTTGAATACCAATGGCGGGCTAAGTGGGGAACCCTTGTGGGCTTGATGCTGGAGCTCCTGGGGAATGATGTGGTTTGTGCTAAGGAGAAGCTGGGAGTGTAGGCTGAGAGTGGTCCCTGTGGGCTTTCTCATCACCCGGTCTCTAATCTCCTTTTCCTGAGGAGTTCTGTGGGATGGGGACGAGCTGCAGGAGGGGAGTGCAGGTCCATGGTGGGATGTGGGTAGAAGTAGGGCCAGTGTGCCAGGGTGCTGGGCTCTGGGGAGCCCTGCTGAAAGCAGCATTGCTCAGCCCGTCAGCTGCAGCCTGCCTGCCCCGCTTGTGCTCCTAGAAACTCCCCAGCAGTTCTGAGGCTGCACTGACTGTGGCTGCGACCCCTGGGGTGGAGCTTTGTGGCCAGGCTCCTGCTGCGTTTCTGCCTGGGGTCCATTTAGCTATTTCCCGTGTGGGACATGGGTGCTGGATATGAGCTGGACGTACTGAGCTGCAGCCGCTGTCCCACCCCGTGTGCAGAGCAGAGCTCCCCAGAGTCCTGCCTTGGCTCCTGGCTGTGCAGCTGTGATGTCCATCCCTCGCAGTGCCCTGTTGTGCTGTCCCCAAGTGGCTCCCATCATGGTCCTGCCAGCAGGACCTCGGCTTTGCCTGTTGCTGCCAGGCAGGGACTTGACAGTGGCATGGTGCGAGAGGCTTGTGCCTCTGCCTTGGGGTGGCAGATGCTGCTGTGCCACTGCAAAGCTTTCAGGCTCAGTGGTCAGGAGTGCAAGGAGCTCTTGCCTGGCATTGCCAGAGAAGGGAGGAGAGGAGAAAGAGGAGGACAAGCTGGAGCACCAGGTGCATCTGGGGACACAGGCTTGGGAGCAGGGCTGTGAGGATGGGAGAGCGCAGCAGCGCGCAAGGGCCGCACGCTGCGGGTGAGCCTGGGTGATGCAGGAGAGGAGCCTGGACTCTGTGTGCGTGCCTGTCTGCAAAGGTCATGTGTTCGCTGCATTTGACTTACATGTCCATGTAACAAAATGACCTCTGATGGTCCCCGCCCCAGGGACAGCAAATAGTAATGAGACACCTGTAGATGCTTCATGACTCAAGTGAGCGCTCCGTTTCCAACCCACTCCTCTCCTTCTTTCCTGCAAGCACTAAAAAAATCGGAAAGGAGTTTTGCAGCCCCAAATCCAGCTCCTGGCCCATTCTCAGCTCATTGGCACAATATCAGGTTGGGGCACTTGGTCTCCAAAGGCTGTGGGAGGAAACCACGAGCTACCCCTGAGACCTCTCAGTAGCCCTGATGCGCCTTTTGTCACCAGAAATACACCAAAAATGCACCATTTTGATGGATAAATGGAAACGTTTTGGCTACCAAGAAATAGACTTTTGGAAGTGTTTCTGCAGAGGTGAGGACAAGCCACATTTCATCCCACTCCCCTCCTCCCTGGAGCCCAGGAAGCCTCTTTTGCTGCCAGGAGAAGCTCTTGCACATGTAGCCCCCTCCCCCCGCGGGTCGTGTGTGCCCTCCTCTTTAGCAAAATGCATTTACCACACTGTGGAGCACAAACTTGTCTTCTCCGTGTGTGACGTCGGGATGTATTGTAGATTAAAAGATTTGTCTTTCTCCTTTATCCAGCAGGTGGGTCTCTGGTGGCTATTTCAATACCATTCCTCGCATGGGCTCTGGGACGTCTGTGCTGAGGTTCTCAGTAAACTCAATTACACCGTGGTAATAGCATGGTATTGACTCAGGAGCCTCAGCAGCACAGGACTCTTGCCGTTTATTAGTTGTTTAATTATATGGCACATCAGGCCAAAATAATGACATTAGCTAATTAGCCCATGTTGGGGGTTTTTGTAATTTTTCTTAAATGAATGTTAACATCAGTGAAAGGTGCCGGCTGGTAGCCCAGGAAACCAGGCTGTAACGCACAGAGTGGGTCAAGACCCCAGCCTGGATGCTCCCCACACCGTCCCGTGGGCACGGGTCCCCTGTCGATGCTCCCCACACCGTCCCGCGGGCACGGGTCCCCTGTCACCTTCAGGGTGCTGTACTGGGGGACGAGGCGTCCCCCGGCAGCCGCTTCGCAGGGTTTGGGTGAGTTACATAGAACAGCAGCTCCTTGTTACGGACCGGCTCCACTCCCAGCAAGGCTGGGACCCCCGGCACCGCCCCCCAGAGCCGCCTGTGGCCGTGGCTGGGCCAAGGCCACCTCCAGGGCGCTGGGCTTGCGCAGGGTTCATTCGGTAGCAGCGCTTTCAGGATTTAAGGAGTAGTACGGCGGTGGTAGACAGGCACAGCTCTCCGGGGCTGTCACGCAGCTCCCCCCGGACAGTGACCGCGCGCTGCTGGAGCCCACCCGTGAGTCACTGCCCCCTTGTTCAGCACCGGCACCATTACGCACCGCTGAATAGGCAGCAAAATGAAAATCAGTGCTCAAATGCCGATGGCATGTACTACATTTATAACCCACCAGAGGGGGTGGCAGCAGCACAGCGACAGGGCTGAGCCTTTTATCACGCACCGGGCAGGAATTAACGGGAGTTCCTCAGAAATGCTGTTCCTCGTGCGAGAGGCTGAGCGCGGGTGTGCGTGCGTGGGGCTGGGGGCGCAGAGCCCGTGTGTCCCATGCAGGGGACACAGCCGGGACTGCCTGCACACGCAGCGTCTCCAGACGCCTGCCTTCCCGCACCGTGGTACGGGAGCTGCCGGACCGGGATCGTGTGCTGGGAGGCGGTCTGCGACAGGACCCGCTCCTCGTCTCACCCTGGCGTAGGTGCACAAAGCAGCACCATCCCAGTGGTTCACCCAGAGGTGGATGCAGGCCGCTGACGTGGAGATGGAGGGTGTAAAACCTGTGAGATAAATCCTGTGGGATTAGGAGATCGACAAGACAGCTTTAGCCAGCTCTCGGTGGTTTCTGTGGCTTTTCTCGGGAGGAGGCAGCATCGCCATGTGGGAGATGCTCTGGGCAGGGTGCCGTAGGACTTCCAGCAGTGATGTTTTTATAATTAGCATGTCTTGGCTGCTTTATCACAACAGCACCAAAGCTTTTCAGCGCAATGGCTGCTGATTTACAGAGATCCTTCAACTGCCTGCTTCAGGCCTGCAATTTCCCAAGCGTTCATGTTGCCCCTGCAAGCTTGTTGCCGTTACTTAGCCCAAACAGACTGGCTCTGGGCTTTACAAAACACGTTGGCTGCTCCTAAAGGTTTCTTTAATGTCTTACAACCTGGCTGGGTCCGTTCCAGACTCTGAAAAATTGCAGGCCCCTGCAGATGCTCTCATGTCCTTGAAGACAAGGGCTGCAGACTTGAGGAACTCCCTGGGGAGCCCATGCACTTTTGAGAGGTTCAAGAGTCCATAGCAAATAACTCCAAAATTAACCATGCAGTCCTCCCCCAAGTCCTCAAAGGCACGAGTTCAGATGAATAAAATAAATTTGGAGTTAATAGACCACGCTGAATTTAAAATATGACATTCTAAAAAAAAAAAAAAAAGAAGGCAGAGGGGGTCGGGAATAGAAGACTTTTCCAATAGTGAGAAACTTCCATTTTTCAAACCTTCTTATCTCCTCAATGCCTTAGCTGATTAATTGGAGACTCTCTCAAATAATTATTTTCCGGAATAGAGAATTCTTTGGCGAACAGATATTTTTTCAAATTTTTTAAATTTTTTTTTTAAAAGAAGCACTAGGAAGAAACAAAATTAGGCTTGTAAGGAGAATGAGTTACATCCTTAAGCTGGACATCGCTCGTGCTGTTCCACGGTACTGCTGCAAGATAATCACCCATTCTCCCATGCTCTGCCGCTCACCTTAATAACTCTCCCAGGATTTGATGTAATGGTTTACATAACCTTTCCAAAGCATCCTGAATTCTGATACATCCAGCACTTAAATGTGACATTGAGTCAACTCCAAAGTACTTTACAGCTGGGTGACGCTGCTTGGGGCTATCCGACACAATGAATGAAAAAGTTTCACTTACCAAGCTGAAGTGGTCATAACTTTTTAACAGCTGGAACAAATCTCAGATTTTCAAACCCTGAGCCGGGGGGAGGGTGTTTGCCTTCTTGTGCTGCCTGTGGATGCGTGTAGCACCAGGATTGATCCAGAGCAGCAACTACGTACTTGGATTCGCTTCATCTGCGTGTGGCCCCTCTGTAGGTACCTGCCTCTGAGGCCACTGGCTGGATGACATTTATAGTCAGTGGGGAGAAAAAAGGCACATCCAGGCACAATTCATCTGACCTTTCTCAGGCAGCCACCTTAGAAAGAGATTAATCCTGCCCCTGAGAGACCTTTTCTCTCCATTAGTGATACGGCAGTTCATCTGGCTTGTTCGTGGATGTGGGCTGCGTTCGGGCGGGTGGATCCCCTCCATCTCCCTCCCGGGCTGTAGGATTTACGTACCCGTGTGCCCTGCCTGTGGCTCTTGGCTTGCACGCTGGGGAGGGTGCTTTGCTCCTTCCCAGGGCACTGTGCAGAGTGCATGTGTGGGAGACAGGCAGCCCTGCCTCCCCAGCACCCTCCCAGAACCCATCCTGCCTCCCCAGCTGGGGCTCTGACACGTGGCATTCGCCAGCCTAACCAGAGGCACAAGCTGAGAGGGCAGAGATAAAGATAGCCATTTAAAGATAGCCATTTTCTGATACCTGGGGCTGATTCCGCTGTCTTAAAAATCCTGCAGTAATTTCTGATGTTGATTATATATGTAAATCTGTATCTATAATAGTCTCTCTCATATATGTCTGTGTATATATATACGTACACACACGTCGATGTGTGTGTATCTAACATATGTGCTCTCAACCCACACAACATATGCGGGTCTGAAAGCTGCCGGAGCGTGTGAAGTTCCCAGCCCCGTCCTGCGTGGCACCCACAGACGGAGCGGGGTGATGCGCCCACCTCGCCGCTCGCCCTGACGTGGCATCACCCTCCCTATCCCTCCAGCTGGCATTTTTGCCCTGCACAGCACTGGTATGGGCCTGGCTGTGACCGCTGTACCCCCAGAGGCATGCGCTGCGGTGGCACCATCCTGCGCTCCCCGACGTCCTCAGGGTTTGGGCTTTTGCTGGGGAGGACAAAGGTGGTGAGGAGCCTTGCAAGGCTCAGGTAGCCCAGTGCAGGTTGGTGTTATGGGATGTACTGGGCTCCTAGTGCTTCTGTGGCTCATTCATTAGTTTGT
Organism: Falco rusticolus; assembly: GCF_015220075.1. NCBI lineage: Eukaryota > Metazoa > Chordata > Aves > Falconiformes > Falconidae > Falco > Falco rusticolus. Next base: position 2,657,735 of record NC_051193.1, read on the forward strand.
GTGTCTTAATAAATTATGCTGGCTTTCTGCCAGCAAGCATTAGCACAGGCTGGATTTGGTGGGGGAAGCATCTTAGGAATGGGAGGGAGCCAGTACCCCTAGAAAACATGGCTGTGCCCCAGGTTCACAAAGGACATTACCCCGCAGCCCTTGGGGCTTGTGCTAGTCCAGATTCTGGGCCAAAATCACTCAGAGAAGGGGTTTTTGGGTAGCAGCCGTTTCACCCTGCTGAGAAACCCACATGGCTTCAGGGCATGAGTGTCCATGACACTGAAGGTGACAGCTGGGGAGGCTGGAGGTGCCCAAGCATGATGTTCCAGGTCTGCAGGGAGAGCGGGCTCTCTGGGGTGCTGGTGGCTGTACAGCACTGAAATCCCACAGCAGCTGGAGGTGCACCCTGACCCTTTTCCCCGTCTCTAGAAAAGACATCGTGTCTCCCAGCTTCTTCTCTTCGCCAGTCTGGGTACATACATCAGGCAGCGGAATGCGGCCCCATCGCTGCCATGCAGATAGCAGCAGCATGGCAAATTGCAGTTAAGCAACATGACTCAACTTTGTAATTTCCAGCTGTAGCGTATTCAGAAATAGTCTGGAGGGGCAGATCTAACCGAGGCATGCATCTGCGGGAGCCACGGGGATGGGAAGGGAGAGCGTGTGCATCTGATAAGTTGGTCCCTTGACTGGCCGTGAGCTGAGCACGACCTGCACAAGACCAAGAAGCAAAGCAGGGAGGGGAGGGAAGGGCAGGTTTAAGCAGATTTCAGGTGGGCAGCTGAGAAAGAGCCTTTCCTTAAGAGAGCTGTTGGTGTTGACGACATTAGTAGTGTCACTGATGGAGAAATTCAATCACTTCCAATGAGGGAAAAATAATTGTCTTTCGAGGTACAATGGGTTGTTGTCATTTTCCTATGACACACTCCATCAGCTTTCAATTTCTAGCACAAAAGCCCTTCGTTCTTGCTTGGGCCTCTCTAATCTGTTGCAGTGAGCACTCATGGCAGATGTGGCATGGGCTGGTGAGTCGCCTGGGAACAGAAATGTTCAAATTGTACCAAAGTGAGAGCATCACACAGACCCCGCTGGGGTGGGAAAACCAGCTCGGGTCAGCAGTCAGTGAAATATCTCCTTAAGCCCCAGGTTCTGTAAAACAAGGCAAACAGTATGGTGAGGGGCTCGCGTAGCTTGGGTGGAGAGGTTTGGGGCGACCCCTGGCACCAGGGTCCCAGGCAGGTTGGGCACAGGGATGCTCAAACCTGCTGGGGCTGGAGGATGCAGCTTTGGCTCCATCATCCCCTCCAGTATCAGTGGTAGGGATGGCGATGGAGAAGAGAGGAAGGGGAGAAGTGCGCCACGGTGACTCAGAGCAGAGGTGTGCATGCTGGAGAGCCGGAGCTCGGCACGAAATGCTTCCCTGCCACTGGTGAAATAAGAGGTGATTAGCAACGTATCTCGGCATCCCAGCCATGGAGCCTTCTCCTCAGGCTTTTAAAGGGGAAATATATATTTTAAAATACTGCTCTAACAGGGAGAGGTAATGATGTGTTTCGAGGCAGAGATGGTATCATTCATAAAGCCCGTGCTGCTTAATTACATCAGCACCATTTAGGAGAGGAATGATTTCCCAGTGAGTTTTTGGGTTGTTTTCCCTCTGTCCCACTGTATCTCACCGTGGCTCCAGCTGTTTGTTGGGCTCTTTGGTATCTCTGTTTCCAGCTATGGCTTAAGGATGGCTGCCAGCCCTAGGGACTGGCAGACTGCCACTGTCACCAGGTGTCAGCTGCCCAAAGAGGCCCCAGAGGCTCAGGGTGGGCAGCATCATGGCACTGAGGTGATGCCATCCTATTCTGACCCGGGTTGGGGTAACAGGGGTGAGCAATGGGTTGATGCCGCTCGTGCTTTTGGGTCAATAGTCAACACTAGGTGACCCTATTTCCCTGCTGTCCTGGGTCACCAGCTCTACATTCAGTATTCCCGTGGTCTGGGGAAGATCTGCTGCCGTGCGAGATGAAGGACACTGTCTCCATCAGGCACATGGCTGTACTGCCCTTCCTGGGGCCACTGCGGGGACCCCAGGATTTTTCTAGCAGGGTCTTCCCCGATACACTGCTGTCCCTTTGCTGAGCGTGCCGCTTGCCCCCAGACCTGCTGCCAGCCCCGCTGCCCTCCGGCCCTGCAAACCAGGGCTCATCCCGCCAGAGAAAAGCATTTGATGCTGGTTTTATCCAACCTTACCTCGTGGTGCTTTCCCTTCGCCTGTCAGATCCAGCCTGATGTTATTTGGGTAGGAGCAGAGGGGTGGGAGTTTAGAGAGGCAAAATGGTGCTTTTTTTTTTTTTTTCTTGTATTCATAAGACATTTCGAGTGACACACACAGACAATAATGTATCACTCAGCCTGAGTACAGCTTGAATGGTTTAAAAATACGCTCCTGAACTTTCCACCCCTATTCATGCACAGGCACCATCCCTTTGGGGTCTGCACTTTGGCAAGAACAAGCAAGGAGTTAAGCAGCTCGGCAAGGCGAGCTATTTATGGATGTTGCAGGCTCCCTGCTCTTCTCCAATACCCCATTCAATCCTTTAATTATCTGCAGTTGTTTCTTGCTGTGTCTCACCGCATGCTCTCTGGGGGAAACCGCTGGAGCTTTGCCAGTTGGTGGGGGTGGGGGGGGTGGGGAGGGGGAAGACTCTGCCACATGGCCCAGGAAAATAAGGGACGCCGTGAGGTTGCTTATCTGTGGGCTGTGAGGGCAGCGGGGAGGCCAGGGCATGGCCGTGGGACCTTCTGGGACAAGGAAGCAGAGCTGATCGGAGCGACACCCTCGGTGGGCACTGCCTGCGGGGCGCAGGATGTAGCGACAGAAGGTGGGAAGGGACTTCCCACATCCCCGGGTTCAGTCCCCTGCGTCTCCAAGCCCTCCCCGTGAAATGGAGCCCAGAAGCTGAAAGCCTAATGTGTGAGAGGGAAGAAGGCAGGAGGGAGTGCGTGGCTTGCCAGCCTCTGACGTTGCTGCCCTCCAGACAGCACGGTTTCTCTACAACACTGCCAGTTTTGGAGAAGAGAGCAGCTGTTGCCAGGACTCTGTGCCTCTTGTTGTTCCCCTGGCGAGCCCGCCCAGCTGCAGACTGGCTCCAGGGTATGATGAAAGCTACCCCTGCCACTTCCCTAAACCCCCTGTGAAGATGCTGCTCCAGCATCGTAAAAATTGTTGTTAATCCACTAATAGTCTTTGAGTAAGTCGACCAAACAAGAAAAGAGATGAGAATAATCTCCAGCGCCTGGGGCTGCGTAGCTGTTAATGTAACCGGCTCTTTGAGCATCCTCCATACCCCAGCCTGCACCCCACCTCCCCAGGCGTTTTGCGCTCCCGAGACCCTCTCTCGGCACCTTTTCTGGCCCTTATGAACTGTGACAAGATGGTCTGGGGGAGGCCAGCCAGGACCAGCGCCTCGTGTCCCCTCCACGCTGCAGGGAAGATGGGCACTGGGAGAGCTGGAGGGGACGAGCAGCCGCCTGCCCACCCAGAGGCTGGCCAGCAGCCAGGCCAGGGGACTGTCCCCTGGGGATCTTTGCAGATCTGTTTGAGCACAGGGTGCGGTACCCCCCAGGGCTGGCACCTGCAGTCAGTGCTGTCGGGCTGGTAAGAGCTGGGGCAGTTGCTAGTTCCATTGGTCTCGGATAAGTTGCTCATGGGAGCCGGAGATTCCTAGACTCAGATTTTCGTATAGGTCTAGTACCAAGCATGGGGGGCTGTCTTCCCTGCCAAAATCTACCTGTGTCTCTCCTTCTTCCTCCAATCCACTGCCTTTCACTTCCCTTCTGGCTTATCCTGCCAGCACCAGTGATCCTGGGAGGCTCCTGGGTCCCTCTTCCCATTGCAAACCCTGGCCCAGCTCTGCACAGGGATCGCAGGGAGAGCAGGAATCTTTTCTGGGCTTCTCACCTCCTACCTGTGCTTTCCCCCAGCTGGGTGAGGGGGCCACATGTCCTGGGGGTACACCACACGTTGGCACCACTGGGGACTGGTGCTCAGACCCAAGAGCTTTTACAGACACGCACACACATCTGCATGGGTGAATTACCTGTCCTGTGCTTCTCCGAGCATCTGGGCTCTCTCAGCCATCCACTGTGCTCCCAGCCTGCTCCCAAGCCCATCAGCAGGGCAGGGAGGCTGCAGCCAAGCCCCTGCACAGTCCCAGCAGGCTGAACATAACCATCTCCATCTGCCACAGCAGCTGGAGGCGTGGGCAGCCCCTGCACCACACACCTGGGCTCGGGGAGCCAGTGGTGCCTCCATCTGCTCCGTCTGTGAGGAGCGGGGCTGAGCCACTGGTGCCCCTCCAGCAGCTTGGGCAGCGCGGGAGCTTGGCAGGACCACACAATCCCATAGGAAATGTCTCTGTGTTTAAAGAGCTCTTTCGGGTAGAGGCATGACTTCTGAAAAATGGCTGGGTACCGCAGGTGTCAGGGGGGTTTGGCTTCATAATCGTAACAGGGTGTGGGAGGGGGTCTCCCCTCCCTCTCTCTGGGCTCTTCATGGCATCTGTGCTCTGACTGAGCTCTAGATGGCCCTGGGCGAAGGCAGGACCCCAGCAGCCCCTGCACGGGGAGGGTGAGATGCTGGAAGGGTCCCCTGTACGCACCCCGTACAGCAGGGGTTTGGGGCTCCTCCCCCATGAGAGTGGAGGGACCCTTCCCCTGGAAGCCCATTTCTGGTGGGTGTTGATGGGTCACATGGGGCCATTCCCACAAAGCCCCCTCCAGCCCCCACGGGGACCGGGCTGTGGCGTGGGGAGCGCAACTGGGAGCCGGAGGTTCCCCCTCCTTCCCCGGCTCCACTCCGTGAGAGTTTGCTGTATTCTCACCTGATTAGTGGATTTGAAATACAGCCTTTGGCTTGGAGACCCAGAATAGGTGTTCGGTTGTCTTTACTCCGCTGGGGGCTCCTTAGTGGGTCATCGCTGCCCAACACAGCTGGCGCAGCACTGTGCCTTCCACGGGGATGCTCCGCCGGGATCCCGGCTTTGTGGGGGAACCGCACCCCGGCTCCAGTTCGACAGTGTCCCACTGAGCCAGGACAGCCACGCCGTGCTCCTCCGAGCTTCCCTGGGCTCTGCCTGCAGCTGTCACACCCCTAGGCCACCGCTTGTCCCTGCATTTCATGGGGAACAGCAGGTTTCCAGGGTGGCATCGGGACCAACGGGTAGTGACCTTGTTTTGTCACTTATGCTGTCATCACCAAAACACCCCAAAAAAATAGCTGCCCATAGGGGAGAGCTGGGCCCTCTGACATTTGCTTCGTTTTACAGCAACTAATGCATCCGGCAGCATCCTCAGGAACGCTGTGCTGTGCTGGGATAACCGAGCTCCACGCTGCCAGCAAAGCCACGGCAGCAGAGCTGCCTCCCAGGCCACCCTGGTGCCACTGGGCACCAGCCGGGCACAGGGCAGGACCTCCCCCAGGGGCCAGGGATGCCCCATGCTGTAACAGCCACTGCTCTCCACGAACTGTCTGCTCTGCAGAGAGCAGGGAATGTGTGTTCATTAAGTGACACTAATTGCTTGATACTTTTGCAGTGTTTCCTACCTTGTAAAGATTTGAGTCAAAAACCAGCGCCCTGAGGAACCACCTCTATTAAACTGATGTTCATTAGAGCTGACTTTGTGCTACCTCATTAGGCTTCTGTAATTGAAGGAGTCAATTGATTATCAATAGTTTCAGTTCCCTCTTCCCATGCCCACGAGGCCCTGCTGGGTCTTCTTCAGGGTCCACCATTCATTATGTGGCTCAAACGCACCTCGCTGCTGGCAGCCGTGGACCGAAGCAGCTCAGGTTGCTCCATGCATCCCCATCTCCGTGCTGTGGCCGTCGGGATGCTGGCACTGCCGGCTTTGCTGCAGCAACGCTTTCCGTGTGGGTCCTTTGCATGGCAGCATGTTCACCCTGATTTGGCTCTAGCTGCTCTAAACTCTGTTTAAAATACTTGTGATGGCTCCACTTTCTGTATCTGTTTTTTAATGCATATGTATTATATTTGGAGAGGGTGCATGTGGGGGTTCATCTCTTCAGTGACTCTCTCATGGGTGTGAAAGTGGAGCCTCCGAACCAGCTGCTCCCTGCGCGCAGGCTTGCTCTGCCTTGGCGGCATGCGTTCACTACTCCCCGGCCCACAGCGCAGGGGTGGGGGGCACAGCCCGCAGGGGGGGCCCGGCCGGCCGGCAGAGGCTGCGTGGGCACGCTTGCGTGCTGGTTTTCCTGTGCGTGGGTGCTCTGGCTGACTCCCTCGCGCAGACACGTGCTGCCTGACTCAGTCACACGTCTGCTGTTTTTAGAGGCAGCCTTCTAACACCCTGCCTCACTCAGCAGAAAATCATGGAGATGCTGTGCTTCCCCCTAGGCAGCCTGAATCCAAAGCCCCTGCACTCAGGAGCAGCCCTCGGGCTTTGCACCCTGGCCCTGGACAGACTATTGTGGTGAGAGGGCCGGCACACAGCCCTCCTGCCCTGTCCTGCCCTCGGGGTCTGCTTTCCATGCCTTCCCTGCCCCTGGGAGCAGAGCGCCCAGAGCATCCTCAGGTACCCCAGGAGCTAATACCCCATTGCTGCATCCAAGCAGAGGACCACAGGTGACATGAAGATGGTGACAGTGCAGCAGGTGAGCTGGGGATGGAGACGGGGATCCTCCCCACCCGTCCATCCTTGCCCCCTCCCCTGAGAGCACAAGCAGGTCTCCAAAAGCTGGAGGGTAGGGGTGCCACAGGCCATGTCGCTGTAGCCGGTCCTTATGCTTTTCCCTGGGACTTCAGGTTTTTAGGCAAATGCCACTGGGCTGCCCCAGCTTGGGGTCTGCGGCGTGTCGCAAGTGACAGCAGAGACAGCGAGAGGGTAGACAGACAAGGCAAGAGGAAACTGTTGCTCCCCACCTTCGTTAGTTTTAACTAACGAGCTGTTTATAGGAGCGACATGACACCTGCTTTGCTCTTTATAAATTCAATAATTTATGAAAGGTATTAAAGGCAAAACAGCCTCCCGGATAAAGCCTGTGATGCGTGCACTCTGGGTATTAGCCAAACGGGACAATGAGCTACACTTGAATAACACACGGAGATATTTACCCTCTCTGTCTATAAATTATTAAGGGGTTTTTTGCACATAATTACACGAGCTTTTATGTTTCTCACTCCCTGCTTTTAATCCTTTTTGGAAAGGCGCCAGTCACTTATGACAGGAGCTGAGCAAACAGCAAATGTTAGAGCTGGTTTTGGAGTTGCAGGAGAGGGCACCGGCCTGAGCCCACCTGCCTTGGTGGGTGCTGGGGCTGGGGGTCTCCCCTCACACTGCTGCCAGGGCAAGGATCAAAAGGCGTGAGCTGCTGGAGACCGGGCCAGGGCTGGGGACCAGGCCAGGGTTTGGCCCTGGCACAAGGTGCTCTTCCTCTTCGGGGTGGGTTCACAGAGGTGGCTGTGAAAGTGCGAAGTAGGCTCCGGCGTTTTAATTGCTCTCCAACTGTGCATGTAAATCAATGATGTGCAGATGTAATTGGGCATGCAAATGTCACTAGAAGGCTGTTTACATGTGCAGTGTACATTAGGGGAGCGTGTATGTGTGCAAAGCAACACTAAGGATATTAGTAATAATTACGCTTCCAGGGGTGTCCGGGTGCTATGTCCGCTGCCTCCTCTTCTCTGGCCTTCGGGGAGCAGAGCTCCCTCCTCGCCCTGCCCCATGCCAGATCTCCCCTTCCTCGACCGACGTGTTTGCTCCCCAGTCCCTGCCCAGCCTCCAGCAGAGCTCGGCTCCCTCCCCTGCTCCCCAGCATTGCCTTTCCCTGCACGGCGTGCCAGGCTGGCTGCAGCCCCAGCCGAGGCATGCCCATCTCTCTGCCTAGCTCACCAGGCAGGGGCCAAACCTCTTTTAAACATTAAGGTGAAGAGCCCATTTCATCCCCACCAGGCACCGTGACCCTTTCCGTTAGTTGCCAAGCATCTGTGAGTCAGCCCCAGCGGGACGTCTCCCACACCACCTTCCCGTCCTCCTTGTCCAACACAGCCTTTTCTTTCTCTGCGTGGGCATTTGACACGACCCTCATGTCCTCCATGCTCACTGTGGTCTTCAGGCCCTCTCTCCTTTGTGTAAAGATCTTTAATCATTGCTCTTTGTCCCATTGTGTGGCTCCTATTCTTACACCAAGCTGTTAAAAAGCTGTCACTGTCATAACTTCCTTGTCCCAGAAATTATCTTTCATCTCCTGGATGTGGGCTACAATAGACACTGAGATGCTTGATATTATTAATACTGTCTGTATATGTGTCAATGAGCTTAAGAATTTAATGGAGCCTTTTCCCACAGCCTTTCAGCCAGCGTGTTTGGGCTGCTTGACAGAGCAGTCAAGCTATCAGGCACTTGAGTCAGGCTGACATTAGGACATGTGCCCTCTCTCCACAGCAGAGTGTTTCGGAGCAAGGGCTAATTTCCACAGCCTGAGCTCGAACAGGACAGGCAGTGCCCTGGCAGAGACCTGGCTGAGCTGGGCTGGGGCAGCCCCTGTGCTCTAGCAGCTCATCTCCCCTTCGGCGGCACCTGCTTGAGGGAGGCTACAGAAAGGCCCTTTTTTCTCCCCTTTCTACCTGTTCCCTGCAGCATCATGGAGGTCCTGTCATGATTTGAGATAGGCAAGGCACGATTTGAGACAGGCAAGGCATCTCCAACCTCTCACCTTGCTTCAGCTGAGCAGGGATGCCTGTGGGTGGGCTGGGCTGCATCTGCTGCCAGAGCAAGCAGCTTCCCAGCAGGCCCAGCTGGGCATGGGCAGCGCGGTGGGATCGCCCTCCGTGGCCTGCACAGCCCGAGCCCATGTCAACAGCGATGTTGCATGGCTCCTGCCACAGCTGTCCCAAGCGGGCGGCTGGTGTCGAAGGATTTTTGGTACATTGCCTCCTTCTGCTCCAAATCAATCAGCTGACCAGGGCAAGGAGCAGTACAAGACAGTACAGAGAGAAACCATTATGATAATACTTGATAACGATCCTCAATTTCACTCAGGAGCAGCCGAACAATGCAGGATTTGGACTCCCTCCAGCTGATAATGAGAAGCCACTGGACTGACTCAGCCTGCTGTGAGGAGGCATCAGTACACATCCAGATGGCCATGGGGATGGGGGGGCAGGAATATCCTGCATTGCCCCTTCATCCCACTCCCCCCACACACACCCTGAAATGTCACCACCTCCAAGGAAGAAAGCACACGTGACCTAGGAACACGTTTCTCCCCTGAGTGACTGTGTCTGCAGGGGCCAGGTGCTCTCGGGCATCCTCAGGAACAGCTCCTGTTGCCCGGAAGGCGGCGTCCCCAAGGCGGGCAGGGGAGGTCTGTGTGCACGTGTTGTGCAAGGCACAACATGAGATGTCTGGGGCACTTTTCCATCCCCATCCCAAGCAGCCAGGAGGTTACAGCTGCCTTCTCTGGGGACTGGTTAATACTGGGCAGGACGGAGGAGGCGGCTGCCGGCCAAGCCCAGGGGAAACACAGGGCACCCTCCCCTCCTGGTGCGCAAGGGCAGGGTGGGTGCAGACCCTCCCTCTGCCCATGCTGCAAAGGGAGGAGGCTGGCGGGGCAGACAGCCGATCTGGCGTTCCCAGAGCTGGTGCTGGCAGTACTTCAAGGTGTGGTACATCTTATCTCAGCCTGGCATTTGCACGTATTTTCTCAGCTCAGCTTGTTAAGACAAAAGTGTGAAAATTTGAAAGAAAAGGAAGTATAATAATAATGGGAGTAATTAAAATCCATCTCCCTCCTGCCAGCTCAGCCCTTTCTAGACCTTTTGTGGGATTCCTGGACACGTGCGCTGAAACCAAGAGAGATGAGAACATCCCAGCTAGCCCTGTTGAGGGGCAGGTCTGCTCCCTGCTGCCCAGGTGGGAGGCTCGGTCCCTCACGCAGTGTGCAGGTGCCACCTCTCTGGGAGGGAGCTCAGAGCAGGGATAAACTCCTGCCTGCAGAAGGGAACCATCTGCCACAGCCCGTTATCATCTGAGGATGGCAGTGGCAAAGAGCTGGAGCATCTGTCTGAGGGATGAGGCCCCGCAGATGGACACCCAAATGTTCTTGCCACTCCCTGCAGGTTTTAAAGACGAAAATGTTTGATGAGGGCTTGTGAGCGGAGCTGCTATCTGTGGTGTCCTCTGCAGCCTGGGGCTACAGGTAGTTCAGGAGGAGATAGTGACGCTTGCAGGACAGGGATGCCCCTTGAGTCACTCCATGCTGCAAGAAAGAGGTTGACCCAGTTGAGTGGGTCTTTTTGGCCTCCCTCAACACCTAGGGTTGGTCTCCAGAGCATGGGGGAGGCCAGTGAAGGTGATGGGAGAGGGTAAAAAAAGCGTATCTACTGCAAAGCTGCCAGCTGCAAATAGATAGGGATTGTTAGCTGGGACAGGAGACCAGTGAGGTTTGGTTGCATGCTTCTGGCTTTCCCCAGCACTTTGTCACCCATGCTACACCACCTCGGGGACCTGAGCAGTAAGCTCACCCTTACCTCTAACTCTGAATGCCCTTCTACAAAAGTAGCCCCTTGCCAGGAATGGTAGCACCCAGTTATTCTGTTCTTTTTCCCAGTGTCCCATTGATGCCCTTCTCCCAAGTAACATTATGAACTCACCCCCTCTGAGCCACATCACTGCTCCTCTTCAAGCAGGACCTTCATACCCAGCATGTGTTAAGGGTGGGCTGTGTTACCGTCTGCGTGCGAGGTGGTCTCAGCCCTCGTGTTAATTGTGGTGGTGAGATGCTGGCCAGTGGTGGCCCGTGAAGGGCTGGGGGCAGCCTGACAGTTCCAGGTGGGTCTGAGCCTCTGGTGCTGTGCTGCTCACTGGTCCCTGGGGAATGCGCCTTGGCCTCACCCCTGGGCAGCTATCCTGACTGCTCACTGCTGTAGCAAACGGCTACACCAGGGCTGCGTGACGGCAACGTTCTGGTGCAGGGAGGCCACAAAGGAACCGCCAGCACAGAGCTTACGATGATGGGTTGGCAAATGCAGAAACGTGGGAGCCTTGGGGGCTTCTGAGCAGGCGCTGGTGCAATTCCTACTGCAGAGATCAACAGGGTTTGTTGCTGCTAGGATCTGCCTTTGGCCAAAGCATCCTTGGGGCTTTTGCAGTGAAGGACATGTTGCCATGCGGTGGGGTGAGAGGTACCCCTTTGCATTTGGAGGAAGGGAAGAGCCCAAATGGCAGCGTGGTTCCTTAGGGAGACAGGCGTCCTGGCTCCTCTTAAACTCTGGTGCCATGGATAGGGCCTTTGTGCTCCTGTGCTCAGCTAGGAGAGCCGTTACTAAGTGATGCTTGCTTCTCGCCGTGCTCCCCATCCTCCCTATCACCTCACCCCACTGCTGACCAACGTGCACCACCCTAGCTGGCAAAGCAAACCAGGGCTCTGCTCCTCTACAACGGCTGGTGAGCCCGTGCTGCCCTCGCTTCTGCTGCACTGCTCCCTTCGCTTGCCCGAGTCACACATTGCACGCGGAGGTTACAGAAAAGGCAGGTTTTGCGCAGGACTTTTCTATAGGAGAGGTGTGCGTGGATGCCATCTTAGCTCAAAAGCTCATCTCTGGTTCTGCGCCGCCGGGGTGGGGACGGCAGCAGAGCCAAGGTGGGAAAGACGGTCTTGGAAGGCCCCCTGCTTCCAGGCAGTGCATAGCATCGCTCTCCCATGGCCACCAGTGCTGCTTGCATGGCGTAGTTGCTGTATCTTTGTGGAAGGGCTGAGGGGAAATTTCCCTCTCTCACATCAGACGATGCCAGGAATGATTTGCGGGGGGGTTATTATTGAATACACAATGCCCTGCACTTTACTGGAGCTTTAACCATGGGGGAAGCATTAAAAACAGCATTCGGAGCTCTTAGCCTGTCTTTTGTCCTCTGTTTTTTCTGGCCGCTTTCAGATTGCTGGCTTTGTCTGTGTTTGTGAAGTGCTATTAACATCGATGGCATCGCTGAAATAGCCATAATAATAAGAGGCATCGATCTGCACTGAGTAAAGGTCTGAGGACCACTGAGAGGGGCCAGGCTGAATTTCCTTGATGTCGGGAGCAGAGTGTGCATGCACACACAATATGCTCTCACCTCCCCGTCTTTCTTGCCATGAGGATCCTTTGCCCGAGCCCACACAGGGCTGTGTGCCTGACGGGCACCCACCCCCCAGCCCAGCCAGGGTCTGCGCCCGCAGGAGGAGGCGGCAGCCCAGGGGTGGGCAGGAGTGCCGAGCGGGAGCAGGGAGCTGGAGTGATTCAGCCCTCAGCTGGCGAGCTCGCAGTGCCTACCCTTTGTTTATTCCTGCTCCGCTCAGAAGCTTGCGTGTGCTGTGCGGGAGGATAACAGGCTCTGCTGCGGGGAGGCAGTGGCTTCTGCCAGAGTGCGGAGGGGGGCTCGCGTTGCCCTGGGTTTGCTCGTAGCCCACTGCAGGGACATGGAGCTTGGGACAGCCGCTGTGTCCCGTGCTCCATGGCACATTTGGTGGGCATTTGGCCCAGCTCTGGCACGCCTCCCGGCAGGCGGGGGGGGCTCATCACCCAGGAGAGACCTGGGGCGAGCACAGCTCCGCTTTCGCAGGAGGGAGGAAGGGAAGCCTGCCTGGAGGGATGCTCTGCATGGGAATCTCCACCCCTGGGCTTGGTTAAATGGCTGGTGGAGGAAGGCCAAGCTGCCACCTTCCTCAAAAGCTCCCAGTGGCTAAAAGAGCCGTCCAAGGGAAGGCTCATGGGATCCAGCAATGGGACTCCCGCAGAGCCTCTGGCCCCAGCCGGTGCCAGGCCCTGGTGCAGCGGTCTTGGGTCTGCTCTGGCCTGTGGCCAGCCACGCTGCAGGGACAGCTGGGCAGGAGCAGGACAGAGCGGGAAGTGCCCCAGGAGAGCCCTGAGAGAGGAAGCGGGAGGGGAAAGTGCACATTAGAAGCAAAGTTTGTGTCCATTACTGCCGGAGAAATCAGCCTCCGCTGAAAGAGCCAGCGCTGGGCAAATCTGCTAATGCTGCTCGATAAATCAGTGTCCATTATGGAAGGGGTGAAGCAGTGGGCAGCATCAGGAAGCTGTGCACTTAGTCCTGAATGAGATGCCACCAGCTTAGCGTGTGCTGAGCCTCTGAGGAAGCCTTTGGGATCCCCAAGTCCCAGATCAGTCCTCAGAGGCGTGTGGTGTCGTGTCGTCCCGTGTCCGCCCCCCCCCCCCAACCCCCTTGCAGCCCTTTTCCTCTGGGGAGGGGGTGCAGTGAAAAAAGAGGAGCAAAACGCTTTGCAGAGGTGGCTGCTGTAGCACGGAGCCTCCGAAACCTCCAGGGTAGCCGGGCACCTGCCCGCGGCGGGCTGGGCAGGGGCTGGGGCAGGGGCTAGGCGCCGGGGCGAGCGCGGCCCCTGCGGGCCGCCAGGCTGCGCCCCGGGGGCTGCACGGGGCTGCGGGGGCGAGCGGCCCCGGCCGGCCGCGGGGGCAGGTGCCACGACCCCCGCCCTCCGGCCGAAAGCGCCGCTGCCCGCGGGGGTCGGGGGGCTGCGCCCGCCCCCGGCTCCCCCCTCCCAGCCGCGCCGGAGCGGGGGAGGCGGCGGGAGGAGGGACCGGCCGCCGCCGCCGCTCCCGTCCCCGCACCGCCCCGCGCCCGCCGGCGGCTCCTCCCGGAGGGGAGGCGGGGGCCGGCGCGGCGGCTTTGAGCGCGGCCCCGCCGCGGCAGACCCGGCCGGCGGCAGCGGGGCGAGCGGAGCCCGGGCCGTGCCAGCCCGCCCCGGGGGGGCGATGCCGCCGCCCCGCAGCGCCGCCGCCGCCGGCCGCCCGGGGGAGGGGAGGCAGCCGGGGGCCGCGCGTCCCTAGGGCGGCCCCGAGCGGCCCCGGTGCCCGGCCCGGCCCTCCCCGGGCTCGGGGCTGGGGGGCGGCTCGGACCCGGGAGCGCCGGCGCCTCTCGTGCTGCCGCTGCGGAGAGGGGGAGCTGCGTTACTGCAGGTGGAGGCTTGGCGGAGGGGGGGCCGGGGGAGATGCCATTTCTGACCGAGGGAGACCGCCGGCGAGGATGAGATGCAGGTACGCGGGGCGGGGGCGCTGGAGCGGGGGGACGGGGGCTGGGGGAGCGGGGGGGGGGTCCGTGCCCCCCAGGCCCGGAGCCGTGGCGCTGTCCTCGGGCCGGACCCGCGCCGGGGCTCGGGGCCGGGACCTTGATGCGGGTGCCCGGCTTGCACCGAGGTGCGGGTACCGCGGGGAGGGGCCGGCGGGGCCGGGGGCTGCCCGCCGCGGGGCGTGGGGCTGGGGGGGACGTGTGTCCTGCTGTCCTCCATCCCCTCCGGTGCTGCTGCCGCCGCCGCCCCGCCGTGCCCGGGCGGCTGCCCGCTGCTGAGCCCCCTCGCCCCCCCAGGACCCCTGCGCTGCCCCCCGCAGCCCCTCTGCAGCCAGGCGGGGCTGGGGTCCCGGCCACCCGGAGCTGACTCGCCCAGCTAAGGGCTGGGGCTGGGTGATGCTGAGGGGAGCACAGAGCTGCATCCTGATGTGGGAGCTCTCCTCCTCCTCCTCCCGGTAGTTAGGCAAGCCGGTCTGGAGCAGATTACATATTCAGGTAGGGTATGGCCGGGACAGCGCTCCCTGCCAGGGCTTGCTGGGGAGCAGGGGGATCAGCCTTCAGGCAGGCTGTGCCCGGCTCCCCGGCCCGGAAGGGTTAATTCAAGAGGAGGAATGGGCCCTCTGCCTGACCCCGAGGCAGAGGCACGAAGGGTTAAATACGGGCAGGGAGGGCTCGCCAGCCCTGGGTGACCAGGCTGGAGGCAGGAGCCATGAAGGGGGATAATTTTTCTGGGTGGGGGCTAACCTCTCCATCACCAGCCCCCCAGCCTGGAGGCAGGTGAGTCGGGGCCGTGGGGAGTTACTGCCTGATGGGATGGTCCCTCAGTCGCCGGGGTGGGGGTTCTGGGAGCGCTGAAGGGTCCCCCAGCCTGGGCTCAGCCCCACGTACAGGAGCCAGGGAGGAGAATGGCAGATGCTGGGGAGGGTCAGGCTGCCAGCATGGGCTGAGCCTTCGGTTTGCGTCTGGCAGAAAAAAGAAGGGGTTCATGTTGAAGGGGCTTCGCAGGGCAGACGGATTTTGAGGATGCCCAAGAGCCTGCTGGCCAGAAGGGCTTTGGGAGCCCTCCCGGGCAGTGCCATTGCTTGTCACGCTCTGATGCTGTGTGTAGGTTATCGGATTTTTCACCTTGCATCTTGGATGTATAAATAGGTAGAGGCATGGTTTGCTCCAGGTGCTGGAGGTGCCACCTCCGAGAAGAAATAGGAGTGTTGGTGCCGTGAAAGTGATTTGCACTAGGAGGGAGGGATGGTGGGTGAGCGTGGGCACCGGTGGGATGAGGTCTCCTCGCCGCCGGTACGTGCTGTTTGGCGAGCTGAGGC
The DNA here is from genome assembly GCF_015220075.1 of Falco rusticolus. Taxonomy (NCBI): domain Eukaryota; kingdom Metazoa; phylum Chordata; class Aves; order Falconiformes; family Falconidae; genus Falco; species Falco rusticolus. The sequence goes on from NC_051193.1 coordinate 2,673,139, forward strand.
TGTGCCGCCTCTCTCTGCCTTCACTAGCCCAGCTACCGCCTGAGCAGTCGCCATCCACGGTCCTTCCCAGCAAGCGATCCTGCCTGCTGGCCTGCAGCAGGGGACTGGTGTGACAGCCCCACGCTCGCACCCAGCCCAGGGTGCAGAGCAGCTCAGGCATCCCCAGGAGCAGCCCCACTCCACAGATCTGCTCCTTCTCCCTTCTGCCTCCATCTCCCCTTCCCCTGCACCACCTACCGGAGCCCTGCTCTGAAATGATATCCCTTCCCCAGCCCCATCCCAGCCCTCCCGTCAGCCTTAACCCTTTCCTCGCTGCTCTGCCACTTGCAGCAGCCCTGACCTGACCTTCCTGCCTGCCGGAGCAGCAGCGTGGAGGTGCCGCCAGCCAGCCCACCGCCACGGGGGTGCAGGGGTCTCGGCAGAGCTGCCTGCGCGGCCCAAGCCATCCCACCTCAAAGGCAGCGACCCCAGCCCCACGCCAGCCCCATAGCCCAGACCTGTGTGCGACCCCTTTCCTCCATGTCCCTTCACTGGTTTCAAGCGCACGCCTTGTCCCTCTCCTGGACCCCTTGCAAGTGCCAATGGCCAGTGACACCTCGTGCCTGTGCCAGGTGCCACAGAGCCGAGGGACAGCCTCACTGTCCTGGTGCACAGAACCCGTGCTGTTCCCCTGCCCATCTCAGCCCCCTGCCCATCCCAGCAGCGTGGGCTGGGTCTCTGTGGGAGGCGATGTCTGGGCTGGCTTTGCCTTCTCGCCTGCTGCTCCTGGCTCCTGGCGCACGTAGCTTGGTAGCTTCATACCAGGGAGGAGAGGTGTGCTCTGCAGCTCGCCTAGCAAGGCTGGTGAGCAAGGCCCAGAGGGAAATGTGTCCCTGGGCTAAAGCCTCTGTGTCTTCCGGACACACTGGGGCAGTTTTCCTGGTAGCCAGGCTCTTCTGCTCCCTCCCCAGGGCCTGCACTCTGGGACAGGGACAGAGGCTCCCTGGAGGCAGCAGTGTCCCTGGTGGGCACTGTGCCGGTTACCAGGAGCAGGAGGGGGCTTCTCCTCCTCTCTGGGCCATGCCTCCCTGGCCAGCAGCTCGGGGCAGTGGCACCTGCCTGCACCAGGCGTTCGGGAGGCTCCCACGGGATGGGCAGGAAGCGACTGGAGGAGATACTGGAGCTGAGTTACAGCACCTGGGGAAGAGTCAGGTTTTCCAAGCTTCTTTGTGGAGGCACTAATTACAAAACCAGCGGTTATACTTCTGTAATACCGTACCATGCTGCAGTTACTCTACACCTGTAACGTAGTTAGTCTGTGATACCTCTAATGACCACTGTTTCATATCACTGGAAGGTTAGCAGCATGACTGGATGACTTATTATTCCTTTAGTTTGCTACTTCATACAGTCACTGTAACGATGCTGAAGTTGATACTGCTTGATGTATGTAACAAGTATAAAATCCTGTAACTTGAGGTTTTATTTCAGGGGTTGATAAATCACTTTCTAATAAGGCCACAATGATAGTGTAATAATAGTGTAATTACAGTTGCTGAATTATAAAGCACAACTGAACCTACTCAGGCTCAATGAGGATTAATAACCTCATCAGGTGTTGCCTCACGTGCGTGGTTGTTGCTGGGCTGTGATGGGCCTGGGGGTGTTGGACGGCTGCTGGGTGCGGTGACAGCTCTGGGGTGACACCTGTGTCGGGGCTGGAAGTTGGACCCCATCCTCTTGAGGTAGGGGAGGACGTGTTTGCAATGGGCACATCTCTGTGAACGTCCTGGTGGAAAATGAGACTCTGCCGACTCTTTTGTGAAGCTTCAGGTGTGGAAATGGCTGGAGAGACACTTTTCTGTGTCACCTCAGAAGAGTCCTGCCAGCCCTTGGGTCCCCCTTGGCTTGTGGCCCCTTGGGCAGTTTGCTTGGGCAGTGCTGGCGCTGGGGTGGATGTTAGTGGTGCCCTTGGCTCTCCTGTGGTACATACTCGCCCTTTATGCTTGTCACTGGCCACCGTGGCAGTGGTTCTGGGCCAGCAAGAGGAGGGCACAGCCGGCAATGCAAGTCACGGCACAGCTTGGCGAGGCGGGTGTTTGCCCAGCTCTCAAACACATCCAATGCACTGAGTCAGCAGCTCTCCCCCATCCTCTGCTAAACCCCGGGAAGGGAGCAGGGTTTGTCCTAGCATGGGCAGAAATGGCTTTGGGGGGGAAAAGAGCTGGAAGAGCTTTTCAGGTAGTGAAGAAGGCTGGGATGGGAGAGAAGTGGGCTACAAACGCTTAACTCAAATCAAACAACCCAAGAAAAATAAAGGGAGAAAGCAACTGAAGGCCACAGCCTCAATTTTCTTCTGAGTCAGTTGTTTCCCTCTTCTCTCTCTCCATATGTTGGAGTTAAAATTGGAGCTTGCGGGGGGGAATGGCTGCATGGCGAGGGATCTCCACGCCTTTGCCGCATGTCCCAGCTCCCTGCGACCCTGGCTGGGGCCGTGTCTTACAGCCTCTGGGACAGTGTCAAGGCCTGTGTGATACAGAGAGGGAGAGGAGCAGCTGAGGACGGGGCTGGCTTGGGGAAGGGGGGACACACCAGCTGTAGCCCCCCGCAGTGCTTCCCCAGCCCCAGGGCTGCTGTCAGCAGCGCAGCCTCTGCCCTCCCTTGGCATGGCGAGCCGGGAGAAAGATGGGTTGTACAAAGGTGGCTGTGTCTGAGTGGGCAGCGTTAATTGTCAGCTTAACCCAGGCAATTGAATAAACGCTGATAAATGCCACAGAGGGGCCTCATCTCTTTAGCCCAGGCAGGGAGCACGAGGCTCCCTCCAGCCCTGAGAGCAGCAGGTTGCACCAGCTGGCTTGGGAAGGGGGGAGCGCCCAGCTTGAGCAGAGACACCCCCCCCACCGCTGGAGTTAACAGCTGTGCTGGGGCAAGACACGGGTGATTCCCACCTCTCAGGAGCAGCAGTTAGGAGTGAGTGACAGAACCCACTCAGGCCATGCCTTGCCCTGCCGAGGGGATGCGCAGAATACATTGATGCATTGGCAGCAGCACGGCCATGGCGGGGGGAGCCCTGCCATGAGCCCCACCAGCGGCTCAGTCCTCCCTCTGGCCTCGCCAACACCTCGGCCACCATCCCTTGTCCTCCATGGCTCCATACCCCATCCAAACAGCACCTCCTAACTAGCATGGGACCAGGCTAGGCAGCAGGTCAGCATCCCTGTTGTGGGGGCCAGGGAGCTTGGCTTCGTTTCACTCGTTCTCCTGGTTAAGCACAGAAATGGTGTCTGTTTTTAACCACCCTGCATGCTTTCTTCTGTATTTTTTCCCACATGTGTCTCTAAGCCAGTCAGCCTTCTGGTGCCCACGGCATCCTGCAGTGGACATGTGTCCACACAGGGACATGACTCTCCTGGGTTCCAGAGGAGGACCCATGTGTCTTGGTCAGAGGCCAAAGGCTTTTCCCACTGAAGCTCTCCTGTCCCTTGTCTCAGGGCTGGGCTTGGTGTCCTGAGCTGGGGACAGTCCTGTGGGCGAGCTGGAGGGTCCCCATGGGGAGTGGCGACAGGCTGAGGAGGTGCAGGACTAGGCTGTGCCTCCTGGGACACGGTTCCAGCGGCCCAACATTGTCCGGGTGATGCTCAAATGGCAAAATACCTGCTGGCAGTCATCGGGCTGGGCCGATGCCTGCGCTGGGGGACAGGCTGGCCACTGCTCCCTGAGCGGTGTGCCCACGAGCACCCAGCCCCTGCCCTTGCTGCTGGGGGGTCCCTGGGCTGGGCACCCATGGGAGCCCTGCCCCTGCCCCCCTGCACAGCCCTCACTTCCCTGGCAGCCCTCCCCCACCACGCCACATTGCTCTTAGTGATCTCAATAGGACCCACAAATATTTTTTTTGTCATTTCTGTTCCGTTTCTGCATCAGAATGCAAAACATTAAATACCACTCTTGTAATTATGGTTAATTTCATAACCAGCACCTTAATTGGATTGGTCTCTGATGGGGAATTCTTGTAGGAGGGAGAAGCAGAAATATTTTGACGTAATCTATTCTTTCAGCTCTTTGTTTGGATTTGAGATGTCGAGTGTGAAATGGGAAACAACTGATATAGACCTCCGAGGCAACCTGGGGGTGGCGAGCGAAGTCTGAGCACTCTCAGAGGCTCTTCTTACCATCCGTGCAGGCAAACCTCTTCCTCCACCGCCCCTCTGAACAGGGGGCAGTCACCAAGAGCCAATTTGATGTGGTCTAACCCGAACCGTGAGCTGGGGGGACATTGCGGGTGAGCATTGGCTTGGTGGCTTGCTTCTGCCCCAGCTCCACTGGTGAGTGGCTTGTGCATTGTGCCACGGAGCAAGGCACAGCAAGGAGGGTTAGGTAGGAAAAGTAGATGGCAGGTGTAGCTGTGCTGTAAATGCGCGTGTGCTGCAGGAGCCGGGTGATAAAGGGAATTAGGGCCACAGCGGCGAGCAGCAGGAAAACCTTCTTGCCTGTCCCGCGCTGGGGGAGCAGCCTGGCACGGCTCTGCAAGGTCCCAGTGGGTCCAGATCTGCTGCTGGGACCTCAGGGATGTGAGGGACAGCCAAAGGGACACCTCTTTTCTGCTGGCTGTTGGGCAGGCAAGGGCCGACCAGCATCCCCAAGCCCAGAGAGGGACACCAGCCCCTCTTGTGCCCTGGTCAGCCAGGTTATTTCAGCACCGCTGCTGAGGGCAGCAAGTCCTGTGGGGGCCCTGGGGGCCCCCCAATGCCCAGCTGGGGTTGTGCCATGCCACGGCCATCCCACAGTGCTAGCATGCTGTGTATCACGCTGCCGCTTTGGGCCTGAGCTACGATTTGCTCTGGGAAACATGGAATTGCGCTGCCATTAAACTGATTTGTGCTCAGCCTGTTTATCCTTTTCAATGGAAGTGATACAGAAGCTGAACCGAAATGGAAACCCTGGCCTTGCGTTTCCGATTTAATTTCTATGCACTGTACTCCCCCGTGATTACTTTTGTTCTCACGTACAGTCCAGAGTGCAGGCTCTGTATTATTATCAGCGTCACTGGGGAGAAGGAGGAAGGGGCGGAAAGCATCTCTTTCAGCTCAAGCAAAACGCAACAAAACCAGCCCAAAGCAGCAGGGGAACCACTCCATCCCCACAGTGGGTCCCTCCTTTTTGTCCCTGCCCATGGGCTCAGTGCAGTTGCCTGCGGGAAGACGGAGAAAGCCGAGGACCGGCACGGCTCCCCGCAGCGCGGCTGAGGCTGGTCATGCTGACACCCCGTATCGCAGGCATCAAACCCACGGCGCTTTTCACCCCTGCGCCAGCAGCTTCGCACTGCGCCCTTCCCCAGCACGATGCTGCAGGACAGCACTGCGCTTTCCAGGACATGTTCCCAAAGCACCTGGGGCTGAGATTTGCTGAGGCACAGCACCCGCAGCCGGCGCCGGCTCGGCTTGGGGCACTAGTGAAATCAATGCGTTGGATTTCATGAAATTGCCCTGAAAAAAACAGCATTTCCAGTGCTTTGTTTCTCCTCTCAGCCATCATTTCCCACCTTTTCCTTCTTGCTTGGCCGGGACCTGAGGCTTGGGTGCAGTGCCAGGACCCCAGGAGCTCTGTGCGTAGCCCCCATACTTGCAGAGGACACATATCAGGGGGGTTGGCAGCACCTGGAGCCAAAATCCTGGCTGGGCCACATCCTGCAGCACCTCCCTGCCAGCGGGGATTCGGGCTGGGAAGGGCTGGCAAGGTGGTGACACCTCGTCCCCACTCGCACCCACGGCGCCCGCTCTGCCCAGCTGTGTGGCTACAGCTGAGTGCAGGACAGGCGGGCTGAGCCATGGCTCAGCACGGTTTGTTTTTATCTAATCCATTTTAGTGTTGAATGAAACAATAACAGCAAATACAGGCCCTGAAGACAAGCCATAAATAATGCAAAAATCAAACAAGCGAGAAAGAGAGAAAGAAAAAAGAATTATACATGTAAAACCAGCACAGAGAAGCCCAGGCTGGGAAGAGGAATCTTCTCTCCACGTTGGCCATTGCTCATGCTTTCTTTGGCTTCCTTTTTTCTCCGCTTCTCTTTTTCTGGAAATTCCTGCGGCACTGAATTTGTTATTGTGTGAACAAAACTTAGTAACTGGGAGGAGGGGGGGGAGAGAGAGATCTGGCTTGCGCGAAGGAGTCGAGAAGGGAGCTAGATGGAGAGAGCCAAGGCTTTCGTCTCTTGCAGCGCCTTGAAACACAGCCGTGCCCCCACCCGAGCCCAGCACCCCACTCTGCCCCTGCGTCCCCGCCATGGGAGGTGGGAGATGGGCAGGGGCAGCCCTGCCGGTGCCGTCCGGTGCCCGCCGGGGTGTCGGTGCTGGTGGCACGGCTCGCTCGTGCCCTCGTTGCCCTGTGCAGCTTGTCCCACCGATGGGTTATCGCGGAGCCATCTTTGCTGGGCTGGGCTGCGGGCAGCCTCTCCCGAAAGGCTTCTGAGGCTGCTTATTTTAGGCAGCAGTATAAAAATATCAGGGCCGGTCCTAAAGGGAGGTAAATCAGCAGGTTTCCCTAGAGCCAGCCAAGCTGCCGGGTTCATGTCCTCTGAAGTCCTCTCGCTGTTATCCCAAAGGTTTCCAGGGGAAGATGCAGTGCCCTGGATCAGCCCCTCTACGTTTCTAGGTATCCTGCTCTGGTTGTAGGGGTATTTAAGGGATGTGGCGTGGGAACAGAAGTGGTGCTGTAAGTACAGTCTAAGTTTAAGTTAAATGTATGGAATGTGGCCGGTCCTGCAGCGGTGGGATCTGTAGCGCTGCTGGCTCAGGACGTGCTCGCTGGTCCCCGCTGGCTGCAGCGTTTGGGACTCTGATCCCGGGTTTCTGCCTTCAGGCAGTGGCAGGGACACTGGGGGGACAGTGGCTTGGACCCGTGGCTGTTACGGGGGTGGGGGTGGGGGTGTCACATCGCAAAGCCTCAGCCTTACAGCCCTGTGGGGTGAGGTTGCTCATGGGCCAGGGTGTCTGGCTGGTTTGATGTTTGCTCCCCTGCTGAGCCAGCCCTGAGGGAAGGAGGACAGCAGGCACCAGGGGTGCTCCCCCATCGCTGCTTGTGGCCCTGGTTTTCTGCCACTGGAGCTGCCGGGCGCCCCAGCCCTGCTCCGGGTGCTGAGCAGAGCTCCAGGGCGCTGCAGAACCACAAGACACCTTTTGGCAGAGGCGGAGGGGACAGGGTGTCCCCAGGCAGGGAGAGGTGGGGAGGGAGCAGCTTGTCTTGGTGCCAGACAGCTGGCCCTGCCAGGCCCTTCGTGGTGCCCCCAGGTGTGGTTTGTGCACAGGGATTGCCAGGAGCAGTGGCTCAGCCTCCCCGCGCTGCTGCTGGGGTGCCATGGCACAGGGACTGTCCCTGGGGGCTGGTGCCTGGGTCTGGGGGAGCAGGAAGCCACTGGCCACCAGACCAACCATCAAGGCAAGCCCATACAGAAATGCCATCTGTGCCTGATCTGGAGGAAACATGCTCTGGCAGCGGGGTGACTTTGTACCAGCCGCTTTTATGCAAGATCAGGTGGTGTCCTGCCCCCGACACGAACACAGGGTTTAGCACAGGCACCGTACAGCTGCGCTCCGGCTGAGTCAGCAGCCCCGCTGCGGCGTGCTGAGCCACGCAGAGCCCGTGGGCAGGATGGCTGGGCTGTCCCCCATCCTCCAGCCCCAAAGGTACCGCTGCTGCCCAGGGTGCGGCCCTTCGCAGGGCCCGTGCTGGTGCTGCTCAGGGTGCTCCTGGGGAGCACAGGAGGCGTTTGGATACCGCTCGAGCCCATTCCCAGGAAAAAACTATTCCCCTTCCAGCGCAAGGAGAAAGGGCAGCTGCTGGCTGTGGCTGGGCTGTGCTGAGAGGAGAAGGCCGTTTTCTCCCTGCGTGGGCAGGCGTGGGATGGTGCCCCAGGCTCCAGCAGGTACCAATACCCTGCTCTTCCCAAACGGCCTTTGCAGGCGTTGCCTCAGGGGCAGCCCCGTCCCCCCGTGCCGGGCTGGTCACGGGCACAAGGCAGAGCACAGAGGATGCCTTCGCAATGTCATCGTGACCCTGGCGGCTCTCCCAGAAGGCACTCGTTGGACAGACCTTTCTTTCACCTCTCCAGTGCAAATGTTTCCATAGCCCTAAGAAGAGCCTGGATTTTTTTCCATCCTCCATTCACAGCTACCAACGGGGAAGAAAAAACATCTACGGAGACCCTCGTGCTATACTGAAGCCTCCTCTGCCCAGTGCTCGCTCATCACTCAAGTGCCTGCTGAGCTGGGTGCCTTTGGGTGAGCACCTAAAACATCCTGGTGACCCAGCTCATGTCTGCGGAGACAGGAATCCCGAGGAGATCTGCTGAAATAAATAAAGAGGAGAAGCCCCACTCAACTAGCTGGTGCACATCCTTCCCAGCATCCCAGCACTCTCATGCTGATCCAGCCTGGAACATCTCTGGTGCTGGAGCCCCCAGGCCAACCCTTGGGAGATACTCCCTCGGCAAACACAGCTCTCCTGCTCTTTGTCTCACAAGAAGAAAAAAATCAGCCTCCTCCCAGCTTGGGAAGCATTGAACCACTAACCGGCAGCGGCTGCGGCAGCGGCAGCGGTGGGCCAGCCCGTGTCCCAGCCACCTCAGTCGATGAGCAGGGGAGCATGGCTGGCTCCGAGCCCGAGCTCCACAGTGGCTGCACCCTTACACTCCTCATTTATCTCTTGCTAGCTCAGGGCTTTACACCCCCAGCATCCACAGCTGCCTTTGCAATTACTTATTGATCACTTGTCAGGATGTTTTCTTTGCTGATGGGGCACTGAAGCATGTGCAGCCAAAGCGAGAGAAAAGACGTTAAAAACGAAGGAGCAAAGGTGTGAGGAGGGTGAGCAGCTCTTGCACAGATGTGATTGCTGCAAGAAACGGCCTGAGCAAAAACTGCCCTGAGCTTCAGCATCCTGCAGAGATGACCGGGATCTCCTTCCCATGGCCCTGCTCCCATAACCTGCCTGCCGAGCCTGAAAGTCACTCTCCAGATTGGCTCTGGGCCATCGCCGGTTGTACGTATCTGTCCCTGCGTGGGGTCAAGCAGATCCACAGCCTGGAGCTAAAGCAGTGGACAGCAGGGCCAAAGCCTCCCCCTTCCAACGTCTTGGCCCTTCAGAGCTCTTCTCCTCCCCTGTGCATCCCCCATCCCCTTTCTTCTGGCCCTTTGGCTTGGTGCTTCCCTGACTCCACGCCCTGCGGTGCTGCGGGCGCCGCGTTTTGGGTGGAATTGCTGGTTGCCACCAGGAATCGTCTTTGCAGGGCAGCCCCGCGGGCTGGCGGCGGTGTCTGGTGCCAGCCAGGCGGTGTCAGTGCCGGAAGGGGATTTGCATCTTAAATACTTCTCCATGCTCTTTTACAGCCTCAGAGCAACTGCCAGAGCAGATCAGGTTGCCGCACACCTATTCCAGGCTCCCGCCTCGGAGCAGCTGAAAGCAGATACTTCAGGAGGCTGAGCAAAAGCTCCTGGCTGGAGAGTCATGCCTTCACGTGGGTGAGCGGGAGCCGGTGACCCCGGGCAGCTGGGGGCTGGGGGGGCTGGGGGTGGTCTGCTCTGGCTGACCTGCTGCGGCTCGGTGCCTTGTGCTCCTCGCTGGTGTGTCCCCACAGCTGGAGGGGTCCTCCTCAACTTTTCCCCTGTTTCTCCCCGCTTCTTACAACCTCTTGTGCTGATTGTGGAGGATGTGGGCCAGGGCAGCCCTTTGCACTGTGGCAGCCTGTTTTCATGCCCTTCGTTAGCAGCCCGTCCATTAATGAAGGCCCAGAGGAAATGCAGTGGCAGCTTTCCATGAGCCAGGCCAGCGTTGTGCCTCCAGCCACCCGGCCTGCTGCCCCCCAGCCAGCCCTGGCAGCTCTCCCTCTTTGGTTTGTTTTTACCCGTGTGAAGCAGCATAGTCCCAGGAGGAAAAACTGCCCCATGTGCTCTGGCCCCTGCTCTCGTCCATCCCTGCCCATCCCTGGGCACCAGCAAGGAGGGCAGCTCCTCCGGATGCCTGTGCTCTGGGGGCTGGGTGGGAAAAGAGGAGAGGAGGGAGCAGGTAGGGTGGGGAGGAGGGAGAGACAAAGCAGAAGGGGCCACAAATGCATGCTGGATGCGGGGGGAATGATGGAGAGAGGAGGAAGTGGGCACGAACGTGTTTGGCAAATTAAAGCTTCTCCCTTTGTTTTGCTGCTTTGCAGATAGCTACAGGAACACTTAGTGCAGAGCCCGGGGTCTGGATAAGCAACTCTTTTAGCAGCAGGAAAGGTTGTTAAATATTTATTTGTAAACCTGGAGTCTTTATCTCTAAAATGTAGTCAAGTTCAATAAAATTTGATTTAGCTGGAGCAGCTTAGAGGAGACGAGAGCACCGACTCCAAGAGCTGCGTCTTGGCAGCTTTGTGCAAAGCCAGAGGGGGGGAGCCCGTACCCCTACCCGTACCCGCACCGCAGCCCGGTGTGGGCACACGGTGCCGCTGGGGTTGGGCTCACTCCTGCATGGAGCTGGGAGCACCAGCACCACGGCTCCTGCAGGGATGGACGGGGTGGGGATGCGCTCCTCCAGCCCTGCCGAGCCCCCCCCGGGATGTGGCTCGCTTCGTCCTAAATTGCTTGTTGTCGTTGGATGCTCTCGAAAGCATCTGGTTCAAGGGTGAACGTCTCCCACACTGTAATTTATGGCTGCCAGGTGGGGGTTATAGCTGACTCGGGGATTTTTGCTGCTCGCTCGCTGTCAGCATGGCAGATTGCTCAGTGCCGAGGAGCGCTGGCTCGGCCCTGACTGCTGGGCACTGCCATGGGGCAGTGGGCAGGGACAGCCCAGGGACAGCGGTGACAGTGGGGGGCACGGCCAGGCGTGCTGCCCACCCCTTGGGGCAGGAGGGGAGCAGCAGCCTCAGGAGCAAAACCGGTCATGGAGCTGGGCTCCCCCCTGGGTCACCGCCTGGGTTTGGCTTCCCCAGGGCCATTCCTCCTGCGTGGTGGCAGCCTGTGCTTGTGGCGACGGAGCAAACCCCACACACGTCAGCGCTCCAGCCTGGCCCTGGGCTGCATTTCCAGGCCCAGGCCCAGAATAGCATCTTTCCTCCCAGCGCTGACCCCAGCCGGAGCCGCTCGGCAGGCCCGCATTTCGCACCAAGGCAGCACTCCCCCGGCTGATGGGCTTGTGCTTGGGAGCCCTCGTCCCCAGGCAGCAGGGTGGTGAGGACAGGGGTCAGTGGATGCCGTTGCCCTGAGCATGAGTTTTGCTTTGGTTTGCACTAGTTTGCTTATTGCCTGCAGGTAGCGAGTCTGGCAGCTGCTCCTTTCTTACAGATGCTTTTTTTGTGTCTGAGAAGCGAGTGCCACGTTCATGCCGGAGGGCTGCAGCTCTCCCTGGGCTGGCGTGGCCTGTGCATCAAGGCTGTGTGGGCTGATCCTGCCTGGCAGCTGGTGCTGGACCATGGCTGGGACCCCCTGGAGGGGTGCTTGGGCATGTTTCACGGTCCTACTCAGAATAAATCCGGGTGGGCTTGACTTTTTGGTGGTGCTTTGTCTCAGTCACATCCTGGTTTCCTGCAGGCAGCAAGTGCTGGGAACAGCCGCTGCCCTCTCCCCCCGGTGAGGCCGAGGCCTGTCCCCACAGTCACCCAAGCCCACCCGAGGTGGCCGCAGCCCCTCACCTGGCTGGTCCCCATGGCCCCAGCACAGGGACTGTGTGGCGGCAGGTGCAGGACAGCCAACAGGGCAGCGGTGACTTTGGACTGAGGTTTGCTGATGTGACGTGAGTCCAGCCACTGGGGGGGGGATGCACGACAGTCTGTAAAGCCGTGTGTGGGTTGTTGCCGTCAACTCACACAAAAATCATGTTTCGAGTCATTTTGTAGAAGGGCACCTCTTAATATCCACCTCACCTTGAGGCACGAGTATTCCTCTGAAACAGCCAGAGGTAAATGGGAACCAGAAGTGATTTAAAGCTCATCTTAGCCCGGACTATTCAGCTTATTCATTGTCTTTCTCCCAAAGCTCTTCGGTGACTCTGGTTATTAAGATTACAGATGTTTTTGTCAGGGATTGTATTTATCACAGATTTAAATTTAGCTGAGAACTAATAACATGTGAGGTGTGTCTAGACTTTAATTCTGTGCAAGTGGGTTGGTCTCGTCTTTCACGCCATGCAGATTTTGCTTCATTCATCGATCACCTCTTCACTTGTATTTTAGCCACGGACCCTGCAGCGCTCCCAGCAGCTCTGGCTGCTGCCCCTCTGCTGCGGGGACAACAGCATGGGACTGAATGCGTTGCCACCCTCTTCCCACCTGTAGCGGGGCAGGATTTGGCCCACAGGGGAGGCCCAGGGCCGCTGCAGGAGCCGTGCGTGGGGCCCTGCGGTGGGATTCAGCTCCCACCCCCTCCCCGTGCCCAGCAGGGACCAGCGGCGGCTGCACGCGCAGGCAGAGCTGAAATCTCCGCACCGACCGCAGCCAACTAAGGCTGCCTGGCGCTCTAATGAGCTGAAGGCTTTTCAGCCCTGGTATAATTAAGCCCCTTAGACTGTATTTTGTTTTGCATGCAGTGTTTTGCTTTCTTCTTTGATGACTTTCTCAGCACGGCTGTGAGGAGCGGGAATTGGTTTCCAAGAAGCACCGGCCGAGGGAGGCTGCGCGTGAGCCGGCACGCCTTGGTGGGCTGTGGGACACAGGCAGGACACGTGCGTGCTCGCCGGCCACGTGCTGCCCACGGGGAGAGGCGGCTGGGGACCCCTCGGGAGTTCAGCTCCCACCGGGGCCACGGCACGAGCCTGGGGAGCAAACCCCCAGGCAGCCCTGGTGCTGTCCCGGCGCATCCTTCCAGCAGGCCCCAGCCCGGCGGCCCCGCGGGTGGCTGTAAGGCTGCCCAGCACCGTCAGCGCCGGGGAGGCGATGACACGGGGGATGATGAATTGTAAACACGGCAAACGCCTCTTCGCCGCCTGGCCCAGGCCCAAGTGAAGCCACTGGAAATGTTTCCACCGGACTGGGAGATGCGAGGCCGGCGGGAGGGAGCTGGGTACCGCACCCCCTCGCTTCGGGGGTGACGGGCTTTGGGTGGTCCCCAGCGACCAGCCCTGCTGCAGAGGCGGCAGGGAAAGCGGATGGGGAAGGACAGGGACCCTGGATTTCTGTGGGGACACCGGGACGTCGCAGCCAGTGCCCAGCACGCCAGGCCTGGTGGTTTCTGTGATGGTGCTGGTGGACATTTTTATGGCCAATCCATCATCTTTCATCCTTGCATCTTGCAAAGACGTTTTGAATAATTTTTTGGGAACAAAAGTTATACTTGGGTCATATATGTGTAGGAAATGATGAATATAAACGGACGCAATGGAAGTAATGCACAGAATGCATACCAGACCCATAAGTAGCGCCAGAGCAGGGAAAGTAATGTACAGGACATATAATGATGGATACAAATGGAGCCAGTGGAAGTAACGTATTGAGTATATTCAGTCATAGCCATAAAGAGCATTAGTGGAGGCAATGCAGAGCGTACACATAACAATAGATATAAACACGGTCCGGAGTAGCTGTACATCTAATATGCAATATTAATATGATTTGATCCCTCACAACAGCTTGAACAACAAGGAAATAAATGCAACAGAGGCAGCACGACAGCAAGCGTTTCCTTCCGCCGGCCGATGGGCTGGGGCGGTTGGGGGCTGGGCACAAGCCAGACTGTAACCGCTGAGGTCTCCCAGCCCCCCAGGGAGGGCAGCAGGGCAGAGCCCCGCACCCCGCAGAGACCCCAGACCTCACGTCAGGCTCCGGCTCCTCTGTAGGTAGGCTGGCCGGCTGCTGCTTCTGAGTCTGCGTGGCCGGGGACTCACCTTGGGGACACACTGAGACCGGGCTGCTGCGGAGCCTGGGGAGGGGCAGGGGGCTGGCTCCTGCGGACCTGCCGCCGTTGCTCCCCGCTCGGACACCCCGCTCCCTGCTGACCCCGAGCGGGGTTCCCCCAGATGCTCAATCCCACACTCAGCTCCTCTGTGTTTGCAAAGCAGCCTTTATATTCAGGCTCCATCTACAGGGAACAGAATAATTTCAGGAGCTTAAAATAGGATGTAGATAGATGTGTTTAGTATTAGATTTTTTTTCTTTAAGAAGCCGAGGAAGCGAGGTCTGTCTGACACAGATTCCTCAAGGCTTTCCACTCAAAGTCTGTGCACGTTCAGTCATCAAGTGGAAAGTTAGGGGGTGGGGAGGAGATACGGTCTTGTAGCCAAAGGGCTGCATTTCAGCTGGCAAGCGAGAACCTCTGCCCTGCCTCAGCAGTGCCCTTCGCCCCAACGTCAGCCCTACCGGGACGGCAGACCCTCTGCCGTGGCCATGCCTGTTTGCTCACGTCCACCTTGCTCTTTCTCTTCCCCCGTGTTACCTGCAGGTGAGAGATAGGATGGTAGCTGGGGAGGCGAGTATGCGCAGCCCAATCCTGGCCTGCTGGCAGCCGATTCTCCTCCTGATGCTGGGATCCATCCTGTCTGGCTCCGCCACGGGCTGCCCGCCACGCTGCGAGTGCTCTGCCCAGGAGCGCGCCGTCCTGTGCCACCGAAAGCGATTCATGGTCGTGCCGGAGGGGATCCCGACTGAGACCAGGCTGCTGGACTTGGGCAAGAACCGCATCAAGACGCTCAACCAGGATGAATTTGCCAACTACCCTCACCTGGAGGAGCTGGAGCTCAATGAGAACATTATCAGTGCCGTTGAACCTGGGGCTTTCAACAACCTCTTCAACCTCAGGACGCTGGGGCTCAGGAGTAACAGACTCAAGCTGATCCCCTTGGGGGTGTTTACCGGACTCAGCAACCTTACCAAGCTAGACATTAGTGAGAACAAAATCGTGATCCTCCTAGACTACATGTTCCAGGACTTGTACAACCTGAAGTCTTTGGAGGTGGGGGACAATGACCTTGTCTACATCTCCCACCGGGCCTTCAGCGGCCTCAACAGCCTGGAGCAGCTCACCCTGGAGAAATGCAACCTGACTTCCATCCCCACGGAGGCCCTGTCTCACCTTCACGGCTTGATCGTGCTGCGGCTGCGCCATCTGAACATCAACACCATCCGGGATTACTCATTCAAGAGGCTGTACCGGCTCAAGGTCCTCGAGATCTCACACTGGCCCTACCTGGATACTATGACGTCCAACTGCCTCTACGGGTTGAATCTGACCTCCTTGTCCATCACTCACTGCAACCTGACGTCCATCCCGTACGTGTCGGTGAGGCATTTGGTTTACCTCCGGTTTCTGAACCTGTCCTACAACCCCATCGTCACCATCGAGGGCTCCATGCTCCATGACCTGCTCAGGCTGCAGGAGATCCAGCTGGTGGGAGGGCAGCTCACCATGGTGGAGCCCTTCGCCTTCCGCGGCCTCAATTACCTGCGCATACTGAACGTGTCAGGGAATTTGCTGACCACCCTGGAGGAGTCGGCCTTCCACTCGGTGGGCAACCTGGAGACGCTCATCCTCGACAACAACCCCTTAGCCTGCGACTGTCGGCTGCTCTGGGTTTTCCGGCGGCGATGGAGGTTGAACTTCAACAAGCAGCAGCCCACCTGCTCCACCCCCGAGTTTGTCCAGGGCAAGGAGTTCAAAGACTTCCCTGACGTCCTCCTGCCCAACTACTTCACCTGCCGCCGAGCACGGATACGGGACCGCAAAGCTCAGCAGATCTTTGTGGACGAAGGCCACACGGTCCATTTTGTCTGCCGGGCAGATGGGGACCCGCCCCCCACCATCATGTGGCTCTCCCCGCGGAAGCACCTCATCTCTACCAAAACCAACGGGCGGCTCACTGTCTTCCCTGACGGCACGCTGGAGGTGCGCTACGCCCAGATCCAGGACAACGGCACCTACCTATGCATCGCCAGCAACGCGGGTGGCAACGACACCATGCTGGCCCACCTGCACGTGCGCAGCTACTCCCCAGACTGGCCCCACCAGCCCAACAAGACCTTCGCGTTCATCTCCAACCAGCCCAACGAGAGCGATGCCAACAGCACGCGCGCCACCGTGCCTTTCCCCTTTGACATCAAGACTCTCATCATCGCCACCACCATGGGCTTCATTTCCTTCCTGGGTGTCGTGCTTTTCTGTCTGGTGCTCCTCTTCCTGTGGAGCCGGGGGAAAGGCAACACCAAGCACAACATTGAGATCGAGTATGTGCCACGGAAATCCGATGCGGGCATCAGCTCTGCTGACGCGCCGCGCAAGTTCAACATGAAAATGATTTAACCAGGCAACACAACAATTTGCAAATAATAATGGTGGGTTGGTTTTGTGGTTTTTTTTTTTTTTTAAAGAACAAATGAACAAATAAAAAATAATTAAAAAACAAACATTGCTAACAAACATACCGACCTCTCTCCTTCCACCACGCCCTCTGGCCCTGTCCAAACCCACTGCACCCGCACTGTCATCACCTCTTTCTCCTCCTCTTCTTTATACCAGGAAAACGTTCAGCCGATGTCTTCAGGACTCCTGTGTTTGTAAGAACTTTGTCTGATGGACTCTGGTGTCAGATATAACTCTGAGAGGGAAAAACAACAGAGGGGGGGAAAAAAAAAGAAAGAAAAAAAGAAATAAAATCAATAAAAAGTTACGAACTTTCTTCTGTAACTTTGATTTCAATAATATGGATTTTTATGAAAACTTGAAATAATAAAAACACCCTATTTCCTATAGATAGTTGGAATGCAAAATCTTGACTTCTTGATCTGTCCAGTTCTGTACCTCTGGCGAGCGCTCGCTTCCAGCCCGCTCACCAAGACCAGCCCCAGGCCAGGGCTTGGCTCCCACGGCCGCCGAAGGGCTGCACTCCCCCAAAAGGCGCTTCGTGCTGTGCCTTGGGCCCTGCACAGCACCCACAGGACTTTGACGGTTTTTTTCCTGCGGTCCGGCGGTGGGTTTATAGCCAGTTGCCCTGCCTGCCCCCAAGGCCGGGGCAGCGGTACCGCGGTGCCTGCCCTCCGTGCCGGGAGAAGGATGCAAAGCACCGTCGCAGGGCAGGCAGCAGCTCGCCGTGCCCGCAGCATCATCTGGGCATCCTCCGGCCTTTTGCGTGGCCAAAGGACTTTCTGCCTGCCGTTGCCGTGTCCTCTGCGGTGGGGGACAAGCTGGCTGTTGTGCTGCAGACAGCTGTCCCTGCGGGCAGGGATGCTGCAATCCCATGAAGCGCCGTTGCTGGCAGCACAAGTGGGCAGTGCCCGCCCGGGTGCCCCCAGAGCTGCTCCCCACCTGCCTGTCAGGACTGTCATGGTGGTCGTCAGCCCTGCCCGCTGGCAGCCAGACTCGCAAGCACCCCCAGGCACATCCAAGGGAATTTAGCTTCCAGGCTTGCAGACTGTATCTGAAAAAATAAAATAAAATTACATCATTTCTAAACACACAAATGCACAGCCTGAGCCAGAGGACAGGCACAGGGCTGCAGCAGGGAGGTGCTGCAGGCTGTAACGTGCTGGCTGTCCTGGTGCTAGCTAGCTCCAGCATGCCCATCACCGTGGGCTCTGGTCACTGGGCAGCAACCTGCCTTAGCTCTGGTACTCAGGATCAGGAAGGTTTGTGTTGTCTCAGTGAGGGAAAGGGGAGGAATGGGGTTAACCCGGCCCCCAGGCAGGGCTGCACCGACCAGTGCATCCCTTGCGGGAGACGGGAGACGTGTGACAGTGCCACCCTGCCCTGAGCCCAGCGCTGCCAGCAGTGAGGCATGGCGGGGCTATGGAAAGCATCAGTATACAGGTGTCGTACAGCAAATGAATTGAAAGGAGCAAACTAGGAAGGCAACCACAGAGGGGGAGAGTGAAATTACGAGAGAGAACAATGGGGAAAGAGATGGCTCAATTCAAGCTTTGAAAAGTACCATCAGAAAAGCTTTGAAGCATCATCAGACCAGCTCAGCCCTTCTCCAGCTGGTTTGTGCCAACTCCCCAAGCCCCAGAAGGTGCAGAGCAGGGGGAAGGCCACTGCCAGCACCCACCCGCAGCCTTTCCATGGAGAAACAGGGCCAGTACCACGGCCTGGGGATCCCAGCACAGCCTGATAGCCTTTGGCTGTGCTGGAAGTACAAAAAAATCCCTGCAAACAGAGGCAACACGGATATTAAAGGCAGCAGGTGCTTCCCACCCTTCCCGGCTGCCACCGGGAGCGGTGGCACTGTGCTGGCCAGCGGCTTCCTGGCCTGCCCAGCCTCGGTGGCATCTCCACAGTGGTTGAGCTGGGATTTGCATGCTTGATTTGTACAGCACTTACTGAGTCTTCAGGGATCAAAGTCACTACAAGATGATAAAAAATAAGTGACAGGAACCTGGAGCGCCGACAAGGAAAAGAATGGATTTGCTTTTCTTCCAGCAACGTGCCAATCTAGAAGAACCTGAAACATCTGTGCTTGTAGGGAGGGGGGATTTTTTTGCTGGTTTCTTCTTTCTATTCATCTTCAAACAAAACATTTTGTGGTGTTTTTTTCTCCGCAGCAGGTTTCAGGAGCTTTGATTTGTTAGTTTCTCATCTCTAACCAATCTTTCCTTTATAACTTCGGAACCGAAAACTTTTTTTTTTCCCCCAAGCCTATTGCTTTTGTTTTGCTTTTCAAAAGAGCCAAAGAAAAACACTTCTTTGCCAGCTTCCCCTCCCACCAGTGTTTAACCAACATTTTCAGTGAGCTAAATATGAAACCACAAAGAGCAACACACAAACCTGGGCTCGAAACTGAAGGCGGGCACACGTGGTTCCACCTGCACCACAGATCCTGCTCCAGGGACCCTTGGCACTGCCCCCCGGGAGAGGCAGGGATGCACCAGGGCCTCAGCCCTCCAGAGGAAGATGCCAAGGCGAGCGTAGCCGAGAAAGCCATGTCCAGCAGCACGTTAGGTGCAGAAACCTCAGGCTGAGCCTTGTTGCCAGGACTGACAATAACTCCATCAGCAGTTCAACAAACGGCAGAGAAGTAGAGGGGGTCTGTGTGATCCTGGGCAGCTATTAACACCGGCAACCCGAAACAGCTTCTCAGTTTACTCCAGTTATCATTTTTTAATGGTGTGATTAAAAGAGCTAATACAGGACACAGAAATTAAAAAGAAAAAATACTAATATCCAAGTCCAACAAGGTATTTGCAGCACACTACAGCGTTCTGGCAAGCAAAGGGAGAAACCAAGTCTTTTACTGTTAAAAAGAAACTTTAAAAAAAAAAAAGGAGAGAAAATTATATCTTTTCTGTGTAAGGTCTCAGGCTGTGCTAGCACAGGATTCTTCCCATCCCGGGGCCCTGCCACCCAGACTCGCACACCCCCGCAGACCCAACACCTCTGCGGCTCCGACCCTCCCCGGGGGCAGAAGCCGCGCTGCCGCCGAGCTGTGCTTCCAAGTCCCTCATTAGGGAGTTTGCCCAATGCTCCGTAGCACTGCTGCCTGCCACACAGTTTATTATCCACACTGATTTTTTAACCTTCAATGCTTTGTGAACTGGTTTAATTATTTTTTTTTCCGGTCACTGTGTGATTAAAGCAGATGGATGGAGCAGAAGAAAAGCATCTCAGAGTGGCCAGCATCTCAGCTCAGCAATTTTTGTGGCTGGTAAAGACGGGAGGAAAAAAACCAACCCAAAGAATAAACAGCTTAGAAGAGGTAGCAAAAACCCCAGGAACAGATGTGTTTAGGGTATGGAGGGGAAACACGCCTTACCTCCTCTGCTTCCAGAGTGGGAGCCCCATGGGGATCTCCATGACAGGCACCGTGTGGGGATGTGGCAGGGAGGAGGATGAGGGTTATTCACCACTTCCAAGCCGGGCACATCACCCATCCCTCCCCACCAGGCTCCATATTTCCCCACCACCACCACGGGCTGTGGCTGGCAGGTGCCTGGCCGGGGCAGGAGCAGAGCTACAAGCACCCTGCGGGAGAGGCATTTACACCTGCCGGCCCCCCGCCCCTCCTCATCAATCCCTGCGCCCCGCAGCCCCCACCCGGGCTTGCTGCCTTCCCTCACTTCTATCAGGCCTTATCGTGCTTAATTTTACTTCTTCTCTCACTAACTCCTCTCTTATCTCTGCTTTGGAGCCATTTTTTTAGTCTCTCCCTTTTTTCTTCCTTATCGCTCTTTCACTCATGGGTTTTTTTTTTTATTTAAAAAAATACTTTCTGCCTTCTCACTCTCCTGCCATCTGTGTCAGGTGTTCTTCTCCCCCCATCACGGCTGTTTCCCGCAGTCCCCTCTCTGCACACACATCTCTCCCCCGCATCCCTGCCTCCCTCCTCCCCTGGCAGGGTCTCATCCTGCTCCCTCCGTGATGAGCAGCACAGTGGGATGGAAGGGCAGAGAGAAAGACCTTCGGGCTTCACCTCCTTCTCTCCCTTTCCCTCCCTTCTTCCCCCACCCTCCCACCTTGCCCTCCTTTTCCCACCTCCCCCCTTCCTTGACCCCCATGTGCTGTCCCCCCCCACCAGTTTGCCATGAGACAGGGCATGAACTTTGCAGTGCTGTCCCTGCCACTGGGTTTTTACGGTGAGAAAGGCTCTGAGGTGCGGGGGCTCAGCACCCCGGCGGGGGCGGCTGGGGGAGCAGCCCCACTCCCCACCCCTGGCCCCACCGTGGGTACGTGCAGCTCCCCCAGCAAAAAGCGGGGCTGCTGCTCTCCCCTCCTTGGGTCTGTATCTGCACGCTTACAATAGATTTACTGTGATTCTATCGGTTTATGATTAAAACCCATAAATTTTACTAGGCCTTTTTCTTATTTTCCATAATCCGCAGGATTCAAGGCAATCAAATTTTAACTGGAAAGCACGGGCTGTGCGGTTAGGTCCCGGTGTAATGGGGAACGGTTCATTTCCCAATCCACCCCCATTACTGGTGGTACTAAAGAAATATTGCCCTGTGAAAGAGATTTTTCCTCAATTTCCTTTAAAACAACAGCCTTACCTGAGCAAAGGATCAGAGGAACAATATGACCTCGACTAATACACAGTGCCCCCCTCACCCCTGCAGTTTGTGCCTACCCTGAGGGTCCCCAGTAGGGTTTCCCAGCAGACCTGGGTGGGTGCTGAGGGTCTCAGGGTGACCCAGCCTGGGGTGAGCGGGGTGAAAGCTGTGGGTCCCTGTCAGCTGCTCCACCTCAGCTCCCCATCATCACGCAGCAGGTAGCTCCAGCCCCTTCAGAGATTTCATCATGTGCCTGTTACGATCCAGGTAATAAGACATCTCATTCAAATGAGCAAATTTATTCCGGTGGCACTTTAATAACAAAATCAATAAAACTACACTTCCCAGCAGGGCTTTATCATATGCTAAAACTACAGCATATTGCCTGGATATACTAAATTCTCTCTCTGAAACAAAGTGCAGAGTTTAGAAGACGGATGACACCATTTGCAGCACTAGTAGGATAATACCCTAATAAATCCATGGCCACCTGGGCACTTCAGGGTTGTCACATGCTGCACTTGGTGGCCACTGGGAACCTCCCAACGACAGCAAGAACAGGAGCAAGACCTTTGTGATCCCCGGGCTCACGGTACAGGCGTAGGGAGCGTGAGCTCTGGAGCGCAGCCCTACATCAGAGCAGCGAGGCGTCCACGTACACAAAAGCCAGAGCGGACGTGGGAGCACCATGACCTGGGGACCAGTGTGGGTTACCTTACCTGTGGTGGCTCTCTCTGAACGCAGCAGCTCTGATCAGGTGGGAAGGGGAGCATCCAGCTTGGGGACCAGCCGCGCTCCGTATGGCAGGGACCAGGCTGGGCTCTTCCAGCAGAGCTCCTCGGTGTCACCACTAAGCTGGAAATGAGATGGGACAGTCAGGAAACGCTGCTGGTCCTGCAAGCCCGAGTCAGCAGCACTGTGGGACAGGCAGCTGCCCGACGCAGCACCATGTACAAGGGCAGCTGCTGCCTTGCCCTGGGTGCGGCTGTGCACCATTCTGTGCAGGATCCACCCCTGAGCCCTGTGCCGGGCGCTGCCGCTGCTCTATCACGAGCCATCCCTCTCACTCCCTCTCCACCTCATCATCCCCCTCAATTACCACCTGCAGTTCCCCATATCGCTACACTCCAGCACCTTGCCTGACATGAAATTATGGCTCTTCCCTTCTCCATCATCCTTCCCAGACCATCATCCATCAGCTTTCCAAACCCTGCCCTGCTTCCCAGCCATTCCCATCTGCCAGTCAGCCATCTTCCAGCAGCTCTCTCCTCCTCCTCGTCCCTCCAGCTTGTGCTTCCCAAGCCTATCAGCGTTCCCCAGCCTTGAGTGCTGCAAAACTAATTAGCTCACTACAAAGACCAAGAAATAATTAGGGACTCCACTGAAAGAACGAAACTAGGGCATCTCGCCTTAAATAAACGCCAAGTAAGTGTCTCTCCACTCCACTGACGGCCTGCAATTGCTTCAAGCAGATGATTACATGACTCGCAGTCCCTCGGCTCCCACTCCAGGCGCATTCACCAGAGGTGCCTCTGCCTCCATCTCGCTCCTTAGATCGGCCCTTTCCGGCTTTTTCGGCTCACGTCCCTGCCACCAAAGCCAGCTCCTCCCCAGAGCTCCATGGCTAGCCAGGCACCAAAGAAGCAGGCAGCTTTCCTGGAGATGCTGGGGCTGCTGATTTGGGCACTGCCTTCCCAACGGTCCACCATCTCCAGCTCTCTGTAGGGGAAAGCTAGCACCAGGAATGGAACAAGGTTAGCAAGACAAACAACTCCAAAATTTCTCTTCCAGCTGCTTCTGCTGGGTAGAAGAGATGCTAAAACAGCCTTTTCCCCTGGGCAGCTCCACTGTGACAGGCAGGAGTCTGCCCGGCCCCATACCGGAGTCCCTAGAGAACAGAGTGGTACAAGAGGAGGAGGGTCTGGGGGCGGCACAGGTCCTCCCTCCTCCTGCACAGACCATCCTGGGGACTCCACACTGGGGCATGTTGAAGTCCCCTAGCAACACCACAGGGGTTCCCTGCAAACCCGTGTCTCCCCCCAAGGAAACACCCGTCCCTCCTGCCTCCTGGAGGTGATGAGCAGGAGATGGAGTGGGAAGCAGCCCAGCATGAGGTGTCCCTGACCGTCACCACCCGCTCGTCTCCCCAGCACTGCAAATGATCCCTCCTCCAGCCACCATCGGCGCCTGAAGTGCTCCACACAGTTTTGTTACTTACTAATGATATTTAATAACAACCTGACAGTCAGCCCCTGCGTCTCACTCGGAGACCGGAGGCAGCCACGCCAGAAGCCTGACTGATGTCCCCAGGTGCGGGGACACCAGTGGAGGAGTGGTGCTTGCTGCCTCCCAGGGAAGGTGGGACAGAGTGTGGGGAGGGAAGCACTGCCTGACGCCCTTCGGAAGAGCCTCCCCAGCTCCTGCTCCCTCCGAGCCCGCTCCGTTCAGGCTGAGCACCTGCCCGTGCCCATGGGGAGGAGGGCTGGCAGCCACACTGCGAAGGGACAAGTTCTCATCTTAGGGAGGCAACCAGCAAAGGACCTCACAGCAACTGTGGCGCTTCACGTGAAGCCACAACCCCTGCCACCGGAGGCTTTATGGCTCTTACGGGCTTGGTTTGTTCTTCTTAGGGTTTTCTACTGCCTCAGATCCACGGCCAGACGACAGGCAGGGAAAGAGAGGTGGGAAGGGGATCCTACACGGCAGCATATGTCAGACCTGAGGACTCTGTTTCAGCATCAGGTCCCTGCCGCAGCTGCAGGGTGTATGTCTCTGCACCCGTGCTGGACACTGCACTGCTCAAGCTGTGCTGGGGAAAGCAAACCTAACCCTCATCCAGCCACAGCTCCTCCTCAGTGGTCTGGAGAGGTGAGATACCAGGTGTCCATCGCCCACAGAAGGTTCCCTTGCCATACCCAAGGACACAGGCTTGGGGAAGGTGAAAAACCTCAGCTTTCTCTCGTACAAGGGTTGGGGGACTGGGAGGGTCTGTACCGGGAGAAGGGCCATGCTAAGCCAGCCCCAGGGCCCCCCACACCTCCGGAACGTGCCCCCAGGCATGGCCGCAGGCAGGTGCCTACGGCAGAGGGAATGCCCGTGTGAGTACAGAACCCCCTGCTAACCCCCCTGCTCTGCAATCCCTCCCAGCCTCAGGCAGCCTGAGGTTACAGAGCTTCCAAGCCACACCGTTGTCTCTGCACAATTTTCTTATTAGTCCTTAACAAACCTTTCTTCCTTGAAGTCGTCTGATTGCATTTGTTAATCTGCTCATGCCCCTGGCCTGCAGCAGCCGCTGCTGCAGCTGGGGGGGGCCTCCCCCAGATCCTGCTCGGTGCTTGGTGCCACCAGTGAGGCGCATTTGCTCAGCATACCCTGCACGTGAAATCTCTGCTGCAAATGCAGTCCTGCTCCTTCTGTGCCCACCCGAAGGGTTACGGATCTGCAGAGCGCAGGTGAAGCCAGGCAGGGCTGTATCTGCACCAGCACATGCACTGGGGCAGCTGCTCCAAGGGACGATGCCAAGGTCGATTAGACCCAACCCTGGACCTGCCTGTTCTTTCTCTTTTCTTTTCACCAGGTCTCACAAGTGTTGACAATTCAAACAGATGAGAATTCAGGACAAAAAGCAAGAGCAAGGGCTTCAAACACCTTCACCCAACAGCCCTTCCCAGGCAGGCTGGCTGGCAGCGCAGCATTGCCTTTGCCACCACAGCTCGCCGCCCATTGCAACCTGCTCCAGAAACCATGGGTGAAGAGACCCAAAGCTTTTTAAATTCCCGTGCTTCTCCTTTGTGTAACCAGACAGCATGGTTTCACACTCGCTGTGCCTGCTCGCAGCATAGAAATCCTGTGTGGCAGAGCCATTTTAGGAATAAAACCTCCACCTGTGCCGTCTTACATCAGGCTGAAAGCAGAGGCAGGGCCAGGCTGTTTGCCCTGGAGCAAACCTCCTTGGCTCTCTGCACCGAGTACCAGAGAGCGGAGGACTCCCTGGGCATTGCTCCGGCTGGGCAGAGGGCTGGCACCATGCAGGAAGAGGCAGGAATAGATGGGGAACGGGCTGTGGGCTCCCCGCCCCCCTCCATAGCAAGCCTCTCTGATGGGATGCTCTGGAAGCAAAACTGCCAAACGTCCCAGGCATGTCCAGGTCCACACACCCCAAGCTATCAGGATGGGTGCTGTCCAGGGCCCCAGTGACAGCACCAAAGTTGAGAGTATTTTCCAAAAGCAGAAGTGGGGCGAGGAAGAAGAAACACAAGCTCCCCTCAAACAATCTTGCCCAGTGACAAGAGGGTCCGGCTCTGGCACCTTCAAAGGAGAACGAGCAGTGCCCTGAAAGGCTGGGCTGGATCCGTGCGGAACCAGGAGGTTCCTCCTGGCACAAGGCCCTCACAGATGGATGCTCCAGGCAGCAAACAGATACGTCTTTATCCTGCAGTGCAAGCGGAGCTGTTCTTGTCTGTCAAACACACACCTAATCATTTTTAAGATCTCTGCCTCAGAACTATCTTTTTGATAAAACTAATCACAGGCTTAAATTACAGATAAATACCAGATATTAAAAGAACAGTTTGAAAAGGAGGAAAGGGGTAGTTTAACGGTGCTCATTTTCTCTGCCTTTCTATAGCACACATCTTGGGCTATTTAACTGTAGAGCTTATGAAGCTTCATTCTGACAACTCTCCTTTCTTTCACGTGTGGCTCCCACAAATGCTTCCCCTGGTTTCTTTACCCGCTATGCTGCTGTTCGCCGTATTATTGCAGCAGCCACCGTATCTCCAGCTGAGACGAGGAAGCAGGCACACGAAGAGCTGTTTGAATGCACACAAAGGAATAAACCTGCTGCTTAAAAGGCTGGACCCAGAAGCATCTACGTGGGCAATGAGGGACACCTAGGAGCCCATGGTGGATCTGGGCTGTAAGAGCTCAACAGAGAAGAGCATCTGAAAAAAAATAAATCAATCAAAGCTGCGAGAGGCTCAGGAGCCAGGATGGGGACAGAGGTTTGTGCCAGTGTGGCTCTGCGGCCCGCACCTCTGCAGGCCCCGGCGCTGCCAGGCGGGAGGGCAGAGCGGCTGCCGTCGGGCTGGCGGGACACATCCAGCCTTTGGTGCTTTTGAGCAGCACAGAACCCAGGCTCACGCTGGCTTCCTCTGCTCTGTGGGGAACAATGGCTTTGATCAACATAAGATTGCTGAGTTAATTGTAATGATATTCTAATAAAGCTGGGGAGATTAATTACGGCTCTTTATCAGAGCTGGCCCTCTGCCAAGGGTTTGCAAAATTGTTTTCCTCTGTTTCTTGTCATTTGAATTTAGGAGAAGAAAGGAGGAAGTTTGGGGGGCTTTTTTTTTTTTTTTTTCCTCCAGCAATCAGGAGTGTGGCCTTGTGCCCTGCTCACGCTCACGGCTCGGTGCGCTTACGGAGGGGAGCGGGGAGGGTGCAGCCAGAGAAAGCAAATGGAGGGTGACAGAGCAAACCAATTAGACATGATGCAGCACAATTATGCTCCTAGTCAATAAGCGGGTCGGTGCAGAGAAGCACAAAGGCAGATGCTGACGGTGTGCAGACCACAGACGTCGCTCCACAGAGGGTAAACCTGGGGTACATTACACCTTTCCAGGCTGGGGGAAGCAAGACACACGCAGTGCTCGCCACGAGGGCTCACAGCAGGCAGAAAAGCCCTGTGGCCTTTCTTCTTGCTTGTAAGACGCCGGCACAGAAAGACAAGTGTCTGGAGAGCAACTGGAGCCCTACGAAGTGGCCTTGGGGAACGTGAGACTCAGACCTTCCTATTTCACTTGAAAAATAGCTGTTTCTTCCAGGTTAGATTTAGCAGTGCCCAGGCAGGTGAGCGACAGACCTGCAGAGGGATGACCCAGGCTGGAAGGTGGCAGATCAGTCAGGCATTGCCGCCTGCTCTCGCTCACGGAGAAGGGGCTCCCTCCGCAGCCGGCTGGCACGTGATGTGCTGGGGGAAGAGGCTGCAAGTCAGATCAGGGAGGGAAACGTGCTCCTCACACAAACCAGAGACAAAGCTGAGGATTATAATCAGACCACTTGCTTTTAAGCAGGCAGCAGAGCAGCACCAAAAAACTTCCTACCCACAGGCCAGGGCTTGCTGCTTTGAGGAAGAAAAACGCCACCATCTAACCCATGGCCGTCGGCTCTCCGAGGGGTACCCATGAGACACGCAGCTGCTCCACAGGCGTTTTCCTGAATGGCTCTAGGAAGATGACACACTGCTACACCTCATGAATCATGAAGATAAAGAGTGGGAGCCTAGATTAAAATTTTAAGTATTATTCCTGCCAAACGGGACCTAACCAGACTTTATTCATCTGAGAGCCGCTCAGGGGAGCAGCCCCGCAGGGCTCCTGCGGCAGCAGGACGGGCAGGCAGCACAGTGCTTGCTGCTGGCTCCTTCTCCTGCCCAGCACCAGCCACAACGCTCACCTCCTGCTGCCAAAACACAGCCACGCTATCATCCACCAACCCTCCACGTGCCAGCGCATCGCTGAAACAGAGAGGGCTAGCAGGGCAAGCCTGGATGTATTCATCTGGGAAATCTGGCAAGAAAAAAAAGGTGGAAGATCTGGCAGGAGCAGGCAGGGAGCATCAACCTCCACGTGCACCACAGCCGCTCACAACCTCCCACTGCCCTTCCGAAGCAACGCGGGTGCGCCGAGCACTTTGCGCCTGCTGAAGGACCAGAACACGACAGCAACCTCCTCTCTGCACGAAACCAGAGGACGCACAGCAAGGTCACAACAGGGTAACAGTAGGGTCTGCGTTTCCTACCCTTGCGCTGATAACAATCTAGACGATTCTTTAGGGTTTTCAGTGACCCATAAAACTATCTCACATCCAAAATGTTTGCTCCAACTGAGAGGAAAAAATGCTGATCTAAATCCTTTTCTCCCGGAACATGACAGAAACAATTATTCATTTAGGCTTTTGTCAAGACTATTGAGTTTGGCAAAATGTTGCTCCAGGGGTAAAACAACTGGAAAAAAAGTTTCAAAAACATTTAAAAGCCATACATAGATATATTTTTTTTTAGATAAGGGAACTCCAGTTCTCCCATTTCAGAACAAATCCTTAACGCTAAATCTGAGTTGATCTTAAATACAAAGAAACAAACTAAACATTAAGAGAACAGTTACCAAGAGTATCAACACCAGAAAGCAAAGTGTTGCAGAACTGTATTCAGAACCTTCCACCCCAAGAAAATTTACCCTTTTATACAGATTCCGGGTGACCAAAGTATTTCAGCAGCCTAAGAAGATATTCCTTGAGAAGAAATTCTCATTTCCAGCTGCTTCAAGACCTTATTCCTGCCTGTGATGGGTGCGGTAGCGGCCCCTCTCCGAGGGCTGAGCACCGGCAGCAGGGGGGTGGCACAGCTGGGGCTGTGCCCAGTGGCACTCAGCGCCCCGTGTGCGCTACCTGAGATTCCCCAGAAATAAAATCATCAGCCTCAGCTCTCGTGTTCATTTCACAGGCGGCTGCTCTGCTGACAGGTTTCACACGCTGCTACTGTGTCTTGTCAGCTTTATACTCTCAGGCCAATGCCGGCTCACCAGCTCCGATGTATATACATAAAAATAAACGGCTCAGAAACCCCAATAAAGTGACAGATAACATAATGGGACCTGGCTTCAGAAAATAAGCTTGTTTATAGAACCTCCTTGCCTCCAAATTTGATTTATGTTGTGCAGGCTGTGTCTCAGCAAGGGTTTGGGGAGGAGGGCTTGCTCCTGCTCGCTTCCCGCAGGTGGCTGCTTTTAGGACTCCTGCCTTAGACCGGCAGCATCAGCGTCAGGAGCAGAAAGCAGAGCTGCTCGGAGCGTTTGGTTGATGTGATCTTCCTCTGGCTCTCACTGGCACTCAGTGTTTTTGCTAACAGCCACCACAGCCAGGTCCACTACCTACCCCACCTGCCTGCCCCAGGGAAGCCCTCCTCATCCTCTCTAACCCTCCTCCCTTCCTTGGGCTCTCGGCTTGCCCACGCTGTCTGCAAGCCAGAGGTAACTGCAAAGGGCTCAGGGCTTCAGCAGCCAACAGAGCGTATGAAGTAAAACCAGACAGTGCCTAAAGGAGACCACGTGAGCTTCAAACAGGAGAGCTCCTGATGGCACAAGCTGGTTCTCCTGGTAGCCCCTTTGCTCTGGGCTGCAGATGGTCCTTATTCAATCTCTTGCTAGAAGAGCTTCCTTGCAAACAGGGATAATCCTTCATTTGATGTTTGCTCCCTTGGATATCACTGTTCACAGCAAGCACTGCAATTTGTGTTTATTCTTGCCAAGTCATGTTTATTCTTGAGCCGCTTTGATTGTTACAGTGAAGGCTGGGATGGCTCTTTTCAGTCAAAGTGCCTGTTTCCAGGGGGCTAATAATGAGAGAGTGCCAATCTGGAGACACAAGGGGAAAAAAAGCCACAGCCCCTCCTTTCACAGAAAAAAAAAAAAAAAAAATCAACCTCCACCAGACCACACGCTTCGTACTTCTCAGTCTTTGATATGCGGCTGGAAGATCTTCAGCTCCATCCTCAAGCAGCCGTGCCAGCAGCATGCTGGCCCCTATGCCTCCTGCAGGGGAGCACCCAGGCTCTCTGGAAAAGCCTCACAGCTCAGTATATCAATGCCATGAGATGCAGGGGTCTGCACAGCCCCATGCCATTGCACAGCATAGATGCCTGGTGCAGGACGAGCCTAGCAGAGCCTGCGTGGTGGAGCTGGCTGCTGGGACTGACGCGCCAGAGCTCCTGCCTCTGTGAAACTCTGCAGAGCAACCCACGGGTCCAGAAAGTTCAAGTCACAGTAATATGCTGCAGTTTCCTACACCGTGACTGATGCACCCAGCAATCCTGTCCTGAGCCCAGGCTCCCACATGCAGAGCAAATCCCTGGCAAACTGCTGCTAAGCATCAACCACACCGTGGGAGCAAGAATCACTCCTGCAAGATGCAGGATCACGTGCCCAGACCCACCATGGAGGAGCAGGGGGACTTCGGGCTCGGATGGCTACCACGTGGCTCCCCATCCCTTGTTCTAATCTCCAGGCCTTAGTCCCATTCAGATTTTAATCAAACCTTACATTATGCTGCCGTTTGTCTAGGGCTTAGTAGTGAGGAGGGCTGTGGGGGAGGTTTCCCCTCAAATTAAATAATTAAAATGTTTTTCTCAGGCTAAGTAATTTTAATTCCCCCCCCCCAGCAGACCAGTGGCAATAAATATTTAATACATTCCTTGCTTCACTGCATCCAGCATGTTGCCATTTTAGAAATCATTTTATTGTGTGTATTTTTCTTCTTTTAATTACAGTCACCAGTATCAAACTGCTCCAATAAATAATCAAAGGCAGGGGAGAGATGGGGCAGCTGTGATGCTTTAGGAGCGGAGCACCGTGCTACCACACGGGGAGGTATGCATCCCATGCTGGCAGCTCTGCCTGGGGCTGACAGCTGACCCCTACCTTAACGCTGGGGTTACCGAAATAACACCTCGGGAAGGGATGCACTGCTTGCCAGCTCCAGTGCAAAGGTCCATCCTGCCAACACCCTCTCTGGCAGGGGCCAGCAACAAATGCCAGGGGATGGGTGTAAAAGCTGGCCAAGCGTGCACCGGTATCCCCCCAGGACGCTCCTCCAGCTGCCGACAATCTGCGGCTGAAGGACTTCCCGAGTCAGGCATCCTAGCTCTCCTTTAAAAGCCCTCACTGGATTTTTTTTTCTTCTTCTTCTTCCAGGAATTTCTCTAATTACAAGGATAGCCCGAGCGCTTCCTAACTGTTCTGCGTCCAAGCCAGCCACTGATTTCCAGTGCCAGCGGGTAAAGATGCCCTCTGTGCCAGCAGCTGGTGGTGCTGGGCGCAGCAAGGGGGAACCGTGTGGGAGCAGGTGTCAGGAACTGCTCCCTCACGCTGTGGGAAGCTGGAAATCCGGGAGCCCCAGCCCTTCACCGGGAGGCCAGACCTGCTGCTCCCACAGCCCTCCCTGCAGCTACCAGGCTCCCGGCCCCATGGCCCTGGCAGGGAGAGGGTTACTGCCACCGCAGCCAGCCTGGTGAGTGGTACTAGCAAAAATGAATAGAAATACTACATGAAGCTAATAAGATCTGAGGGGAGCTCCTCAGATAAGTTGATTTCCAAATTGGACTGACTTTAACCTCACATAAATAAAAATGAACACTTATGAAATACGGTGGAAAAATCCATAAGGGCAGACGAAGGCATTGATGCGATTTTATCTCCCTCTGGCACTTGCGGTGCAGGCTGGGGCTCCACGTTCTGCTCAGGATCCCCGCGACCCTGCCCGTGCTCCAGCTGAGCCCAGGCAGGTGGTGCCTGGGGCTGGACTTGGTTTGCAACAGCAAATGCTGCCCTGGGGTGTCCCTCAGCCACCAGCAAGGTTCAGGGCTGGGGAAGCTGCCCGCACCCTTCGCCCCAGGCACAACCGAGCAGGCATCAAGCAAGAAGGGGTGGGGGCTCAACCCGCCTCCACAACAGCACCGAGCTGTACAAACCCAGTGCAAAGCCAGCCTCCAACCCTGGGTGCCAGAGAAGGTCCCTCTCTGGTATCCAGATACTTCTTTTCCCTAAACCTGGAGGAACCTAACATCCCCACCCCGCCTGCCAAATTCGTCTTGAATTCACTGCTGCTTCCATAAAGCATGGCAGCAGGGCACAGCACCACGCAGAGAGCCAGCAGGATCTCACAAGCTTATCTTTCTTTAGACAGCCACTGCTGAAAAAGGCCCTGCCCCAAAGGTCTTCAGCCTAAGCAGAAAGTGAGAAGAACCAGAAGGAGAAAACAGGGTTGCTGCCTGGCAGCCGGGTGGTTCCCACATGTGCACCCCAGCCACCGTCACCGGTTTGGGACAGAGACTGGCAAAAGAGGGGTGAAGGGCTGGGAGATGCTTCTTTTGCAGGGTGCATCTAGGAGCTTCTGGTCACGCAGGAGGCACTGGGGCAGAAAGCAGAGCCGGGAGGCACAGCGAGTGCCGGCAGAGGCTGCCACCAAGGGCTGACTGACAGCGAGAAACCACCGGTGGAGAGGGACTACGAGGTTAACAGGAAAGAGAGCTGTGAAAGGCCTGGAGAGCAGAGACAGGTAACTGCTGTTTGCCAGCAGGAACCAGCAAAAGCAAGTAAAGCATGGGTGACACGAGCAAAATGACAGGCGAGGAAAATGATCCTTGCAGCAGAGCTCTGAACAGGCAGGAGTGGGAGAAGATTGCATTTGTCAAGGCCAGAGAAAAGGATGTTGAAGGAATTGAGCCATGAGATGATGACACTCCGGATGAGAGCTTTAGCTGTACCTCGGCAGCCTGACATGAAGGAACAAGGCAGGGCGAGCGCAGCCAGCGCACCCACAGGCAGTGCCGAGCTGGCCCGTGGGTTGGGGTAACCTTCAGCTACCCACGCGGAGCTCGCTCACCGACACAGAGATACGGCTCCAGGCAGCGCAAGCGGTGATGGCAACTGAGGACGGGCTCTGGGCAGCCATTCCTGAAGCCAACAGTCTACTGGCATGATGAAGGTGATCTTCAGACAGACAAGACAAACAAAGAGGTAGACAAAAAACTAGGAAAGATGAATTGGGTTGCCAAGGGAGGACAGATCTTCAAGAGATCTGTGGGACAAGGGATCAGGAGAAGGGAAATGTTCTGCTGAGGTGGAGCTGTTGCCAGGGAGAGCTTATCAGCATCAGGGAAAGCAGGGCACAGGGCCAGCCCTGTGCTGGAACCAGAGCAGAAGCGGGTAGCAGTCATTGACAGCATGTTCCAAAAGCTATGAGAACGGGGTGTGGGGGGAAGGGGCAAGGGAGAGCTGGTGGGGCCTAAAGTAGAAGGGAAGAAAAGCAGACCTGTCTGGGAAGGGAAGATCAAAGGGGAAAGGGGAAGGGAATCCCAGTGCAAGGGAAAAGTCACCGCACCCCCTGCGAGCTCAGCCCAGCCCCCGCAGCCAGCCTGGTGGGAGGCACCAGGAGGCAAAGCCCTAACTGAACCAGCCGGCTCAGAGATCCCGTAACAGTAGCAGCTGCCCTATAAAAAGGGCTCTGGCCTTCAAAATAACGTGATCAATAACAAACCAGAGCAGCCTTAAATACCCATTTCCTCCACATAACAATGCTGTCTATAACTGGCTTTACAAGCAAATATTTACATGGCAGAGAATCTACAAAAGATAAATGAAACAGCTTCTGGGCTGCTTGGGACAGAGACCAGGAGCTTGGAGATGAGCTCCCCTTGCCTAAAGCAAGCAAGGTCCCTGGAAAAAGAGGGATGGGTCCAGGGACCTGGGCAACCCCCCATGCCCCTCTGAAAGCATGGGCAATTGTCTGATGCTCGTGAGATCTTTGCTGCCAGGTGCCAGCCCAGAGCTGGTTGTGTGCAGGACCTGGCATTTGCAGTGGGCTTTGCTGCAGAGTCCGTGAACTCGCAGCTCTGCTTCTGCCAGGAGATAACCTGGGGAGGATGGAGAAGCCAGGGTCCAGAAGACAGAGGTCTGTGCTCACCCATCAAAGCCGCTCTGCCTGTACCAGCAGGTTTCAGCTCAAGAAGAGGGCAAACATCTCAGCCTCACACTGCAGTGTGCTGTAGCGGTTACAAGCCTCCCTGCCATCCTATCCCCTCCCTGGCACCACTTGAACACATTATGAGATACACATTTTCACCAGACACCACCAGCCCTGAAGAACTGGTCCCATAAACATGAGCACGTCCCCGGGGAAGCCTGCCAGCCCCCTTCCCAGCCACCCCCGGCAGCTGGGGAAGCACCGGGCACACAGCAGTTGCAGTGTTTCTGAAATAATGTCATGCACAATTTTGGATCCATAAAAAAAGGCAGAGCTTTTTGACCCAATTCAGGAGTGAAAAAAAAAAAAACCCCAAAAAAACCCCAACCAACAAACCCAGACCTGTGTGCTAAATCCTCCAAGGTTTTTGTGGCACTGAAATTCAGGCTCAGAGCAACTTTCTAGGAGAGAGGAATTCCCGCTGTGTCCTCCTCTGCACTCACCGCTCATTATCCTCAGCACGGAAATTTTTCCTACCGTTTTCAGGAGGTGCTTTGAGCTCTTTTCAGCTCAAAACACTCTGTGTGGTGAATCCAAATTGGACTCGGTAGGCAGGGGTAACAGGAGGCTGCAAGCAGGAACAAAAACCTGCCTAACACACGTACAACAAAGACACCTCCAGGCTCGAAGGGCTTACCACCACGTCCAGACCTTGCAAACTTCTCCTGAGCTTTACTGGTCAGGTTCTACTGAATTTGGCAGTGCAAGGAATGAAGCCCACACGTGAGCCTGTGCAGGATCAGGGCCTCAGTGTACGAAGGGCACGCACAGGTGGGCAGCTCGGGAGCGCTGCGGGAGACGGCGCGTACCCGCTCACCTCCCCGCTGCCATGCTGTGTCGGGGCGTATCAAACAAGAACTCGCAAGCGGGTTCTTCTCCGCCAGCACTGTCATGGCTATCGCAGAAACAAAGGACGGGTACAAGGGAAGAAGCCTCCCTCTGCCCGGGGGAAATCAGATTGCTGCTTTCATGTCTGGGCTGCTCGCTACCCACGTGCTGGGAGCCGGGATGGGTGGCTGCACCCACAGCACAGCTCAGGGCTCCGACCAGTCCCCAGTCCTCGCGTAGGGCCTGAGGCGCAGGAGAAGGACTCGCAGGGGCTTCTCAGGCAGGGGCTGACACACAGATGTCCAGGGCAGACTAGGACAAAGGCAAGGGAAATTGTTCATAAACACAATGGATTTACCTTTCCCCTCTCCCCCCTAAAATGCAGGTTTTGTATCAACCCAGAGACGCACAGGTCAAATTTGGAGACGAGCTTCAGAAAAATAAGTGAAAATGAAAATTTCAGACCTGATTTCCACCCCCACCCCCCCCCGACATGTCTGAAACAGAGGAAGCACGGCATGCACAAACGAGAAGCAAAATGAAATGACCCCAAACAAATGAAATAGATTATCATGGTTTCTTTCTTCCTCGGGGTGTGTATGAGGGGAAGGGACCGCTGTCAGTCTCACAGAGACTTTTTTTAACTTTTCTACTTCAGACACCACGTTGAAAAACTGAATCATTCAGAGAGCTCTAATTGCAACTCTGAGGTACCCTTCCCATCCTTCACACAGTACCATCTGGGGCAGGAACCGTTGTTTTCCTATGGCTTTCCCCAAGGGATACAGGCTCTGCCCGCACCCAGAGATCATCAGGTACCTATTCCCAACAGCACGACACCTTGCAGGGGGGCAGGGAGAGGGTTTTTACAGACAAGAAAGAGCACACAAGTCCACACACATGGATATAAACTTCACGGGATGGAAGAAAGAGCAAGAAATAATGAATCCCCTTGCACTCACTAAGTCCAAACAAATAGACTGAAGTGGAGCTTGATTTGCATTGGTTTGATTGAAGATGTAATTTGCTGCTGAATAAATGTGGTTGCATCCAAATCAAACCTTTAGTCCCTCAGACATTGTAACTCTTTCCTTTCTTCCCTCAGGGTTTGCCAACCTTTAAGGCTGACCAAAGATGATGTATTGCACGAAGGAATGGTCTTAAATAAGAGAAGGGCGAATTTAGCACAGATATAAGGAAAGATTTCCCATAAGGACGAAAAAAATATTTAAAAAAACTCCAAGAAAAGGTGTCATGCCTAGGAATGATCACAGCCAGCCCAGCCCCACGTCCCACACAGCATCCCCTCAGGATTATGGCATCCATCACACACGGAGTTGTGCCCTACGTGCCATGGGGCTGGGGCTCTGTTTTCTCAGCAGCATCCTGCTCAGAGCAGTTGGGTACCTACCATAGCTCCCCTCAGTCCATCCCACAGCTCCCCATCAATGCAGGCAGCTCTCCCAGTACTACCATTTCACCGTGGCTGCCCCATAGCATGACACATGATACCATATCCTCAGGACGGGTGGGAGACATGCAGGTCTTGGTAAGTGTGCATCACTAGGAGGGTCTCTGATAGAAACCTGGACCCAAATTTAATGCTGCTAAAATTGGGAAGCATTTTCCAGAGTTTTTCAGTAACTTAGGGCCTTGGCCCTGCTGCCTCTCCTCCAGTAAAGCCTGGTGAGATTCAGACCTTTCCTCCTTTGCTCATATCTCACCGGGTCATCACAAACACCCCCCAGATGGAACTGGCACTGAAACGCCTTCCTCAGGCTACCGCTGATGGGGTGAACCTGCTCCCCGTCAAAAGAGACCAGCTACACGCTGAGCTCCCTCACTTGTTCTCTTTTTCTTTCCTTAAAGCACCATATTTATGAGATCCCTCCAAGGTCTCTATCGATCGCTCAGGCAGCCTTGGCCACACAGCAGCTATCAGAGCAGCGAGGATCCCGTCAGCCTCTCGGGCAGGGAACAAAGGGGAACCAGAACCCAAGCAAGTACAGATTTACTGGGCAGCAAAGGAGGACGCAGCCCCCAACGTTACCAGCCCCATCCCAAGGCACGGCACAGTCATTACCCTCTGCCTGCCCCCCCATCCGCATCACAGCAGCATCCAGCTGTCAGGCAGCATAGCACTGAGCACAGAAGACACAAGCCAGTGCAAGAACAAGGAGAATAACTGCCACAGAGATGAGAAATTGTGCATCATAGCCAGGGAGGAAGTTACTCGCACGTTACTGAGCAGCTCTGCGCTGCCCTTTGTCTGAAGCCCTGGGGACTTGCAGCCACACACATACACACACGCAGCAGAGACATGCATCTCCTGGGCATGGATTCTGCCTCTGCACAAGCTTCAATGCTCCAGCTGCAGCTTCCCAGCCCAGAGCATCTCTGGGAAGAGCAAGGATGCTCACAGCCTCAATTTATGTGAGGGAAATCCATCACAAGGCATGAAAGCCTTTCATTCAGGACAATTTGTCGCAGGAGTTATAAACTGAGGTGCCGGGAAGCCAATTGTCAGGCCAGGAGCACTGCAGATTGGCAAGGCGGAGAGGGCTGCCCCGGCAAGAGGGATGAGAGCTACCTAATAAACATTTATTGAGTAGATAAGGTTGTAAAATAGCACGTCCGCTCCCAAGCTGGGCATGGGGGAGAGAAGGGGGCAGGGGTAGGCAGCCTCGTCCCTGGGCGCTGTTTGTAACCCAGAGCCATCACTCAGAAGCAAGGACCATGGTGCAGGCAATGCCAAGGCCAGAGGAAGGGAGAGAGGCAGAGATTGATTATCCCATAAATCAATTGCTGGGCACTGATTACAAAATAAACCACCAGGGCAAAGGTCAAGTGCCTTATTATATCACCCAGCCCACAAGATTTATTTACCACGTGGGCCATCAGTCCCTCTTGCCATCTATTACAGGAGCTGCAGCTCTCTCTCCCTTCCCACCTTCAGGCACGGCTTCTGCCTACAGACACAAGCAGGCACAGCCTGCAGGCAGCAGCACAACGCTTAGCGAAAAGATGCGGCAGCCAGGACCGGGCAGGTCCAGGCATCGACCCTGTAGGACCTAAACAGCCACATCAACAACACTGGGAAAGGTGACAGCCAGGCAGATCAATCCTGCTGCAGACGCCGGTGGTGGCTGAGGGTGGTCACCAAGTCCTCCATCACCATCAGGCTGCCTGAAAGCAAATCAGTTCTCCACGGTGGAAGGCACCAGAGGAACATGGTCTCCCCTGGAAAGAGCCAGCAGGCCTGGCTGGGGCGCACCATGAGACACCCCCACGGCGGCTGGTCCCCGGGTGCACCCACCATTTCTTCCTGGGTTCCAGGAAAGAGGATCAGCAGCTTCCCAGCAGGGGGGCAAGGCCTCGCTCCGAATCGGATCCGTACCCAGCCAAGCTGCCCGTGCCCGCTTCTCCCATCCGAGCTCTGTACCCATACACGGAAAGCTGCAGAGACTGTCTCATAG
This sequence comes from Falco rusticolus, assembly GCF_015220075.1. Lineage (NCBI taxonomy): Eukaryota > Metazoa > Chordata > Aves > Falconiformes > Falconidae > Falco > Falco rusticolus. The sequence goes on from NC_051193.1 coordinate 2,710,933, forward strand.
CACCCAACTGGAATTCAGCCTACAAAACTTTATCTTTTTTTCCCCCCCTTCCCTTTCTAACTTTAGATTTTAAACACAGGCAGCAATAAGAGGAATTCCTGAGAGCATTGTTCATCTGTTTCCCATAAGCTGCTTGTCACTGACCATGAAAAGATTTTTCAGCCTGGCTCCCAAAATATAAAAACCCTAAAATGGACATTTTTTTTGACTCCTCTACATCAACCGAAGGAGAATAACGTCAGAGCCGTATGGTGCGTGCGCGCGTGCTCGGCGGGTGGCACAGAAATACCACGGGGAGGAGGAGAGGTGCCAGCCCGTGTGCCGTGGGCAGGCTGCTCCTGCCTGCCTCCAGCCGCGCAGCCCACGCCGGGGGGCGCAGGCACAAGCCTGGGCGCTGCTGGGTGGGCTGCAGGGGCGGCGGGAGCACAAAGAGCCTGGCCTGGGGCTGTTTCCACCTATGGATGTCCCCACTGACCGTGAGGCTGCTACCCCTGCCCAGCAGCACTCTGCCAAAACGGTTGGTGCTTGCCTGGGGGGTTATTTTTCTTTCCAGAAGCGCTGAATGTTTTGACTCCTATTTTAGCCCATCTGCCAGCAGAGAGGGGAGGCTCCAGCCCACGTTCTCACGAGCCACGCAGGATGCCACCAAGCAGAGGGGCACCACCACCATGGGGACAGCTGAGGTGAACTTCAACAGGCTCCGATCCTGATGTACATCGGTGCTGTCACTAGAAAAACCTCAGTGATTGACCCTGGGTGGGGACACAGTCCCCACAGACACCTCTTGCCCTGGGGTAGGATTCAGCCACCTTCTGAAGCATAGCTTGATGGCCTCAGCCATCCCTGCTCTACTCCTACTGATGCCACCCTCCCAGTAAGCTCAACCACCACTCACCATCAGCCACCTCCAGCTGGAAAACACAAGGCAGCCTCATCACCAAGAAATAAAGCCCCCACCCCAGTTTCTCTGAATTGTAACAAAACCATCCCCAGTCCTCCAGGACAACTCTATGGGCCAGCAGTCAGACAGGCACAAGGACTGGTGGTTGCTCCCTTGGTCCCTGTGTCCCCAAGGGCAGCAGCCAAACTCCGCAGGGGAAGCCCTAGCGGTGCAGAGATGGGCATCCCTGCCAGCAGCCGCGTTGCTCTCAGGCTTCCCACTGCATGGGCGGGCTCCTCAGAGCCCAGTGCTCATCTCCAGAGATTGTCAACCACAATCACCACCTCTGCCTCGGTGGGGAAGGGTGTGTGATAGGAAGCCAGTCCCCCCTGCACTCTCCCAAGGAACCCGACGGCAGCAATACGTTATTCCCAGCATTGATTGCCTCATTCCTATAGGCTTTTGCAAAACCCTTGGAGCCAACAATATATTGCTTTTAGGGCTCCGTATGTCTGCTCCTCTCCCATAGGGGTTTTGACCTGCATGGACATCCATCACTCCTATCGTTTGGCCTAGCTCCATGTTTCCGATGGCGGTAATGAACTGAGGTCGGCACGAGACAGTTACATTCCCCAGCCCTCCCTTTGCTCCTCCTGGCAGATTTAGAAGTTCACATTTAACCTGAAAGAAAGAAGATGGAGAGGAGCCTCACCAGCTGCAGTTCCTGTAAATGTCAGGATAGGAATGAGATCTTAGCAAGCCTTAATACACTATGCAAATCCTCAGAGCATGACCGTGTGCTGCCAGGGCTTTTTATTCCCCTCCGTGGTAATCGGAGAGACAAGGATTAAGAAGGGGAGGTGCCACATAGCTAGCTGGTCCCTCTGCTTTACTAGCCACTGTTTACAGACAATACCTGGATGTGCAGGCCTAAGGCTCTGTAAAGATCGATAGGCAGAGGCAAGCGTTCTCCTAAAAGGTGCTAGCCAGAGACTTTTGCCTGCACCTCCCTGCTTTGGAGTATCTCTCGTGTATGTCCAAGGGGATGAGGCACCACCTGCGTGCTTCTGGCTGCATCAGCACACAGCCACAGATTTGGCAAGTGCATGGCTGAAACGGAATCTGTGCTCCACAGAGGCAGGATGAGGAGGAGGCACCGCATGGCGTCCGGGCGTGCAGCTCTGCATTCCTCTTTCTACAACTACATGTTTACATCCCCCCCCCCCTTTTTTTTTTCTTTAGTATTTTTATGCATCAGGAAAGCTCCACCACTTTCCTCTCCTGTAATGATGTTGACCTGATTAAAATTTTTATTGGATTTTACAAAATAATTTCATACTTGTCGTTCCCTGGAGCCCTGCAAGGTGGAGGGAAGGCGGGGGAGAGAGAAAGAGAAGAGAGTATATTAAGAATGAGGTGGAGAAGGAAAATATTTTATTTTACTCTGAAATGATTTTTCCTGAATGAATAATAGATTAACAATCTTACTTGCCTTTTTTTATTATTATTTTTAAATAGTGCTCTTACAAGCGCCCCTGTAACATGCAGGCATAAAAAAGTCACCACTTGAGCATTCTGGACCTATTTCAGGAAGATTTACTTTCCCGCTGCAGCTCCCCAACCTTTTTCACCACCTCTCAAGCGTTAAACAAGCCATGGCTAATGGGCTGCCGAAGCCTCGGAGAGGGGCAGGGGCACAAAGGAGACAGACCCCGACCCTCCTGGCTACCCAGAGCCCTTTCATCATCAGCCCAAAGCATCCCCTGCAGCCCGGCTCCTGTTTTACCTCGACACTTTAACATAAAACCAGACTGGGCAGAGGCACCACGTTGTCCCTCTCCTCTGGGGACTGTAACCTGGGCTTGGCCTCAGGGACTACGAAAAGCTTCGCATTAACAAAGGCACAAAGAGAGGCCACCGGCAGCGGTTGTGCGGGTCCACGCACCAAGCTCTTGGCTCCTACCTCCCTGTCCCTGGCCTCGGCCAGTGACAGCTCCATCAGCCTGACAGGCCCCAGGGGAGCTCATCGAGCAGGGCACACCTCTGGGAAGCTTGAGGCAAATGAAACAAGTGACAAAGGATTTGAAAGTTACGGATGTCTTGTTATTTTAGCATTTTTGTACTGTTTTTCCTCCTTGCCAAGGCAACGTCTCAACACTAATGTTTTAGGCATGGAAATCCAACTGTGGGTTTACTCCAGTCCCTAAAAAAAAAAAAAAAAAAAATCAGGTCTTTGCTAGCTTGAGGAATGTCAGGGGGATGATTTAGTTACCCAATTCCATTTTCATATATTTAAATTAGATTGCAACCCCCTGGCCCAGGGACTAGCTGTTGCCTTCCAGAGGAAGGCAGCCACTCCTGCAACAGGCAGCTTTGCACCCTAGGTCCCAGTGCAATAAAAATAAATGCTTCTCAGGGAGCTCAACATTTGCTTCAGATGTCCTTTCAGGAATACCCCCACAGGGCTGGCTTGTTTTGAAATTCAGTTTCCCTGGTGGATACTTGTGAAATAAATATTTCAGTGCTGCATAGATGCCTCACCAGAGCCCCCCCAAGGGGCAATAATTCTGAGCCAAACCTGATGCCGGTTGAGTCTCAGGTGACAGCAGCCACAGTCAAGTGAAATCCAGGCGAGGAATAGAGCTGGTTACTCTGTGGGCACCGTTTGTGGCCAGCAGCTGGGATCACCTGCAAGATTCTTGCTTTCTAGGTGGTTCTCAGGGTCACATTGCTGGAGGTATTAAGGTTGTCTGGGTAACCTTTAATGAATGTTTTGGAATGGGTTTGTGGGGTGAGGGTTAAAGTTTTTTTCCAGCTTCGTGTTCTCTAACAATTGCTGTTTGACATTTCCCTACATGTTCTAGTTATCTTCCTGTTCAGACAAGCTCCGGGTCAGCCCACCTCTGGTGCAGCCCCCAGCCCCACATCCCTGCCACTCGCCTGGGTGGGACAGGGCTGCCGTTTTACACTGCATTCCCCATATCCACTGGTATTACAGGGAGCAGTGGCAAACATCATCTCACCTCAAGACACAGGCAAACCACCTCACCCCCAGTAGCGCTGTGCACTGCACCTGGGACTTGAGGGCAGGCTGCAGGAGCCCTCAGAACAGCATCCCTCCTGTCCTGCCCTCAGGGCACCCATCTGTGTGATTTCAGGCTACATCCGTCACCCAACACATGCTTTCAACACCCACTGCTACCCCATTCCCACCAGTGCCCCTTCCTGGGCAAGGGCAGTGAGGGGGGCCAGCCCCGCTCCATGCAGGCTCCCCCCAGCCCAGACCCTGGCAGCAGCCAGAAGCATCTTGCAGCAGAAAGCTAGTCAATATACCGAAAATTCCTAACTGATAGATACAACAGCCAGAAAAGCCCAAGCCCTGGATAAAAAAGGCTTATGGTGTTAAGCCGTGCCCATCGTCCAAGAAGCGGAGGGCACCTGCAGCCGCTATTACATTGTCCTGCACCCAGCACAACACAGTCATTTGCTTCTGACTGACTTTTATTTCAAGTTAAAGACAGCAACAAAGAAAAGAGGACTAGAAAGCCTCCCCGAGAGGCTAAGCACAGCAATTCACCGTGCAGCCGACCAAAATGGCAGCGGCTCCTGCTGCCGCACAGCTGCCTCCAGGTCTCAGGAGGTGGATGAAAAATTAGGGACATTAATTCCTACTCTGTGATGGGGCAAAAAGAACAACCCACAGGCTCTAACCACACCTGCATCTTTCTGGAACTTGGGCGTTACATCTTCAGAAAGATTAATAACTCGCCCTAAAGTATTTGCATTTTACTCTTCCTGGCTTGCGAGGAGATACAACGCAGACACAGCCCCTCTCCGCCGGGCAACCGGCTCACGCGTGACATGGAGTTCTAGGAATCTCATACATCCTCTGCAGGCCTGTTTCCAGACCTCACAGCTTCACCTCCTCCCACAGGAGCTCCTGGGAAGCCTCCAGGCTTTGAAGCTCACATCCGCATATCAGCAGCCCTCCATTCAGGCTCCCCGGAGTCCCTGCCTCGCAGCCGAGGGCAGCCACCAGCTCAGGGGCCACTCGTTTGGCCCGCTTCTCATCCTTCAGTATTTAAATCCATCTGCACGTGTGACATCAATTGATTTCCTAACCTCGCATCTCCCTGCGAGCAGGAGCTGGAGCTGCCAAAGACACGTTACACGGGGGCAAACAGGAGAGGCGCCAATTCAGCAGCCTTTGATCCGCTCCCAGACCAGTGGGAAGCGGCAGGTCGTGATCAACTCCCACCAAACGCTACCTTTTACAGGCAGGGATTTGGCAGCCAGCGTGGACAAGTACCCTGAAGTCCGCACCACAAAACACCATCGCCACGAGCAGCATCTCCTGGCCTTTGCCAAAGCAGCAGAGCATTAACTGGGTCCCTCTGTGCTGTCGCCACTTCGCCCTGGATAACGAGGGCCTTAATCTCCAGGTTTCTCAACTTCACACCTTGCCAGAACTAGGACTCATTTTTAGTATTAAAAATACATGTTTATCAAATCTAGTCAGGCAGCAGGGAGGGGGAAACAGCTGGCAGCAGTCTCCCTCTCCCCATCTGACATGGGCTTGCCATATTTCAGTTTCAACAGCTCTCCAGCTCTAGTCCTTATAATTACGATGAAAAACCCCTCACAGTCGACCATAGTGCCTCACAGCCAAGATGCCAATGTGTTTCCACATAAAAGCCTTGTTGCAAAAACCCTAAAATTTTTCAGAGCCTCTGCTTTATTCCCATCCTCCCTTACATCATTGTATTCACACAGTGTTCAATTATTTACAAGCATACAAAACACTCCAGCCCGAATTCTCAACTGGTATTAATCAGTGAAGTGCCAACTAAATCAACAGAGCTACAAAGACTTGCTCCGGAGAAGGATCTGTCCTGCTGTCCCTGAAGACCCCTTCTTCCCCCCCATGGCACACATTGCAAAAAGGATAAAAAACAGCTTTTTTTTTTTTTTCCCATTCCCCAGTTCACCACACACACTGATGCCCACGGAGACCTGCTCCCCACTGCTGACCTACTTTTCATTTGTGTGCCTGGGACACACTTGTCTCCCCTGGCAGCAGCCATGCACACCTTGCCCAGAGCCCTGCGGCAACACCAGGAGCACCGTGCATGGGGCAGGCCCCTGGGTACCGGGATAACACCATAGCTTTGACGACAGATAAGGCTCTCGGATTATTTGGCCAGTCCTGGCGTTTCCTTGGTGCTGGTGCAGCATCATGTCTCCGGTCCGTTCCTTCGGGGCTTTTTCTCCATCCTTTTCAAGTGGCAGCACTTTCAAGGAGGCCCAAAGGGAGACATCCTCCCCTGGCTGGCGAGGGCTAGCACACAAGGCACCTCCTTTAGTGATGGCTGATAATTTCTGGCTTTCCAGCCTCCATCATTTTAATTCAACACCAACAGAGCCCCAGGACAGAGATCACAAGTCAGAGAAGCCAGTATTGGCACAGGCACGGGACATCCCTTGCAAGCCCCAGGACAATCTTCAATCAATTAGTGCTTTTTTAGGATGGATGAATCCCCGTAGGCAACACTAAGCTTTCCACAAGACCAGGGCTGGTACAACCAATCTTTCACTATGTCTCTTTATCAGGATTTGTGATCACACAAAAAGCAGGAGCTGACTTTTGAAAGACACTGTGTTATTTGCACCTTCACTTAGAATCAGAAAGTAAAGCATTCATGAAAACATAATGTGTAAAGAACAGGTCTGTTCCCTTGAGAGCATTTTCATGCACAGATGAGAATCATGTGTGAAACCCCAGGGCACTGGGCATCTCATTAGATGAGAAGAGTTTAAATTTACTCCTATTACCATTACCAGTTCACAAACGGGGGCCGCTCCATTCAAAACCAGGCGGCCAAGGAAGCGCAGGAGACAGACGCCTGGCTGGGTCCTACTGCACTGAACCCGGCTTACTCATTCCTCGTGTACCACCGCAGCAAAGCGATGTCACAAGGCCTTCATCATGACCGGAATCATAATACCCATGATTCACATGGAAGACTTTTTATATGAAGCACCAAGATAAAAATAAAATGAGGGGAGGGTGGTGGTGGTGCAAAAAAAACCCTCAACAACTTAACATGAAACTTGTTTCATTCCCTACAAGATGGATAAACCAAGATGAATGTAAACAGCTCAACTTGACCCAAATATTTTTTCGTTGCTCAGTAACCCTGCAAAAAAATGTTGTTATCTCACTAGCATCTGTGGAGATTAGATGGACGGGAGTTTTAAACAAACATTCATTGTCCCTTGTTTTAGGAATTTCAGCCTGGACATGAACTCCTGGCACTGCTGCTCTTGCAGCACCCCAACCCCTTTCAGTAGGGGACAGGAAGCGTTTGTAAGGTCTCCACCGCATTGGCATGCTGCTGGCACGAAGGTTTGCATGAAAACTTTGGGTTTACAGCTTCCCAAATTCTCCTAAGGAGGATGCGGCTGCTTTGTGAAGGCTACAGGCAGGATCTGCAGGCTCAGGCCATGACTACCGCAGGAGGTGGGAGGAGGGGTAGTCACAGCAGATGGCTTCAAGCCATTTTGGGTGGCAGTAGGCACCCGCCGAGGGGCTCAGACTTTACAGCCCACACTGGCTGCCATATGTTGTGACAGTGGCTCAGCATCACACAGGACCCAATTTATAGCATACTTCATGGCTGCAAGTACCGCGCTACCCTCCTGCCGCTCTCCATTAGTACAATCCCCTTTCTGGCCAAGCACCTTCTAGCACCTTGCTATCAAATTTACCGATTTTTTTTTTTCATGTTTTTGTAGGTGGAGGGAGATCTGATAGATCAGCTGAGAGATACAGGTGTGAGGTTTTAGTCTCATTTGCACTCTGGAGGTCAGGGCTGCTCAATCCTTCACTCCCAACCGATAAGCACTATCTGAACAACACAGAGATGCTTTTAGAGATCACCTTGGCCCCCGCTGCACTCTGCACCATCTCTGCCGTGCGTGTCCTGGCGTTGGAAAAGCACAGCAAGCACGGCTGTGCCGGGGACACTGGGAGCCCGGAGCGGGTGGGGAGGGGAGATTACAGCACTGAAAATGGCAGCCCTTCCAGCAACAGCAGGCCCCCTCGTTGGATTTCTCCTGAAGTAACCCAGGGAAACGAGAGTAGGGGGAAAGAAAGGGCTGGAGGTGTCAGGATGGAAACTGGTTTTCCATCAGTCAGGGCTCGGAGGGAGAAGATACCAGTGGCACCTGGCAACAGGCTGCAATGTAAAGATGTGCACGAAGGGCAGAGTACAGCATCACTGCACTATCACGCACTTTTTTTATCCAGCATTGGAAATATAACCCCAGCGCTGTGGCACCATGGTGGGGCAACATCACAGCCCAACAAGCTCCAGGGACCGGGGAAGCGGGATGCCTTCCCGCAGCCTCAGAACAGGGTCCTTCTGCCCTGGGATGGGGGAGGCCCCCACCTCTGGAGGACTCTTGGGGAAATACAGCAGTCTGCTCAAAAATATTTAGTCTCAATCACACATAGACAGCTTCATGGGCTGGACCTTCTGCCCCACATGAGAGCAATGAATGAGAGGCCAGTGCACATTCAGGCACTGGAAGGAGCTGGTAGCCCTGACCCACTGGTTTACGTGACAGCTGGGTCAGTGCAGCCGCAAAACTAAAGATTAAGACAATTTATTCTGTAAGGGTCCTTAAAATACCAACTCAGTGCAAATATTACAGCTCCCACCAGGGCTCTGAGGGAGGACAGTCATCCACACTTGTGCTAGGCAACTGTACTTGCATCTCTTGCATTCACGGAGAGTCTGGGATATTTTTAACATTTTGAAAGAAACAGCCACTCAGCATCAGTTATTTTAACTCAGAACAGAGTCCACGCATCCAGCCCAGCCCTACCACACGTACACTTGCTGGTGCCCTACCCCTCCCTGCATGGCAGCTGCTGGCCCTGGCCCCAGCCCACAGCAGCTGCATTTTAATCCTCAGGTGATGCATCTCCTCAACATGCACAACAGGCGCAGCCAGGGAGCTTCCTGGAAGAAGCAATTACAGAAACTGAGCTCACCCAAACAATTAAAAGAGAGCTGAGATATCTCTCAAAGCTCCAGTTTTTCTCTCTACGACCCTCTGACGCAGGTCCTAGGTGAACAGACTTTGCTCGTCTCCAGTTGCAGCCTCAACCTCCACCAGCGCTGACAGCTCTGCAAGGCTAGCCTAGAAGCTCCGGTTCACTGAGGAGGTCAACACAGCCCAGCTGTCCTGTTTAGACTGGATCAACTGGTTCCATAAAGGAAGCGGTACTGGCTACACCAGTGCAGACCAGACCCCAGGAGCCGCTGGCCCCACAGCGGCATTTTCAGCCCTGGAAAGCAGAGGCTTCGGTCTGATCAGAGCCTGCTAAAAGGCTTTGCTCCTGCTGCCCTACCTGGCAGCTGACACATCACAGCCAACACCATAATCCCCCCAGCAAAGCAGATCTCAGCTGAAACTTAATTTGAACTTCTACTTCAGCTCTCACAGCCAGCTCAAGTGAAAACAAAAAGGAACCGATAAAGGAAAACCCATAAAGTGAAGCAGGTGGTGAGGGGGCTAGAGGCAGAGAATGCGACTGGAAAAAGCAATGCCACCACAGGTCTAGCAGTGCAAACATTAATTGCTTTTTAATTATTCCAGTGCTTTCCTTCCCTGGTGGCTGGTAATTGTGGGATTCCTGCCTGCACTCCAGCAGCTAAGGAGAAGAGGAAAGCCAAGAGCATGTCAGCAGAGCAAGCCCATGTACCACGCGTCCACAAAATCCTGTTTTACCCCACAGTAGACAGCAGGAAGCTTCAGTGACCTGAAGCTGCTGACGTTTCTTTCGAGCACTGTTGCAGAGCAAGTCTACGGAAAACCTCAGCCATCTCTGGGGGAACCTGGACCACCAATGCTACCTATGTGGAGACTATGGAGAGGCCAGAACCTTGGGTCTCCACTTGACACAAGAATATGATTTGCTTCTCTCCAAGATACGAGTAGGAAAGAGCATAAGCAAAGCAAGGACAGCCCAGATGTTTTGCCCCAGATTCAGCTGCGTTTATGGGGCTCTAAAGAACAGAGGGAGTGACCTTCTCTGTCCTGCAGCCCCCGTGGCCCTGAATCCAGCCATTTCCAGCTCTCAGAGAAGGACCCCGCTGCCTTTCAGCACACCTGCTATCGACACCCTTATGACAAAGCTGGCTTTGCACATCTCTGCTGCTCTCTGACCTGCAGAAGGCCAGCTTGGTAAAGCACAGTCAGATGATGAGTATGGCACAGCCACCACCAGGTACCCCTCATCGGCTGTCATAATTATCGCCTGCAAGTGTCCCCATCCCCTCCACTCTCTCCCCACAACAGTCCTGAGCCAGCACCAGGTTCAGACACTCAAGCCTTCAGCAGATCCTCTCCATGGAAATCGCACCCAGCACCACACACATAATCCTACTGCAGCCACAGAAGAGTAAGTAAATAATCCACTTTAGCTAAACCCTCCCCAAAAGTAGGCAGGAACTGGTGCTGCCATTCTTGCTGGCGTTGTCATTACAGTGCCAGAAAGCGACTCGTGCCTTTGATGGGAGCTCAGAGGACAGGGACTGGGGAAAATAGCATCTCCTCCCTAGCCAAGCCTCTTAATGGGGGGTGGGAAGAAGCATCATCCTTTCTAACATGGGAGAAGAGAATTGTTGCTACAGAAGCACAAACAAGATCTCTCTCAGCGCAGCTGGTCAGCACCCTGGGGCTGCTGTACGGTGGGAAGATCTGGGGTTGAATGCTACTGGTGCCTGCAAGGAGACAACCAGGTGTGTTGGGAGCAGGGGGGGCACTGACCCCCAGGACACCAGATCACAGGACAAAAGCTTCCAAAGGATGAGCGAAAAGCCAGTACCCCAAAGCCTGCAGCAGCACCACGTTCATGGCCGCTGTGCCTTCTAGCCACTAGGGTGTGACAAACCACCACCGAGGACGCATGGACCACCCCCACCACCCCCCCACACCGCTCAGGAGCGACAGGCAGTTTGGGGTCCAGAAGATGAGAGATGCTTCAGTGGCAGCAGCCAACACCACAACACACCCACTGCAGAAAGGAAGCTCATACCTTCACACACACTGCCCTGTTCCCCGAGGACCCAATTCCAAGCCCTCCAAAAAAAAAAAAAAATCAATGAGATAACAAGGAGATGAGTTGCAGCCAATATGGATTTGTCAAGAGCAAATCACATCAAGCCAATCTATCTTCCTCCTATAACAGCCTAACAGGCTTTCAGCAGAGAGCACTACCTGTCAAACAGCTCAGCTTTAGTAAGTCTTTTGACACTGTCTGGCCTGCCATTCCCTTAAGCAAGGGGAATACGGTCTTAAGAGAAGCTATGACAGGGCGGGTATGAAACTGCTCAGGCAGCCATACGCAGGGGGCAGATACCAGCGATCTCCTCTGCTACAAAGGAAGAACATGTTGACAAACAGGATTTTGTAGGAGTCTGTCACATCCCAGCCCTCTTCAGAGCTTTCGCTATTGACCTGGATGATGGAGTTAAAAGAAAACATTACATTTGCTAGTAGCATGAAAATGGGAAGAGCTGCAGGAACTTCTAAAAATCCCTTTTTTTTTTTTTCCCCCAGGCAGATACAAGGGCCAGTTTTTTCCGCTCAGGCAGGAATAATCAGCTGTCCACAAACAAGCGTCCAAACACAAAGAACAAATTTTCAGGGACTAATGCTTCACTGCTCTTGCATATCAAGAGCTACTGATGCTGAAGGGGTCTGGGGCCTCTTGTTCTTGAGCCTACGAGAGCAGTGTCTAGGGTCCCAGCCAGACTAGCAGCATGTTGCATTAGGCAGGTACATACCCAGGGCATCCCTTCCCAAGCAGCTGGCAAACAGAATCAACATCAGGCTCAAAGGGCCCTGAACAGGATCAGAAAACACGAATTCCCACTCCCAGGCTGCTCTTTATCTACTGCATCACTGTCACCTCGTTGCAACTGGCACATCCACAGTCTCTTCTGAGAGCAGCTTTCAGCAGGGAAGGTGTTCATGTGCCAGCAGCACATCATGCTAATGACCACAGCCAAGCACACGCTATGACTGCCATGCACACCATACATGCTTCATAAAATTGTCCCAACTGCCTTCTCAAGCCCTCCCCACAATCAGCTGCACCCGATCCTGCTGTCAAGCGATCTTTCTCTTCCCCTCTACACACCACATCATTCTAACCTGTGGTCTCTGCAAGATAAGGGCTTCTCATCTCCAGTTGAGTTTGCTGCTGCAAGCAAACAAAGCACATATGCCCTGCAAAAATAACGAGCCAGCATGTCCAGATGCAGCACTTCCTACGGAAAGCCATGGCCAAGCCCCTGCAATGTATTTCTAGCCTGCAGGGAAGAGACCTTTGCAGCCATTCTCCACATGATCTTTGGGCTTTCCCCTCTGACCACGCATTTAGCATGAGCCGGTAGGGAACTGGACCTCGCAGCCCTGGGAACTCTGATGTTCCAGGTAAGTTCATTCACTGCCGGAATAAGAAAGCACAATTTCCAAACAAGTGACATTTCTTTTCCTTAAAGAGAGTTGCTTTTTGGCAGCCAATTGCAAGGAAGACTGCAAAGTAGCAATGGATTAATTTGACTCCTACGGAGGTGATTAATCGGAACATGATCCAACAGCTAAGGCAAGGACTAGACGGCAGTGCCCCCCACGGCTGCCTTTGTAAGAAGACACTTCCCTCACATGTAATTAGGGAATCCTTGTACCACACGCCCCATGTGTGTATCTCCTGGGGGTAAATACAGCGCGGTTTTGCCACATGCTCCAAGAACCCAGAACAGAAAGCAAACGCTTGAAATGAAAGCGGGAGAGCCAGGCTAGCGAAGGGAAGTCAGCGTTGCACTTCAGGTTCAAAAGCACCCAGTCAGCTGGCAAAACCCTCTTCGCTGCTGCGGATGTGAGCGATGGGTATTGACAAGGCAGATTACACAGAGCATCACCCAGACCACGGGCTTTTAGCACCCTGTGGAGCATGATTGAACGCAGTCTTATCCATCCAGAATAGAGTCGGAAATAGAGCGTTGCAGCAGAAATTACAGTAAGGCTTGGAGTCATCCCAGGGCATGTCTCTTCGTGGTGAGGGGCAAGACAACCTATGCATCAGGAACTTCACCAAATGTAAAAGAAAGTTCATAGGAAGAGCCAAAGCAGAAGATGAACGGGCTTATATTTATTAGCCGCCACAGAAGTCAGGAGCAAGATCAAGCCATAAAAGCCGGGCATCAGCACCTCTATGATCAGCATAAATCTGTGAGGATTTGCCATCTCTCTCACCGGTACTGACTGTGGTTTCTCTGCCGAAGGATGGGCTACACACGTACATCTGTACACACTCCTCCAGCCTAAGAGCCTCGCAGCATCTGGCAACCTTGGAGCAGTCAAGTGAGGCTCCGCAGCCTGATGCTGCATTTCCTCCTTCACAAGAGCTTGGGCATCATTACCGCACTCTCAACACAGCCAAAAAGCCTAAGAAGTTTAAAACAGGATTGTCATCGCTTCTGTCATTCACACAGATGCCAATGCCACGAGGGTGTCCTAGCTGTGAGCCGATCTTGCCTAAGGGACCACACTGGGAGCCAAATGGAGGTTACAGGCCATGTAAATTCACCTCAAAAATTGCATTGACTACTGGAAGCCAGGGGTTAGTGGTGCTACTGGCACAGCCGGTTCAGTTCTTAGCTTACGCTTCCTTGCTTCCCTTGCTGCCTTTAAGCCACATGTCAGAGCACCTGTGAGCTATGCTATTAATGCCAGAATCTCAGCTCATGCCAGCCCGAGAACGGTGCCGCAGCCACAGCTATTCACGCCTTTTGGTCACCTCACAGCTACACTGCAGCAATACGACAGCCCTGCAGCACGCAGGAAGCTCTAGCTGAAATACGCTCTGCACCCCCGAGTGCTCTGTAATCCTGTTGCCACAACCACACCAGGCTGGTCCCCGGCCTCACAGCTCCCGATGCAGAGATCCAGGAGAAATCCAACGCGAGGCCTTGGTCCTTGTGTCCCTGTAGCCTTGCCAGCAGAGCCGAGGCTGCCTTCCAGGATGGAGTTCTGGGCACGGTGGCACATTGGGTCATCGCAGAGCACCACCGTGCCTCGCCGGGGCTGACCTCACCCATATACTGCAGACGACCTTCTCAGCCCCCTCTGCTGTCTCTGCCCAGGGCGCACAGGTTATCACAAACATCTCCTGCTGCAAACAACCTGGGGTTTTTTGGGCTACCTGGTCTGACAGAAACACACCATGACACGTGGATTTAAAGGAAATACCCTGAAAACATGACTTCCCACTGCAGCCACTTAACCTCTGGGATGACACCAAGATACCCAGACCCTGGCAGATACAGGCATACTCACTGTAATGCATGACTCAAAGATGCTCAGATATATCCCCCGAGAGCACAGGACGCTGTCTACAGCCTACACTAATGGTGGAGAGCTTATGAACTCTGTTCTGCACATCAGATTGGTTCCTTTGGAACAGGACAGACATTACAGACATGAATGGGAGAGGTGGGCTCTCCAACGCAAGCAATGACTATTATGGCACGAAGTGACAGAAAGAGATGGTGTTTGTGCCTCTGCTGATCTCATACAATTCCTCCATGGTTTAGCTCCCTCATCTGTAAAGACAAGGGTAACTTTGCTCACCTATCATTTCCTATTTGCATCAGCTAAAAAGAATAACGGTCTGATCCATTCTGCTGAAGGTGCTTTATTCTTTTAGGACAAGTTAATGGGAGTTGTGGCAAAATGCAGTCCACCTCGTTTGGATGTGCTGGAAGAGGTGACTTATCAAGGAAGGCAGCCTCAACACCTCATCTTGCAGCACCCCAAACATTGCTATAGGCCTATTCTTTACCTGCCTCTGCCAATTTTCACCACCTGCTGTACTGCTTTATTATCATCTCTATAAGGTTCCTCCACATGCTCCAAGTTCATCCCAGCCTACCTAAATGCTAGCCGGTGCAGGCAGAGAGCCATTAGCACTGCAGTGCTGTTACTGCTGCTGCCTGGGCTAGAATTAATGCAGCTCAGACACAGCGCAGTGAAAATATTGACTTTCCAGCTAATCAAACCAAATTCCATGAAAGCTACAACTTCAAACTTCAAAAAAATCCATCAATGATTCATAAATATTTGAAAGCGCCAGATTGATCGCATCTGGATTACTGCAGCAGAGGGGGCTGAGGTCTGGCTGCGGAGGAGATGGACTAGACAGCTGCTCAGCCCTTGATGTCATGTATCGCCCTGTGCTACCAGGACCACACAGATCTTCCCAGTCTCAGACAGAATGAACACCATATCCCAGTGCTAGATCATCTATCCTGGTGTAGCCCTACTTACTCCGGAGCACCCAACCTGCAGGTAGGATGTCCATCCCAGATGCTGGGACCACAAAGATCAGAAACCTAACAACTTGGTGGTTCAGTTTGACTCTAGAATAAAAAAAATATATATATACGTATATACACACACACACATACACATCCACCTCCACCTCCTTCATCCATTGCCTGCTCACCAACCAGGTTGTTGGTATTCAGCTGGCCTCCTGAGAAGTGAGACAATTTGTTAGCCTGGCCTCCTCCCCACCCAGCCCAGCAATCTCATCTTCATGCCATCCATCCAGCCAAGGAGTTGTGTTTTATTTCCCTAACATCTTTTCCAAGGGGGAAAAAAAAAACCAATCCAGGAAACTATGCAACATGCAAGTCAAGATGATCCATTTTTACTTCACCCCACAGAGAAGCTCCAACTTTTCCTTTACATGGGAAAATTAATCTGATGTCTAATTTCAGCTCAGGAGAGGGGGGAAACATTTCGGAAAGAAACATAATAAATAACTTAGATTGCATTGCAGACAGTCTTTGCAGCATAAAAGTTGGTTTGCAAAGCCATTTCAGGCTGCCTCTGTCCTCCAGGTCTCTGGAGCTACATTTGTACCAAGAGAACCTAGCACAAAGTCCTCTCTCGTGAAACCATATATACAGCTCTTGAAAGCAAGAGGAGAATCAGAGGCCTACAAATCTTACCCCAAAACACGAAACTCTCCTTCATCAGCAATCGAGTCCCCCATGACCTGGAAAGACATGCCCCTTCAGGACACGGAAGGACACCCAGAGAGGACCAAGGCAGGTGCCTCGTGCCTCAGCGACTGCCGTGGCAGCAAGCGCAAATGCTGACCGAAGTGCTCCCGTGATTGCAGCATGCAGGGTCTCTCCTCGATAATCCTCCTCTGTAATCCTGTAAACTAACACAGCGCAGCTCCGCACTGCAGCCTCTCCCTTGGTGGGAACGTTAATAACTGCACGGGGTCTGCCAGGGCAGGCTGCAGAGATAGCTGGGCGAGCGCGCACTCCGCACCAGCCTGGTCTCAGTGCTGAGACAAGCACTAAGGCTCACTCAGCCCTATCTCAGGAGGCTGCCAGCATTCCATCAAACATGCCAAGAGACCCAGCTTCCCCGGGAACACTGTATCCACCTCCACGTGGAAAGGCATGGGCACCAAAGCCTCGGTTCACCCAGCCAGGTACCCCCTCACTCGGTGTGCACAGAGCGCAGTGCCGGCGTGCGGGTGGCAAGGGCTGTCCCACACTGTAAGGGGCAAAAAGTCTTTGGGTAGCTGCTCCTGATCCTTTATGGAGGTCAAGCTCCCAGAGTCTGCCAGCTGCTTGTCATCAGGGTCTGTGGCCAAGGAAGAACACAGCTGCCAGCCTTCTCCAGCTTCCAATCGCCCCCAAGCTCAAGCTCCAGGCAAAGGGCCCCTCCCTCCCCAGCATTAACTGCAGTGGCAGCGCACTCGAGGCACTGCTTGCACTGGAATAAGGAAATGAAAGCACCCATTTCTCTCTCACCATCGAAAACAAAATGAGGCTCCAAGACAGTGATTCTAGACACAAGATTGGAAAACATTCCTTGCTCATAAGCTTCCTGGAGCAAATCTTCTCATCTTTCACACCAGAGTAAAGATACCTTTAACACAATTTATTCTACAGCACTGCTGGCTCCTCCTCAAATACCTAAGAATAAAGTCTCACCCCCTATGCATTTAAAGAAGATCTTTCCCTAACCAGGAAAGAAACAGGATAATTTAGTGAACCAGTTAAGATTCACAAAAACATCACTTTTATTCAGCAGGATGGCATATACATCAGTTCGACCCTCAGTACGGACGTCGGGAGCTCAAGGGCTGAGCTGCATCTCAGTTCATTGCAACTGCAGTGCCAGAGCACGGGGTCCTGCTCCACAAACGAGCATCACAGATACCACAACAGTCAGCAAAGCAGCGAACACACAGGTGCTGCTTTGCCTGGGTTTTCTGCCACAACACTGCTCTGTCTAGGCCTGTGCCGCTGCCTTGTAAGACACTGCATGAGGAGGAAGAGGAGAAGAGGTCCCTGGTAGTGCCACATAACAACCAACAACACTTGTCTCAAATGCCACCTTCCCTCATTTCCAGTGCCACTGCCTTTTCCCATTCTCCACCATTCAGTGCTGGCTGCCCTCCGCACCCAGGTCAGCTGCTTCTCCAACCCTGCTGCCCGTGCACACATTTCTCACCGTCATCTGCACCCTCGCTCTCAGGGGTGGAACTGTTTCTCCTCATGAAAATCAGAGGCCAAGGTTGAAACTTGGACTTCAGTTTAAGCAAGAGCCATTTAAACAGCACCTGTACTCTGAGTTTGCTCATGTAAATCAATGGCACGCTAGCAGATGCACCACGTATCCCCCAACTTGCATGTGTCAGTGTATTTCTTCCTTCAGAGATCATTAATGGCTCATGACCAAGGTCAGGAGTCAAGTCTGAGACTTTGCTGCTGATATAAAGGAAAGCATCTTTGCAGTGACACAAGGCACAACCTGCTCAGCTAATAGACTCACAGGAACTCCATTCCCAGACCTCATCCATCCCCCAGTTTATAAATAATAAATTGGCATGTTAAAGCTGCTCTCTACGAAGAGCATCCTGAGCACTCCCCACCCCTCGGAGAGCGCAAACAGAGATGAGAAGACTGAAACATACAGTGGATTTAAATTGCTGTAACTAAAATCAGCTTCAAAGCCAGAATAAAAGCAAAGCGTAATGCCAAAATCTTCCGGAAAAAGAGGTTTTTAGCGTAGAAGGCCTAAAACAGGCAGACCTGAGAGCAGCCCCCCCCAGCCACCACGAGGCAGGGCACTCAGTCACCATAGAGACAACACACAGGCACGATGCTCCTGTCCCTGCTTCACAACCTCCATCTCCTCCGAGGCTCCAGAGCAGATGGCAAGCTGTGAGCAAGGGGAAGGAGGGACTGGTGAAATGCTGCATGTAAATAAGACAGCTAAACACTCCTGTCGTGACTCGGCAGCCGCCGGGAAAGGCCATTAAGGGGCTGCTGCAGGCAAACGGTTAGCCAGCAGTAATGAGCTAGCTACGAGTGACTGATTCCATGTCAAGGTTGGGCAGTATCGATCAGAGATGTACGGCTGCAGTCCTGCCACTTCAAGAAAGATGCAGGCTGATGGATCACCCACAAGGCCCACATCGCTGGGGAAAGGCAAGGCGAGGGAGAAGCATCCCGAGAGAGACCAGGACAGCTCCATGACTTTGGATGGGAGCCATCCCAAGCATCAAACTTCTGCCTGTTTCCAGAAGCAGATGAAGATATTCCTCTGGCTGCTGTCCTGATGTCCTCAAGAGCATCCTTTCATCACAAATTTCTATCTGGGTCTGGAAGCAGAGAATGGGGATAACTTTTTGCTTCTTTGGAGAAATAAATTGTGTGATTGGCAGCGCAGCAGCCACAGTCCTGTTGGTGACCCCTCCCCACAGACAGCAAAGGGGGGGGGGGAGGTGAAGACACACATTGACATTGCCACGCTTTGACATGGGAGAGACTGGGTCACCACAGCTTAGGCTGTCACATCACTACACCAGCCAAGCAGCAGGTGGGTTTTTCCCAGGAGCCTCACCTCGTTTACCAGGCTTGGAGGGTGTCTGGGGCTTTATTTTTGTTTTCCATCTTGGGAATTTCTCCCCCCCTCCCGCACCCCCCACCCCCAAAAAAAAAAATATTAAAAAATCTCTCTTGCTTTTGTGCAAGGAACCCACGTATCCCCTGGGCTTAACCCACTGCTCCAGAAGGGAACGCCTCTGCACCTTGCGGATGGACCGATGCAGCCTCTCAGCGCATGGCTGGTGCCCAAAGCAACATCAGCTGGTGTCTACACACACACACGGCTGAGCCTTCTGCACAACTACACCAGCACACCGGTGCCCAGGGCGAGAAGAGCAGAGGCAACATCCACTTGGATTGCATTATCACGGCGAGACCTTGACAGGTTAGGGCTGCAGAGGGGATTGTGACAGCACATGGAGACTGTGCCTTGCAGGACAGGAGTACCCCCACTCCCAGTGCCAACCGGTGCGCCATACCCCAGCTCATTTTGCAGGGCCTGGGGGTTCGAGATGAAGGATCTGCCCAGGATCAGTCATATGACCAGTCACCCGTAGTTATGGATTTCTCTGGGTCTATGCTCTTCCATCCCCCCCTTATAAAGCTTAAAAAGACTAGTGATAGTCACAGCTCAAATACTCTGTATTTAAAGTCTGCCTTGAGGACTAGAAGTTAATTTTAAAACCAACTGACCTAAGCTCTCTGCCATACTACCTCAGGAGGAGTCTGGAAGGGTGGGGGTACTGCTAATGCATGTCTACAGAGCATGTGTTTTACCTCCCAGCTCTTACTTCTCATTATTAATGTCAAGGTTTTTTAACAAAATTTGCCTCGGTCAATTAACTCAGATAGGGATGCTTGTAACATTCCAAATAAAGCCAGCCACATCCTGCGCTCAGAAAGATGAGCGAGCACGGCTCAGGAAACAAGGGAATGACAAGGGCAAGGCATGACTCACATCCACCTCGCTCCCACATCCCCGAGAGCAACCCACCCTGCGAGCCTGCCGAGGACACCGACACAAGGCTCCTGCTTTCCCCATAAGAGCTCCCTTTGCTCTCCTGCAAACTGAGGCTAACACCTGCCTGTGGCAGGGAAGATAAAAAGCCTGTTTTGAAGAATATTTGCCCAACAGATCTAACACAATAAAAATGTATTGCAAGTCACAAAGCAGCTTGTGATAGCACTGTTTCAGGCTAAATATAGAAAGAGGGATCCTTGCTCATAGGAAGGTGTTACCTTCACATCAAAATATCTTCGGGTTTGATTTTTATCAAATTCAATCACACTGCATTGCAATTTCAGATCCATTCAGACCATGGCCGCGAGGGACCACCCAGCATCTTCGCAGTTCAGTAAGAATCACATTGTGGAAGCTGGGGCCAGCACCCTCATTTTTCAGTAGTTATTAACGCTCTGCAGCGAGTCACTTCATGTGTTTTTTTATTTTGCCTGGATGACCGCTGCTGTTGAATTGGAAGGCAGTGACCAGTTGGCAAGCGAGAGATGCAGGCAGAGCTGTATCAATCCTTGCCTACTGAATGAGTCCACTTCTCAAAAGTGCTTTAGGCTAGCCCCAACTGAAAAAAAAAAAACCCCAACATTGTTTCTGCACCAAAGCATCCAAGCGTTGGTCTAAAGTGTCATATCCAAGAGAAAGGGCTAGTTCCAGGAAAAAACAGTCAAAAAAAGTAATTTAAAACTGCTTCATACATCCAAACCGAAGTATTTTGACTATCAAAAATTCACCTCAGCTAAAAACCCACCTTTTACCAAACTCAGCTCAAATTTAGGGTGCTCACAGAAGCTGTACTTCCACATAAATAGAAGTCATTGTACACATAGTGAGGAAGGATTTCTAAAAGCCATCGTCTGAACTCATGCCTTTCCCGAAGAAGGCGTTCACGAGTATATTTTTTGCTACAGGAATTACAGCTCATGTCATTTTCAACAAGAGCATGCACAGGACTTGCTAACATCTCAAACCTGAAATACAGACAGAGCAGGCACCAGCCAGCGGGCGCCTGGAGCAAGAATTGCCTCTGGCCTCCCTGCAGGCTTTCCTCAGCAAGTCAGCTGCTAATGAAGAGCCAGTAACGACCAGTCTTTGGGGAGCAGCCCCCACAGGCTGCGTGGGCAGGGTGGACCTTGCTGCAGACTGTCACATGGATTGCCAAATGCAACGGGACCAGGAGGTGAAGGCTCAGCAGGCACCAAGAGCTGAAGGGATGAGGCTTGCGCGGACCCAGCCCTGTGCCAGAGAGCTGTTTTGGGTGAGAGTTTATCCATTCTGCCACCATCATTTCATTTTCCAAGTGACAGAAAGAAGGACAGCTCTACACTTTTTTTTTTTTTTTTTTAGGCTCACCTAAAAGCTGGTTCTCGGCAGATGTCAGCCATGGAGCAGAAATCCCAGGGCACAGCTCCAGAGCATACTGCTTTTGACCATGCAAATCCCACTAAAATTTCCCCCAGAGCCACCTTTTTTCATCCCAGCCCCTCCAGTGGTTCATTCCTGCCCTCACAACGTGCTTGCCCACTCTGCTGAGCTGGCTCGGCTGTCAGGAGCTGTGGTTTACAACCAGACCATTGCAGGGATGAAACGCAGAGCAAAGCCTCGTAAACGGCTGTCAGTGTAACCAAGGGAGCCACATGGGACCTTCTTGAGCCGTCCCACAGCAAAACACCACAGGCATACATCCATCCCTGCTCAGGATGCTTCAGTACAGCCTGTGCAAGGGCTGCTGACCCTGGCAATATTGCAGCTGATGGACCGAGGCTTCATCCCTGCTCACACCTGCACAGGCTGGTGTGGAAGCACCATGGCTGAGTTCTGGTGCATCTCTCTGCCACAACACACCTCACCCACACTAGTAATTGGTAGCCAGGGCCACCTCCGTGACAACCCGTGCCAAGAAGGAGCCTGCACGCAATTGAATTAGCAAGCCACGTTGGTAAGAGGGTATCCCGTTATCCGCACCGGAACATATGAAAAACTGTAGCTAACAGAATAAATAAATGCCAGTCTCTGACCCAGGAGTGGTGAAAAACGACGGCTGTGATTTGTAACACAAACTAGAACTTGAAGAAGAACAAGATTGGAGCATTAACTTCACATTCAAAGGGGAGGTGGGAACTGCACAGAGCAGAACAGTCCATAAGCTGCTGCACAGGTGTGGAACGTAAGTTAAGAAACACCTGAAGAAGGTTCACTGTGTCCATCCAGCAGCCCCCCCCAAAAAAAGTTTTCAGAATAACATTTTAGTAGCAAATCCTGCTTTGGGCTGCCCCTGGCTAGCCAGCCGCTGCCCTGGGTCACAGCAGGCAGCTCTCCAAACCCACCCAGCCAACAGGCTCCTCACCTAACTGGGGGCACAGCGCCGTGTCCTGCAGATCCTGTCACAGGGCAGGCACAGCCCACCCATCCCAGCGGCAGGGATGCACTTAGGCCAGCACAGGTTCACATCTGCTGATGTCGAGTGCTGCAGATCAGAGGCAGGATCAATACCACACTCCTGCAAAACCAGCACCGTGTTGAGGTCAACCGATCTGACACCGACTAGAAACAGAAGTAAAACTGACCTCATCGATTTTCATTTTCCAAGCAAAGGCAGCAAGTCAGGAAGAGACTAGCAGTGCTAAGAACAAAAGACTAATTTGGTGAGGGATTCTATTCTTAATTATTTTACATTTCATAACCACATTCTTGATCCAACAGAGATTTCAGATTTCTTTGGACCCACACACTTGAGGTTGTACATGCACTTAAGCAACTGTAGGACCTAAGCCCAAGTTGTTACCAAGAACTAGGTAAGCGAATTTTCTTTAATAGGATTTTTAATTTGCCATTATCCCTTTAAAAATTATTTTTTCCCTGCTAAATAGTAATAAATTAGCCTAACAGCAATAACTTGTATTTCTTTAGCATCTTGGAGGCATCTCAATACATTTTGCCAACCCCAGCAGTCCAATGAGGCTAAATCAACTAACAAATGTAGATCTCACATGGGCTGGTTAGAAGATGGGGTCTTTATAGTAGAAAGCTTGAATTTTTCACTAACTCACTGAAAAATGTATTTATAATTTCAAGTGGGAGGGGAGACGCACAGGAGCTCAGCAAGAAGAGTTTAATCTGTTGAAAGGAAGAAATAGTTCACCAGATTTTTCTACCCTGCCCACTTACTCCCTGTCCCTGCCATCACACATCGGGAAACCGATAAGCACGCAGCGAGCCCAGCCCTTCCAGGGAAGCCAACAGAGCTTCTTGCACACCTGAGCATCAGGAACTCAGAGCCCAGCTGCTTATCCCCGCTCCACTGGTTGCCTCCCCCTGCACTACACCAGGTCATCCCAGCTCTGCAGTGCCCACTCCTCCCGATGCAGAGATGCGGCAGAGCCCACCCCAGGCCTGCCTGCATCTTTGATACTGGTTTCAACAGACAAGGACCAATGCTGGAGAAACCTCTGTGTTTCACAGCTACTACAAACCTTTTTATCTTGGTCCTTGCCTGCTTCCCAGAGCTCCATCCCCAAACCCAGAAGGGTATTAGCTCCTGAGAAGAGGGTAGAGAGGTGACAGATGCTATAACCAGGCAGGTATCTCCAAGCTGCACCACTAAAACATCTAGATTTTGGCAGTTCTCCTCTCCACCATAACCTGCAGTATGTATCACAACCTATTTCACTCCCAACAGCATCCTTGGAGGAGCGCATTGCAAAAGCGGGGAGGGGAAAGCACAGCAATGCCCAAGGAGGCCGAGAGTCTTAACCAGGGTGATGCAGGGACAACGTGCTACCTCTCCCCGAAAAGCCACCTCCCAGTCACATTGCCCTCTCCTCTCTCCACCAAACCGAGCTGCTCACTTGAGTGTAGCTGGATGGTAATGAAGCACTTGGTAGAAATAGATTTTTTGTTCCGCCTGGCTGTGGACTGCTGGAGACAGGGGTCATTAGCTATGCATCACTAGCAAGCAGCCGTTCCCTCATTAGCAGGCCATTCGTCTACTCCAGCCACCTACATTATTGGTTCAAAAGAGTGTGCCCAGCTATTATTACCCTCACTAGAAACTCAGCCTAATTGGCTTAAGAGAAATACAGGTTAAGAGCATGAACAGCTCTGCAGCTAACGTGTTTTGCCAAGTCATGATTTTACGAGTTCAGGGAATTGCTCACCCTCAGGTCCTGGTGCCTTAGGCACTGTGCTTAACCTTGCTTTCTCAGCCAGCTGAAGGGAGATGGGAAGCTTCTAATCCTCACAGCTATAGCGGGGGAAGAGCCAGCCCTAAGGGCTGCAAGCAAGATGGAACAAGCTTACTCTTCCCCCCACCCCTTTAGTCTTCAAGTTGCACAATTTAGAGGCCACTTCCCAAGGAATATTTGATAACACAGCTTCCACAAATACGGAAAACCAGGCATGCCTTGCACCTCTGAGCACAGGAGGCAGCTGGCCCGCTCCCCGGCATGGTTAGCTTCCCTTGTTCTCTCAAGCCAGGCATCTGCAGAGCCCTCCCCGAGGCCAGGGTCCCCCTGCCCCAGCTCACTGCAGCCCCTCACCCCACTCCCACCAGCCTGCCCCTCTTACAGGGCTGGGGTGGCTCAGCCCACTACCACCACCCAACTGGAGGGAGAGGGAAAGAACGAGGGCCTCCAGCCACAGCCGCTACCAAAACACAGCCAGTAAAGTACACCCCAAGTCCTGAAGTTTATCCTGTTCAAATCACTTACCCTTCGCTGACCAACCCTTCATGGTGCTTCCTGAGTGTTTGCAGACGCTTCTCTCCCTCAAAGCTGAAACAACACCCCAGAACTGCCCCCAGATTTCCCCCTGCTCGTGGACCTCTCCCCAGCACCCCAACTATCTCCCCCTCACCTCTGCTCAACGAGATTTACCACCAGTTCCAGGTGCTGCAGTGGCATGCTCATCTGGCACCGGGTGTTTCTGCTATCCCTCCCCGCCAGCACCAGCTGCTTGCAATTACCCCAGGGCCGAGCAAGGGACGTTATTGGTGGGCTAGCCCCACCCCGACCTTGCTACCACCTGAAACTCATGTGCTAATGAGTCCCTAATTTCAGTCGACCCCTCCTTTCCAGGCCTCTTGGCTGCGGCAGGACTCGATGTCAAGACCTGCAGCCTGCTGGGGTGGGCCTGGTTCCCCGCGAGCTGTGCTCTCGGTGGGCACTCAGCTGGCTGCTAGGGGTCTGCGCAACCCTGGGCGTGTGGCAGGGCTTAGCTCATCTGCTTACAACTCCAGCAGACCGAAATGGATGGAAAACCGAGCACCATCAAGCTCATCTCATAGTCTGTTTCTACAGCTGGAGACCCAGAGAAGGCCAAAAGGGCAACTGGCTCCAGAAGCTGCGTCTGATGTGGTACAGCCTGTGAGCACATGTGCAGCCACTCTCTTAAACGGTGTGCATGCACCCAGCTGGGGGGGTAGGGTTGCGACCACAGTCATAAAAAGACAGAAGAGAAAGCTTTAGGAGTAAGTCTGTTTGCATCATTCTGATAAAATTTCCTGCAAATTGCCAGAAGAAATTTAATTATTTACATTGACGTACGACACAAAGGACTTATGTGTTTAAGGCTTTTTAGATAGCATTGCTCACGCAAGCTTCCCTGTACCTCCTGCAGTAGCAGATGTCTCACTCCCTGGATAGAGGCCAATACATAATACAGACCTTGTCTATCTTACTAGAGCAGATCAGAAATTTTTCATCAAAGCATTCCTTACCGTCAAAAAAATTTAGTCAATTTTAATTTAAATCAACACATTTTAGAAAAGACTAATGTCACATAGACTGTTCAATAGTCTTGCCATTAAAAAAAAATGAAACAAAGCATTTTGATAGGTCTAAAATGACTTGTTCAAAACGATTTTTCCAAACAAAATCATGGTTTTGTATTTTAAAAACACTGGCAAGCTGCAAAGGCTGAAATAGAAATGAAATGTTTAATTTTGGAAGAGCATATGCTTCATCAGAATTTTTAACATTCGTTTCAGAGTCGAAGGAAAAACTGATGCCGCAGACTTTCTTGTCAAAAGGAAAACTCGCTTCTTCCCCAATCCTGATATTTATCACTTCTGTTCAGTGTCAACAAAACGCAGAAATACTTTTCACTTCCCATGCAAATGCAGGGAGCAGATTTCTGCTAAATAGCTGCTGCGCTCCACCCCGGAGGCAGCTGCATTTCAGCCCTCTGCAAATCCCCCATTTCATGTGCGAAGGGCTTTGGCTCGGGAGGTGACAGCCCTACAGCGACAGCAGCCGCCTGTCAGGACTGGCCAGAGCAGCGAGCAATAGATCAACGTTCCTGTCACACTCGCTGTCAGTACCCAGCCGTTAGCGGGCAAAGCGATGAATCCGCTGGGACTGAATTAATTGAATCCCAATCCTACGGGCATCCTCCAGAGACAGGAGTTGGACACAGCAATCCATGCCTTTGGCACAGGAGCGCAGCTTTTGTTTTAAGGTACCTCTTTCCCAGAATATGTTTAAAAGTGATTAGCAACTGGCATGTAAAAACGTGACAGAAAGCTTCATCACACATTAAAATTCAAATCTGTGGTTAACACGTCTCCTCCGCTCTCCATCCACCCGGACCGGGAGAGACCAGGGAAAGGGGCAGCGTGGGCCTGGACGGCTGCAGAGCTGTTCTGCAGTGACAGGGCAAGAGCAAGCAGCAGGAGCAAATGTCCTTCCCACCTCCACTCTGAAAAACAGTCGCTTGAACGACCTGGCAAATCTAGCTCCGGTCTCTGTGCCCAGGCAGTCCCTCAGCCTCTCCGCTAACAGTGTCTGGAGAAGTGCTGACGGGTGACCAGTGCCTGTCCACACGAGCGGGGCTGAGGCATCCATCAGCCTCACACAGGTCACTGCACAGCCAGGGGATGGAGCAGGGGACTTCTCTGCCAGAGGAGGTAACAAAATCCATGCTTGATTCGGCATGAGCAACTCCAGCTTTCTCCCTGGAGGCAGAGGGTTTGCATTAAAAAGGGTTTGCTCCCTGGGTTCGCGTCACCAGAGTTCAAGGGCTTTTTGGAAAAAGCGTGTGGAAAGGGGACTGCTTTAAATGAGGCATGCGTAAGAAATCCTTCCCCTTGAAACCCCTGCCACGGCCTTGTCGATTGTGCAGCGGGTTGTTCCAGGACAGAGGGGTGGGTAAGTGTGCCATACCCCTGGCCCAAGGGCTCCTGTCTCAGAGAAATGTGTCTGAGATGCAGCTGCGTGCCCGCAGCGAGGGCAGCTCCCTCCTGGGTGCCTGGCCGCGGCGAGGCGGTGGGGCTGCCCCACAGCCGGGGGGGGGCTGCTCGTGGTCTGAAGTGGCTCCTGATGCCACCCAGCCACAGTCAGGTGTGCAGCTGACAGCCACAGAGTCTCGGGGGTGCTGCATGTACGTCAGGCTACTCACAGCCCAGCGGGCAGCAGGGTGGGAAAGAACTGGCGGCGTTTGTCCCACACGATATTTGCAACTTTCTCTTTTCCTAACGCCTTTGAAAAACAGGATGAGTCCTGTTCCAGTCCTGGCACAACTGCCCCCAAATGGTGCCCACCCCACCGAGGCATTTCTCTCTCTGCTGGTAGCGCCTGCATTCCTTGGAGAGGCACAAGATGCCACCAGCAAGAACAGGCAGAGGCAGGAGCCTGGCGCTCGCCGCTGGTGGCACACAGCAGCCCATGGATGGAGCGTTCGGAGCAGCCCCTCTGAAGGCACAGGGACCCACACACCGCGGCCACAACGGGGGTCCCCGAAACACCCAGGCGTTAGGCTTGCTCCCAAGGGACAAACAGCCTCGGAGGCATTTCACAGCCTTCAAACATGGGTTTTGTGCACTGAGTTATAAAGAGATGGGGAAAGAAGTTTTGCAAATGTCGGGTTTTTTCATCTTTCAGCGAGGTGGCATGGGAAGGGGTGGGGATCGTGTGTCTCAGTGGTGGAGCAATTCACGAGGCCCACAAGCTTCTCTGAAAGGAGGCAAGGCAGTCCTAGAGAGATCAATCGCAATTTTATCTACCCTTTTCAAGTTCTCATTTCTTTTTATCCCGTGCTGCCAGATAAAAATCTCTGCCTCAAACATGGGTAAGGAGATAGAGCTTTATTATACTATTCCAAAAACATTAGACGCTGTAGGCTTCGCCCTTTTATGAGTTCACTTTGCTGGCACTCCCC
The DNA here is from genome assembly GCF_015220075.1 of Falco rusticolus. Taxonomy (NCBI): domain Eukaryota; kingdom Metazoa; phylum Chordata; class Aves; order Falconiformes; family Falconidae; genus Falco; species Falco rusticolus. The sequence continues at coordinate 2,738,984 of NC_051193.1, forward strand.
TCTCTGCCCCCCCAAATCTCTTCCTTTTAATATTTTTTCTCTCCAAATCAGAACAACAGGCACAAAACTAATTATGTGATATTTCAGATCCATGTTGTGTTAATGGCACCAGATCGCGTGTGACATTTCCGACTTGTTAGACTATTATTCTCGCTTATTGTTATCTCTGCTGCTCTGAATACAGGCTCAGGGCTTTATATCCCCCCCATGCACCAGGCTCCCACCCCCTCCTTCCCTCTCTTGTTCTCATTTATCAGCCTGTGAGGATCTGTGGAATATTAAACTGGGCCATGCTGGATTGCTCACTCTGCTCATTGTGGGCACTGGTGCAAGGGAAGGTAGAAATGGTGGAGCAGAGAAGGCAGGGAAAAGCAAATGCCAGCAGGGATTTGTGGGGAGAAGCCACCACAGCAAGAGCCAGCCCAGGGGAATCACTCTGACCTTAGGTGGAGGCAGGCTGTGAGATGTCCATCCCTCAGGTGACCTCCCAGTGATGGCTGGCCATCTCGCCTGGCTTGTATTCTCCAGGAATGGACAGGAGTCCATGAAGGACCCTTCTGACGTAGCTTCATCTCCCAAATGCCTTGCTTGAAAAGACAAAATTGTTGCTCCTGCTTAGACCTATGTGTCTGGCCTTAGGCTGTGAAGGCAGCACATTTACACTGGCCTTGAGCCGCTCAGCTGCCTCATAGTGGTGACAGCTGGTGGGTCACATCACACCTACAGCCTCTGCGGCTGACCAGAAACCCAAAGAGGTGTCCTTCCATTCTAGGTTTAGTGATGGAGGCTGAGGAGCAAAAGCACAAGTAGCCCAGCAAACACCAGCTGCTGTGCAGCTGCAGCACGAGGCAGAACAAATGGCCGGATTTAATAAAGGGGTGCTGCTGCCACCACACGCCTCCAGGCAAATATCCGCACTGCCACCTCCGGGATGGGACTTCGTAAGGGAATATCACAGCACAGCTGTTGCCCCTCTAGGGCTAGTTGACGGTGCCAGGGGTACAGGGGACTATGCAATCATTTTACATGGGTTTAGCTGCTCCTTCACATGCCTGAAGAGCTCCGATATCCCTAGGACTGCTGAAGGTATTTGGCCCAAGTGCTGCCATCATTTTGTTTCACTTCCTGAATGATTGTGCTCCTGGGTCTCTTTAGTCATACAAACACAGCAGCTGATCTGTCTCCATGCAGCACTCAGCGAGACAGAGGGTGCCAAGTTCCCGTTGATACAGGCAGAGGCAGCGCAACCATGCCAGCACTGAGACTACACGGAAAGGACGGAGAGGGTCCTCCTTCCTCCACTCCTCCTCGCTGAGGCTTCCCAGCCTGCCACAAGTCGCTCTTCCCTCTCCATCCAAATTTCCTCACTCCCTTCTAACCTCACCCTTGCTCCTGCACTGCTAGCGGGTGGCACTCCAGAGAAAACCCACACGCCTGGCTCCAGCTGGTGGGTCTCTGAAACTCCTTTTACTCTGCAAAACCATCTCAGGAGAGATCTATATTGGTAACTAAAACAGGGCCAGGGCACAGGCTTCAGATGCTGTGTCATGCTCATCCAAGCTGTTTAACTGCTCACATGCTGCCTGGCTCACACTAGCCAGCACTCTCCCAGATGATCCTGGAGAGAGCTCAGGAGATGGCTCACGCCATGCAAACTGCATGGGAGAAGCCAAAGTTTAGTTGCATCAGCACAAACCGTACCATATCATGGCCTCTCAGGACCAGAGACTGGATCCTGGCTCGTTATATTTACTAGAACAGATACAACCTTGGTACAAACGAGCTTTAGAGAGTCTGTTGCCAGGAATACAATCTCCAGCTTTGTTCCTCTAGGGCTCAATCCAGGAAGAGTTTGCAATTATGTTCTGCTCCCTCTGTGCCAAGGAGCTGGGGTGTGTGTGTGTGTGCAATATCAAAACCTGAATATTCAGGGTAAATTCCTTTGTATAACTGTGAGCCTCCGTCTTGGTTTAAGCCCCATCCATCCCTGATGCCACCAGCAGGGCTGGAAGTCACCCTGATCCCCACCATGGGGGAGCCCTTATGGGGGAACTCAGGGAGGCCGCAGATGCAGGCAGGGCTGCGGCGGTTCCTGGGCGGGACTCGTTGTCTATATGAGTCTGTGGGTTGTAGACTATTTAGCAGATACACACAAAGACCTGAAATAAACTTCAGATGGGAATAGGCTGTTTCCAGAAGCATCTGCAGGAATCTGCTGCAGGAACAGCTTGGCAAGAGCTGCTCCTGGGAACGGTGCTGTGCCACGGCGGCGTGCCCTCGACCCAGGCAAGCAGCAAGGTGTGGGGTTTCTTTGCAACAATTACTGTCCAGAGACACTCTGGGTGTCCTTCTGGTCCATAACCCACTGAAACACTGGCTCCCAGCAGCTGCATGACCCTGTTGCTGTGGGCTCTCTATCCTGTCTTGAAAAGAGGGACTCAGAGGAGACTGCTACTAAGGGAAAAGAGCAACCTGGCCTCGCTGCATCTTTAGCCCCTTGCACCCCTTCCCAAGCACACTTCTGTGGTCTCTGCCCGCTCCTGGACCACTCTGCATCATCCCCCTGGTCCCCATGTCACCACTCCTCCCTGGAACAGCTGCAGCAGCTGCAGCACAATATGCTCCACAACTTGTTAAGGGGGATGAGAAGAGGAGCGGCAAGATATAAATAAATAAAATAAAATATGTCTAGCTTAATCCTTTTATCACTATACTTCTTTCAGTCGTTTACAGAGATAATAATCGCCCAGGCTCTGCAGGAAGCACTGATGGAAGCAAGCACAGAAATCTCGTGGCAGCACCCGACTCTCTCATCTGCTGGTCACTTGGGTGCGCGGCAAGAAAACAGCGTTACAGAGGGTCAGGCCAGGAGCTCTCCCCAGCACAGCTGGCCATGAGGTGAGCAAGGCTGGGGCCAGCAGGACATGGAAGAGGGGGAAAAACAGGAGGAAGGAGTGAATCAGAAGCAAAGCTATAGAAGAAGGAGAAATGCAGTGAGAGGGAGCACGATAAAACAGCCCAGCGGTAACAAGGAAGAGAGAGGGAGAGGGAAGAGATGATATGGCAAAAAGCAAAGCCAGCACATGTATAACTTTCAAGTCTGTCAGTAACATGCTGCTTTCCCTGGGGACTAACCAGAGGTCAAACTGCTGGTCCACACCAGGGTCTGGAAGCCCTGCCCACAGCTGCTGGCTGCTCTGCCCCAGGGTGCAGGAACAGCTGGAGCGACTCAGACTCCCTGCTGTGTCCCCAACAGGCACAACACCCCCCTGCGAGGGACCAGGCATCCTGATGGCCACCAGGGTCTTTGCTACGTTCAGCAAGGAAGCAGGAGAGAAGCATGTCCCTCTGAGCAAGGGCAAGAGAATCACAGCAGGTTCCTCCTGGGGAAAGTGGGCTTTGAGCTGACGCTGGCCGAAAGCCACCCAAACACGGCAGCAGAAAGAGCTCAGCGTGTGCTGTCCTCTTAGCACACATTGACTCAAATGCTCCCACATAAAATGACAGCAGTCTCTTCCAGTAAACAGATGCCTTCATGGCAGTGGATCAAGGTCATCTTTTCCCAAGGGTTAGCCATCTCTTTCTTTTCCCTTCAGGCTTGCTAATACAGTACATCAGCCTGCTGGCTCTCCAACCCACCTCTTCCAGACAAACTGATTCAAACATTGAATCATTTAAGTGCAGCACCAAATGCAACCCTGTTTTTCCCATGTTCTTCCCACCCCAGAGTCTCCTACCAGACCCCAAAGGTGCCTTCTGCAGCGCCCCTCCCCCCAGCCAGGCCTGCCATCTGCAGCACCCAGGAGACAGGACCCCTCATCCAGGAAACATCAAGTACTTCTGGGTGTGATTTTTAATTTCCTGCAACACTAAGATTCTACAACGCAATGCCAGGAAAACAGCACTGTTATTGTTTGATTTGGGTTTATCCTGCCATAAACCATCACCACCGCAAGGCTCTGGGAGCTGTGTCTATATGGACCACACACACCTTGAAGCAAGATCCCTGTATGCAGGTCACTGGCTCCTGCCCAGGGTCCCCATGCATCAGCTGGGCCATGGGGAAGGTCCCTCTAGCTCCTCTCCAAGGAGAAAAGCTTCCTGGGAGGGCCAGGCTGAGATTTCCCAGGCAATCCTTGCTGAACAAGGTGAGTTTCAATCTCTTTGCTTCCTTTAGGTCCCCTCCACGAGCCCAGCCAACGGCAAACCTGAAGCAGTGGCCCCTGCACACATCCTGAGCAGAGCTACGTGCATCGAGGGTGCTTTCTAAGTAAAAAATGCGAGGGCTTCCTTCTGCTTGTCCCCACAGAGCGCGCAGCGCCCTGGGAGAGAGACAGGAGAAAACAGCTACTTAATTCAACATGTTCCTACACGGGACCACGGGTCAGTGCTGAGAACACGCCATGGAACCAAGGAACAGCTGAAAAAGAAGCAAGAAGCCTTCTCCAGAAAGCAACTTTCCAGCTCCTAACAAGGACATTCAGTCGATCACCAAATGTCATCTCTTCCAGCCCCCAGGTACTGTGGGCTGTGCTCCTGATTTTATTCCCCAGCTCGGTGCGGAGGCCATACAGATGGATGTGGGGAGAACGTGGCGGCGGGGAAGGCTGCTCCGGCGGGGTCTGTCCCTGGCCTAGCACGCTGCCTGCCCCGCTTTCAGGTCCAACGCCAGGAGAGTGACACACAGCCATGTCGCGTTTCCCCCGTGCATCTCCAGGGGACCCTCGTGAAATCTGACCTTCACGTTATAAACCTGTGGCTGATTGCTGAGTAAGTCATTTCCTCCCGGGTGATTTAGCGGGGACTGTCGATGGAGCTGCAGTTTGTCTGGATTAGAAGAAGAATTCATCAGGCAGCGGCACAGCCCACCTGCCTGTCTCCTCTCATTCCCGGCTCCGCAGCCATTCCCGGCTCGCCCCAGCCGCCCTGCCCCCTGTCTCCCCAGACAGCCCTCAGCTTCCAGGAGAGGGAAAAGTCAAGCAGCGAAAGAGGTGCTGGGCTGCCTCTGCTCTTTTCTTTCCCTGTCATAAAGCTCTCAGGTCCAGCTCTGCAGTCAGGGGAATATTATCTCTCCACGCTGCTGTTAATCTCTTTATGGCATCATTTGACCCTTTCTAACATCCATTGATTTTTGAACTACCCTTTATGGCAACTCTTTAGATCCCTTTGGTCTCAATTACTAAACATCAGCGCCCAGGGCAAAACATGGGAACAAATAAAGCAATAGGGAAAAGTCCATTCAGTAACCGTGACTTCACTGGTTGCTTTTGAGGTCCCTTCTCCCTCCTCCCCTGCCTCTCAGCCTCCCCCTGCGGTACCTCCCATCACACATCTGGCAGGAGGTACCGAGCCCACCATCTCACATCTTCCAGCCCCGCACCTCCTCCAGGCACCGCCGTTCTCGGGTGCTGCCTTTTGCAAAGGACGTTGCCACCTGCACAGCTGAGGTGGCCAAACTCACAGACACTTGAAGCTACATCCAGAAGAAGCTCCTGGCCGAGCCTTTCTAAAGCAGCCTAATAGGGCAACTCAACAAGAGTTCACCTCTTGCTGCTGCCTTTAATTTACTGGAGAAATGACTTTTCACTCCAGATGAATATAGTTTAATTTATTTCTGTTTTCCTGAGTTCACCCCTGGTCCAGCAATGGCTGTCTCCTTGCCTCACAGTTGCTACTTGTCCAAATGAAATACTGAGCTGTATTGTCTACTATTATGGTAAAATACACAATATATCACACTGATGCATTCTGTGAGTATGACATAAAAATGACGAATGTGCTCTGGCCAAACACTGAAATGTATTCATCCCACATTAGTGCAAAATGAATATTAATACGCTGGAAAATGGCTCGGGTGATGAGGGGTTTGTGTCATATTAGAGAGGACACTTCATTCCTTCCTCATTTTTCAGACAGCATCAGCCCCCAGTCCTGCCACCAGCCCCAGGATCTCCAGCACAGGGCTGTTCTGACAGAACTCCAGCCAGGACCACAGCGGGTCAAATGCTTGAACACAACGCGGAGCTGAGGCCCACAGAACAGATTTAGAGGGCCAGGGTGGTACCAAAGCTGACATGGCCCCTGCTTTCTCTGTGCTGCAAATGCCTCACAATCTCTCTTTGGTATATTATTGTCCCCTCCTCCAATTTCTCCAATTTCTGACCACGTCAAAGACCACCGTGAGGGCTTAATGGGCTGTGGGATCAGTTCATCGAATTTGGATTTAGTTGGATTCACCTGCTGCCTGCAAGTTTGTGTCAGCTTTTCATAATTACTGCCCTCCTCTATGAAGTGTGATAGAATAACTGATGAGCGCAGTGGTGGAGATAATATACATTACAATTAGGCCATTTAATTATTCCATTGTGTGATTTCCATAACCACAACCATATCCCTGCAAATTTACAGAGCATGTACAACAGAATACACCAAATGAAGAGGAAAAGCAACAATTTTAACATATCAATCATAAAAAACCCTTTCCTCAACTGTGATCTGAAAGACTCAAGCACTAAAGCGACTCCATCTAAGGTCTGCACACCTGGTGGTACCAGGCCACAGACCATCCTTGCCCCAAAATCCACACTATGTAAGTAAGACAAAGTGGGGAGAGGTGGGGGAGATTTTCACGGTCCCTTAGCCGTGACTCGGGTCATGTTTTCTTACATGGCTGCTGCATTTTTGCCGGATTTCCTGGACTGCAACGCCCCCAGGCAAGGCTAACGCAGTGTCAGTGGTCGAGCCCAGCTCACCAGGGCTTCCTTTGCTTCCAGGGGATGAGCAGCTCCAGGCCAAGTCCATCACACCCACTTCCCTCCCTCAGGCCATCGCTTCAAGGGGAGGCAAAACAAACATGTGCTTCACCATTATGGGTACAAAATTGCAAAGCCAGCTGGCTCCAGAAATGCACACCTTCGGCTCTGCAGGCACAGTCCCTTGTGCCCTCATGCCCACTGCATGCAAACCCTCTCTTGCAGCCACGAGGTACTGAACAAAAGCCTCAAGAGCAGCCCCAAAGCGGCTGCTGGTACCCGGCCCGCTCCCCACTGCCTTTCATCTCCAGCAAGTGGGCCTTTCTACCGCACAGCAATACAGTGTGGAGAAGGAATCGTTAGATGTGGCACTTCCATCAATATTTCTAAGAGGAACAGGTGACAGGAGAAAAGGTGAACCGGAGACCTCTTCAGACTGGAGACAAAGAAATCACAAGGATCCTGTATTTTAGATGGGCTAGCATTTTGGTTTGTATCTATATCTGTACCTAATTTATATACCTAGAAATGTAGCATCAATTTTTCCTTTGTAAATGGGAAGTGGAGGCTGAAAGCTACAACCTTTGCCTAGAAGACTAAATGGCCTTTGGAATAGGCTGATAAGTGATAAAAACAACCCGCAAAAGCATGTATCCTTGCATCATTTAAGATGACCTTTTAGAAGGGAGACACAGGAAAAGGGGAGAAAATGAACAGAAGAAAAAAGAAAGCTGGGGGAAACAAAATTTTAAAACCAAACATCCACTGTTGGCATTTGAAGCAGCTGCCTCTAGAACAAGAAAATAAAAATAAAAATAAAATGAGATTCGACATTTTATTTCCCCCTATCAAACAATATATCCCAGCTAATGGCAGCAGAATAAAAAATTTACCCAATGCAGCCTGCAAGGGAGGCAACAGAGGAAGAGGAGAGAACAGGGAAGAGGGAGGGGAGAAAGGTTATTATAAATGTGTCAAGCTTGTTTATGGCCCTTTATCAGCAAGCGCAGCGGAAAGAGAGAGGCACTGTTAGTGCATTTTTAAAGTGTTTGGCAGCTTTGTTTGGGAATGTAAATAATCTTTATATTCAGGAGCATTTATGTTTCAAGGAACATGCAGGCACGTGCCACCTGCACCAGCAGATTTTTGAAGGACCTTCTGACACCCCTGCTGGGCTCTGCCCCCTGGCTCTGTGACACGGGCGCTTCACCTGAAGGTCTGAAACCACTTTCGATGGAAAAGGCTGCACTGGGAATAGAAAGGGATTTAGGGGAGGACTTGAAACCCACAGAAAACCCTTCAGTCAAGGTCAGATGCTGGGCTGGTTCACCTCCTCCCTGAAATCAGGGGGGTTAGATTCCACTCCTAGTGATTTTGCCACAAACGTGGAGGAAGGCAGCGCTGACGCTCAGCACAGAAGACTGTGGCTATGCCCAAACCGCAGCCTCCCGGAGCGGAGAGCAGCAGCAGTGGGTCAGGCCAGCAGAGGATCTGGCCATGCCTTTTTCTAGTGCTCCATTGCTACTTCAGTTAATTTAACTGATAGGTAAATCACTCCCATTTATTTACATGGAAAATATATTATCAGGAATACCCACGCCCTGAAGAGAACTGCCATCTCATTTTTCACAGGCAGGACAGGAAGGGAGAGCCCCGAGCAGCAGCTGTGGCAGAGATAAACCAGGAGACTGCCATGAACATGGAAACAAAGGAGGATGCTACAGTGCCTCTCCTCACCACGGCCAGGGAGATTCACACTCCGCAGATTAATTCTGAAGCAGTGTTTAACACATCTCCCTTTGTGGATGAAGGATTTGCCCTGCATTTTAATGAGACATTCAAAATCACAGTCATCACTCTTGGAAATTGCACTTAGTTAAATTGTCACCTCTCGAGCACAAAGGTGGGCACGGGGCTGTGCTCCGCATAGGAGCGGGACAGCCCGGGCACTGGGGGGGACTGCGGAGCCAGTGGGGTGATGAGGAGGCAGCCACATACCTGGGGCAGGCTGGCATCAGTGTGGAGGAGCAGCAGAGGGGCTTGAACACAGCAGCATGAAGGCAAGCAGCTCGAGTTGAGGGCTCGAAGCAGAGGCAGCTCGTGGGATGGCCAGGGGGCTGGCAAGGACCGGGAGGGAGCCAGGGGATGAATGGGTGGGTGTGCGACTGCCAGTGTATGGAGCAGAGGAAAAGAAGAATGCCCAAAAGAAGAACGCCCAAGACCAGAGGGCAACATTTTCCTTCTTTGCATGGCAAGTGCAGACTGGTCAAGCTAAGCCTTCCCCTTCTCTGATCTCATCTTCTATGCCTTCATCATTCTCGTCTCTTTCCTGCACTCCTTGATTTGGCAAAAAAAGTATAAAATTCAAAGGGAACATGCAGCTTTGCTGTCCTTGCACATCTCGGACTCCCACAGCCAGCAAAGGAAAGGGGGAACAGCCCAAAGGGTCAGCAGATGAGCACCTGCATAAACAAACCCGTATCTCTACCATGTACCTTGGTGGCTGCTCCGGTACCCACCACACGTAATAGGCATGAGATGAACGGTCTTGGGAACATCTCCGTAGGCACAGAACGGCAGAGCAGATGCAGTGACAGCGCAGGCTGGGCTCTGTTCTCACTGTAAATCCACTCTGAGCTGGAGGGTTGGACCCCAGTCGCCAGCCTGGGTCCCTCCACCCCACTCACAGACAGCTGTCTGCGGGACAGTCATCACAGCAATTCCTCCAAGTCTCCAGAACTGCTCGCTGATGAGTGACAACTTCAGCTGCTGCTGACCTGAGGACATCTGAACAAAAGCCCAAAGGCCTTTTTTACCTTTTTTTTATGGCTCTTGAGATTCTTCACATCTGCTTTACGAAAAGGCGTGGTTACATTAAAGCATGGATTTTGAAGATGTATACGGCGTAAGAGCAAAAGGTGGATTTTTTTTTTAAACTCCAGCACACCAGCACTTTCCAGGAGGCACTGGAATACTGGCAAACCTGTGACACCTTCCTGCTAAGCAGCCAGCAAATTCACCTTTCCCCGTGGAGCCAGGTGCCTGGAAATCATCATATAAAGGAATTTAAATGTAGATGTGTGATATTTACTGCAAAGCACGACCTGCACGCAGACAGGGGAAGGAATGCTTGAGCAGGAGGAGTAAATGACTATCGCAGGCAGAAAACCCACTGCAATTCATGCATCACACAAATGGTTGTGTATATTAAAGCAATGAGGACAAAGGGTATTGATTTAGCACAAGTATCAAGAGTCCCAGGTGCTAAAACCTGAAGAAATACAAACTGTGCTGGGCAGAATAACAACAAAACGAAATGATAAAAGGATATGAGTGTTTGAAAAGACGCGTAGGACGGGCTATAAATTCTAATAATCCATATTTCTCGAAAGCAGCAGCTATTGACTCAAAAACAAAAGAGCAGGCATTGTAATGTAACAAATGTCAGACGGGATAGCAGCAGGAATTCAATTTGCTCTGGCCATATATCAACTTGAAACTTAATGTAATGGCACGTAGTTAAAGCTGCACCCTCACTTAATGGCTATTACCAGTCCTGGGTGGGTTTTCCAGCAAGCATAAAGCAGTGAGTAATTGGCCCCGCTCTGCCTGCATCGCTGCTAATGAAAAAAAACGTGCTCTAGCCTGGCAGCAGCGGGAGAAGGGGAAGGCAGGGAACCCAGGCAGAAGCAGGCAGCACCAGAGCTGCCAAGAGCCTGCCCTGCCAGGATCCCTGGAAAGAGTTTCAGGAGAGACCTCTGGGACTTCAGCTGACCAGCATCTCTTCTGTGTAAGGGTTGGATCCTCAAGGCAGCAGCCTGACATCCTTGTTAGCCTCTTAAGAGAACTGGATTCAGGCCTGCTGGAAGAAGAGGAGGAGAAACCCTGGGTGGTTACATCTCATCCAGCTCCTAAGCATGCACTATTTATTACTACTTGGGCAGTGGCTCTGCAGTCAGCCAATTAAGGCCATTGTAATTACTTCTCTTCAGTGACTGCAAACGGCCGAGTTAAACGACAGATTTCCCGTTCAACAGTTATTGTGGCTGCTGAAGTGAAGAAGCAGAAGTGTCGGCATTGCTGAGAATATGCTCTGACCATATGTTAGAGGCAAGAGACACTTACTGAATGGAAGAGGAGGTGGTGGGGGAGGAGGGAGGAGGCACGGATGTGGGACAGGAACCTTCGTAGCAATGAAGCATCCAAAGCAATCAAGGGATGGCAAAGATGAAAGCTGTCCTAATCACTGTATTGCAGATAGGCAGGGGCATTCCCAGTCAGCACATGAATAGTTTCTACCAAGAGCAAAGCTTGCAAAACGTTAACTTTCTAGGGATAAGCCACTCCAAATTTCAGGACACAATTTTTGAACAATCAAAACCAAGAAGAGCCCCCAGGAGAAACTCTCAGGTTTGTCACTGACCCTCACACATGACAGAAAAGGACTCTGGAAGACTATTCTCTCTGCAGCACAAGCGCCACCAGTTGTATTCTGTATCATGTCACGTGGAATTGTGGCCTTTGACTTGACTTCATCGGAATAACGCTCTTTCAGTGCTTCTCAGGAGGCTATTTAAATGCCTTCTACAGCCTTTTATTAAAGCAATAAAGATACCCAGAGCCTGAGTCTCAGCTTTGTCTCCTCATTCACGACGAACCATAGCTAGGACTTGCAGAGATGTCTGATGCTGATGGTGGCATTGATCATCGCAAGTCAAGGTGCTAGCAAGCAAGCGAGTGCTTTGGGTAACACAACTGGGTTTTGTTCTGCTGCAACACCATGAGCCATCGGTTGGGTTTCTGCACAGAGGAGCTGCTGAGCTGCGTAACCCCTGGCCCGGGCTCCCTGGGACCCCAGCCGCCCTCCGTGGGGCCAGGAGGTGCTTGTTTTGCTGAGAATTTTCCTGCATCCATCCATGGGTGAGGACAGCCTAGCCACACCACCACAGAGAGAGAACAAGGTCAAGCAAGTGCCCAGCTGTCCTTTACCCCTGCGCTTGGCGCCCAGCACACCCAGGAGGCAGGGAGATCTCTGTGTGATCAGACAGCTGATAAAGGCAAATGGAGGCAGGAGGCTGAGGGCGCCCAGGGGAACCAAGCCTTCAGAGTGAGAAACTGGAAGGGGGAAGGGACTTCGTACAAATCCACACTGAGATGAGATCTCATCTTTAAACCCTGAGTTCCAGTAACAGTAACTGTTTTAATGCCCACAGGCCTTGCTTTCCTCACTAATCTCAGCCATCAGTCCTCTGCGACTGACAACACCAGGAATGAATCTCTTTTGAAGCTGACAAAACTCACTCTGAACTGATTTCCTCTTGAGCTGTGTTTATCTGAGACTGATACTGAAGAAAGCAGCTCCGAAGTGATCGCAGCCTGTATTTACCCCCCAGATCTGCACCGACGCAGCCACAGCCGCCGGCCAGTCCTGGCAAGAGCAGCACCTGCCAGCAAGCGGGACCGTTCCTTTTCTGTTCCCCAGAGCCCTTCCCCTGTGCAGGCCAAGGTGGTGGTGGCATGGGCTTGGCTGACTCCCGGGGAGTCCTGGGGCAGGCTGCCTGGCAGACGAGGGACCCCAGCCTGGCTCACAACAAAACAGTTGAAAATATTCTGGGCGTCTGTTTACAGCCCCATAAAGATTTTATGCAGTGCATTTAGCCTCATGTCTCTGCATTCATCGTGTTAAATGCTGAACGTTTTACTTTAATGCCATAGCGGCTACAAGCAGGAATACTTAACTTCAATAAATAAGAAGTAATCACATTTCCCAGTGAATGGGTTGAAAATGGCCAATGAGAGAATTCACCTTCTGAAGCCAAAAGCCAGGGGCTGTCACTGGGGTTTCCAGCAAACTATAGGCCCTGTGGAACATCTCTGGGGGGGGAAAAATATATAAAATAATGGCATAAATAAAGCAGCTTATGCATGTTTTAACTGAGGAACTGGTCCGTAGTTGGGCACAGCATGCTTGTGCCCACAAGCCAACATTAAAGATTCAAATTTAGGCAATGGAGGGAAAGAGGGACAGAAGCAGATGGACTAAGACTCTATACATTCATAAGTAAAATCTACCAGAAAAGCACATTAGTGCTCCTTGGAAACTAGAGCATTTCTTGGAGGAACACACACACAGAAGAGGAGCTTCTCAAGTGAGTCCAGATGATTGCAACAGACTGCCAGGCAGGTTTCTGCAGCTCTCTAACCAGCCTTATCTAGGCTTTCAGCACACTTCTTTTATCTGCCTGGGAACTCCAGGCACTACAACCAGCTGAATTCCCTTGGACGCAGTAACTCCTTCCTTGAGGTGGGCACGCGACCAGCTCGCTGAGCCACGCTTCAGCCTACAATCTAGGTGTCCACTGTTAGGAAGAGAAAAATGCCTCATAATAGCTTCATTGTGGCACCCAACGGGAGTTCTACCAGGAAAGGAATTCAGGGTAGGTTAGCAATGTATTAATTATGTTTGAGCTACCTCAATTGAAATGATGCTCACTAAGAAGTCCTGACCAAGAAGGTCAAAACCTAATTGACTGTCTCCTGATTTTATCTCAGAACCTTGCCACACTGATAGGTTCACATTAGGTAACTATATTCTTCCATCTCTTTCCAAACGCACTTCCCACCTCTCTCCTCTGCCTCCTGCCTCTCAGCTTCTCTCTACTCCAATCTTCTCATCTAAAATCAGCTCTCCCTTGTTTCCCTGCAACATTTTCTCCTCACTCTACCAACCAGAAGGCCAGCTCAATTAATTTGCATCCTAATTTAACCACACTCCCAATCTGTCACTCAACTGTCAGCTGTAATGTTAGGAAACAACAGTTCAACACCTTCTGCACCACACCGCTCCCAAATAAGCTCCCTTAATTCTCAGCTGCTGGGTTCTGATGACACCTGGTTGCACCACAGTTGTCTAAATCTAGTCCCTGGATATAGAAAAGAAATACAATCTGTACAGGGTCTGATCTCCAGGTTACTCTTTCAAGGGTGGTGCTGAAGCCAGCAAACCTGATGCACGTTACAAGAGAACTTGTGCAGCAGAGGAGAAGGATGGGGCAGGCAGAGACGATGTCTAGTAGAAAGTAGCACTTGTCCCTGCTGAAACCATCCTACTTGCAGTTCCCAGGTTGTTAAGAGTCTGAAAACACAAAGATGGTTGTGTGAAGCTTCTTGAAGCTTCAAGCTATCAGCTCCACTAAATTGTTCCTGAGAATTTTACTGTGAGACTCTGGAAGCAAAAACCGAGATGGTGGTTGACTTGCAGCTGGGGTCTACAGCTTGCCCATGGCATCTGCTCCTAGCCACAGAGATGCTGGGAATTAGGCTGTGGAGGCAGAAGGTGGGAAGCTCATTTGCTCTCTCCATCCTCAGTCTTTTTTTCTCTCATACTACGCCATCTACAGAAAAATGGCAACATTGAAGATGACAACCAGACACCAGGGTTGTCCCATGACTGGTGGTCCACCAAAGAATGTTACAAGACTGCCAGTTTCCTTCAGCAACCAGAGATCTTCCAGCAGACCCTTGATCAGCTCCCCTCAACTTTACTCGATGATCCACAAGGTCTCTAACAGCAGCTTCCACAACAGCCCCCAGAATACCTTGCACGTCTCCCTTTGAAGCTGTGACCTGATTACCATAAGCAACGCACTGCAGATGTACCTCTGCAAGCCCAGAAGCACCAGGGGAAATGAATATATTAGTATTTATCATATTAACGCAGATCAAGCTGGGTATTTGTTCTGACATTTCAATAATAGCTTTTTCTACTTTTTTTTTAACCAGCAGCTTGTATTTTCTTCTTCCTTAAATAATTCATTGTTACATTAAACTTATTTTAAATTGGGGTCTTTTTTTCATCAAACTAAAACCTTCTTTGGATAGCCAAAGGGAAAAAAAAGTTATAAATGAAAACTCTCTCTTTTCTCCATTCTTTCATTCCCTCTTTTTTCTCTTCTTTTATTCCTTCTTTTTTCTCTCTTGTTAAAATCTCTTAATCAAAGTGACAATCTGTCTTTCCCAGGAAGGAAGCTGGCGCCTTTGAACGGTGCTGCTCCGATAGCTCTCTGCTTTGATGTGGGATTTAACTTATGCCTTTAGCAATCTCAAGTGTCCGTGCATGCATGCACTGCGTGCCTGCATGTATGCATCTGTGTGTTCCTGTGTTCATCCTCGCTGCACACACACAACCTGATCCACCCACACATGCAAAAAAAAAAAAAAGGGGGTGGGGGTGGGGGGAGAGGAATTTCCATGAGCACAGAAAGCAGTGATGTCAACCTTGTGGAAGTTACTACTGAGCACACTTCAGAGGGGACCTTGCTCTTTGCCTTTTCCAACTGTGACATCTTCAAGCACTTCAGTGCATACAGAGCAGTCTGTTAAAGGAGCCTGGTAGCCTAGAGAAGGTCAGGCGTGTACTGGAAACTCTGTTCCTGCAGTTGATGGCCCCTGGACCATGGTTACAGTACGTTCACAGCCAGCATCCTCCTGAGTGATGAGACACTGTGTGCGACTGTGGTGTTACCATGCAATTTGCTGTCCTTACCCCTCCTCCTTCCTTCAGTTTGACTCCAGCCTGCCCTTGTCCTCACCACAGTCTCTCTCCTGCTTTGACAACCATTTCCCTCTTCCTTTCAGCCCGTGTGACTTCACTGCTGGCTCTGGGGGACAGAGACAAGACAAGGTCTTCTCCTTGTCTCATATTTGAGGACACAGCATAGCTTTGTCCGGTACGGCACGGTTAGCAGGTCTAACCACAGCGAACACAAGCCCAGGCTTGGGCCGATGGACCACCACCGGAGGCTGGCCCACCTTGTTTCCCACGGGTGATGACTTCCTAGCGAACCCTCCTTCCCCTTGCCGGTACGGCTGCCTCTCACACTGTCCTGGTGCCTCAGTGGCACGGTTTGGTGTGAGATGAATGTCACAGAAAGCAAAACCAGAACAGAGCTGTTGACATCTTCCCACTTCACAGCCAGAAAACTCCCTCCCTCCCATGCGAGGAAGCACCATCACTTGCTGCTATGATTTTACTGCAGTTACTCATCACATAATTCCCCAAGACCTCCACTCTACTCGTAGCAACTGCCTTCTGGGATTTCACCCAACCCTTCAGAGATCGCCTTCCTGATCTGTATTGGGACCTCTCTCGTCCTTAAGAGAAGTTATTGGTCTAAGCAAATCAGATCTCTTGGTTTTGTGTACATCAGAGATTTTACAGGTGCTTCTACTTATGGAAAGTCCTCCCCAGTGGTTTCCCTAGCAGGCAGGCCAAGTGTACAAACGTTTTACAAAATACTGAACGACGTGAACCTCAGAATTACAAATCTCCAAAGCAGCTTCAAGTCAAAGAAAACAAAACCTTGACAAGAACAGAATCCAGTACTGCCTCAAGTTTCTTGTACCAAAAGCTGATCTTTAGAGCAAAATCGGTGTCCTCCCATGATGCCCCACTATCAAGAAGCTGAAGGTTTTTTGAAAGTTTAAGGTTTCACATTTTCCCCACTTGTTTGTTTAAAACCACATACACAAACACAGACATACAAACACACACACAGGATTTTCTTCTGCTTCAAAAACAAACACAGAGAAACACATTATTTTTTTTCTGGATTTTTTCTTTCTTTTGTGTGTGTCCTGCTCCTCACCTCTTCTTAAGGGTTATTGGAATGTATGTTGGAAATCTGTCTCACATTTCTATAAGCTGTGGGGATAACAGGGTGGGAAACAAAGCCCATTATCTCCCTGCCTACTCTGGGAACCTCTGCTGAGCCACCGCAAATTCCTGCACCACAGGGGAAAGCTCACACCTTGCCCATGGTGACCAAACAATGGATTATAATCAGGACAGAAAATAATGATGGCCACAGGGCAGGAGGGCACAATGCTCCGCACAGCGTGGGACCTCCAGACTCCAGCTAAGCAGCTGCTCTCCCTCTTCCTCTTTTGATTGAGACACTCACTCTCTGGCCCATCTGATATCTGCTGCATGGATGCTTTTCTCATCTCCATGGTACCCTTACGTTCATCTCCCTCTATTTTAAGAATCTCTGTGTTCTCCTTTCCTTGGATCCTTTCAGTGCCCTTCCACAGCGTTATCCCATTGAGCACACGTTGTCTGCAGAGTTGTTTGACCCCCTCTCCAGATCCCCTTCACTGGATATCTGTTTCTGTAAGTCCTTGACCAGCCAACACCAAGGGTTATATGCTTTCTGTGGAGGAGTGAGGGAACACAGTAGCTGTCATGTAAAACCCAAGGAAGTCTGGAGGCCAGTGATGGACTGCCCACATCCAGGGATCGTGGGAAAGGACACAAGGTAGCCTGAAATAAAGGCCAAGGAGGAATGGAGTTCCTGGGGAACGAAACTGAGAGAAGAGGAATAGAAAAGACAAGAAGGGAAAAGCTAGTGACCAGGGAATGGGAAGAACGTGAGGAAGATGTTTTACAGGGGATAGGAAGCATTTTTTTCCACGTGTGTCAGGAAGCAGGGACACCTGCAGGGAGGTTCCCCAGGGCATTCACTGTAGCTGTGACAGGGAACTTTACACCCCCGGCTTGTGTGATGTTTGGCGTGGGAGGGAAAGTCTTGACTCTTCCTCCTCGGAGGCATGGCCCTGAGCAGAAACTTTACTACTTCACTGTCTGTTCCGACTGCTTTTCCATGGACAGCCAAGCCCACCCAGATACACTTCCACCTGCGCCCCTGCTTTCCAGAGGCACTGCGCATCCACAGCTCCTGCTACGCGTAAGGCGCAGCCCCTCCGAGGATCCGCGTGCCTGCTCAGACACCCCGATCCAGCTCTCTGCGCACAGCCCGGAGGGATGGAGCACAGGAGGAGGTTGTGCCCAGTCGTGCTGCCAGTTCCAAGCCTGTTTCCCCAGCGCTGTCTGGGGTATCTGGGGTCCAGCTCTGCAACACACGGCACGCCTTGGAGCTTGCAAATTGTGGACTGAGCGTGCTGCCCAAGATAAAAGTCAGGAATGGGACCTCTCTGCAGAATCCCCATGTCATTTCTAGCAGGCCAGTAAAGCAAAAGGACAGGATAAGCATGTCCCCAGGTATAGGACAAGTGCATTGCCACGCCAGCCCAAGGGCACCTCTTTTTCTGCTTTGTGCTGGAGGTGCTACCTAAATGTGAGCCTGCTGTCTGCAGTCACTGTGCTGCACTCACCCTTGCTTTACATTCTGCGTCTCCCTCCTGAGATTTGCTGCCAGCTTAATAGAGTGCACACTGGAGAAGGTTCCCCCCTCACCCCTATCCTCATGCATACCCAATCAGGCCTCCTGATTATGCAAATTAAATACAGTAACATCACCCCCTCTGCACCTCTACCCCGCCCCATTCCAGCACAAAGAGGGGGGGGGAAAGTAACGAACCCTCCATTCATAACCAGAACATTAATTATGTAATGATGGGCAGTCAACTCCCTGAAGCATTTGCATAATTACTAATGCTAATGGATTCAGAGTGCCTCTCTCCTTCTCGCAGAGGAAATTTAATTGGAAAACGCATAAAAGCATGAGGAGGGAGGAGGGTGCTCTGAGTGGTCTGAAGTGGCACAGGCAAAGCAGAGGAGCTCCCTGGGAACAGAGGAGGAAAACTGGTCACTCCCTCCCGGCTCCGGCCAGCCTGCCTTTCCTTCCCTCACCGGCTCCAGCATCACCCAGTTCCTGGGGAGCAGGCTCGGGAAGGACTGAGGGGCAGGGTTACAGAGCATTCAGGCCGGCTGGCTTTTACCCTAAGTGTATTATAAAAATAACATGTAACGAAAGGAGGGAGTTCTCAGCTAGGCACCTCAAAGACAGTGAATAACAACACGTGCCACTTTCTTGACGGTAGGATTTCTTGGGCCCTCTGGCCCCACAGATCTCCAGCAGCCGTGTCTCTCCCTGTTCCCCCAGATGCTGGCAGCTGCTGGGCTCCCCCGAGGCAGAACTCCACTCTCCCCCCTCCAGTCAGGCTGCCACCCGGCTCCGCTCCCTCTGCACAGCAGAACCACCCTCACGACTAAGGGCTGGCGAGAGCTCAAACCCCTCCATGCCCTTGGGTGAAAGCCTTTTCCCAATTTATGTCACCCTAATGATGGCTAAAGGAGGTTCAAACCTGAGGCTGGGCCACCTCCTGTGGTCTCCTCAGCCCCACAGCCCCCCTCCCACCGCTCTCCAGGCCAGCACATCCCTGTGGCCAGTATTTTTTAAAGGGTGAACAAGAGTTTATGTGGCCATGTGTTTGAACTTCAGTTCTTCCACCTTTTCCCTGCATTTAGTCCCCATCTCTCTGGAGTTTGGCACTGGGTCTGTCCCCATCCCCTGCAGACGGTGCAGAGGAGGTCAGTTACGCACCTTCAAGTCCACTGCCCCTGCCCTCCCTGAGGGGCTGAGTTCCTGAACAAAGATAAGTTTTGTGCTGCACTGTGAGCAGCTGGTGAGGCAGCAGATGCCTAGGAATCTGTAAAAAAAAAACCCAAACAAACCAAACAGCGCCGCTGTCACAGCCCCAGGTATCGCTCACTCGCTCCCACTGCTGCCAGACTCTGACTGCATATCAAGCAGGGTACGTGCCCTTGCAAAAGTGATCGTAGGCAATTGTGCAAAATGGTGACAAAGCTACTCTAACATCCCAGCTAAGCAGCCCGAAGAGTCCCTGTAACAACAACAAACCTCTGCATCATCACTGAGCGGGAAACAACCCCTTCATCTTGCCCCTTTGCCATCTTTCAGCAGTGGCACAACACCCTGAGGGACTGGACACCAGTTGGGTTTTTTATTGCACTATAAAGCACCGTGCACACCTTCAACAGTGCATAAATAATAAATAACAGCAATAATACGGTCCCTTGAGCAAAGCAACATTTCATCAGCAAGAAAATCATCCTCTCTTTCCGTCTTAATATTCCAGCGGGTGCCCACTAGCAGCCCCTTGCTCTGGGAAGGATTTGCACATCTGCTTCCCATCACAACCAGCCTGTAATTCAGGGGAGGTCTTGGCTGTTTATCATCTTTCTGTTGGGAGATAAGTTTGGTTAACTTTTAACACTTGTGAGGGTGAGGGACTGGAGCCAGGCAAAAAGCCGCTTTGGCCATGAGTCCCTCTCTTCCCGACGCCTGACTTGCAGCTGCTGCTCCGGGCCTCGGTCTCCATTTTAAACGCCGTCAATAAGACAGAAATCCAAGCGACACCTACACGCACCAGAACCAGCACCTTAGGCAAGGCTGGGATGGAAAAATTTTTCAACTATCCTTGTCCTCTTTGTCGGCTCGCCAGGGACCTCATTCGACACCCGCTGAATTCAGGGGAAGCTGCAGGTTTCCAGCACCTCCACAAAACAAATGAACAAAACCCCTCAGGAGTCCAACTTACAACATGGAGAGCTGAAGTACTGGCATATACCCAGGCAATATTTCTTACTCAGGCATGTTTGAGTGACTGATTCTTACTCAGAATATTGTTTACGCTATAAGTGACTTAACAGTAACAAATTCTGAATTTTAGCATTATACCTTGTTCATTCTAGACCCCCCAAAAGAGGTTTTAAACTATTTCTCTTGGGAGATTTTCAGAGTCTAAGCTCTCAGCCTACATTTCCCTTTACTTTGTTGGTTTTTTTATAATGACACATTTGGACGTACAGATGTTTTGCCTGGATTACAAAACACTTTGAAATCCGGTGCACATTTGATCCATTTTTCCAATATAGTAGAAATGCACAGACACCATGGGGCACATTTTCACTCCTTCCGGCTAATCCCAATGCAAAGAGTAGCCCAGCATCCCTTCTTTTCGAAAACATCCTTTTTTCAGGCATTTGTCACTAGAGAAAGGAGAAGATCGAATCAAAGAAAAACACGCAAAAACCCCCACTCAGCAGTGTAACTGCTGATTAAACCTTGTTTCAGTTGACACTTCAACCTGGACAAATCTAAACTTTTAAAAATATTATCCAGACATTTCCACTGAGAAAAAGAAAAAACTTTTTAGTTGTTGTACGAAGCCTGCAGCAGACTGCAGACCAGAAATGGGAACCATGAAGGCAGCTTTGCTTGATATTACCCCAGAGTTCTGTTCTTGGCTTTGTAATCCAGTTAAGGGAAAGAAAGGCAAGGAATAACAATTCTGCAGGAGTTTGCTAAGGTGATATGAAAAGCAAACAACTGCCACAGTGAGTATTATTTCAATTTATTGCACAGATTTCATGCTGCCGTGTGCAAAACAGGGGTTTGAAATACAGTAGCAGATCTTTCTGGTAGGGCCCTCAAACTTTTTGAGCAGAGGCTGCCCCAGAGCACTGTGACATTATTTGCCCAGTCCCGGCTGCCTGCGCATGGAGGGAAACACCGTCCCTTGGGGGCTTGCCTCTGCTGGGATGTTCCAGGGTGCAGGAGGAGCCGCCAGCAGCACAGCTGCAATAATGAGCTCCCTGACAGCTCAAGACAAGAAACAGAGAAGAGTTTGGGGGGATAAAAGAGATAAAGATGTCCTTGAATGCAAGCACAGGTTCTGCATCTGATCCTGCAGAGAGGCTGGAGCTTGAGAATGGAGAGTATCAATGAGTCGAAGGACGGGGACTGGCCGAGGACAGCCCTCCGAACTCCCCCAGAGGCGGCCGGGAGTGACTCAGGCTGTCTCACAAAGGCTGCTTCATTTCCCCAGACTATATGTGTTACTGGAGATCGAGTGCTGGCTAAGTGATCTCAAACAACAGTAGTTCATGTCTGTATAGCATCTTCAAGACCAAGGGACCCTAAATGTCTTCACACATTTCATACAGAAATGGTCTCAACTGTCACTAGGATCTGAAAGGCAAGTGAGCAGACGGCAGCTATTTTTAAAAGGCACTTTCACCCAGATTACCATATTTTCTGAGCCTGTTGATGTCTAAAGATTATTTTTCCCCTGTATTTATCATGGCCTGTTTCCTGAGTCAAAGTACCTGGAGGGTTGCTGGCCTCGGAAAAAAAAAAAGAAAAGAAAAAAAAAAGAGATATCTGTAATAAAAATGAGTATAAGAATTATTATTTTCATTTCCTAGTCAGGTAACAACCCCAATGGCAAGGACAGCACTATAGCAAAAGCTCAGGATACATCTCCTTAAGATTTACAGTTTCCCAAGATGAGTGGAGAAAGGATTTTGCAGGAACCATTGAAGGTAGCTGTCATTGTCTGAGGACTCACAGCGGGTTTTGCAGAAGTTTCTCAGTTGCTCATGGTGGGCTGTTAGAGGCACGACAGCACACAAACATGACATTGTAAAGTTACTACAGGACAGCTTCGAAGAACAACATTTGTGAAAAGGGTTACTGGTTGGAAATACAGCAAGTAACAGTGGCTTCTGTGAAGCCACAAAAGCACACACCACCACTATTTAGTTGTTTGCGAAGACCTCTTGAATACACCAGCAAATTAAATAATGTTGTTTCTATAAGATTAACTCATAGCTAAAATGCTGCATCTTCATAAGGTAAAATCTCTGTTTATTGACAAAAATATATTAACTTCTTTTTCAGCACAGGAAATAAAGACATCCTGGAGAAGGACAATTTTATTTGATGTCTCTCATGCTACAACCTTTGGAAATACAAAAATATTCCCAATAATCATTTATAACTACAAAGCTGAAAAGGAAGCAACCCACTGTCGTCTTGATTACTTTGAAAGCAGTGCTGAAATTTCATTTGGAGTATTTTTAAGAGTTAAAGATTTCCTGTAATTAAATTAGTTCAATATTGGCAAAGCGTCTCCACTTGTAATTGGTAACGTTCGTGTTCATTTGTATATGTAGTTGTATTGCCCAAGGCTAATGGAATATAAGAATATATCATACAGCAATTATACTATGGATAGATCGTCCTTTGATCAAGAAGCCTGCGTTGCAAAGTTTTAAATCTTTTTGACTCATCTCTCGAAGTGTTCCAGTGTTCCCACAGGGAATTTCTATATGCTACACTTGAAAACATTTTTTTTAATGTTCTTAAGCCACTGGAAGTGATTTTGGTGCAGGGGAAGAGAATTGGATTGTTCACTGACAATTTCTGAGCTCTTTCAGGCTAACGAACACGGGGAGGCACTTTCAGTACTCCGTGCCATTCACGGTCCTTTCACAGTGTGCTAAAAGCTTTTTAATGATAGAGTTTTAAAATTAAAACAATGGCCACACACATGAATTGAAAGGTAAGTTACAAAAGAGAGTTGAAGAGAAATTATTTGGCCATAAACACAACTTTAATCTAAGACGACATTGTACTAAAAAAAACCAAAACAACCAAACCAGAAAGGAATTGCATTCAGCAATAGGCATTAGCTCTCAAATGTCTGCCTTCACATTTCAATTAACTAAACCGCCTTAATCCAATACAGCCACTGAAAAACCCCTCCTGACTTTTCAGGAAACCACAAATATTACTCAAAGGCTGAAATATCTCAAAAAGCTTTGTGGAATTGTACCCCGAGTACAGCACATAGAGTCAATAACGAGAGCGCAGGCTTCAAAGTCCTCTGGTCACAGCTGGCCGGAGTTCTTTGAACTGGCTCGTGAGGCTCCTCGCCCTCGTGGCACATCACGTCCCTGCCTTCCCTTGCCAGCAGTGGAAATAACATCTTCCGTGAGAACCAAGCTAAGACAGATCGCAGAAATATTGACTCCGTTAAGGCTGAGTTTTAGATTAAAGTCAATTTCAATTATACATGCAACGAGTTTAGCGAAATAATCTAAAAAACCAAAGATACATTGAAATGCAATGAAACTGCTAATGAGTATTATATTTTAAATAAAAATTGACACTTACAAGAGAATTGAATTTTGTGCTTGTAGGCAATGGAAAAGTAGACTAGAAATGTTGAGGAAAATAGTAGTTCTTTAAAACGTCACCTAAAACAATTAGCTAAGAAAGGTGGCTGTGCTAATTCTGTGATATTAAGAGTCCCACCTGTACCTAGTTTCCAGGAAATGGCAGTCAGAAGTACTGTACGGTGTTCCTCAGCCGAACACAGCGCCGGGGACCTCTACACACCACAGCTCAGGAGAAGCCATTTCCACACCCACGGACAGAGCAGAGACACACTCCTGGGAACTGTCCTGACCCGGCAAAAGGGAATTAGAGGAAGGATCACCATTTTCTCCAGTCCTTCACACATTATTGTTGGAAGGAAGCCTTGTAGGACAGTTACTTTTCTAGGTGGATGCTACTTTGGGCACTCACATGGTTCCCGTCACACACGGACCCATGCACCCCACAGTCTCTTTTTAAAAGCATGTACTTCGCTGTAACACTTCAAAATGTAACAATGCTTTACAATGCTGGCTTTCTTGCACAGTTTGAGGTTGTTAGCTTACCCGTGCCTGAACATCGAGGCCCAACCAACTAGGCACAGCAGCCACGAGACTGTGCTCTTCATCAGGCCAAAACTGGACCGATCACCGTCCTTTACAGTTCACAAGGACTGTATGTATTTATGTGACACAGTCAAAACCAGTGAAGTCTCATATAAGAACAGTAACATCTGCCACCCTGTTGAAGGTTCTGTCCTTGAACTACTTAGAGATGTGCATCCCTGGTGAGCGTGCATCCTGCAGCTATTTGCTAGCTGTGCATTTGTTGTAGCACCCGAAGCTCCTCAGGCACGCTTGGACCAGGAGAGCACATGCAAACCCAGTACACGACCCAGAACCCAGACTCACACACACACAGGCAGCATTCTCACAACCAACCTCCTTGCCAAGGAACCTGGGTTAGATGCTTAAATAAAACCTGGGAAATCTGTATTCCAGTCATGATTCTACCACAAGCTCCCTGTGTGACCTTCGGCAGGTCATTTAAGCTCTCTGTAAAAATAAGACTGATAACACTTCCACTATCTGCCTTGCCTATTTAGACCTTAAGCTCCTCAGGCGGAGATTGTCTCTTACACGCGTCAAGCCTGTAACAGTTGGGGCCTCTAATAACTATGGTAATACAGATAATTATGAACAGCAACAATGCAAGCAGCACTGACAGGGACAGGGCTGCACCACCCCCAAAAACATTGCAAAAGGAAAAAAGTACAAAGCACAAAGTTGTGGATGAGCAGACCAGGGA
This sequence comes from Falco rusticolus, assembly GCF_015220075.1. Lineage (NCBI taxonomy): Eukaryota > Metazoa > Chordata > Aves > Falconiformes > Falconidae > Falco > Falco rusticolus. The sequence continues at coordinate 2,763,810 of NC_051193.1, forward strand.
CATTATCAAACACAAACATATTTTTGAGCTCTGTGATCAAACTGGAAGGCAGGTTTTGGGCTGTAACGAAGGAAATCGCGTTATTACCCACTTGCACAGCCTGATAGCACAGCCCCATGCAGAACGCATGAAAGCTTTCTCTTTCTATTATGCTTAGGTGCTGTGATGGAGACTCATTTTTTCTCCTTTTCATAAATAAAACCGTAAATAACTAGCAGTCTGGAAAGTCAAAATCTTGCAGGGGGGTGGGGAGCTGCTCTCGTATTTTATCAATGAGGAAGCAGAGCACTGGGCATCACGATTTGACTGTTTGCCTGTTTTCATTATCTTTTTAATGTTAATATTAAAGTCTTCTGGAGACCGTATTTAAAAAACTGGTGTAGAATGACTATTTGAATAGAGATGAAATGCACCTTTGAGAATAGCAGGTAATAGCGAGGCTTTGCTTCTGCCTGTGAGCTGGGAAATATGCTGTAATGCCAATGCTGGGGTTTGCTGAAAAATTCTTTCCTGTTCCAGGTTCTCTGTTTCTTCTTGTATCTTTTGGCCTTTGCTCACCAACAGCACAAAGAGAGCCAGGGGCCATGGGATCCCAAACAGCGGCGCTTACCAGCTATAAATGACCATGATCCAGCTGCTCTGACTCACTCCAGGCTGCTCCTCCAGCGAGTGCTGACCTGCCGCCCGGCAAGCTGCTCACAGGTACAACCCCGCCAGCACCGGGAGCTGCAGTGATTAGGTATGCCCTGTGTAAGAGGGAGCTTGCAGAGGGGAAAAAACCCCCAAAACCCAAAGAAAACAGCTGTACTTTTATACCCCCTTCTCATGGCATACAAAGGAGAGTCTGAAACCTTTAGGCTGGGTTTTGTTTTGCTAATTTTTTTTTTCTATTTGATTGTTTTCATTCTTGCTTGGGGATTTTTTATTACTTCTCCTCCCCCCTGCCCTCGATTAGACATTCAGGTCTTGTCAATCCTGTTTCTCTGGAAGATTTCGTGGGTAGGTTGAGAACTAATAGGTTTAGGATATCAGAAGAACCAATAAATTGGAAGAGCCCTAAAAATCACAAATAGATTTTTATCTGAAATGAGGCAGTTGCTTAAAGGGTACCACAAAGATGCATTTTACTAACCTAACAAATGTTCAGGCCAGCTTTTGCATAGCAGGAGGTGCAGACTGCTTAGGAAATTTGCTTCACAGCCCACCCAAAAATGCTGAGGCAAGTGCAAAACCCATACACACACACACTTATGTGCACACACACAGAGGGATCTTCAACAAGGAGTAAGCAGCTTTCCCGTGAATTCCTCTGCTCCTCTTCCTGGTTGCTGACAGACGCTCTCCGATTCCACCATTGCATCCCTGTGCAAGAAGAACAGCTGATAATTATCCTCTCTTGGGCATTAAAGCCAGAAACGATGGGTGAGATCGCTTATGCTACATTCACGTTTTTCATACACGTATATATGTTGCTTATGCTACGATTCATTCCTTCTGTCACTGCTCTGCTACAGAAATACTGGCAATGGGGCACGATTACCCGCTTGTGCCCTTCTGTCTCTGTGGCTCCTGATGAAGATGGAAAACAAGTGGAAAAGAGTAGAAAAGCTCTACCAAATTCTCTCTGAAGGTTCAAGCAAACCTGCCGCCTCTGAGCCTCCTGGAGCAGCTGTTCCCATGTGTAGCATGCAGATGAAGAAACTATTTGATTTCAAAATCAAAAACTCGAACAACTCTAAGAAGTAAAACCACCATAGCCCAGAAACTGGCCCGTTAGCTAACTGAATGACAAGATGATTCCATCCTGTGTTTTTTCCTTGCCTTCTTCATGAAGACCCATCTACCGCCCCAGCTCCCATCCAGGAGCAAGGGTGCTTGCTGAACTCCCCCTTAGCTCCAGAGGGAGCCAGAGCCCTTATGGAGTCCATGATTAAGGAATGCTGGACCCCAAGTGCACTCAGGCAGGTGCTCACCTGCACAGAAAACTCATTAAGTCAATAATAAAACTGAAACTTGTTCTCATGGAAATCATTGGGACCTAAAGTGCAGACCTAAAGATGAGCATGGTCCCCAGTGCGCTTCTGAATCAGGGCCAGGATAAGCAAAGAACAGAGGAAAGGGAATTATTTCAGCTTTGTTCCCTTCTGGATGCTCCATATGCTACAGCCAGCTGTTCTGGGTTTGTTCATACTCATTACAGTGGGTATGTGTGACAGACTCTACCTCCCTTCAGAGTGACTCAATCATACAGGGTCTCAAATGGTTTGCTCAAAGCTCTAATGCAGTTTGTGTTCTCCCCTGCTACACATACCCACCCCCCCACCCCCCATCCCCTGCCCCATATTTCCTCCTGGTGTCTAAATCTCAGGGCTTGAACAAGTCACACCCTCAGGACAAGAGGAAGGTGAGGTGACTGTTCTCCCTGGGCATTCAGACCCCCCCCTTCACCCACTGCTCCTCTGCCATCGCACCCCTCAGCAACCAGAGGGAACACACTTCTCTAAAAGAACAGGCAAACTTGTTCAGGGGTGTCAAATTGGTAGACAAGAAGCTCTTAAAAAAAACCCCAAACACCCACATTCTTCTTTCAGGAGGCTATGCAGCAAAGCTAAGAGAAAAATGGTGATGGGGTGCAGCAAAGCCCCCCCCCGGCTCTGCGGATGCCACCAGTTTCACATCATCCAAACTGGACGTGCAGCTCTGGAGCTGCGGGAGAGCTGCCACCCCCACCAGCACACTCCTGCAGTATTTTCTGGCAGACACACCAAGGCAAACAGCCCCTGCCACCCATGTCCCGGCACAGCTTAAGGCAGGCTCGTGGAACAAATTCATAGGCTGGGAGATTTCATGATGTCCGAGCCTGACCTGCTGCACAGACACCGTCCAATTGTTCCCAATTGGCTCTGCCTCTGCCACCCACGCGATGTCACCGTCCCCTTTGAGTCCCCTAGCTGCCATCTCCCTGCAGGATGCCAGAGGGAGCGGAGACTCAACCACAGCGATAACCCAGCATAAGCTTTTCCCAGTGTACGCTACACAGCACTGGGCCAAACCCTGAACTCTTGGCTCAGGAGGACCTTTGCATACAACACAAGGTGGCTGGCACATCCCAGGATCAGACCCCTCATCAATTCCCCGTGTCCCCCCTTAAGCAGAGGGGCATGCTTCTAGGAAAAGTCCTTGAGTTTTAGTATTCTGTCATTCTTTCCAAAAGCTGCTGTGCCACTTGCCCATAGTGGGTCTAAAATGTGATGACAGGAGAATTTGGCTGTTGTGCTGCTGTCCCAAACCATCACGTCTCCAAAAGACCCGCAGCCTTCTCCGAGCCTTTCGGCTCTTATTACTTCATCCATTCAAACAACAGAAATCCTTCCCCAGCATTTTTTTCCAGTAGATTTCCCTTCCACTGGCTCAGAGTTGTTCCTCCCACTGTTCCCCCACATGTTGTCTCTCAGCTTTAATCAAAGTCACTTCCTTATTTCCCATCTGATTATCCAAGTAGTGCCTGGCCCGCAGCCACCCTCAGAGCTGGCATAAGCAGGTGCAGCTCTGACGAAGTGACATCAATCTGTGTGCACCCTGAATTGGAGTTGTCTCCCTGATGGAGACCTCTTGCTCCCAAGTATTTCTGAAAGCAGTCTCATGGTTTGCACATGTGACTGAAACGCAGGAGAAAAAGTCAGTTCTTGCCTCTTTAACCTACTCCTAGGAGCCACAAATGAGTAAGTTGCCTCATCCTAGACACCTTCTACCTCTCTTTAAAACGTAAATGCACTCTTTTCAGCTTGGGTGTTAGCCTTGTGGGTCAGAGGGATTGATGAGACTGCAGAGTACTCCTGCTGTACCAACAGAATCTTTATTTACATTTCTCACCACCACCAAATCCCTCTGCCGCTCAGGGCTCTCCCTTGCTGTGGTCCCATCGCAAGGTTCTCCCATCCAGAGCCCCTTCCCAGCAAAGAGCGTCCTACTGTCCTCGGTACCCGGCAAAGGGAGCCTGCCAACGCACAGGGAGTGGAGGCTGTCGAGCACAGCCTGTACCTTGCACACTGCACTACTGCATGGAACTGTAACCCGATGTGAAGGAGAAAATGAAACTTGTTCTTTCCTAGCCTTACTGTTTCCCAGTTGATGTGAAGAAATACCTGCCTGCAGATCCATCTTCAGGGAACTCCCCGAGTCCTGGAGCACAGGCAGATACAAACTGTAGCCTGGTTTTTAGAAGAAATACTTGTGCCAGGAGTCTTGAAAATATTTCTAAGCTACAGGCAACACTGTGCTGACTCACACTTCCACTGAAACCCATCCAGTTTTCAGAAGCATCAATGATATCTGCCCAGGAACCTCCAGCTCTCTGAGTTATTAGGTTTGCTTTACTAGTGAAGCCAACATGAAATCTTGTGTTTTGGACACCAACAGGATTTGAGCAGTGGAACTCCTTGCTTCAGGGTACTGGATGCTATAAATTCTTGTAAGTTGAAAAAGCAACTGCACAAATTCAAGGGAGAAAACCCCATCTAGAGCTACTCACTGAAATGAAATTATGTTTGGCTAGGAATGTCATAAATCTCTGGAGCTGGAGAGTGTACTGAGGAGGCGTCACTATGTGCTTGCCCTGTTTCTACATTCTTCTTCAGGCATCCACTATTTACCACTGCAGGAGAAAGAAAACTTGGCTGGATGGACATTTGATGTCACACAGTGCAGTGGCTTTTATGCAAGCTAAGGCCACCAAAGCACACCTGTATCTCTAAACTACTCACACAAACCCTCACAAGTCTGCCCACCGTGCCCATCCATCACTGCACTGCACCAGGAGCAAAGAGCCACAGTGTCACAATGAATGATTTGTCTCTCGATACAGTTCAGAAAGGGCTCTTATCTAGGGTCAGAGACCTACATTTACCTTTATTACCTTAAACACCCAAGAAAGTACAGGAGAGTAGTTGTCCCAAGCTCATTTTATAGCCAGCGAGAGAGAAAGGCATAGCCAGAAGGTGAGTGGCCTTAGATGAGCTGATTTCTCTCTCTCCCTGCGCGCAGCGACAGTGTGCTACCTGCCTGCCATGCCACCACCGACGTCCACGGCTGCACTCACAGTTTATTTGCATTCCTCAGCTTCAATGGGATGGATCCAAACTTAAAAGACATATACACACAGAGAACAGAATCTGCACCTCGTTGCCCAGTATGATGAACTAATGCGCTGCCAGAATCCGAGTCTTTCATGAGAAATGTTTTTTAAGAATTACAGGACAGGACGGCATCTCTGTGAACACTACGAGAAGGGCTGTTCTCTCACACTCCTGTGTCCTGTGCCATTGTGGGCAAATAACCTCAGTGGAGTAATGCCTGCATTTGGCCAAAGGAAAAGCAAACAAGACCAGAATCCCGCCGTGACTTTAGAGGGAAGGATGTGCAAAGGAGGCCTCCCAAGGTCATGCCAGAGAAAACTCATCCACAGCTGCACCAGCAGCTGTCAGGCTCTGCCAAGATGCCTTTGCTGAGGAGGCCTCTGCAAAAATAAAGGGCATTACTGAGCACAGGGACTAGATACGGGCAGCATGTATTGGGCTCCCCCGACCTCGGTAGGGAGAATAAAGCCCACCTGCTTGTTCCCTGTGCACCGAGCTATGCACCATCCCTTCAGACACAGTTCAGCCTCCAGCCAGAAAAACAAAGGGAGGTGCTAAAGGCCGGAGCTGCTGCTTTTTTCCTTGACAGGTCTGGAACACCAAACATACCACAGCATCTGGCTACGCAGCCTGGCTCGTGCTGTCGCTCCCTTGCCAAGGAGACTGACAGATTAGATCAGACATACAGATGATGGGCTGGGACATCTTGAAGCCCCATCTCAAGCCGCCTGCCGATTTCTGATTGCAGCATTAAACTCCAGTGACAGAGGGACCCCCAACATGCATAAGCCAGCTGTGCAGCACTGTAAGTAGGACACCGTCTCATATAGGCTGAGGGGAGCACACAGGACTTCTAAGGTGCCTTGGTGCATTCTAGAGCAAAACATCCAGCGAGAAACTCTGCCACTGATGTGAAGAAAGGCTGAAATTGCTGTTGTGATAGAGAAATATATCTACAGAAGGAATTAAGTAGCTTTCTACCTTGCCCAGTCGCTCGGAGGAGCCTTCTGTTGTGAGGCTGCTGAGGGTTGAAAACCACAAGATGCCAATCGCTACCACAATGGTGCAGTGTCACACCGAGACTCTGATTCCCATCCATAAGCTGATGCATCAACTGGAAAGCCAAGGAGTGATCAGCAGGACTCACCCACCCTTTTAGCAGTCCCGTAGGGTGTGCAATAGTCTAATGGAGACCAACAGTGGACAACCATGGCCTGAATGAAGCCACACCACTGCTGAGTGCTGCTGTACCAGGTGTGCTAGAATTTCAATACGAACCGGAGTCCAAGGCAGCCAGACAGTACGCCACAACTCATGTCCCTAATGCATTCTTCTCAATCCCTTTGGCAGCAGAGTGCAGGCCAGTTCACTTTCACTTGGAGGGGCATCCAATACACCTGGAATCGACTTCCCCAGGGGTGGAAACACAGCCCTACCATCTGCCATGGACTGATCCAAGCTGCGCTGGATAAGGGTGAAGCTCCGCAACACCTGCAATACATTGGTGATATCATCACGCGGGGCAATACAGCAGAAGAAGTTTTTGAGAAAGGGAAGAAAATAGTCCAAATCCTTCCAAAGGCTGGTTTTGCCATAAAACAAAGTAAGGTCAAGGGACCTGCACAGGAGATCCAGTTTTTAGGAATAAAATCACAAAATGGACATCACCAGATCCCAATGGATGTAATCAACAAAATAACAGCAACCTCTACACCAACTAGTAAGAAACAAACACAGGCTTTCCCAGGTGGTGTGGGTTTCTGGAGAATGCGCATTCCTAATTACAGCCTGGTTGCAAGCCCTCTCTCATATCTGGCTATATGTCATATCGAGGGTATTACAGCAAAAATCACCCAGATTAATGAAGAATGAACTTTGACAAAATCAGAGAAGCACAGCAGTGATGAAATCAGAACTGGCTTCAGCATGCAACAATCCAACACCACACACCATCTTTCCTGCCCTGGAAGACTGTTACAACAGATGGAGCCCAATGTCATGGACTAAACGAACTCAAGAGACATTTTATAGGGATAGCCCATAGACTAAAGAAATATCTGCACGTATATAGCTAAAGACAGGAAAGGTGATAGCGGTTAACTGGGATGTACAGACAAGCATGAGACCTGGGCATGATGTAAATGGTGTAGAATAAGGGGTGAATACTGTCCTGGTTTTAGCTGGGATATGAGTTAATTTTCCTCCTAGTAGCTGGTACAGTGCTGCGTTTTGGATTTAGGATGAGAATAACGTTGATAACACACTGACGTTTTAGTTGTTGCTCAGTGGTGTTTACCTGAAGTCAAGGACTTCCCAGTTTCCCGTGCTCTGCCAGTGAGCAGGTGCACAAGAAGCAGGAGGGAGCAGAGGCGGGACAGCTGCCCCGAACTGGCCAAAGCGATATTCCATACCATAGAATGTCACGCTCGGTGTATAAACCAGGGGAGCTGGCTGGGAGGGGATGAGCACTGCTCGGGGAGTGGCTGGGCATCAGTCAGCAGGTGGTGAGCAATTGTATTGTGCATCACTTGTCCTTCTGGGGTTTTATTTCTCTCTTCTTGTTGTTTCCCTTTTCTTTACAATTATTATTATATTTTATTTCAATTATTAATCTGTTCTTATCTTGATCTATGGATTTTACCTTTCCCCCTACCCCCTCATTCTCCTCCCCATCCCACCGGCACAGGGGGGAGTAAGTAAAGTGGCTCTGTGGTACTTAGTTGCTAGCTGGCGTTAAACCACAACAGTCCTTCCTATCAGTAGGAGACCTATAAAACATTTTTCTGTCACGAGGACATCTCCAAAATCTCTAAAATGAATGCCAAAGAGCAGTGAAAAAAATAAGCCTTGATCACGGAGGGTCATCTCCTGCACCGGCTGTGTTGCACACGCAGAGATCCATCAGCCTTGCTGCTCACTGGCTGGCTGCAGGGACGGCCTCTGCTTCTTCCTCCTCTTCCCTGTTCCAGTGTGACCTCTGCCTGATCTCCACTTCAAATACTCCATCTCCAGCCCCTCTGTCTTCCCTGGCGGCACATATACCCTCTGCTTCCGCCACAAAGCTATGAATCATGATAGAATAATAAGCTCGTTTATGAGCTGCACACAAGCCCAAAGGACCAAAGAGCGGAATAAATCGCTACAAAGCTCTCTAAGCTGATTTATTCATTCAACAGTTTTTTTGCTTTGACTCTAGCCTCCTCTAACCCGTGTCCAAATAACGTGGTAGTACAACAGGACAAACAGCAACCTTCTTTCAAGAGGTTCATTACTTTTGTCTTTTCAAGATCAAGAGATGAGCTGACTTGTAAAGGATTTGAATCCCGGTGTGACAGCTGACTGCATCACTGCTCTGACTGATTCTCGAGCTTGCAGTAAGGCCTGCAGCAGCATGTAAAATGTAAATGAACTGCTAACACAGGCTTACAGCGTGCAGCTCTGCTGGGGGAAGATCCTGCCTAACCTCCAGGGTCCTCTTGTCCTCAGGATGGTCGATAAGGGTTTAATCATGGGCCTCTCTTGGGGTAGCAAGACTTCTGAAGCTGAACACAGCTGTTTGCTGACTGGTACGATGCAGTACCAATAAAGGGGACCCTGCCCTTCTTTCACACTAAGGATCACAACACTCTGCAGATACCAGTCCTCCCAGGCATAGCTGCATCCATACAATAGCTCAGAATCACTCACTCTATCTTACAAATGGGAAACTGAGGCAAGGCAGGGAGGTTGAAAACACTGATCCAAGTTTTCCTTTCAAGGTAGGTATGGAGCTGGGATAGAAATCTTAAGGTTTCTCCTGCCTGTCCCTCACCATCCCACCTCCCTTTTGCCTTTCCCCTAACACTTCATGCCAAAACCTCAAGTCTGCTTGTGTTTTGCCAGGCCTGCCTGTTCTTCAGGCTTACCCGTTCTTGGGCTTTCTTACCCCAGCCTCACCAAGATGCTGGCAGGAAAGTTGATTCCTGTAGCTTTTTCAGCTTCATCACAGGTCAGGTGTAGAGAATTAGGAGAACATGTGGTCACGCAGGATTTCCCCTTTGAACAGTCACCCCCAGAAATCCAGGCAGGTATCCAAGCCTGGAGTTTCTTCTCCTCAGCCACACAACAGAAGGTGTGATCTACTGTAACACACATGACCCAGCAACTGGAGATGCCAGATCTGCCCCTGCATTATCTGAATGGCTCAGGTAACAAGCTTTTCACATCTGTAAGAAATGTGCAGCAATTGCCCCTTAAACTCCCACCTGTCACTCACGAAACAGCACATCCCAAGGGGTCATATCTCAGGCCCGCAGATGGAGGCAGGTTTTTTCAGGAGGGCAAGAAAAACTGTACAATAACTCGGTCACTCAGCCCGGTGGAACGTTCATCCTGGAACACAGGAGAACACCAGGGTCCCATGGCAGACTACACTGCTGCTCCCAGCGCCTCTTGGCAACTGCTAGGTGCTGTATAAATGCGTAATGTTACTCTTACAGATGCTCTGGGTAGGAACTAGGAAGGGAGAAGCAGGGCACAGCTAAAAGAGAAAAAGGCGCAAGATGGCATCTATTAGCAAGCATCCTATTTAGTGACTATCTGTAAACCAGGCTGTATGAATAAGAGACTCGTGGATCTCTCACAGGCCCTTGCTGTTATTGTTTCAGAGGGGCATCACAGCAAAAAGGAAGCCTTAAGAATGAGTAAGTTGAGTCCCTTAATTCATTACTCCCTGTAAAGTCCTCAAAGCAGCACAGCGAGACGGAATGTACTGAATCAAACCGCAAGCAGCATTTCCCTGATCCAGGGCAGGGTTTACCCTTTGGGAGGGAGTTGGTGACTTTCACTGATGTCCTCTCTGCTGAATCCACAAGATTTTTTGAAATCACTCTGCAGAACAGTTGGCTTTCCAACTGCGTTTCCCTCATGCTGAGAGTATCCCCAATTTATCTCCGTGGGGATGAAAGGAGCTGAGAGGAAGGCATTCAGTTCTTCTTCAAATGAATCCCTCTTTGCTTTCAAAACAGCCCAGGAATCTCTCAGCTGGCATTTTTGTTCATGACTAAACACTGGCGGAGGGTATAAAATGTGGCTTAAAGGAACAACTCGCTATGAACACATAAACAAACTGCCAGGCTCGCATTGCCTCTGCTTTGCAGCAGGACTTGGAGACACTGGGTTTTGAAGGGCTTTTACAACCTCCTCTCCTTTACATAATTAAAAAGTGGTTATTTTGCAACACAGGATGGAATCATGTTCAACAGCCTGACGCAAGGAGCTAAAGTAGGGGAGGGGGAGGCACACGTTGCAACGAGAGGATAAATGGCCTTCAGAAATTGTGGAGGAGGAACACAAATTGCAAGGAAAGGAGAGGCTGGAAGTGAAAGGAGGAGCTATTCGATTCCTGTAGGGGGTGTAAATTTCAGCAAAGTGCTTCCTTCAAGATCAGGGTTGAGGTCCATTTAGCAGAGCAGTGGGGGAGACTCTGAGAACCAATTAGTAAAGGCAAAGATTCTTCCCTGTGCCGTCGGTGCAGGCTCGACTCAGCACCCATTGCAGTTACTGGAAATCTTCCAAATGACTGTACTGACCCTTAAAGGCTGCCGGCCAGGCTGGGACTGGGAACCACTAGCAGGAGCCATCTAAAATCTGAAGTCTCTGAAGGTATCCCATACAAACTGGAATCTCTTCAGCCCTGCGGGGAACTGGCCGCCTGCCGGAGTGCAGGTCAAGCTGCCAAAGAAGATAGGAAACAGTCTGAACAAAGGGGCTGGCCTCACCGAGTGCAAGGTAGTTATTTGTCTTCAGGGAGGATAACGCCATCTCTTTCTTGCAAAGAGCGAGAATGAAGAGCAACTTGCTTGGCAGTTCAGGGCAGCAGTGGTGGAAGCAGTTATGATGTTTCACAACCCCTGAGCTCACGTTTGCCCCGTGCTTCAACGCAGCCAGGCGCAGTTAACTCAGCACCACGCTAATTCAGACTTGACAATGCCTGAGCAGCTCACAACACAGGCAGAGCCCAGCCGTGCTGCCTGCGGAGAGCTGCCCCAGCAGTACCACTACTCACACAGAAGCAGCCAATTTAAATTTGGCCCTTGCCTGTCTTCAAGAATGGCAGCCTCAGGGTGATCACGCTGTACTTACAGAAAGTGTGTTTTTAAAAAAAACAACAGAAAAAAAACAAAACAAAAACCCCAACAACAAAAAGGCAGCTCTGGCACTGACTTCAAAGGCATGCAGGCAGTTCGGTGTTTTCAAGAATCCCTTGGACGCAAGAATCAAGAACCTACATCCTGAATGCTTTGGGACACTTTTGTTAAGAGCCCACAAAGCGCTTTTGAACAAGGGGCTCAGCCTCTTGAAGGCATTTTGCCACTGTGGCTTGTGCAGCCAGACAGCTTCGAACTGGTTCCCAATAACCACAACACAGAGGCTGATCAACACCTCACTGTGCTCAGTTTAGACATTTTTTTTCCTCAATTTCACAGGCAAAATAACCACTTAAATTTGGCTTTGCATCAATAAATTGTCCAAGATAATAGGATAGATGAAAAGAAGAGCTGACTAGCAGGAAAATATAATAAAAAGGTGCTTGACTGCGTGAGTCAGTACTGGCCTCTGTGTCAGTGGCACAATTAGTCCTCCCCTTGCAGGCCGCATGGTTTGGTGTTGCATTTGACAGACAAATCAATCCTCCCCTTCTTCTAAGCACTGTCTAATGAATAAATCAGCAAGGTCACTGGTGCTGCTGCTTCGCCCTTTCCCTGCCAGCCAGCTGGAGCTGGACCTGCCGCCTGGCTCCATCTGCTGTGCTTCCAACAGGATCCAAGCATCCTGGGGAGCGAGATGGAGCAGTTAGAACACATGACTGGGCAGCAAAAGTCCCTGGGTTTACTCCTGGCTAATGCATTGTCTTGGACAAGTCACACCAACCCTTTAGGCCAAACAACGCCTTCACTTAGCACATCTTGTCTGCTGAGCCAGCTGTAGAGGAAGAGGGGGGGACTCAAGGAACACTGCAGAAATGAAAAAGTACCAAACAACTTCAGGTCACTGCGGGCTTTCTGCTGGTCTAGCTCACCACTGCCATCTGCAATGAAGGTGTAAAACCTGACACATCCAGCTAGGAGTCCTTCAAGGCATGTTGCCCAGCTCTGCAATGGTTGGGGCACAGTTTTATTGCATGCCGAAGCAGAGCTCCTGCTCATGAGCCACCAAAGCCGAAGGGGCAGGAGGACATGCTGCAGCCAGCCCCAGTCCAGACCCTTAGACCCTTCCTGCTTGCCCACAGCCTCTGGCACCGCAGGCCCACAGCTTTGCTTGAGCACCCTAGACCGTTATGCCACAGCACTATAAACAAGTTGCTATAACGATCTGGTCTTCTGCATGCAAAGGGGCCCTGAGCTAGCTAATGCAATAATAATAGTAATAATAGCAGTAATTTACTCAGCACTAAGTGTTTTCAAAACACCCAGGAAGATGAGGCTGTTGTCCCCCAAAACACTCATTCTGAATGGTGGGGAGGGGGAAGATGGGAAAGCAAACCTGAGGGGCCGGGTGAGAATGGCAGGGAATGATGAGAACGAGACCTGCTAGTCAAAGCTTCTCATAGCCCTGTTGCAAAACTGCCACCCAGCCCTAGAGAGAGCTGGGCTGGGCTTGCTTGCTTTGTTTTCCCCACGGCTACTCCCATGGTGGGTTGGCCCCAGAGCTCCATACAAGGCCTCCATCCCCTCCACCACTCCCCCAACTATAGAGTTTTCCACCTTTCATCCAGTCGCTTCACTCCCACATCTGCCTTTGCTGAACACCCCTGAAACCCCAGCAGAGCAGTGAATAATGCACGCCTGAAATGCTTTTTGGGAGCCCACAGAAAGTGCTTCCCTCAGCCTAGCTGAGGCTTGGCATTGGGGTGAAGGGGATGTCTGTAGCAGCCACAGGAGTGGTTGGAAAAGGGATGTGCTCCCAAAGGAAGGCTCAGCCGAGAAGGCAGAGGCAAATGCTAAAAGGCAAAGGGATGACATGTTAATGACTAGGCCTGAAGGCAACAGAGGACAGTCTCTCCACTTCTGACCCCATGGACAGGGTTCCTCGAGGGAACAGCACATATTCCCCTGTCCAAGCCATGGGCAGCTGTCAGTCATACATAGACAAAACACAACTGAGCTGGAAAATGGCCAAGGACTCAATGCGACAAGACACCCACCCTCAAAAGAAGGCGTATGCTCATAGAAGGGCTTGGGTTGGAAGGGATGTTTAAAGATCATCTAGCTCCGAGTCCCTTGCCCTGGGCAGGGACACCTTCCGCTAGAGCAGGCGGCTCATCTCACACACTCTCCTTCATTGTCCTTCTGACACCACAAGTCAGTTCTCCATCCCCGCCCTCAGCACCCTGCCCCACACGGGTACGTCCTCCTTCCCAGCCTCCTGCTGCCCTCCCTTTTCCCTGCCAGGCTCACAGGTGCTCTCCAGGACCCAGGGAGCTTCGCTCCTTCTAGCCGGTGAGGTCTCTGGAAAGCCAGCCTGCCTGCCCTTTGCTAGCTCCAAGGGCCTGATTTGTGGATGTGCTGGCACACCAGCACTTAGGAGAGCTGCAAGAAACTGGTGCAGGGATAACCCAGCAGCCTGGCCCAGCAGGAGCACCCTGAAAACAGCCAGCCACGAGCAAATGAAGAAAGCAGAGCAGAGGCAGGAGGAGGAGACAGTGTGGACTTACAGGACAAATCAGGAGAGCCAAGCGGTGCACCTCAATGCAGGACAAGCAGTCCAGCAAGAAGAAAGAGGCTGATGAAGTCCTTGGGGAAAAGATTTACAGATCAGTCCCTTTCCCTTGGTATTACAAAGAGGGTGAGTTCCTAGCACTAACTTTGCTCCTGAAATGGGCCAGGAAATCTGAGCCCCGAGAGAGCCTTATGGCCTGGAGAAGCATATGTGTCCTCACCACACCAGCTCCGCCCACCAAAGGGCTGGGAGATTCTCCTAGGAAAAACACCAGAACAAATCCTTTGCCTTCGCTGGGCTAGCCAGAACATGTCTCTGACATCCTACTGGAGGTGTTGATTGCAAGTTCCATTTAGATACTATTTTAAACCACTTCTGCTCAAGCCTAAAAGCCATCAGGACAGTTGACTACTCCTCGCTGGCTGACAGCCACAACATTAAGGAAAGACCCAGCTACCAAAGCTACAGAAGAAGAGAAAATCCCCACACAGTAATGAAAGATGACTAACTGTGAGGCCACTGGTACAGATATTAATTACAAATGCAGCTTTCTGCCAGGCAGGCATTCTAATAATCATACAAACAAGTTCAACGGCCTCTTCCCACCGAATTGATGGAATAAGAAGCAGGCACTCCTCTGGGCTAGTGTGACTCACCAAGATGCAGCTACGCCGAGGGTGGGATGCAACTGTGTGCAGTGACAGCACCTAATCTATTAAGGCAGAAATGAACGTGGTTGTACCAGCCCAAACAGAAGACAGAAGTGAAACAGGCTAGAATTCCTCCCTGTCACAACCTTCCTAAAATCAGAAGGGAGAAACCAGAAGCAGATCTCTCACTATTAACGCTGCAGCTGGCCGTGATGCACAGTGACCCTCATTAGTGACACCAAGGGCTAAAGACAGCTCAGAGGCTCACATCCCATCTTGAAGACACCTCTACTACTGACCATTTGCACCTTCCTCACCAGCATTAAATGTGGTAGGGGTTGAGGATGTTGTAAGGACAGAGCAAAGAACTAGGAAGATGAAGAGCCTGTTGGACTTTGCAGGAGGCGTAGCTCCACACACAGCGTCCTCACAGTCCTCAATCACATCTCCCTCCCACGCCACAGAAAACAAAAGCACCGTGGGAGGAGAGATGTCTGGCTGCACTGCCTTGGCCTCCCTTCACTGCCTTCCCCTTACCCCCAGGACGGAGGAGTTAGCCGTATGCTGACTTCAGCGTGCCAAGACGCACAAAAGCTGCTGCCTTTTTTCTTGTTGGTCTGTTTTAACGTGCAACACCTCCCTCCTCCCCTCACTGTCTTTTATAGCAGTCTGTGTATACAGGTACTCAGTATACGGTTGTAAATCCCGCTCCAAGACAGTAAATTCAGCTTTTCTAAAAACACGCATTCATTGCTGGCGAGTACAGGAAACCAGGGTTTTGCAGACAGCCAGGCTATTAAATGCTGCTGCCAGAACAGCTTTATTTGACTGCATCAGCTCCAGTAGATATAAGCAAAATGGAATTTAGTACTGCTCGGGATTGCCACCAGCAGTGCATAGCCTGGGAGCACAGGCGACAGCCACCGCCTTCCAGGACACTCTTGCCTGCTTACACGCAGGCCCTGCCACAGGGCCACCAAGCCAACAATGCGACATCAAAGCAAGACCAAGCCCTGGGTCCATGAGCAAGGCCAAGTTTTACAGTGCTTTCTGTTTATATCTAACTTGAGAGACAGAATTACTCCAAGCTTGAGCCCTCAGAGAGGTGCCAGGGAACAGCGAGGTCCGGCTCTTCACAGACAAGCCTGGAAGCAGAGGGTGGCTGTGAGCCAGGCTGGGCAACAGCCTCACCAACAGGGTACAATCCTACAGCACCTGAGACCGGCAGACACAAACAGGCCACATTAACAGATCATCAAAGCAAAAGCAAGGTAACAAACTGGATCTGAGATCAGTCCAGGAAATCCAAATGATCCTCAGTCCAGGAAAGGGCTAACAGCAGGTATACCAGAGCTCAGAAAAGGACCGAAGCCCAGGCCTTAAAGGATGCTCCAGGACTGATGGGGGGGGGCGGGGGGAGTGGGAGTCCCAGGTGAGGCTGGTCAAGGCGATTAAAGCCTTTTAGTGCACTCACTGCCCTAACTGGGAAATGCCATGTTCTAGAGGCCAACCCTGGCAGCCTTTTCCATGAGGAAGACTTCTCTGAAGGGAACAGGGTTGCTTGAGATTGTTCCTTCCTTCTAGAGCTGCTGTCAAAGAGCACTGTGCTGAAGAAGATGAGGAAGGTGCAAGAGATAGTAGAAAGTGAAGGAAGAAGGGAAGATGGAAGGGAAGAAAAGGGGAAACTAAGAGAAGGAGAAGGTAGAGGATGTTATAATCCCTGGAGAGAGGCAGAAATCCCCTTCTGCTCACATGAAACAGCACCCATCACACCAATTCCCTCCTCCAAGCCCCACTGAGATCACCAGGCAGCACTGCCGTGACTTGAAAGCAACTCTCCTCTTTGGTGCAGACAGGCCTGGAGCCCACACCACACACCAGCCTCACCTCCTGCTTCAGTAGCAGGATTAAGAGAAGCGACAACTTTCAGCAGGCACCATAGTAGGAGGATCTATCTTGGGACCACAGAAGGCAACATCTCCTCAGGAAGAGATTTTGCTGCAGGACGTTTAGAGAGGTGACCCAGATCCTACAAGGATGCTGAGCAGAGGCTCTGTTACAATGAGCAGCTCTTGCTGCAGTTAGTTGAAATTCATTTGTAGCAACTTCCAGGGTACCTTAAAGGAGATTTTCCTGTTTCAGACAGCTTCACTAAACTAGAAGAAAATTGGCCCTTTTTTTTTTTCTGGAGCATTCAAAACAAAGCCAACTTCCCCATAGAGGCCATACAGGTTATCCAGCCCCAGGAGACTGACTGCCAGGTCCTCCCCAGCTACAGAAGCCAAGAAGTTACATTAGAGATCCAAGTGCAAGAGGACAGCGTAAGCCAGCAGCACGAACCGCTGGACTGAGCCAAGTGAGAGAGAATCGGGCTCTGCATACGGAGGTGTCACAGCTTTTTGGGGTCTCTCTAAAGCAATAGAGCTACAGGCAATAGAGGTGAGCCCAAATGTGGGGAGCACAAGGGAGAAACCAAGGGATAGAGCAAGCAATAAGCAGTATGGACAGCCCTTAGCAGTTCACACAGCTGACCATTAGGTAGCTCCCTGGCTAAACAGGGCATCTTCAGCAAAGTTCCTATCTTTCTGTTTTTTATGAGATTTCCAAAGCTGCTTGAGGGAATATCTAGTTCCACTTTAAATTAATGTGAATCAAGCATTGAAAGCCCTATGGTAACTTGGCAAAGCTCTGCTTTAATGTAGAGCCTCACTGTAATTAATATCAGATTGTAGAGCTCTGGGATGTACTGCAAGGTCGTCAGTGGAGTGTCTCTGGCATTTTCCTGAAGGCCTTTAGGCTGAACAATAAGAAAATTGTGTGGGGCAAGCAGAGAAGCTTTGTGGCATTGAAAGGACACTGCCTCCCTCTATAGCAGCAGCTCACAGGATCAGGGTTCAGCCCCTGCTCCTCAGGTCCTTGGGAGCCCAGGGACTAATTTTGAATTGGATTAGCAGGCCCACTGTCAGGAGTCTGAATCTCATTTTGCAGCAATCTGCACCTCACTTAGGAAACCTCTCACAGTGTGCAAATCAAAAACTTGAAGATTTTGGAGGAAGACGGCCTCAGTGCACCCTCCTGCTGCATCAACTCTATTACTGGCCATTAGCCCTCTGTCCCACGTACGCTGGATAAGCAGCAAGACCTACACACCCATGGGGCCACGCAGAACAAGGTTTGGCTATTGTAAAGCTGGACCTTCAAAGGCTGAGCTACAAAACTTCATCTCAATGTTATTTCCTTGTTAGTACCCAAGTATGCCCAGCTCCCAATGATCTCCCAAGCAAATATCCATGGAAAAGGCCTGGCACAAACTTCCTGAGCTCTCCAGAGAAGATGCTGCTATGTCAAGCCCTGAGTTCACAGCTGTCTTGCGTTTCTCCAGCTGCCCAAAGGCAAAGCGGGTGGCTCCTCTTTAGGGTACAGTAGCAACATGAAGGAAAACCAAAGAGCGACCCTGCAATGGATTAAGCGCAGTGGGGACTAGATAAGGCAGGACACATGTGGGTTCTCCCCAGCAGCCCTGCAGATGGCACGGGGCCCATGCCAGCGCCCAGGCATATTTCTGGGACCCCAGGAGCTCCCTCTGTGCCAGCACAGAGCAGGGGTCAGCACAGGGCTGCACAGAGCCAGGGCACAGAGCTGCTGCCGCTCGGGGGACACGGACTGGCAGTGGGGGCTTCCCGCAGGGCCAGCTCTCCCTGCCTTGGCACCCGACAGCCTGGTTTGGGGGCACAGTCTGCACCAAAGTCCTCTCTACCTTAAGAGCTCTTCCAGAGCATAGCTTGGATGGGAAGAGAATCTAAAGCACCCAGGAGAGCTTCACAGTCACTTCCCTCCAGCAGAATTGGCTTAATTTCTCTTTCTCCACACACAGTTGTCACAGGCTTTAAATGCCCACACGTAAGTGGACATTTCAAAACAGTACTACCAGGGCACAGAGACACCAGGGTTTTGTACCCAGAGCATCTCTCTGCAGCGCGGCAGCACTCTGCACCGAGTCCCAAGGGCAGCTGTCCCCAGGCGCTCGCTGCCCTGCTGGCCACCAGTGCTGGAGGGTCCTGGAGAGAGCAAGGTCCCCCCCAGAACTGCACACCGAGAGGCTGGCAAGTCTTCAGCCACCCGGAGCGAGACCACCCCGAAAGTACCCCAGGACAGGGAAGCAGGGACAGCCCCACGGCATGAGCCTTTCCTATGGAACCGGTCTGAGCGCAGAGTGCTGAGCAAGGTGCTTTCATGTGTCTTGTGTAACTGCAGGTTACACTCACCCCAGCCAACGGTTGCCTTAGATCAACAGAAAATAGGATGGCAAGAAGCAGGCAGCAAAACAATGAGAAGTGGATGAGGAGAGACCAGGAAGTAGAGATTTCTACCTTCTAAATAAATCTGACAGGGAATATTCATCTTAAATCAGGGTTGCCACCAAGCCAGTTGGAAATCTGCCTGGCCAATTTTCCTGTCACCTTGCCAGTTGCTGGGGAGACAGCTGAATTTGCCAAGAATATTTTTTTCATGTCCAAGAACAGGATTTGCTGCACATGCCCAGACACTTTGTACATGCCCAAATGCACTGACTACCTTGGACTTGCTCATCTTAAACTGCTCTCACAACAGAACCACACGGGTGCTACATCATTTCCCAAGGGAGGCCCAAAGCTAAGGTCAGGCTGTGCTCTGACCCTGTATTGCGCACCAAACGCCCCATCACCTACACAGACAGCTCTCAGCCCAAGCCTGGACACATTTCTGTTGTGGGTGTGAGTAACGATTAGATGCCATCTACTGCTTCCTCTCAGCGGTACAAATCGCTCCCCTCTTGGTAGCCTTCCAAAGCCTTTTCATAGTTTCCCTTAAGAGACACATTGTCCCACAATTGGCCACAGAAAGCTCCCACAGCATCTCAGCACACAGAACTATGCCAAAAACCCTGAGTACCCACAGCTAGAGAGACCAAACAGGGATGCAGGTTGAATCTGCAGGGTGGAGGCAGCCTGACCTAGCCTAGGTACCTCCCAAGCCAACTCCGACGGTGACACAACCACTGTGTGTCTCCTCTTGGAGAATTTTTAACCTATGTCAAGCCAATCTTGCTAATCATGTGTTACACCTTATGCAAGCAAGGCAGTCGGTGCTTTAAACCAAGTGAGCAGGGCTACCAGCACTTAGAGCTGACCTCAAACAGCTAACCTGGGAGGAATATGATTTAACTGGTCAGGAGCCAGTCCTTCTGGGGGAGCGCTGAGATTTTTCCAAGGCATTCCACTCCAGCTTCATTCTTCCACTGTGGAAGCCAGCTGCAGTGAGAGCAAATCAGGGCAGCCTTAACATCTCCAAAAACCCAGTCCCTACTTTTTGCTCTCTTCAGTTTGAATGCCCTGAACACAACCCTGCCTTGCCACTATGACATCCCACCATCGCCACGCTATACTCCCCAAACACATGCACAGCTCACTGAAAACAAGGGTTAAGAAGAAACCAGCCATTTTCTGCCGGGGATTCACATTGTTGGATTCTAGCCTGGAAATAAAGGAATATAGAAAAACACTTGTAAAAATATAAACACAATGTGCTCAAATCATGCTTCCATTGACTTTGAACAGTGCTATGCCTGGAGTGAAATGGCTCTGTTGGGCTTAAGCTTGTCCTCAGAAATGCATTCTGGGTTCTTAGCAATGCCATGGGAACTACATGGGTATTTCCAAGGGAAGAATTTGTCCAACTATATTTAACTATTTAAAACTTCAGGGTTATTTGCAGAATACGGGCCAGAGTCCCATAAAAACAAAACAATCTGAAGAAGAAGATATTCCAGAATGACTGCGAAATAGCAAACTGCACCCTCTTCTCTCATCAAAGCACATCAGTTTACAAAGTGATCAGCACGGGTATTGATTCAGACAAGAAAGAGGCAATATTTACCTAAGCACCTGCGCTTATGGTGTGTTAGACCTACCAAACAGCCTGCACACCAGCAATCATATACCATGGGAGAGAAATCTCTATCATTTCAGCCTTAAAAGAGCCATGAAGCAGTAGATAACATACGCAAAAGCGTGCATTTTGGCAGCATGGGAATAAGTCATTCTGTGTTAGAGCCAGAGCCTTCTGGTTTAGGTCACATTGACTCAAATGAGCTGCTAAAACCCATTCTCATGTGTTCTGCTCCCTCTTGTTGCTGTACTCTTCCCCTAAAATCTCTGTGCCTGGGACTTCAGCAGGAATTTCTCTCCCAGCCTTCTCATAAGAAGGAAAAAGCAAGCACAGAGCTCAGCAAAGCAAGCACAAGAACCATACACTCCTCTTCGCACACCCTTGTCATTTTTCTCCCACAGTCCCCACCTGCTGATTGTACATCATCTACTATGTAGATTGTACATCTACGTCTCCTGGGTGTTGTGAACAGCAGACGAGGAGGAGCAGTGGTTCATGTTCATCCTAGGAAGTCCCCGACCTTCCACTTGTGCTCTTCGGTCCAACCCACCCTTCCTAACCAAATACCCCTATTCCCACATCCCAGCACAAGAAACAGTTGTTTGACAGCTGACTCCAGGCATAAAAGAGTCGTAGATGTAAGGAATGCTACTGGGACTCTCAGTAGAGAAATCTGCAATATCAGGAATCAGTTTTTAAGGCCTAAACCATCTCCCAAAACAGATATTGATGTGTCCAGATCATGGTTTCCTGGGCTGTATTTAATAGCATTTTCCAGGAAAATGTTGTTGCTATCATATATGCTTGTCAGCTCTAGTATACTGCATTCACTGCAAACATACGGAGGTATATTTGACTTAAAATATCATTGACCAGAATACAGCTCACTTCTGTAACAGGGGTTCTAGTTGTTTGGAAATGCTTCTGTGGTGAATGGCATCTCCTCGCCACTGAGAAAGGAAATTTAAACCCCAAAGAGTTCTCATCCCAAGGTAAGCAGGTCCCAAAAAATGCCCCCTGCCCCCTGAAGACTATTAGGACACTTTATTTGTCACTAGGTAACATTTGTAGGTTGATACCAGAAAATGCACCCAGGCAATCCACTACCAGCACCTTCAGAAATGTACCTGTGTTGGCAGGGGAGGAAACCCAGAAAATAAGATACAAAAAGCACCTTTAAAATGTGCTTGTTTTGTCAGCTTTTCTGAAAGTCAAGCAGCACCTCTCCCTGCTCTCCTCACATGAGATCAGTAGCACCTTTCAGATTCAGTCTTAACCCCAAATTTGTCACCATTTCAGGAATCACACAGACACGTTACAGGACATCCCCAAAGCTACCTAATTCACCACTCTCCTGCCATGGAGCTGGCTCCACCACACACAGCCATACACAAGCAGAACAGGGCAGAATCAGCTTGCTTGCAGTTTGCACTCCTTGATACATCCCACGCAGACAGCCAGCACATAGACCACACAGCATTTCGAGCCCCGCCCCCCCAGCCCCCCTCAACCAGTCTTGGACTTCATCCCCACCTCTCAGCACAGGCATAAGCCCCTCCAGGGAAAGGACTGGGTTCTTCTCTCCTGCCAGCCCTTAGCTAAAATGACATGGCTGCATCAGCAAGCGGGACAGCTGGGCCAGATACACTGGCACAGAACTGGTACCATAACAACATCAAGACCTACTAATTCAGGTACCATTTGGTAGCAGGTATATCTGGAATCACAGTACGGCTCTGGCAGCAGCACAGTGCTCATAGCTTCCAGACACAATTTGTAGTAGTAATGCGATTCACATCATGATCGGCTTACTCCAGGCAGAGCTGCCAGCACCCTCAGCAGGTACGGCTAGGAGACACTTCTCGCTCTCGGTCCATTTCAACACGCTTTTGAAAAACTACTTGACAACCTCATGTTTTACCAGAGCTGAAGAGTGTTTTGAATCATCAGCAGCCGCTTGTGAGTTACAGAATGATGAAAAGCACATTTTAGGGGGAAAAAATCCCAACAAAACTCAAGAGCCTTCTAGCCAGAAAGCATGGCTGGTGTTTGAAACCTGGCACATGGAGTCTCAATGAAGGGTCTGTGCTTTCCTAAATTGGAAGAAGTTTGGGTTTGATTTAACAAAGTTATGATTGTATGAAAATTGCACACTTAGCATGCAATGTAGTAGAAGCCTTTGTGCAGTCTTAACTGCATTAGCATATTCTTATTCATTTAATTAAGTGTTGCAAATTGTTTTTCTGTTAATTATTTCAGTTATGGACATTATTATTTTCCCTTTTGGAAGACAGACTCTATTTCAGGAGGGTTAATAATCCTGCTAACTCTCCTTTCCTAAACTGTTCATTGCTGCTGATAAGGTTCCACCTGCTTTTGTTAGGCTGTAGGCTTCTAGCTCATTTATAATTGGATACATCCTGTACCAAATATCTCTAGAAGTGCTGATCTGATATCCCAGATGGTAATATTCTCTCCTTCCTCTGCATGTAATTTCACGAAAAGGCCCACTGACAGCTAGTGTTTAAAGGAAATTTGTGTATGCAGACATGGTAGGTGATCAGATCTGCTTTATATTAGAGATGGGTAAATGCATTCAGATGAAAAAGAAGCAAAGAAGAGTGTATCAGAGCCAGGGAGTGGCATCTGGGAGTCCTGGGCTTTATTCCCAGCACTACCACTGATCTGTTACGGAACCATTAAACTGCTCCACCTCAGCCTTCCTCATCTAAAATGGGCTTATTATTGAATGTACCTACCTGGCAGGTGTCTAGTGGGGATTAGTTAATATTTGGAAACACTCTGAGATCTCTGAGGGAAGGTACAATATAAATGCAAAGTAGCTGCACTGCTACTCTATTAACTGTTGACAGCCTGCTCTGCTCCTGTTTGAACTGTCTGCCCACATACCTGAACCAACAATGAATGCAAAGAATTAAGATGAGTAACAGTCCCAATCAAAAAGCCATCCAGAAGGGAATCCCCACGATTTTTCCAAGAAATGTATCTCCCATCTCCTTGCTATTGGTGCACAAAAGCAAACCACTTTATGCAATAAAGGGCTGCTCAGCAAAGCGTAAAGAGATGAAGGCATTATCAGGACTAAACACACGTTAAATTCTTTTCCCGTGACTTATTCAAACATTTCACACGTGCAAAACTGGACTGGGAATGTCGGAAGGAGGGTCTCACCATCTGTCCCATGGTAGTCTCTTCTACATCTTCCTGCAAAAATTTATTTGTGACCTTTTAGCTGGTTTCGTTCCTGCAACCTGAGACCATTCTAAACCTCTTCAGGAAAAAAAAAACCAAAAAACCCTAAGACCAAAACTCCAGTAAGGACAATACTTCTCAACCTGCAGCTCAGTGACTGGTCCCCTCCTTCTGCAAAATCATACACATACCATATACAAAAGCAACAATGTACAGGACAAGAAAGTGATAATTTTTCATTAGATCTATAGGCTCTCCCTGCATTGAGAAAAAAGAGCAGACACCAGACTACAAGAACTAATGTCTTTTAACCTCAGAGCACCCCATTAACGTTAACCGTGTGAATCTGATCTCAAGGATACAATATTATTCTTTCCATTCTGTCAAATAGAGTCTAAAAGATTGAGCACTGCCTCCCAAAATTCATTTGGCCCCATAAACCAGGCAAGAGACAGCAGCTGGATGCTGTTTGTGGTGCATGACTGCAAAGGCAGCTCTGCTGACGACTCTGAAATCCACTCCAAGCCCCTTAAAATGGTGCTGCCCCTCTTCAGCCTCCTTTCCTCTCTCTTCAGCCAAGTGTGTTTATCTTTCTCTTAAACTCATACGCATCCCAAAGTAAATTATAAGGCCAGGGCAGTAGGCAGGGTCAAAGGCTAGCATATGAATTTACTGTACCATCTTCACTCTCCCAGAAGCCTTTCCTGAGTCCTAATAAAGATCTCTGAAACAAGATGCTAATGCTGGATTATCCAGGTAATCTCCCAGAGTTACTTCCCTGGTTTGCCTGGTTATAAATAATGAATTAGGCCTTTACTTATTATTTCTTCTGCCCTTTGGGGTCGCTGCGAGTCTTGGGAAGGAATACAAATTTAAGAATATTAGATCCATTTATTAATATCAATTTCTGCCAATCCTGCATGAGAGATGTTCTTCACTCGGTGCACGCCATTGATACAATGAAGCGGCTGGGATGTTAATGGCATGGATCTAATAGCTAAGAACTGGCCCAGCCTTACTCACCATTCCCATAAATTGAATTTTAAAAAGGCAGATGGGTGTTTCATAAGTGGAAACAAAATCATGTGCCAGCTTTCATTTCTTTTCCATTCCTGAGCACTGGTGAAATTAAAGTCTCCCCACTGCCTTTGTCCACAGAAGCCTGTCATCACAGTTTAGTCCCAGTCTTAATAGCCCCTGTTATTCCCGTACTGGATTTCTGAAGCACTCAGGCCCATGCATCTTAACCACTTCACTGCTGCCTTCCACTGCAGCAGGCATTCAGCTGAGCACAGCAGCAACCACACAGGCTTGCAGAGCTCTTCAAGCTGGACCAGAACTGTACCACAACCCCTTCTCTTTCTCCCTCTTGCCTTCTTCCATCTGCTCTTTGACATAAAAGCAATTAATTCTAGTCATAAATACGAGTACGCCTGCAGCACTGGCCTGGCTGGGAGTCCCACGCTGAGCCACACTCAAGGGGCTGGAATTAAGTTCAGCCATTAAGTTCCAATCGAATGCTGGTGGACTCCTTAGTCCAGACAGCAGGTGTTTACCACCAGGCTCCTCAGCCTGCCCACAGCTCTTCCATCAGCAACAGCAACAGCCAAGTGCAACAATGCGCTGATGGGTGTCAATATTTTTACCAGCAACCCAGTTAAATTGCTGCCTCTTGGCTTCCATGCGCCGGTTGTGACCACAGACAGCCACGTGAGCGCTCCTGGTAGGCTTCACCAAGTAGGTCACCCCAGTACCTTAAAAAGTCTCGTAATAACTTCAGAGCCCCCTCACTCATGGGATCAGTTGCCAACCATCATCTGAAGGGTGGGGAGTAGAACCCAAGTAAGCAGGAGTCTTAAGTTACTCCAGCTTGACCTTACAGGCATTTTTGAGATGCCAGGCCTGCTCAGAGCTGGGCTGGGCAGGACAGGGCAGTATCACTGCTGACCAGTTTACACCAGCTCTCCACCTAGGCAGTCGCTCTAGGACTTTAGCCAGCCTTGCACAAGCAAGGCCCTCGCATATAGCACAGCCAGGCTCCATCTCCACCGCACTGAGCCACCCCTTCAGCACCGGGCCCGAGGCAAAGCCAGAACCATCACCCCCCTGTCAGGCACGGAGGTCACTCCTTTGGCTGAGGACCTTGAGCTGAGACAAGAACCTGAATGTTAACCAGGGTTTGTTCGATGTACTCATTCAGTCAACTCTTGAACTGTAGACACATCCCCAGTAAAGCCCAGCCCACGTCCAGCCATTGTCCCTGCCTTTACAGATGCTCCTGAGGGCATCCTTGTGAACACCAACCTCCTCTGTAGCGCCCAGGCTACGTCTCCCTCCTGTGACACCAAAGCTTGCCCAGTGAACGCAGAAGCCCTGTAACTGCTGTTGCTCCTACACATACACTCCACCACCATCTCCCCAAGCTCCAGCTTGTGGTCACGTTGCAAAGATCTTTGGAAATCTCAGCCAAAATGCATGAGGAAAACACATTTCCCATTGCAAAGGGTTTCTCTAGGTTTCAAAATACTTCTCAGATCTTCACAGAGTCAAGAAATATGCTGTTTTCTGCCTTTTTCACTTTGATATCATTTCATCAACATCTTTGAACCATGGATCTCCTTTCTGTAAGCATAAGCAACAGCTCTTTAAAGACCTTTTATGCTTAAAATGCATCTTTTCAGTATCAACCACATATTTGAAACAAAACAGTGCATGATTCACTGGCACTGAAGACTGTTGGCATTGCTAAAGGCACTAGGACTTGTCCTGATTGATATTGCCCATGTAATGGGCAATCATCGCTGGAGATCTTCCCCTGGTGCACATTTCATGGCCCTCAGCATTTGCAGATGCATTCACATTTACCCACGGAGCCTCGGGAAGTCATGCTTGTCTCGGCAGCAGCAGATATTAGTGACTTCCTCCCTTCAGAAGTGGCAGTGCTATCTCATGAGGAAAGACCCGTCTGCCACCGTGCTTGAATTAGGACTTGACGCTCCTTTTTTTTCCCTTGAAGCATGGACCATTTGTTCCTCTTCTTCTCTCTCAGGTGGCATAATTGAGTCCCTTGGGGAATGCTGCTAATTGAATGGGAAGTGAGAGTGTCTGAGGCAGCAAAAAAGGCAGATGGTCACAACTGAGGGATAAGCTGGATGTAGCTTTAAGTTCTGCTGCCAACTGAAAGCCCATTCCTTGAAGAGTAGGGCTTTCACTGATGGTCTCAGAGTGAAGGTCCCAACAGCAGATATTCTCCCCTTCTCGATGACCACAGAGAAATTGTCTGATCACCACATCCGAGGTAGAATACCCTAGGACCGCCTGGAGACACGCTCGTCACCCTACCCGAAGGTTTCCTTGCAATGCTGATGTATACGGGATGTGACCCCCTTGAGTTTGATACGACATGGTTATGTTGCAGCCATCAGAATCCTGCAAAGAATTTGGGAAGGAGCAGCGTGGGAGATATGTAGCAGAGCACACTACGCCATTCATATCTCCTACCCCGAAGAAAGGCAAGTCTTCAGATCAATTCTATATTTCACTGACAGCCAACACAAACATTTTAAAGCCAGTGTTGATCTGCCAGAGCTGGGAAGGAGTAAAAACACACACACGCAATTGCTGTTGCTTCTGCTGAATTTTGTATGAAATGGGGTAATCTCAGAGGCCTACGAACAATGTATTAGAACAGCCCATCCCAGAGCTTAGAAATGCACGAGCAAGCAGCTGGCTGCCCATCCACTTGGGAAAACAGGAGCAGGCTGAGCCTTGCCATGTTTTTGAGGCAATTAAAAACAGAACAGGCAGAGGAAGAAAGAGAGAGGGAAGGAATTTCCTTTCCTCATTGCACGTTCGAAACACTGCACAAAGGGTTCAGTGTTAAACCCACACACCACAGCGTTTGACGTCGTGCTTTCTGGATCACTTGATATCATCCTACCAGGCACAGCACCTGACATCAGCCTCTGTGGATCAGTCTGCTGCAGTACCAGGCTGGCCACCTTCTCACGATCTCAGAGAGAAGTACCTGAAAGACCCCAGCCCGACCCTGGTGGGATGGGCAAGGTGGCAGCTGATATGCCCCTAATATCACCCGTCTGGAGACAGCTCTCAGATGCAGAGAAAAATCCTGACTTTGGCGCTTTCACGAGAGGTATTTAGCTGGTCAGACTCCTCCTGGGGCAACGACGCTCAGCTCACACCCAGCCTCACTGCTGCTGGCTGCAAGAGGCAGCTGCTGCCGTGGTCTGGAGAGCAAGGCAGGCTGCGTGCCCCACGGCCGCTGCCAGCTCACACCTCCCTGCGCCAGCCCAAGCTACTGGGATGAGGGGAAGGATTTTCTTGCTCCTCTGCCCTTCAGCCACATTGTTCACGTCCTGCCCATAAGCGGGTATAATGCAAATTTTCAGACATGGCTAGAATTTATTAATGGTTGCGTTACTGCTGATGAAGTGCTCTGGAGTCCCCTGCAATGTAAGGTCTCTGTTCATCATTGTTAGACTCTTTCGTGCACTCCCCTAACAAACAGAGGTGAGATTTTAAACAAGGACGGAGGAAAACCAAGATTAGATGCAGAGGATAAGGCTGAGGCCGTAAGAGATCAGAGCAGCCAAAGGAAAGCTGAAACTCATACTGTGGCATCCCATTGCCTTCTACCCCTGACAGACCTGGTTTTAAACCCCACTCCTGCATCGCTTTGTGTAGTGACTGCTCCATAAAATTATTTACCAAGGCAATCAAAGAAGAAAAAAAAAAAAAGAAGAAAAGATCCAGGAAGTTACTCAAATTACAAGTCTGCACAATTAAAACCTTGATATTTATGGCACTGTAAGACAGAGGCACATTAATAAATAATACTTTGCTCTTCTACAGCACTTTTCTTCTAATGATCTCCAAGCAATTTACAAGTTTTTGCTAGCTGAGCTTCACCAAACCCCTGCAAGGTAAGGAAGAGATAAATTGAAGCCCTTTGCTCCCAGCTAAAGTTAAGATCTCTGGGAGGGAAGCAAGGTAATACAGCAAAGCAACGTTGTCAAATGCATGAGAGCACAAAAATAAGCAAAGTGCCTAATTTTTAACTGTTCAGCAATACCTAAAACACCAGCTTAAGCTGAGGCTTTTGCACGCTGGGCACTACCTGACACACACTAATGATATTCCTTGAGCCAAGGACATGAGACGTGCGAAGCATAGAAAAATATGGGGTCAGGGCGGGTAGGAAGCCACATAAGAAATGTCTCGCATACATTGCACTCATTGCAGCGCTGTAGTCACCACCCAGCATGCCCTGGCTGTTTTGAGGCTGGCACTTTATTGCAGGAAGAATACTGTCTGAAGAACACCTGAATTATCAGGGTCTGGGCTTCCCTCAGGAAGGAACTACGGCAGCATCTTTGGCATCTAAGCCCCAGACACAACAGAGGCGCAGGGTAGCAGATGGCAGCGTGGCTGGTTGGCAGCCAGCTGGCTGGGTTACACTGAGCTGTTCGGGAAGCTGATCAAGGCTTTCAGATCACGGGAATGTCGCTCAGGTCAGGACTGCAGAGCTGAGCAGATTCACATCTAGCCAGAGCAGCCCGTAGCTGAAGTGGATGTAGGCTCTGGCCCCTCCATCACTCCAGAGCCCTTCCTTCTGCTCCTTTATCCTTGCAGAGTGTGAAATCATACACTCGGAAAAGGAACAAGTCCTTCTTCCTCCTGGGAGCAGAAAAAGCTGCCAGGTTAGGACACAGGGACCTCAAATGCCTTCAGGCCACAATCCAGTCACTGACCCCTGTGGCCCCGACTCTAACACCATTATCTCCATCACCTCTTGGGAGCAGAAGAAACCTTCGCAGACTGTTTTGCCCTTAAAGCTCAAGAGATTCACCTTTGCTTATTCTTTCCCAAGCTTTTCAAAGCCAGGTCCTATGTGCACTGACTAATGATGGCAAGATTTAGTGCAGACCAGACTGTGCTGCAGTCAGTACAAAGCCCGACACTTACCCCACATCAGGAGGTGGGCAAGAGCAGAGAGATCCCTGTGATCTTTTGCACAGGTTGGCTTCCCCAAGCGCAAACCTGCAGGGCAAGCAGAGCGGAGGGGTGCTGCACAGCTGCCGGGTGGTCTTGCTGCTCAGTCTCTGGCCTACTTCCAAAGCCAGCTGATTTACCGCACTGTCAAGAAGAGAAATCAGTTGCCTTGCTTAGAGGTTTATATTTATACTAATAAAAACCCCACATATAAACTACCCAGTGACCGCTAGAAATATGTGCAAACAAGTTAAATACACTTTATAAAGCCTTACAACAATAATACATTTTTACTGAAACAATCACAGGAGCAATTTCACCTGTACTTACTGTCCAGTCATCTGAGCACAAACAGCCCTGAGATTTATGTGCGAGTGGAAACATAATTTCTATTATCTCCGACATTAAACTTGGCAATGGAAAATCCCATGCCTGGAGTGCAAAATCAATTTCAATAACCAGAATAGCAAGAAGTCAAAGGCAGGACTTGGAAAGGACGAGTTTCTCAAATAGCCAGCCAGCTTTCTTTATAATGGGAATGCCACTGGGATAGGATGGGATGGGCAATTGGATATTCTGGCTAGATTTTCTCTCTCAGCATGAAATATTGCTGTAGCTACATGAGGCTGGTTCTGGACCACAGTAGTGGTTCTCAAACTTTGTTTTTCCTGTCAAAGCCCACACTTGGGGCGTATGTGATAGAAGAGAAACAACTACAGGATTTAAGACTGCTTTTCTCTGCATCCAGACCTGAAATACAGCTAGTCCAGAATGCTGTCTCTGAGGCAGCACCAGGTGCATCAGAAAAAGGTGTGCTAAATCCTACAAGGGGCAAACTGCCCCTCATCCCAATCCCAATCCTCACTGCAGCAAAGGCACCTGTGTGATAAGTTTCCTGGATAACAGGTTAGGGATACAGGTAGAGCTGATCCTGCCTTGGAGAAGGCAGATGAATTAGGCAACCTGCCAAGACCCATTCCAGGCTGATTCGCTGCAATTACAGGACATTGCCTTAAACCAGACACACAAGGCTTTAAATCTCTTCCCACTGTTGAGGTTTGAGCTTGACAGAGGGGAGTGTTGCCATAACTGTAACGACTTTGAATATTCCTGTTTGCCAGCAAAATACTAGCTCCCCATCAAAGCCCACCCCAGACTGCCATATTCTACTTTGGAGGGAAAACTCAGACAGTTTGCCAAGCCACGATGGTACAGGCACCTGTATCCAGGGTTTGCACCCAGCTCAGATGTGATGGCATGATTTCCATAGGTTTCTAAAGTCATAACGCCATTACTAGCAGTACCAGCTGCAGATGAGGAAAGCTGCATGCATGGGTTTAGAAGTGATGCTTTCATGCACTTGTATTTGTGCATTATCTTCTAGGACCTCTTTATTGAGGACAATTTCACAGAAATACTCAGAAATGTACTCAGACCCTCTTATGCATCCTTGTGCAGACAGAGCTCCAGATGCCCTTGCCCTCACAGTCTTTGCTTTGCAGGGAGTCATGTCAGGTTTTAATCCATTACTCCACACTCTAGGAATAAAGACAAGACTGGTACTAGGACACCTTTGCCCTGTGAAGGCAAATCTTTCCCCCTCCCCACTGCAAACAGGTTCCCCCCTTGCAGTGAATTCAAGATTCAAATGCAAAACCAGCTATTTCAACTTTTATCAGAAAAGACAGACAAGGGATAGCACATACGGACACAAAACCCTTCTAAAAGAGGCAGTATAAAATTTAAATGCCATCTTCGGTGCAAGAACATTCACAAGTCACAAACAGCTGAGCCTCTGCCATGAACTACAAACAAGAAGGAATGAACCCAAGGCATGAACCGCTCTCCTGCCTCCCCTCACTCATGTCTGTATGATAACCAAAAGCCAGCGCTGCGGAAAAGGAGAGAGACTCCTGAGTGATCCTTCCTAATAGATTCGTCTTTTATCATGTTTTCATGACCTTTGTAAAAGGCAATTTAAATTCTAATTGTCCTGCGAGCACCACAGGAATCAATTAGTGACAAGAGATGTTAATTGTGCAGACTGGGAGGAGGCATTGCTAGGCTGCTCAGCTCCAACGCGGGGTTAAGAGCCCAGGGGAATGCTGGGATGGTTGGGGCTTTAATCAGTCCTCCCTTTTTAATAGTTTCCATGTTTTGCTGCAGTTGTCAAGGTCCATTAGCCTTCTAGAGCACTGAATGAAGCAGTGGCATCCCCTCCATTCCTGCGCTCCACAAGCACACACACAAAGGATCAGAATGAGCTGCCATTGAGGAAGTAAATCCTAAACCCTCTATCTCCTTTTGTTCTTGCTGCACAGAAATCAGGCCTTGGGCCCTGGCTATTACAAAGCAAATGCTTAACGTCGGTGGGTTGTGAGGGAGATGAGCCTGGTCCTGTCATCTCAAGATCCGGCTTAAGCTTGAAAACTCTCCTATTTTTGTACCAGGGCACAGTGCTTCTCTCATGAAGACGCTGGCACTGCTCAGACTGACCTTTGAAATGCCAGGCAAAGGTCAGGCTCAATGCCCAGTATTTAACTACACAGGCGTGGATGGGGAAAATCTGTCTGAGCCGGAACGAGAGGATGTAGCCCAACAGACTGTTAGCCCATGTGGCACAGGTACCTCTCAGTAAAAGAGGATTTGGCACAAGTGCACCCTGAGACACGTTATTTGTTACCCATTTCTCATCAGGTGAGAGTGGTGCTGCCCTGCACCTGTACCATCTAGCTGGCAGGCAGCTGCGCACAGGGATTCAGGAGTCCTTAGCATCTCCACAACTTGTAGCACAACTTCACACTAGGAAAGCTTGTTCTATGCAAGGTCGTGCATCCAGGATGGTTAAATCCCCCAGAAATAAAAACCCCATCACCATTTGCTATTAAATACCATCACAGACCATTATCACCACCTAAATCCCTCTACATTATCCACTTAGCCAATCTTAGACCTGCCTTGGGCAGGTGCTGTGCCTGCCCCTGGACGACCTGTGCTTTCCAATTCTATGGAATTCACGCTTCAAAGTCTCACTCCCCAGCTCAGCACCACTAGGGCTAAGGCCTTCACAAAGATGGCAGAAAGGCAGGCATCCTTCCTTGTAAATGAGTATCTGACACAGAGAAAAACTGCAGCATAAAAGCTAAGTTGGCATTAGAATTGTCTTTCAAGTCTGTATTTGCACTCTCTCCCATTCTCAGGGTCACATGTGAGCTCTTGAAACTGATCTGGATCATACCAAAATGCTGCATTTGACCCCAGACCCAATGCACAGAACTGCAGGCTCAGCCCAGCTGTGCTCCCACTGAGCCTCTGCCTGCAGCCGTCTGCTCCTACTACCAAAGCTCTTGGTATTTCCAGGCTCAAACCCCATAGCCATGGCCAATCTCTGGATTTCTGCTCCAGCCCTGGTCATAGACATTACCCCTCCTTCCCCCTCCTCTCAAATATTTCATCTCGCATCCCTTTCCCCATCCCATGACACTGCCCTTCATTTAACCAGCCAAACTGTTGTTGAAACTGGGGGTGTGTCAGAAGGCTGGGGCAGCTCTTTCCTGCCCATATCACCCTCTTTCCAGATGATGTCTGGTATTTCTGACTCCTTAATTCTTTGCTGATCATCTGAACAACTCACTGCCTTGAGGATCCCACATTCACACTTCCTTCCCTGCAAATCCAAGAGGGGGTTAGCACAGCTCCCAGCACAGCCAGTCTACGCCAGTCACTGGGCACTGCTGCAGCACACGCTGCACACCCTCCAGGTCCCCACAGGGCTCTCAGGGTGTCCCAGGTAGGCCAGTCATCGTGACTGGAGAAGGAGCTCAGTGACTCAAAGGACTCTACTGGGTGCTGCAGCCTCCTACAACACATCTGGCCAAAAGCGCAAAGTCATCCCACCCATATGTACTTGGGCTGCCAGCGAGGCTGCTCAGAATTACTCTTCATCTCTGTCTACAGAAATCTTGAAGGTGCTGTGGTTAGGCAGGAAGAACCTACTCCATCAGCAGCATCAGTTCCACTTCTCCCCTGCCTTAAGCCAGTAAGAAGGTAAAACAACCTCCACTGCCTTCATTGCCATAGCAAAATCCCACCAACCACCGCTCTGAATGATTTATTCTCAGGTTTGAGATTCTTCTTACCTGAGAGATCAATCTCTTCCCCAAAGTGTGCCCATTCCCAGAGCTTCACTGGGATGTTTAATTACTTCTGATTCTGCCTGAAGCACAGTAAATGCTCTTTCTTAGCAAATGCTTTTCTTGGGAATGTTCTCCCCATGGACGCAGACTAATTTTTTTTTATTAATTTTTTTTAAATAAATCTGTGCCACATTCTCTCACAGCCTCTGGAATAGGACACAGGGAACATTTTTGTAAGGAGTATTGAACACGATGGAAATGTCCTGTATGACACCACCATTGCATATTCTAGCCAGATTATTGTCATTTTTTGAATGGAGCTTTAGGCACCCAACCCAGAAGAAAGAAGGAGAGAGTGGACCTCAGAGTCTGTGAAAGTCTCAGGACTTCTGCTCCGTGGCGATGGCAACAGATCAACAAAGAGATCCTTCCCTGTAACTCACGGGTGTGAAGCTAAGCACAGCTTTAGCTACCTCTAATTTGGAAGAAATAGTTAACCTACTTACATAGAACGCCTCCATACATATTTGGGTCTGGTGGCAAAACTGCTATGCAGCAATTCCTCCCTTAACGCTCTCAGAGCAAATGTTATTAATGGTTCAGCTCACAGTTTTCAGAGATCCTATTATTCCCACATGCAGGAAGTTTTCTGAGGGCAGAAAGCCTCAAGCATACTGGCAGGATGCTGCATGGAGAATGGCCCAGGCCAGAAAGGTTGGTTAGGGACTGAGCCAGAGAAAACATGCGGTGTGGCCAGGTTTGAGACTCAAGCCAGAGGGGCAGCAAGAACCTGGCATTAGCATCTCACTGAAATTCCTGGGACAACTCCTTCCCTCCGCAGGGAACCGAGAGCTTCACACCAGCACAATGGACTTCTGTGGCACAAACAGGAAGAAAAACTGGCAGATGTGAAGTACAATCCTCAGGTGAGGTTCCTCCCATCCCTGGCCAGATAGTCTTTTCCAGCTGCCACATCCATTTGCCTGAGCAGCGGAACAACGCCAGTTTCACTCCCACCATCTTCATGAAATAGAATTAGCAATTTCTCTACTCGTCCTCTGCCCAGCGCGTCTACAAAGTCTTTTCTGAATTTCCATTAAAAATAATAATGCATTTCGTTCTGCTTCAGAAGGCCCATTGCTCACCTGCTCTCATCTTTCAGACTCCACTAGTCTTCCTTTCTTTCACCAGCATAATCACTTTATGCTCTCATCTTTTCCTTCCATTATTTGGGTGACTGTGGACACATTTTTATTGCTGAGATTTACAAAACAACTCAGTCAACCCTTACCGTAGCAGACCTGATGCGGCTTTAGAAGTGGGAAGGAATGACTGCGTTATTTGGTCCCCACACCTCACACGTGGCACTGCAGTTACAGCTGATCAGCCTCAAACCCGACGGGGCGGCTCATTCCTCCAGCCCCACACCGCAGAGCAACACGAAGTGCCGTACAGACTCCTAGCGGAGCTGGAAGCGAGTTTGTTCTGGTGCATTGGTTCTTTTGCAAGGTTTGATGTCCTCATACAAAATTAGCACACAGAAAACCCAATCTTTGCAAACCAAACAGGAAACAAATGCCCTCTGAAGGACCACGACAGAACAGAGTAGAATAGGCTCATACGTCAAGCAAGAGATTCCCTGAGGCATCAGTTCCCCATGCCTAGAGACCAGCTGAGAAGAGAAACTCCCTCTGGAGGCTGCTAATGCCTCCTCTGCTTTCTGAAAAGGATGAGAAAGACAAGCTCCTTTCTTCCTTTTCCACTTTATTCATTCACCAGCATCTGCATTGCGTGCTAACAGTCTGCCCTACCCCTGAACGTTCAAGGGAAGGCAGGAGGAGCTCCAGTCAAACCTATGGTCTCAGCAAAGGCTGCATTCACAGCTAGTCACTCAGAGCAACAGAAAAGCTTCACGTGTAAGCTGCCATCATACAGGAGCTGATGTAAAGAGCTGCCAGAGGAAACCTTTTTCTTGGCACAGCTTCTAACACTTCTGTAAATCCAAGGAATTAGACTGCATTTATTGTAACATCTAATCTGCTAACACTATGTATAATGTACATGAAATGTGAACACGTAATAGATACCATATGCACAGGTGCTGTTAACACAAAAGATGATATAGTGTATCATACATATAAACGTCTTCTATCTAATTACTAGACATCACTCCAGACATAGCTGGTTTTGCCTCTGCCTTTATCTTTAGCTCTCACTGAGCATGCCTTAGGGGTCCTGATTTTCCTAATCCTAATCCTAAATGTAATCTTTAACCTTCATTTTAACCCTGCAAAATTGCTGCCCTGAGCACCTCCTGTGAGGCTGTTATTTATTCACAAAGACAGCGTTATTCCATCCGTCCATCTACCTCTTGCTCTCCTGATTCTCTCTATTCACAAGCAGCTTTGCTCCTTTCCTTTTTCTGTTCACTTGGAATAGCCTGTAATGGCTCCCCCATGGATCCTCACTACCCACCTGTCTCAGTCCAAGCATGACAGTTGGAATCAGGTGCCTTGCTGAGAGCAGTGACTGGTCTTCATCAGCTGAACTGTGCTCAAGGCAGGTGCTAAAGCTTCACCAACTTTTGCCTTTTTTTATCCTCTGCTCCTAGAAGAGGCATCATATAAAAAAGGAGAGAGGCCCAAGCACGGGTACCTTCAAAAACACATCAGATCCTACACCTCAGCAACCAAACATCTCTGACCAGACACATTAGAAGGAAAGAGAGAGAGCGAAAAACAAGTAGCAGTTAGAGAACTGGGCTACAGAGAGAGGCCAGCAAGACAAAAATCTCATTTGCCAAGTAGGAACTTAAACTGATTAGCTTCTAGTAGCCTGGAGTGAATGTTGACATCAATTTGACTTAAAAGCTGCTATTATTTTTCAAAGCCATTTTCTCCAGCTGCCAGAACATACAGCCACATTCAAAAGCTACAAGAAAGCATATCAACTTTCAAGCAACCAAGCTGCAGCCAAGTTCCCATGATGGCACCTGGCATTGAGCACATCAGAACTGGGTTGTTGGAGCACAACCAGTTGCCCTTCCAGCAACAGGTCCTGCACACCCAACCTGGCACTGGACATGTTCACGGGCATTGCAAACTTTGTTAGCTCCACTCTGGCGCTCAGCACATGACTTACAAAGCCATGGCACTGAGTACTACAAGCCAAACTCTTCATGCATCTGGTCTCCGTAGCACCATCCGTGCCCATACCAAGTCCATATAGCCGCAAGGCTGCATATATAACTGAGTCTCTTGCTGAAAAAAGAAGAAAATTTGGATCTTTCAGCACCAACTGGGACCATTTCTATCTGGGCAAGGACCGACAATGGAGCCTGCTGCAAAGCAGCCAGTGGAACAGACCCAAGTATGTGAGAAAGCCACGTGAATGGACCAAACCCTACTGGATCAAGCACTGGCTGCTGTTATATACCCAGCTTTCATTGATGGCAAGGAGAAGGTTACATTAACTTGAACATGAGACATGATTTAGGACTTGAGGGCTGGTACTGCATTTCTGAAAGGCTGTTTCTGACAGTCGCCATCCAACATGCTCAAAGACCATCAGCTTGTGTCACAGAGGAAGAGCTGAGACAAGCCCCACGACACACAGATGATGTCTGCTGGCTACATTGTCGTGTTTTCCTTGCAAAACCTCAGTTTCAGGAAACAAAGAGAAAAGTGAGAGAAGGAAATGTGGGAGCCACCATTTGGGCTCTCCATGAGCCACATGACAGCTCACAGGGCAAACAGGAGCCTCTATGGCTTGACACAAACGGTATGACTTCAGAGCCAAGGAGCACATCTGACTCACGCTCTCATCGGACTGAAAACAAATACTGAAAACAAAATTCCCCATCCTCTCACTGCCTGGTTGAACACAGTGACTTAAGGAATAGGGGACAATGGCGACAAGTTCCTGCCTGGCGCAGCAGGCGCATCCCCTCTGCAACCACCCCACCTGCCCAGGTGCCCTCACCTCACAGGCACAAGGCTCTGCAAGCGGAACCCAACCACAACAAGGACGATGGTTCGTCTAGCGTGGAGGTGTCGCCGAGGGTAAGTCACCCTATGCCCTGCATCAAAACTGCTTCCATGAAGAGAACAAGCCAGGTCATTGCCATAGGTGGCTCCCTTCAGAGGGGAACAGAAGGACCAACTCGCAGACCAGACCCGGTCCTTCGGGCAGTCTGCTGCCTCCCTGGGGCATGGGTTAAAGATGCGAAGAGAAAGCTTCCCCCCCTGGTACGGCCCACAGATTACTATCCATTACTGGTTTTTCAGGTAGGAAGCAATGAAGAAGTCCAGGGGCAATCAAGAGAGACTTCAGGGCATTGGGACGACTGGCTATCAGGAGCACAAGTCATGTTCTCCTCAGTCCTTCCAGCTGCAGGGAATGATGACGGAAGAAACAAGAGGAGCCAGCACATCAATACCTGGCTCCAAGCCTGGTGTCACCGGCAGAATTTTGGGGTTTTTGTTCATGGGTCAGTCCACATGACACCAGGCCTACAGGCAACAGATGGATGACACCTGCCTCAAAGAGGCAAAGGAGTTAGCAGGGCTCACTGAAAGAGCTTTAAACTAGATTTGCAGCGGGAAAGGGGTAAACCCAGGGTCACTAGAGGTCAGGCTGGGGGTGGTACACCAACGCTTGAGAGATGGTGTGCTAGCAAGGGCCTTCGGTCTGCCACCTCAGTGGAGGCAGGGGATGGAGATCCATGTGGCAGCAAAGACACAAGGGTCATTGATGTGTAGAAACCACAGAAGCACCTGAGAATTGTCACGTAGGAATTATGGCTTCTCCCCACAAAAAGGCGGTGAGATCAATATCCCAGCTGAAATGCATCTACACCAGTGCCTGCAGCATGGACAACAAACAGGAGGAGCTGGAAGCCATTGGGCAGCAGGAAAACTATGATATAGTTGCCACCATGGAAACTTAGTGGGATGGCTCACACAAGAGGAATGCTGCAATGGATGGCTATAAACTCTTCAGAAGGGACAGGCAAGGAAGGAGAGGCGGTGGGATAGCCCTGTCTGCTCGGGAGTGGTTTGATTATCTAAAGCTTAATGATGGTGACGATATTGTTTATTAGTAAGAATCAGGGGGATGTCCAGCAAGGCAGATACCATGGTTGGAGCCTGTTACAGACCACCCACCAAGATGAAGAGTCAGACAAAATATTCTATAAGCAGCAGGGAGCAGTCTCACTGTCGCTAGCCCTTGTTCTCACAGGGGACTTCAACTTACCAGATGTCTGCTGGAAATACAATCCAGCAGAGAGGAAGCAGGCCAGGAGGCTCCCGGAGTGCATGGATGAGACCTTCCTGACACAGCTAGTGAGGGACCCAGCGAGGAAGGTGCCCCACTGCACCTGTTGTTGTGAACAGAGGATCTGTGTGTGATGTGATGGTTGGAGGCCATCTCAGGCATAGCCATCACAAAATGATAGAGTTTTCGGTTCTCAGAGAAGTAAGGAGGGGGGTCAGCAGAATGGCTGCCTTGCACTGGAGGGCACTTTGGCCTGCGTAGGAGCCAGGCTGACAGAGTCCCTTGGGAGGCAGTCCTGAAGGGCCAAGGGGTCCAGGAAAGCTGGACATCCTTCAAGAAGGAGTTCTTAAAGGCACATGAGCAGGCCATCCCCATGTGCTGAAAGACAAGCCAGTAGGGAACAACACAGGCCCAGCTGAACAGAGCTTTGGCTGGAAGTCAGGGAAAAAAGGGGTATTTATGAACTTTGAAAGGAGCAGGCAACTCAGGAAGATTACAAGGATGCCATGAGGTTATGCAGGGAGAAAATCAGAAGGTCCAAAGCCCAACTACAACTTAATCTGGCTACTGCCTTAAAAGACAACAAAAAAAAAAGGTTCTGTAAATACATTAGCAACAGAAGGAGGGCCAAGGAGAACCTCCATCCTTTATTGGATGTGGGGGGAAACGTGGTGGCAAAGGATAAGGAAAGGGCTGAGGTACTTAATGCCACCTTTGCCTCAGTCTTTAATAGGAACACCAGTTGTTCTCGGGGTGCCCAGCCCCCTGAGCTGGAAGACAGGCAGGGGGAGCAGGAAGCCCCCGTAATCCAAGGGGAAATGGTCCGCGGCCTCTACACCACCCTGACACACACAAGCCCATGGGGCGGGATGGGATCCACCCAGGCGAACCGAGGGAGCTGGCGGAAGCGCTCACCAGGACACTTGCAATCATTTCTCAGCAGCCCTGGCTGACCTGGGAGGTCCTTCAGCTGGCTGGAGTCAGCAAACGTGACACCCAGCCACAAGAAGGGCCACAAGGAGGATCTGGGGAACTGCAGCCCCGGCAGCCTGACCTCGGTGCCGGGGACGGTCATGGAGCCCATCGCCTTGAGTGCCGTCACGCGGCACGTGCAGGACAACCAGGGGCTCTGGCCCAGCCAGCGTGGGGTCATGAAAGGCAGGTCCTGCCTGACCAACCCGATCTCCTCTGACAAGGTGACCCGTGTAGTGGATGAGGGAAAGGCTGAAGGTGTTGAACCGACTACTTAAGGGAAGCCTTCAGGTCTCTGTCCCATGGTGGTGAACGTAGCACGCATCTTTATTAGCAGATCTGTAGCTTCTGCCATTGTGCTGTCATGGTGGAGAAACCCGTTACAGCAACCAGGGATATCATTAAAATGTAGTTTGTAAACTGGGGAGGGGGGACGTGCTCACAGACTGAGAACATGGCAAAATAAGATGTGACTTGAAGCTAACGGAAGGAAACGGCTGGCGGAGGAAGGAGAAGGTTGTTTTACCAGTGACAGCCACTGGGTGGCGCAGCCTGCTACCGAGAGCGCTGGTGAAGGTGGCACCGCCGCAGGGTCCAGCGGTGGCTCGGGCGCAGCACGGCTGCTGGTGCAGGGAAGCCCTACAAACCCCGCAGGTCACTTATGCCGCAATGGCCCCTCTCAGCCCCCTGCTCACAGCTTACACAAAGGCAAAACAGAACAAGTGTGTGCTTGGTCAAAAGGAGCACACAGGGTTACCCTGAAACCCCTAATTAAACTGATGCGAGATGGTTAACACCAAAATCAGTTCCAAGATCAATATTTCTATTCATTTACAAGCATAACAAGGTTAGAAAGGTGAGCGGAGTAAATAACTAATTTAGAGGTTTGTGGTGTTTTTTTTTAAACGGAGACCCATTTTAATCTCCTGGGTAATTAGCTATGCAGTTGACATTAATCACAACTACACCAATTGTTTGAAGTATTTGATTAATCAATCCAGAGGAAAAACAGAGCCAGGCTAAAGCACCCTTGCTGCATAGCCCTGTTGGTCAATCAGTCAACACATAGGTGCTGGCTTTCAGAAACGTGACATGTTTCCTCCTGGGTATAGCGTAACAAGTCCTCTGGCTGGCTGGATATAATAAGACAGATACAACACTTCAAACAGAGAAGATGCAGGCAATGATGCTTTCAAACTGAACTAAAGAGTATTTATTAATACTAGATTTGCTGAATTGTGATTCTCATCACTTGTGGCCCTCCAGCTACTAAAGCACAAATATAATCACGTGGTTACACAGACCTGATACTACACATGAAAAATACCATTACACGACAGTGTGTGTCTGCCAACATCGGCAGAGGCCAGAACTCCTAACTCTTTCCTTCTCATCTATATAATAGGAGCAGTTATCTCAATTAAGGAAGAATAATGAGCCTACAATGTAGTCTAAACATTATTATTAAAAAATCAGGTTAGAAAAGCTCAGATGTACATATTCTTTTCTTACTATTTTTCCTTCTAATAATCAAGTCATAGAATCACAGAACGGTTTGGGTTGGCAGGGACCTTAAAGACCACCCAAGTCCCACCCGTGCCAGGGGCAGGGACACCCCCCCCAGCCCAGGCTGCCCCCAGCCCCGTCCAGCCTGGCCTTGGGCACTGCCAGGGATGGGGCACCCACAGCCTCTCCGGGCAGCCTGTGCCAGCGCCTCGCCGCCCGCACGGGGAAGGATTTCTTCCTGATATCTAATCGAAATCCATCCTCTTTCAGTTTCCCCCTTGCCCTATCGCTGCCCTTGTAAAACGCCCCTCCCCAGCTTTCCTGTCGCCCCCTTGGGTGC
The DNA here is from genome assembly GCF_015220075.1 of Falco rusticolus. NCBI lineage: Eukaryota > Metazoa > Chordata > Aves > Falconiformes > Falconidae > Falco > Falco rusticolus. The sequence goes on from NC_051193.1 coordinate 2,805,679, forward strand.
TGGGAGGTGCTGGAAGGTCTCCTGGAGCCGCCTCTTCCCCAGGCTGAACAGCCCCAACCCTCTCGCCCTGTCCCCACAGGAGAGGGGCTCCAGCCCCCCGATCACCTTCACACCCTCCTCCAGCAGGTCCGCATCCCTCCTGCGCTGGGGGCCCCGGCGCTGAACGCGGCGCCGCAGGGGGGGTCTCACCAGAGCACGGGGGGGAATGACCCCGACCCACCGGCCACGCCGCTTGGGATGCGGCCCAGGACCCGGCTGGCCGGGGGCGAGCGCACCTTGCTGAGCCCTGCTGAGCTTCCCCCCCACCAGCACCCCCACGTCCTTCTCCCCAGGGCTGCTCCCAACCCACTCCCTGCCCAGCCTGCCCCGGTGCTGGGATCGCCCTGACCCAGGCGCAGGACCTTGCACTTGGCCTTGCTGAACTTCATGAGGTCACACAGCCCCACCTGCCCAGCCTGTCAAGGTCCCTCCTGGTGGCATAGTGGAATTCCAGTGTACAACTGGTAGCAGTGATCTTCATTTTTGTTTTATTAAGTTTGCAGAGTCATGGAAAACTACCCAAATCAAAATTTCAGCACCTTTTTGAGAATGCTCACACCTACTGGCAAACAGCTGGTAATGTGCCATATTAAAGTACATTCCCATCTGGTTTTGCTCTGGATTAGTCTGCTGCTTTCAAAAATGCAAATGTTAACTTCCAGAACAAACTTGGCTTGATGATATTAAGCTCATGTGTACACTGAAATGCAGCAGACTTTCATTACAAGAAAGCGACCATGTAAAAGGATGAAAATTACAAGATGCGGCACATTTTTTAAAACAAATATTGGAACACTCAACCTGTACTTTATTGATTACATTTCCCCCACCTAACACTTCTACTGCTGCATATAAAGGGAACTAACATTTCTTTAACACACAAAAACTGGAAATGATCTTTTGGACTGCTACAGCTCTTGCAGGGAATCCACCTGCCTCATGGTCATGGCAATGCAAAGTTCTGATGTGTGGCCACTGATTGCACTCTCCGAATACAACCCAGGTGAAAAGCAGGCTTTCCTGTGGGCACACGGGACGCCAGATCAGACACAGGGGAGGAGCACACTCCAAATCTTTTGTACATAGACCCCTCACACGCAATGCCAGGAGATTCCCACTCCAGTGTAGAGGACACCCTGCAGGAAGAGAGACAGCGTCTAGAACAAACACGCATGTGCTGGCTTTCGGTAATATCAACCACTCCAAGTTTTTAGTCTGCTCTTCAAACAGCATATTTCTTACATCTGGCATGCAAAATACTGTAATAGTGAAGAACGTCCCATTTTGATTTAAATGAATGCATTTATTTCCAAATGGGAGACTGTAAGTTAAACAAACACATTTCTCTCTTCGCACATGAAAGCATTGTTTTGTCACAGATGTACAGTATAATACATTTATTTTCTCAATTGTTTTGTATTTGTAAGGCACTGCCAGTTATTTGGATGGGTTTGTAAGGATGAAGCAAATTGCTCTGTGGGGCTCTATTCAGGGAACATAATATTGCCACAAAAGCACCATAATTCTGCATGCAGCAACAGAAACTACCACGACATTGCAGCAGCTGGCAGGGTGGATAGAGTTAGCATTATCAAAACCAGCATGACAACTCTATTCCAAACCCCCCTTACATGCATAAATTAATGATGAATGTACATTGATTAGCCCCCACCCAGACTCCAAGGAACCCTGCCTTCCCTGCAATATAACTTTGAACCTCACCACATGTTATTTATCAGTTCACAAGGCCTGGGGAGCAATTCAGCTTTTTCCTGAATCGCGTTGGCCTTGCCCGAGCCTTTTAAGCCCCGCTTGCATAAGCACACTGGGGAAGATTAGGGACTGTGCCACAGCCCCTAAACCATGGGGAACAGCCAAGAACACAGAATGGCATCAGTAATGTGCCAGGCAGTGCATTTTGGGAGGTCTGCCACACAGAAAGCTGGGAGGAAGAAGATCTTGCCAGGGATCACATCTACATTTCAGAAGTTAGATATAAACTCATCTGTACCTACCCTTCTGACCAAGTAACTCCGTTCTCCAGGTAAGCAGCATGGCGTAACAAGCTGCCACAGGAACACTTCACACGACTGTGTTTTTCATCACAACTACAAAAGGCTGAAGGTACACGCACACAACACAGCGGACCTTGCTGCCCCAGTGTTCTAAGGCTTCCTCAGCAATTTGCCAGCTTCCTACACACTCCCTCTACCAGTTCCCACCTGGCACACTCCAGCTTCCTGACACTTGACCACAAAAGCCTTCCTATCCATCTTTAAGTCCTTCTGGTGACACAGAAATGGGTTTAAAAAAAAAAAAAAAAAAAGAGAGAGAGAGAAAAAAAACCCAAAAAGGAACTGTGTTCTTAATGCAGGCTGACTAACCCAAGTTAGTTAGCTCAGGTTAAAGCAAGAGTAAAGACAAGGCAGCTTGTCCTGGAGGCTCGAGTAGAACATAACATGGTAAGTCACATTTCAAGTCGGCTTGTCTGCAGTGATATTGAACCTGTGTGCAATGCCTTTAGCATATGCAGGTAGGTAGGCAGGTTCACACTGAGTATCTAAGACAATAATAACCATACATAGGCAGACCGACGACCTAGATCTGATAGGAAAGCCTCCTGTTCGACTCCTACCTCTCTCAAATATCCCTGCAGTTTCCTATGTCAGTTGATCTGACCTTTACCAAAAGGCGTATCTTCACTTCGTGACTGGTTTCTGTGGGTCACCTGTGGAGATGCTCAAGTTCAGGCTTCACTTTGCATACTAACGACTCCTCTCAGCCTATGAATATGCTTTTGGGTGCTGCTTCTGTTATCATATACAAGCTCAGCTTGAGCAAACCCTGCACAGCCTAGTTTATAAAAGCAGGTGCACCGAAACCGAGCAACACAGGAAAATCTGTGTCAGCAGGAATTTCAGGAGAGGAGCAGTGAAGGGGGGCCTTAAAGAAACAACCACCACTTGCTTTACACACATTGTCTCCTAAAGATGCAAGAGCTGGAAGCTCTGTGAAAAGCTCCAGCAGTGATCAAGATGATAACTTTAAGGGCTGGTCTCTACTGGAATGCTTTATCCAGCTACAGAGAAGCTGTTTGGGATCCCATGGCTCTTCTAAGCCCATCTGTCCATCACCTGTTTGTATGCAGCGTCATTTACAGCTTTTCTTGATGCAGTAACAGCTCGTGACCTCAGAAAATTTACTACTTCTAGCACTGACAGATAAAAACAATGTGGAAGGGAATCTGGGCTGGAAAGAAATCTCAGCTTTCTAGTTTTTTTCAGGATCGTTTTAGTTTTGATCAGTCAGCTGTACCGGTGGCAACCAGGAAAGAGCTGACTCGGTGAACATGCTGAGTAGTGATTACACACAGCAACCTAATGACAGTGATGGTGATTCTGTGGCAACTTTGTGTACCGCTGCTGAACATCACTGGCAGAGACGGAAGATTAAGGGAGAGCCCTGCGATATATTGCTGTGCTCCCTACTAGACCAACAGAAACCCTGCTGCCGGCGTCCTGAGGGAGTCTGCCTTTGCTGGAGCTGGGGGGCAGCAGACCAAGGCAGTACCACTCTAACAGAGCACAGCTCTTTCAAAACACTTCTCAGCTGAGCTCTCTAAGCTCTTTGAAAGGTGAGTCAGATCATTATCCTTGTTTTGCACATCCCCATGTGATTTACCCAAAACGACTTACCAAAACCAAGCCCATTTATGTCCAGCCCACCTTTTTCCCATTCACAGCCTGCCATTCATCAAGCTACAACAGATCCCCTGGAAAGCAGCAGTCCCTGACCCCTGAAATGACAGCGTCAAACCCCACAAAGAGCACGGGAGCTGGGATGATTCTCCTGCAGCTGGCTGCTACCCGAGTCAATTCTAGGGAAGCTGTTCTCACAAACAGCTGTCAGAGGCAAAAGCACAGGGCAGCCCACGTTTGTCAGCATCCCTGCTAGGACTGGGAGGTGGTGCTGCTGCAGGGCCAGAACATACCCACTGCATGGCTGCGCTGAACCCGCTGCCAGCCACAGCAAAGAGACCAATTAGACAGAAATAACTCCTCCAGGAGCAAGCAAATTATCTGTGCATTTGCCAGCAAGGTGGGTGAGGGTATTGCAGCATCAAGTCAGCTAAAGGTATTCACCAAACTCAGTTACACCTAGACACTGGGCTGGTGGGGAGCGAGGGAGAAGAGGCAGCCAGTGTGGCTGGCTGGAAGCACAAGAGCAGGTGAAACAGATTTACAAGAAGATTTGAAGTAGCAACTTCTCAGAATAAGGCAGCTATTTCAATGAAATACACCGATATATGGCCATCAATAGGGATTGAAAATGTGTCAAGTTTTACAAAACACCACCCCATTTCAAACTGGATCACTAAGAAACAAAGAAAAAGTGAAACTACTCACTGCAGTTAACACACTTGAAACCGAAGCTCTTTTATTTCTAGAGTTAAAGCTATTACATGACTTCGGGTGCGAAATGAGCAAATGGCAAAGAAAACAAACCATTCGCACAGCGCTGAACTCAGCACCACTGTTTTTCTGCGGGTGACCGCTAAGGGTCTCTCTTGCTTAATACGGGCCACAGCGAGGATTTTTCTCCCTCATGATGTTTTGTCATCCAAATTCATCCCTTCCCCCAGCTATGCTACCTAACCATCCCACAGTACCCCAGCACACCAAACCACTACAGAACACCTCACATCTCCTCTCATCGGTCTTGAACAGAGTGGCTAATAATGCAACTTTCTGGGCTTTTACATGCATGCAGTCCCACACGCAACCTTTCCTGGGCAAGCAGGACTGAGGTGGAGTCACAGCAATGAACACTGTTCCCATCTGCATGGTCACGACACCTGTACATGCCTGATACATGGGCACGTGGGCAAACACGCCTCATTCTAGAGGCACATTGTTGCTTCTTGGGGGCTGCAAGCATCAGTGCAATACCAGGTTTCATTGCACGGATTCTAGCCTTGCACGCTGGGACGCATGGACAACAAATGAAAATGCCGGCGGTTACCAAACATGAACTATAAGTAACTAGTAGGTAATTATGGAGGGATGTGTCTGTGTGGCTCAGCTCCAACTTCAACAGAGGGAAGAGCTCTGCCTATTGAGTCTTCAGCAGCTTTTCCTTCCAGCCCTTGGGTCTCCCCTGTGAGTTACTGCCCAGCGCCACAGTGGCTCAGCTCACAAGAGCTGCTGAGCTCACACCCCCAGGGAACCAGGCTCCAGTCCCCCACAGCCAGGAGAAGTTTCCTGGCCGTGGACATGCTCCAAGGACACAGTGCCGCATCAGCCTTTTTATTACAGCAACTGAACTGAACACTAGCAACATCCCAGTCCCAGCCATACCACAGAAGCTTCAGAGACACCGTGCTATAACCAAACAAGGGCTGCTGAAGTCACGCAAGGGTTTTATAGTGCCCCATCCCTTTGGTCATCCGTGAATCCAAACTGTCCATAGCCTGCGTGGCCCCGTGTAGGAATTAAGTCAGCACTTCCTCTGCAGAACAAGAATTTGGCGAACAAGATTGTTAAATGAGGATGATGTTTCTTAATCGGAGACCAGATACCATCTAAAACCAGCAGAAGTATGCCAGACTGTAGCATTATCACAAGGTACATAAATACACAGCCGGGCATTTTCTACTGTACCTCTTCAGAAGGCAAGGCTACCCACATTCCTCCATACTTATTTCATTTCTGTTATTTGCTATAGAGACTGAGTTTTCATTCACTTTCCTGTTTGTCCTACTACTCCTTTTTATTTGTTTTTCTTCTTTTTCCATCCCTCTCCCAAGTCCCACACTGTTTCTAATACTGTCCCCGTCCCTTCCAATGGAGCTAAATGGTGAACACAAGCTGATCTGTCTATTCCATATAATTTCCCACTACAATTTTCTCTCAACAGATTTTTTAGCCCCATAAAATAGTCACTAAAAGGTTTCCAATTACAAGCAGGACTTGGGCCTCTGAAAAACCTCACCTCACCGGATCAGGTGCTCAGGTGCTAGATCGCAGGAACAAGCAATGGGTTTGATGGGGAACAGATGATATTTGCCAGTGCTTTGCAGTAAAGCATCTGCTCAGCTGGTCATGGGCTTTTCTGTGCCACTGCAGCAGCACTTTCACATCCCTGACTGTGCTAGAGCACCAGCAGATAATTCCCCAGGTCTGCAGGACATCTGAAGACACTTCTGAAGAACAGATAAGAGGAAGCTGAAAAGTTCAGTTTCAGAACCACATGTGTTTCTGAAACAATAAACGTTTTGAGTGATCAGCATTTCCAGGCAGTGAAACAAATGAGCGTTTCCATTCCCAGGGGAAGTAGGAGGCAAGCAAGCTCCACTCCTCTATTCCGTGGCACACAGGAAATCTGAGTGATTGATGGCAGCAGAGTAGGGAAATGCACATTCAGCTTACATTTCCAATGTAAATGACTTGCCACCTCACCCTCCTGCTTCCCGTTCCTTCACCCACCCCCCCCACCCCCCACCCCCCCCCCCCCCCCCCACCCCCCCCCCCCCCACCCCCCGCTCAGGCTGATATCTGTAGTATGTGTGAATCGGGGAGGAAGAAAGGAAAAAGGACAATCTTTGTTAGACTGCTTCCCCCCACCCCAATTTAAAGGAGCAAAGATAACGTGCAAAACCAAAGGTCAAATAGCTGTTCAGGACTGAGCTTTCTGCCCACAGACCCAGCACGGTGCCATAGAGATGGACTACGGAATCCTGCCGCGCTGCTCCCAGACCCCGCTAAAAGCCAGCCATCTGTGTCAGGTGCAGGTGGCGAGCCCCTGCTCTTACAGAATTTCTCCTTGTATTACAAAGGTCAAAGCAGTAAGCAAAGAGGCTTTTTAAAATGCTGCGCACTGTTTGAGGGATCTGTCTGGTTCACAGGGACACCGAGACACAGCGAATGCCAAGGCAAGCGAACAAGCCCAGAGGCACGCGAAGCACACCCGCTGGCAGCAGGCCGGCCCCTGCTCTTTCCCAGGCAGCTCAGTGAGAGGGGCTTATTTTTACAAAGCAGGCTCCGAGATCTTAAAGAAAATGTTGTTGTGGTGCCCTAAACCGATGTGTATGTGACCTACTCGTTCCCCGTCTGTCCCCTGACCTCTTCCCACAGCATTCTCCAAAGGCATCACGTGAAAAATAGCCCTTCTCAGCTCTCCTGAGGCTTTGGAGACAGCATCAAAGTTCTGTGCTTGTGAACAGTCCCAGCTAGGCCAAAATGCCATTCCAGCAGCAGGGGTCCCAGGATTTGTAAGCCTGTCGCAAGGAACTGGAGGGAGAGGGGGCAGGGGAGAGGCAGCACATGCTGCCGAGGAAAGCGGGAAGCAAAGGTTGGGCAGCTGGGATGCGAGCCGAGCTCCATGAAAACCCCATAGCTGAGACACGGTGTACCCACACACCCCAGAGGCTACACGGAATCTCTTTGTGCCTCCTTCCACATCACAGAGAGCCTCCGAGTCCTCCGAGTGTGAAAGTCACTTACTGCATCGACGCTTCAGCCTAATCCCTCCTTCTCTCTCCTTGCACATCCCCTAGCACACCAGCATCCATCCTGGAGGTGAATTGACAGTCCAGGTGGAGGTGGGGAACTCAAACAGACTGCAGAGGGACAGTCCTTGAGCCTCAGTGCTAGTTAGTTGTTGACTCTTCAGGATCTGAAGACAAAATAGCAGCTGGCCAACAAATACCTACAGGACTATCCCTGTCAGCTCCCTCTGGTGTCTCATACCAGCCTGGCACACTCCTGCCTTTTGTTAAAAGGCTGTGAAAGCTTCAACTGTTCCTATTTTTTTGTGTTTCCTCATCTCTCCAGATCTAGTTTCCCTTGGCAAGGGCTGCACACACGCCTTGAACAGCTTCTAAAAAGCAAGCACTGCAGAAGGCACTCCATAATTGAGACTTTCCCGCAACCATCACTTTATTCCTCTGACTTCAACCCATTCTTCATTTTTCTGTATTTGTTCCTTCATCCTCCTGGCTCTGTTCTACTCCTACCACAGGCTACAGGCAAGGCCTTCAGCTGGGCAGCCCATAGCAAAGGCAGTCTGAAGACTAATTACCATATTCCCTTGTTTCCCTGTACTACTGTTACCATTAAGAGACACACACAAAGAAGAGGAGATAAGCCACTTGTTATCATCTCCTAGCAGTCTGCTATCATGCCACCGCCCCCCCGACTGTGCATGGAGCTTCTCTGCTGCTCAGGTTGGTGCACTGACCCTGCAGGTTGGAGACATCCCCAAGCCTGGTCCAACACTGCCCAGCCATCCCGACAGGGCACTCACAGGTGTGCCAGCCCTCCCTTCACCGTTCCCTGTTCCCAAAGCTGTGCTGCGTCCCTCCTATCCTTGTCTTTAGGGCACTGTCCCAACATTCAGCATTCCCTGCCTCCTGCCATCCCCACTCTCTGCCCATCTCCTTTCACTGTGCTCCTCCTCTCTCCTCTTCCCAGCCTTGCCAAAGCATGCTGCCCTCCCTCCAGCCACACACCGCCCTCCCTCCAGCGCCAGCACTCTAGTCTGGGTCACATACTCCACCAGCCCAGCAGCCAAGGAAAATCATTTTTATACCTGAACATGTGGAATGGTGCTAGCTGCAGCCAGGCAGGTTTGTGCTTGGCTAGTTCTTACGTGGTAACAGGGACATCGCACTCTCACAGGGCAATAATTTCAGTCCCAACAAGGAAACTGAATAATTACAGAGAAAAGCAGCAGGCACTTCAATCATTCCTACTCTGTGTCAGGTCTTTTAAAATGTCATTGAAAAGAAATGGTGGGATAATGAAGCCTTGACTTAGTTTCAAAGCACCCGAACAGGACAGCCAAGGGGAAGCAACAAGGTCAGGAGGGCTGCATCATCCTTCCTGGTTCATGGGGACCGACCCTAGAGGGTGTGAGATCTGGGACAGGACGGTATGATCATAGGATGGCATAAAACAGAAATACAGTCACGTGAATTCTTTTGCTGTAGATGTGTCCAATTTAACAACAAACCTCCTGACTTTATCTTGGTTGATCTTGTTCATTTTCTATTTCACTTGTGGCTCTTCTTCACCATTCTCCCTTTTATATAGCATCAGAAAAGCATTAACTCATAACTTTGTTCCATTCCACTGACATAACTACTTAAATATCCTTCCTGATGTTTTGACATATATCACTTGGACAGACTAAACCATGGAAGCTGGAAACGTTTTTAAGAAGCAGAAAATATGTGGACAACTCTTCTGTTATTTTAACAATATGAAGACTCAACGCTCCTGTAACTCTGCCAGCAAATGCAGGAAAATACGTGCTTACACTGCACACATATAAAACTGAGCACACTGCTTTTTAGACATAAACCACACTTTTTAGATATAAACCTCACTTTTACTACATGCTGTGCACACATGCTGTAAACCCCACCCTTGCAAACACACACAGCACATAAGGTAGGTACAGGTTGTTTTCAGTGCAAAGTACATCTTGTTTCTATAGACAAGGGCATGCATACTGAGGGAGTATACATACGTTGAGCATGCAAAGAACACAGGCATTCATTCTATGTAACGAAGATCTAGGTCTACCAAATCAAGAACTGCACCTGCATAGCCATTTAGAATAAAATTGATGTTAGCAAATGTACAATTGCTGTGGAAGGAAATAATGCATCTGATGCGCTCAAAAAAACACCCTTAATTTTTCAGTCCAGAAAACAGGAAAACAGAACAATCAAATGGAATGACACACATATACACTGTATGTGTACAAAATGTACACTGGTGAAAGCACACCACCATAAGCAAACACAGTATTCCCAAAAGACTTACCCATACAATAATGTTGTGCTCAAATGCACACAGGCAGATCCTTAACCATATGTTCACCTGCACAAATATGTATCAGAAGAACAAACACCCATTGCACATAAGGAGCCCAAAATGCACCCTGCAGAAATGAGAAACACACTACACAAATACCCGAATACAACTCACGCATAGAAGTTTTACATGCACTCCATAGAAAATCATATATCTTAAATGAATGCCGCATTTCATAAGCCTAATGCACCGGGGGTTGCATCTTACCCTGTAGTTCGGAGCACACCACAGCACACAGCACAGTGGGCCTGAGGTCACCACTAGCCCCCCGGGTAGGTTTGATACCTGTAGTTCATAAACCATGCGCATAATTTAATCTTCTCCCAGAGTAAGCACCTGCATTGCTGGATGTAAATCCCCAGAGCTAGCCCACACCTACATAAGCTCCCATGTCAGGACGGCCACACTGCTGCACCAGCCAAGAGACCATTTGGAGGTGCATTTGCAATTCTCCCATTCTTTCCCCTGACTCAGGGACTGAGGATTCCAGCTTATGGGGGAGTGAACTACTGCAACCTTCACACGGGCATCCTAACCACCCCTGTGCCCTCCAGTCTCACCACCTGGACAACTACAGCAGAGCACATCAGTCACAAGTTCAGCTGTAGCTCGAGTCACTATCTGAGCAATGAAGCAATTGCAGGAGGTAGAGGAGAAAGGCATTTAACTCCCCTATACTGCCCAGACAAAGCCTCTGATAATTTTACAGTCAGATGATCAAGTATCTAAACAGAAACAAATGCACCTAATGAAACGCTTCAGTGGGCAACGCCAGCCCAGCCAGCCAGGCAGGACTCCAATACTAATCAAAAGCATGAGGCAGAATGCACTGCTGCATGCCTGGGCACCATAAGGCCTAGAGACAGTCTTCCACTTCAGAAAAATTTGCACACAGTTTTGTGAGGCAGCACCTTATTCACACAGTTATTTACTTATTGCACAGTTTCTGCCCTAACTAGTAGTTAGGCTACTACACTACAGGCTAACGGTGAAAGCCTGGGGACCCGCTGCTGGCCAGGCTCTGGCGCGCAGCTCTAGCACCAGGCTCAGCTCCAGCTGCTCCCCATTCCAGACCCACTTCAGCTACGGACACACAAATAAATCCTGTGCCAGGTGATTCATTTCATCTGTTGCAGACTGTTTAAAAGTGCCTGACCTAAAGTCATCATAAAGGCTTACAAAGAGCCAGGCACACCCACAGCGTGTTTGCTCCTGCTTCCAGAAATGCGTATTTCTCTCTGCCACGATGAAATCTAGACTTACTTAGATACAGCTGCCCATGTTACATGACACGAAATGCCATTCACATCTCTCTCCCTCGGTCCCTCAGGGAAATCTGAAGCGACACTGCTCCTTTAGCACCACCCTGCCAGAAGTTACAGTCCTTTTAGGACAGGCTCTATAAACCTGCACGGTACCAGGTATGGAGAAGGGTCTCCTCCTGCCGTGACAGCCCAGCCCAGTGGCAGAGAAAAGGGGAGACAGCACTCAGGTCCCACGGCACCCCCTCCCAAGTGCCTCTGACCAAACAAAGGTTGTGGAAATCTAGAAAACCGGGGAGTATCTTTTTTCCCCAGGTGCCCAACATGGTGAGCAGAGCTAAGCAAAAGAAAAACAAAACAAATCAGGAGAGACTAATGAATAAAAATAACAGACTCTCTGCTTTTCTCCTTGTAATTTCCCACCCCAGACAGCTGTAATGTGGAAAGTATTGAAATTTAAATCACACCTCAGCCTAACCTCAGCTGACAGGCTGCCGATGCAATAATCGCACCCTGGCTATCTTCTCTCAGGGAGAACGACAAACCAACTAAAGGAAAGTGATAAATTTTCAATTTTATTTTAAAATATACCAGATGGGAGATTTTATTGGAGTCATAAATATGTCAAAAGCAATGTTGGCGTATGATTGGAGATTGCCCCCACCAAGGGAGCCGCTCTCCCCGTTTAGAAGTGCCATCAGATTGTTAATAAGAGGCTCCAGTCAGACCGCAGAAAAATAGTCTGTATATTAAACCAATTGAATTTCTATTTACCAGACATCTTTTTCTCTTCTCTGTCCCTGCCCGCCCCCTCCCAGGTTCCAGAACACAGAAGAAATGAGGGTGTTGAGGTCAGACCCAAGCATCGCCAGTTTGGGTTCTCGTTTTATTGTTGGAACATGACTCAAATGTATTCCATTTCTCACCAGTATTTGAAAACAATTCCATGTCAGTCAATGAAGCTTCCTGTGATTTCCCAGAATCCCAACCAGCAGATGTCAACTAAGTTCAGCCTCAGATTTAAACTAAACCAAATTCAAGCCCTTTAATTCTAGCCACGGGTCAACCTCAAATTCCAGAAGCACTGCTTGGCCTCAGTCCCAAAGTTTCACACGAGCTAAAACCAGTTCTAAATTCCACCAGCCATTTCCAGCATTCTGAGTTGCCTTTTGTAGCCTCTACACCTCTCCTACCACTGCTGCCGTGACAGATGACAGTAGTCTGACAGCAAGAAGCCTGATATTTATGCTTTTTCGTAATTTCCAAGTTTTTACAGACTGATTCTACCAACTATGTCTTTGAGCATGTTTCCAGCCTTCCAGTTTATTCAGGAAACTCTCATATTCTCATACCACTAAATTCAAATCGATTAACTCTACCACCATTGATTCCCATCACCACAGAATCTGGCTCATTGAACCTTTGACACTGAAAATTGAATGCAGGGCAGGTGAAAAATAACAATAATCTGTTATTTTATAGTTTTTTGTATAAATGCTTCAGCAGATTTAATCATATAGCCACAAAACTGTAAGAAGTGCTACAGAATTAATAACAGATCTGATACATAACGTATTACAGAATGATAATTCTGCAGTTATAGCAAATCTAACACAGTAACAGCACAGCAGAGGGGAAGGCAAGAAAGAGGCATAAGCAAAAAGTGACTCTGCATATGTTAGAGGTCTATGGTCTTTTTAGATTTTATTTGTTCCTCAAAGTCAAAGGAGTGCTAGATGCTATTTCAGCAGTCTCTCCAACAGATTGATCATTTGCTGTAGAAGGCTTTTAAAAAACCTTTCTTAACACAAAGCGCCATCAGATACATTTATCACAAAGTATCATCCTCCTACCCACAGCCTCCAGTCCTGGACATGCCACTCATTGGTCATGAAGCAGCAGATGCATCAAGACAAGCTGAAGCTTTTAGCAGCTTTTTAATCTAAAGGAGCAGATTGAAATAGAATCGTACCCAACAGTCCCAGGCTTAAAATATTTTGACTTAATGTACTACAAAGTAAGGCTGGCATTCCGCTGGCTTCTGCAGTGTTTTCGATGGGAACTTGAACAATTCATCATTGATTGGCGCAAGGTCAAGGGAATCTGTCGAAGTGCAAAAAGCTGGGAAAGAATTCAGCTTGCAATAAAATGCACTTGACAAAACAGAAGCCCATGCTGCTGATGTGAAAGAGGATGGCCTGGTTCTACTCTTCGACGATCAGGAGGACTCACTGAGAAAGAAGTGGCTGGTTCCAAGCATGCTTGAAGCTATCATTTCCTAAAATTCTGTCTAACAAGCCTCAGCACTGATAATGCTGGAAGAATACGGACAAAGGTAAATTCAGGAACACTGCTGCCTTCACAGGTTAAGAGGTCTGCTTGGCTATTTCCACCATGGAACTACTTTGGGCACTAATGCCCGTAAGGGTGTTACAACAAGCCACTGTACTACAGTACAGTAAAGCTGTAACCTCTCCAGGACAGGTTGCAGCTTGCTACATGGCCATACAACATCTAGCACAACAGAGCTCCGGTTCTAACAGCAGCCTGTTAAGTGTTATTCCACTACAACAATGGGTGGTGATAACTTAATGAAAATAACATATGCATCAGGAATATCTATGGCATAATTACATAGTTTATTCGAAGCCCCTAATCAAGCTGTTCAGCAACTTGACATAAACACAGACATAGAGGCAGATACTTCTAGATTAAGGAGCAAATTATGATCAGTGTATGTGTAGGTATAATCACCTTGGAAACTCCCCACGTTTCCAGTCAGGTCAAGGACTGGCTAGTAACATGTTCAGCAACCACATACTTCTCCTTATGAAAGATAAGCCCCAAACACTTGATTAAGAGCAATCTGAAAACGCAGGAATCCATGAGCATTGTGTCTTTGATCCCAGAAGAAACTGACCTCAGACAGCTTGGTAAGCTTCAGACTTAAGCTGTCTTTAGGGCATTCTTCAGTTAATAAGCTGCACTAATAAAGTCTATTTAATAATTTGAACAAATCTTACTATTTAATAAATCACTTAACAAAGGAATGAACTCATTCAGGTATTGACTAGTTAACCTACCTGGCAAACAAGTAATATCCAAGCAAGTGAGAATGCTACTTCTCCAGGTTCCCCAGTTCCCAGTCCCTCCAGGACCAGGTAAACCTGCTGCTTCACTAGAAAGCTGTCCCATGATATCACTGCAGCACACACTAACTTGGAACGTCTCAGAAGGCTATACTATGCTCACAGTTGGTAGCCATATGCCACCAGCCCACAGAGGAGACCCTACTATAACCTCAAGAGGCTGTAATGCTGCCATCCAACACTACGGCATCCCATTCAGCACAGGACGACCTCCCATTCCAGCACATCATTGAACTTGCCTCCAGTGCTGTCAGATGCCATGCATGCTCACTTGTGCTCTTGCTATGTGTCTGCCTGCCTTCAGGAAAAATCCAAGCATCAATTCAGAGCTGGAGGCCTGAGAACACACATCCACCTTTTCATGAATTAGCAGCACCAGGAACCACAGGGGTGGGAAACCAGCAAAACATGGTCTGCAGCCAGACCCCTCCTTTTTGTTTCCCTGATCTTCCCTTCCCTCCCTAGCATCAAGACAGGACCTGGACACAGGAGCAGACACAGGCTTCCCTCTGATGCAGCAGCTACCTTATAAATTATACAGCAAATTAAAATTACTTTATCACAGTGATAACACCATCATCTGCAGTGTTTATGGGTTAATAAATTGTGTCCATGAATGAGTATGTGCTGACTCATTAACTAAACTGCAAGTGAGAGCTGTTCATCTCTTGTGCAATCCCTTAAAAACCAAAGTGCCTCCTCTGCCAGGGAATTCATTTTCATTTTCCCTGCTTTGGAGAGGGGAGCAGGAGGCGGGAGAAGAAGGGAATTATTTCCTCTTGCTTGCTTCCCGCATTAGTAAAGCCCTGGAGGTTATTTAAATGGTAACTTCAAAGGAGGTATATGATCACTCTGTTTACTGCTGTAGGAGTCTCATTTTACACCCAGATTTAAAAGCCTCTCTGACTCAGAGGCAAACAGCATCACTTACAGGCTTTGGAGCTTCACAGATACAGCCAGCTCAGGTGCAAGGGACCAGGAGGAAAAGGAGAGACAGAGAAAGGGTTGTGTGTTTTTTTTAAACTACAGAATGTTGGATAGGAAGGATTTTCAGGAATATAATTTACTGGGCTCTGTAGGGAGTGCTAGGGAATGGTTCCCCATGAATAGACAGCCTAAATGCTCCAAGTGGGGAGTAAGAGTCTTTAGGAGAGTAAAGGAAAGTAATTACAAAGCTGTACTGAAGCACAGGGACAGCTAGAGAGGGAAGAAAATCAGAGATTCTCATGTATCAAGCCTCCTGCACACTTATCCACCATGTCTTTTCACCAGGTCTTGAGGCTAGTATTAGCTGCAATTCATTCATTCCGCCCCCCTCTCCTCCTGGGGATGGCTGTGGGTCAGGCAATGAGTTACCTCGGTAAGGCTTGTTAAGTAGATTCACTAATACAGAAGGAAGTTTAAAAAAAATATATATGCTCCTGGCACTTGGAGTAGGAGCTGCATTTGTAATGATTCTTTGTTCTCCTAAGCACTGATTTCTCAGTCTGACACTACAGGCGGATTTGGAAGGGAGATGGGGTTTAGAGATAAGGTAATTCCCACCACCACCAGATTAGACCCAGCCAGCACCATGAGCAATCCGTGTCACATCATGGCAGCACAGCTCCTTAACTACAGCCCAGACCCCTTCCCAATGTTTTCATGGCGGCACCTAGCTTTGGTCAGTGAGAACCTACCACACAAGTGAAATTAATTGGTTATTTTTAATAATAATTGTTATAGGTGTGGTAGGCTGTTGGGTTTTTTTTCCTGGAAGCAGAGCTCTGCTAGGAAAAGCTCCCCTCCTCCATCTCTGCTTAGGCAACTAAGCACATGGAAGAAGCGGGTAAGATCAAAGAAACCATCTCCCTGGAGAACCTGAGGGTAGGAATTTTAAATGCAAGTGCCTCTGCAGTTGAGCATATGGACTTGCCCCTGAAACTCAAACTGGTCGAACCCAAGAACTATGAATTTTCAACGAAATTTATGCATTTTTTCCCACGGGCATAACTAAAATGGAATCTTCTGACAGAAAGCCATTTTGACAATTTTTCTGACACATTCTCCCTAATAATGCCTACAGCAGGAAACAACAAGATTACACGGTAGAAATATCACCTTGTGGGAGAAATAAGCTCCAGGTAGTGCCAGCACTTACATATGGTTGAATATACCTGCTCCAAGCATATTTCAACTTCTGTCTCCATCAGGCTGGCAAATTATTGCATATACACTCATCTGATACAAAGAAAGTCAGCTCTTTGAAGGATTTTTTTTCCCTCTTCTGAAAAAAAAAAAAAAAAAAAAAGAAGGTTGCTTTAATTAGAATCTACTGGCTGAAAGCCTTTTTTTGGAGCAATTGCATCAATTCTGTTCCATTAGCCACCATATGAAGCTGGATTAGGAAAAAACTTGATACATGGCTAGAAAAAGGAAGTAAATGAGAATGGTATAACAAATCCCTCTGCCTAGAAGCAATCAAGCATCCAAGAGTACTGTGAGGGGGGTTGTGAAGAATGCATACCCTTATTTATGTATTTCATTCTTTTTCGAATGATTGCAGTGCATATGAAAGCAGAGGACTGACAGCAATAGCTACTGCTCTCAGAAGAGGTCAGGAACCACGGTGAGCACACCTAGACAGAGAAGGCAGGTATCTCTGTAAGCTCTAATGATAATCCTCCAGCCTAACAGATGGTCCTCCCTGTAGTTCCAAAGCATCCGCTCCAGATGCCTAACAAGCATGTGACAGATGTGTTTGCTCTCTCCCAAGTTCATCAAGAATTTCCCGTACTGAGAACAGCTACCCAAATAACCTTAGTCTCTCAAGGCAAAATTGTATCATCAGTTCCACCTGCACCTCCACCACTTCAGTCAACACATTCAAGGGTGCACAGATCAAAATTCTGCTCAAGTCCCAGATTATTAGAGCCTGCATGTGACAATGGCTGGGTCTTCAAAGTGTTCTGAAAGAAATTAACTGAAGGGTACAGATATACTAAACAACAACATACTGGTTTTGCAAAATCCTCCCGTCAGAGAGCTTATTCAGACAGATGGGAAGGTTGTCCTCTCTGTAAGGCTCTGTTCTAGAAGCTCAGAGATGAAAAACAAATGTAAATCCAACAAGTGAATATTCATAGGATGAAAACTTCACAAGATTTTATATTTAGAAGCCTTTGCTTGAGAACATACCTCCCAAAACCAGACATTTAAACTAGTAAACCATCCAGACTGACACCAGCTCTGAACCTTCTCATCACAGAAGCTCAAACAACATCTCCTGGGAGATCTGGACCTGACAGAAACCTTCCCCTCACGGGCAGGAACTGAGCCAGCTCTAGATCTACCACTGAAGCCTAAATCTGATCTGTTTTATCCTGTTCTCTCCTCTCCCCAGCCTCAGACCAGGTTAACAAAACAAGATTTCTCACCTGTGACTTCCTCCTTGTGTCAAAAGGAAAAGGTGGGAAAAGGCCATTTTGACTGACTACTTTTATTCTGTACAGAGCTCCATCCTCCCAGCATGACGACCAGCTCCTAATCACAGCGCAAGTTTCCTGGCAGTACCACTCTTTCCTTAGCTGAAACAGTACTCAGCATCCATCCCTCCGCCGTTAAACCCCTTGCAGCAGCCTGTCATTTGTTTTAAATCTTAAAAAACGCACTTCACCCTGATCTGAGTGGGGAGCAAGACTGAAATTCAGAAGAAGACAGTACTCCAGCGAAAAGAAGATCTAGATTGTGGAGAGTGGTGAATTTAGGATCTTCAGAAACAAATTTTTTGTGATGGTGTTATATACTATGCAGTCTCTGTAGACAATGAACCCAGACAGGGCTCATTAGTACACTTAAAAATCAGTTTCTGAACTGATACAGTTAGATTACAAAAGACTGTATGGAAATTGATTTTAATATCGAATCATTTTATGATATAGATCGGATATGATATAGATTGGATTACGATATATCAGATCATTTTTATGATATAGAAATATCACAAGTCTACCTTAAATACTAATTAAAATAATTAAAAGCCAACAAGAAATTACTATATCCAATCCCTAATCTTTGTAACCACATCCGAAACTATCACTGGAGGTAAATAATTTAACAGAACAATGCCTATAGATTCCTATTTAGATCACAGTGGTGTTTCCTGGACACTGCTGACACAAAGACAAGACACAGCCATTTTTTTTCAGGCAATCTTTTCTTTCAGTCTAAATGGATGATGTTTACTCGTTTCACTTGCACAATGAAGAACTGAAGCAGAGAAAAACAAATGACCTGCCCAAGAATTCTGTCTACATCAGTTCTTTTATCATCCTCATCACTAAAGTACCCAAGTACCTTTCACTAGGACATTGACCAGACCACAAGACAGAAATAGTATGTGTCATGCAGAGAAAGTCTATCTCAGAGCCTGGGAACTGAACTTCGATTATCTGGATCCAGGCTCAGTCCCTCCACCTCACCCCAAGGACACCTTCCTCTCAACAGATACCCTGTGATGTGAAAAAGCCTTGGCTCTGGATAGGGAAATAGTGGATTCAGGCAATTTACTATTAGAGAACTTCAGAATCAACTTGAAATTTCCTATCATTAACAAAAAGTAGCAGCAGTGATGAAAAGCAACAAGTGTTTCTAAGTGACAGGACTGACATTTCTGTGATCTGAAACTCTCATTGCTAGGTTTTTAAAGTGCTGATATTTTATAGCCAAATTGGGACCCAGCTAGTTAAGTATCAATAACATGAGAACATCAGCAGAGAAACAGTGACCCCATTATATGTGAACGAGCTCTGATATTTTAGCTGAAGAAATGTATTCGGTTTTCAGTCTTGTAATGCATGGCAGGAGTTCCCCTTTGATTTTTCTTCAGAGAAGCACCATGCAGATTCGCCTGTGAAGCTGTATTGCAGGACTGGGGATACTGGATGAGCCTAGGAAAAGCTGCAGAGCCAGTTGCAAGACTACAGATGAAATCCTGGCTCCAGCAAATTCAGTGACTAAATTTTCATTAATTTCAATGGGACCCAAACTTTCTTCTGAAGCTTTGGCTCTACAAAACAGTTGATCTAGTTGTGAAGTATCTACTACTAGATCAAAAATGTCAAAACCACACGACAACTGAACTGAGACAAACCGACCTGATACTTCTTAATAGTTGTGCTCCAGAAGAGTTTCTGATGAAGTTAGTGCTGTCTGTCCTCTATAACCAGCATAAATGCCACAGAATGTATTCAGGCTAGTTCAACAGAAGTGACATTGTGTGTCTCGTTCATACTGAACACATACACCTAGTAATTTAGCAACATCCAAATGGTTTTTAATGTTCATGAAACTGTTGTCTGTACTCTTACCATGAAGTAAGACCACGTATGTAAGAGGACTAAACAATTCAGCTTTGTGCCCTAAGGCATGGATGCTGACCTACGCCATTCTCCCTTGCAGACCAGCTGCATCTGAAAAAAGTCTTTATGAAAGTGTCACACTGCACAGTTAGTCAATTTGAACTTGATTTTTGTTCTTTGTCTTTGATTTCCCCCTCTGTCTTTGTCCTACTGGTGCTTCAGCATTAGAAGAATCCATTTCTTTAACATTATTGTCTTCGGCTTGTAATTCACTGTAGGTTCTGCTACACCATTGAACTCAACTACCGAATAGCCTTATTAGCAAAAACTGACTTCAGAATCCACCATTATTCTTATTCTTGGCAGTACAGACAAGCATATTTGGCACAATCTCTTCTTATTGTATAGGACTGAATCAGGACAAAACAAGACAGGAAAAGCAAAGGTGTGATAAGCCTTGGTAGATACTAGTCTACAGCACAGTTTAACTAAAAACTGAATGCCTAGACAGCACTTGTCCATGAAATACCATGTAACACTGAGTATTGCTGGTTGGTACCAAAGCAACATTGCACCTGTGTAACAGTTGCTTTCTAAAGAG
Organism: Falco rusticolus; assembly: GCF_015220075.1. Lineage (NCBI taxonomy): Eukaryota > Metazoa > Chordata > Aves > Falconiformes > Falconidae > Falco > Falco rusticolus. The sequence continues at coordinate 2,825,950 of NC_051193.1, forward strand.
GATTATGGAATTCCTTCTGCAGTCACTGACATGAAAAGAAGAAGTTATACAACATCAAAAGGATTCAGAAAGATAGAGAAAACACCAAATGAATGACTCCATACAAGCCAAAGAGCAAAATCCAGCAGCGAAGAGTCACAGGGGAGGCCAGGACTGAAGGTGAGAATGAACAAAGATTAAGTCAGAGTTGGGATATATTGAGGAAGATGTAGAGACCAAATTCTGCCTGCGGTTATGTCCATGACAACCTGCAGAAATGAAAAGGCTGCATTAGTCCAAGGCGGGCTACCAGATTTGGAAACAGACCAAGCGCAGTACATATAGATCTGTTTCCTGAAAGAGGGCAGACAACCCTCAAACTCAAAGCAGGACTACCAGGAAGAGAGATGCAAAAGGTGCGATGAGAAAATATATAAACAGCAAAATAAGGCAAGCATGTCCAGGCATCATTGCCAAGCTCAGCAGGTATGTTACAGAGTATACCTACACTTCATCTGGCTTCAAATTGCTTCTTTTGCAGGCAATAAAATTACTGCAGAAATCCCAGAGAATAAACTGAGTTAACACCCCATTAAATACAACAGACTTTCAATTCAAGGTAAGGACGTGCCCAGATTAAGCTATCCCTGTACAAACTGGCCCATGGGTAATATACATCAGTTCTACTGACTTATGGTTTAAAAAAAAAAAAAAAAAAAAAAAAAATGAAAAGAAAAAGAGCCTAAGATAATTGGCAGTGAATTCCATTAGGAGGAATTTCTACAAGGTAAGAAACGATATGTTCTTTGAAGCATGCTTAAACAGCACAACATATTCTTCCATAAACATTCTTTCTGCAGTTGAACACATACCCCAAGGTAAAAGCCAGACAGCATTCGTTATTTGTGCATTTCTTTTATCAGTAACATGATCTTGCCCCTTGCCCCTCTTCCCCTCCCACCCCCAATTAAGCAGTTCTTGATTTTATACCTTCAGTTTTTTTGTCAGCATCTAGCTGGAAACTGGTACCAGAGGGAATGGCACTGTTGCTGATTGAGTTGTTGCCACCCTTTCAAAGAAAACAAGATAATATAAACATTATTTCCATAGTTTTTGCCTTTTCTAAACCACTTCAGTTGCAGTAGTTGTGGACCTCTTCCAAACTCACTACTCCCCCCAGTGACATTTGTCGAGGAAAAAAAACTTTATAGGAAAAATCTTTGTCAGCAGAGGCACTTAGTCAATTGTAGCTGCTTTTAAGCTGCAACAGCTTAGCACAAATGAAGAGGGAAAGAGGAGGGACAGAAAAGCAGGACAGGAAAACATACAGATAAGGGTCAACAACATGAAGTCAGGAAACTAGATTTAGATTTTCATGTATTTACTGGACGAACTTTAGAGGCTGCAAAGGTGATGGCTCTCTATAAGCCTGTCCTCCCACATCATTTTAAGTGTACACTTTCTACAAAACAGTTAAACCAGAACGCAAGCAAGATACCCCCAGAAAGGCGGTCCTGCTCCCTTGTCTCTCCTCTAGTCTGATCTTCTGCTCACGTTCGCATGAAACCCAGTGCTTGCAGGAAACTCTAGACATGAGCACCAGCCAATTCACAAAATTCAGAAAACTTTCAGCAAGAGAAGAAGCTGGCTAATTTTCGACTATTTTTGATGAGTTAGTGAATGCTCACAGTTAGGCCAAGGAGGGATGTCCATTGTTGGCGGGAGTAAGATCATAGTGAAACAGCTACCACAGTGCTGGGCAGACCGCTCAGCTGCCAGAGAGCTGGCAGTGCTGCTCAGTGCGTAAGCTGTTGCAGGCTCCCCAAATGAAAATTCAGTTGCTGCAAAGATAACAGTACGATGTGAAGTAAACTAATAGAACTATACCAACAAAGCTTTGTTACATGGATTTACGTATTCACAGCTCCTGCTAGTTAGAAAGCTAGGAAAGAAGTCAGCTGTGCTGATTCTGCATATCAGCCAACACGCAGAATCAGCTTTAGCCAACTAGAAACCTTTATCACAGCCATTCCTTGCCGTCAGAACGACAACTTCAAAGACATGCAAACTAAATTCATGTTTTATTTGTCAAGCGAGCAGCCCTTGTAACACAAGAGTGCTTGCTACACCGCTTCCAGCCTGACCAGCCTTCAAAGCATAGTAGGAAAAGGATAATGTATCTGCATGAAACAAAAAAGAAAAATAATTTTAAAAAAACCTAACAAAACCACAGAAAACCAAGAAATTACCATCTACTTGGAACAAAACCAGGGAATTGACTTAATTTTCCAGACAGAAGCACTCCAGCTCTGGCTCCCACTAAGGCTTTATCTCATTCTGAGGTACAAAGATTTATCATTAGAGGGCACTTCCTCCCTCAGCAGAAAATGGGTTCTTTTCCTTGGGTGATAGGTACTTCAGGCATCTGGAAATGCACACTTACCACATAACTTGAAGTCCTGAAACCAGGGTCAGCTGGAACTCCATTTTCACATTTGCTGTTTTTCTGCTCAAAGCGCTTGAAGAACGTATGGAATTTGCAGGTCTGAATCCAAACTTAATAAGGCTAAAAACTCAACCATTTCTGCACTGGCAGTAGGTGAGTATTAACCTCAAAAAATAAATGCAAGTTCTATTCCTGTATCCTTTTACCCCTGCTGTCCTTATCCTGTGAAGTCCCTTAGCAGATTTTTAATAGGGTGAGGGTAGAAGGTAATTCTTACTCACCTTTTTCAGAAAATAATGGGTTGTGAATAGAATTTGACTGTACATTTACATATGTCAGGGCCACTCATTATTAATGCTAGCAAGCAGAAAAAAAAAATGACACCTTTCCCTCCTGCATTATCAAGTTCATAGCATGTGCTTGAGAGCCACAGGCTGGCACACAGCTAGATTTCTTCTACAGGAGCAGATGCCTTACTTCTGTAAAGTGTTTTAAGAGAACTGCCATCTTCTGAGGACAATGTCAACACCCTCCGTAACCCACACTTACACACAAGGAAAACGGCACGTGTACTGCTGTTTCAGAGCATATACAACATTCACGCTAAAAAAGCCACAGTCCTTTCCAGGAAAGCTGTTAGATTAATTTTCCAGAGCTTTTCACCCTCCTGGACCCAGCCATCCGGCTGGCTTGCACTTCTGACAAACTTCCTGCAACTCTTTCCCCCAGTCCAAGCAGTTTATTTCTCTTCCTCCAATACCACAGAAACAAAAACCACTTGGGCAGGAATTTGAAGTGTCATAGAAAAAACTTCCTCTGAGATGAATTAGAATACTAATACAGTTGTTAACATCCATTTTGAAGGGTGAGGGGTTGAAACAGTATGTTTATAGGCATAAGCTTTCAGCTTGGGATTTCTCTGCAAGCATCCTGGACTTAAGCAATATTGTTTCACATAAATTAGATGAGGGAATTCTCTCTTGGCTAACACTGGAACAGATTTAATAAAACTAGAACTGCCAATATGAGACAGAAAGAGAAATCCCATGGTACTATTATTCCAGAATGAAAACTAGACCTCTTTTTGATTCCCAGACAGCAAGGTATTCAGTTGATGTGGTATCATTCTTCTATACAAGCCTGATGGACATCTAGCAACCAATAATTTGTACAGCCAGAACTCTTTATATGTAAGTATTTAGAATCCAAATCTACAAATAAAAAGATCAGATGGACTTCAATACACAGACACACTTCTAGGGGAAAGTGAGAATGCCTTTCTCCTTCCACAGCATGAACGACCAAAGCTACAAACCTGTAAACAGCAGTATTTAACAGCTCTAGGAGATGAACCATTTCATCAACAGGAAAAGAGAAAGCCTAGGATCTGAAAGTCCTCTTACATCTCAGAATAACATACACATCATTATGATTTAATATCGACAAGACCAAATTTTTAAACCACACTGAATTAGCACCAGAACTCTGTTGCCAGGTCTCAGCAGATATGCACACAAGGACTGAATTCTAACAAATCGCTTAAATATTTATGCTTACAATATTCCAATTAACTAAACATATGCATGTTAGTAATCTGGAAGAGTATCCTGCTTATGTTCTTCATAATTCCCTTTACTGACTCTTCCCAAAGCTTATATTCTATAGGCAGTAGCACTTGTGACCAGCTGGAATCTTTTCCAGTTATCAGAAGAATCAAGGTTTTCTTTTTCTTAAAACCAGAGAGCTTCTCAACTCATTAATCAAAACTTTCCTTTCCACATGTCTCAAGCAACTTGCCTAACATTAGCAAAGTGTACTGACACCTACGCTATTTGGAGAACCTTGTATTTCCACAACCCCTAATGTAAACCAACTTTCCCTTCAGTATTGCAAAAATAATTTGTCCCATGTTACTACCATGAACTGCTGCAGCCCCCAACAGGCCCCTTCAGAGTCCCACTGTACTACTCACTTACCACGATAAAAAGAGAGTATGCTCTCCTCCCCTGAGCACGCAAGCTAGGGCAGAAGTTTTGCTACCTAGAACTGTTTCTGTTACCGGTGAATTATCTACATATACTTACAGAGAAGGATGGGGGCTTAATTTCTGATGACCCAATCCTGGATATAAAGACACAGCATGAAGGAGATGAAGGAAAAACAGCGTTCTAAACAGGAAAACATAGCTAGTTAGCAACACGCAACGGCTTCAGATCCCATTAACGGGTTATCTGGGCACACTGTTTTCAGTACCTTCTTAAATGTATTCCCATTAAATAAGTATTTCCAGGTATTTTTTGAATACACGCTTCCTCGGAATTTTTATTTGAAGATGTGCTTCATTACTTTTTCTTTCGATTTCTATAGCACCGATGCGGCAAGTAATTTGGGGAGTCAGTTTCTATGAGTTTCAGACTAGTCAGCTCAGTGGAACCATTCACAAGTAGAAAGCTGACCTCACGCTTAAGCACTTCAGGATCATGCCCCAGCACATTCTCAGCTCTACTGGGCCACAAATGCCAACATCACAGCTTCTCATGCTTCCCCAGCACCCCACCAGCCCCTCCCCAAGATCTTTCCCCGCACCCCACAATTACCTTTGTCCTACTTCCAGCTGCTTTTCTGTGGACTGCAGCACCTTATCAGCTTGTCTTCTCTTGCAGCCAGAACTTCCTCACTCGAATGTTTTCCAACTGCATCGTCTGGCCATACGTCCATCCGTACCTTCCTTGCTAACATGCCAGGCCCTCCTTCTCAAGGTTAGTAGTTATTGTATCCCTTAAGCATTGCTAAACATTTCGAGTTTTGAGCACATATTTACATATCAGTGACTTCAACCTGCAATAGTTTCCCCCTTTGAGACTTCTTTGGGAGTCTCACCTAAATTGCACAATTCTGATGACATTTTTGACTCTCAAGTATGCACAACTGGGTACAACATGACACGAGTAAAGGTAGGCACTGAAGAATGATATAGCACAAAATATATTTAACAACCATGACTATAACTGTTACAAATAATTTGTTTACCTAAGTCAGGTTTGGTAGCCATGAAGTCAACCAACTCCACCACGACGAAGAGGACTCCTTTTGCCTTTCCTACTCCTCCACTGCCCTCTCAGTTGAGTTTATCCCTTTCTGCTGTGTCTCAAATCCATCATTTATAGATGTACAACATTCTTGTCCTAGAAGAGCCCAAGATCCTCCTTGACTAGCTCGCACATAATTACAGCCATATGATTTTGTACATTCGCCATTCTATTTTGGGCCATTTCATACGATGTACTGTTCAATACTTTAATGGTATCAGTAGCTACTTCTTCTAGCAAACTGCGGAGTCGATTTATCTTAGTTCCATAGGACGCAGCTGCACGCGTAGGGCATAGTGTAAAGAAGAACCTTTGCCCTTCTGATACCACAGGCCTGTTTTTCAAATTTACCTCTCTCCTCCAGCGTGGTTGTCCTGTTGGGAGTTGCTGTAATACTCTAAATGGAGGCATCAATAAGCCTAGAAAGCAAGACCTGTACCATCCCCCAGGCAACCATCAATACACCTTTTTCCCACAAATCCAATATGTACCATTAAAGTTACCTTCCCAAGCTATTGTATTATTTTGTAACAGACCCCAAATAGAGTTTGAAAGCTATCAGGTTCTGCTCGATGTTCCATTTGAAAAGATGAATGGTACAGGGGCGTTCTGTGTAGAAGAAATGTAATACCTACACTTACTATTTCTGGCTTGAAAACGTGGTGTGGAAGTATTCTTTGTCATATTGCAACAGAGCAACCAGTCTTTTGCTTTTCCTAAATTGATGGCTTTTGGTCTCTCCCCTATTCTTAAGGGATATCTTTGCATAGGCCAACCTCTTGAGATCACACTATTATCTTTTTCTAATGTACAATTAGAAGCTAGTAAGTCCACCTTGGTAATATTTTCTTGCTGTAGTATCATTAAGTTATCCTACTTCATTAAGACAGAATACTCTGGCTGCCCTAGAGGAACAGGGTCATAGGAGAATCCTGTTCCGCCTAACATTACCTGTGAACACATCCAACCATGTTACATTGAGTTTCTTGGCTAATTGTATCTTCACTTCCTCATAAAGGTTGTCGTGACTAGTCCCCTGACGTGCTAAGCAGTTGGTGAACATCATGGCTATCCCAACCAAAACACTTTCAGTTTGTCAACTAACAGTCACATTGATTTTTGGATCTTTATCTGCCGAAATGTCCTTCCACTGAGGTTCTTCTCTCAGCAGCACTGATGCTGGTTTTACTTCGGTGTAATAATTCCAGGATTCGATTCCTCCTACCTTGATTGCAGTGCAGGTTGTCAGGAGTACCTGAAAGGGTCCTTTCTGTTTTTCTTGCAGAGGTTTGGAGTTCCATGGTTTTATACACACATAGTCTCCTAGTTGATACTGATGGATAGGAGTGTCCAATGTGAGTGGCCCTGTCAAAACAATGTGTTGTTGGAGAGCCACAAGGATTTTCCCTAGAGAAATCAGATCTAACTTTAAATCCTTTTTTCCCTTTACATGCAATTCCCCTGGAATCAGTGGCACTTGGTATGGATTTCTATAGAACACCTCTTAAAGGCTAATTTTACTCCTTGACATTGGTGGTATTCTGATTCTCAAAAGGGCTAGTGGGAGGACTCGTGGACACTTTAAAGATTCTTGACATATTTTACTGATCTGCTGTTTCAGGGTTTGATTCATTCTTTCTACCTTCCTGCTTGACTGAGGCCTCCATGGGGTATGTAAATCCCACTTGATACCACGGGTTTTACTTAACTGCTGGACAAAATCTGCCACAAAATGCAGGCCTGGATCAGAGGACATTCCTATCGGTACCCCAAACCTTGGTACTATTGCTTTGAGTAATAGCTTAGTGACTTCCCTGGCTTTGCTGGTGCAACAGGGGAAAGCTTCCAGCCACCCTCAGGAGGTGTCAACCGATACCAGGAGATATTTAAGCAGGCAGCCTGGAGACAGCCAATGCCCCCCCGTTTTGCTCCAAGACCGAAATCACCATATGCAGAACATACACCATGATTCTTTGTCCTATTGTTGATTTTCTAACTTGGATTAAAAGAACAGCTACAGCACGCAAATATCCTGGCCATCCTTTACTTACATTGTCCAATTGTTTGGAGAAATACCCCACAGCTCTTCTCCATGTTCCCAGTCTTTGAGTCAGCACACGAGGGCAAGGTGGTGTTGCTCATATACAAATAGCTCAAAGGGCTTAGAGAAATTGGGCAGCCTCAATGCAGATGCTGACATCAGAGCCTTTTTTAAGCCCTTAAAGGCTATTTGGCATTCAGGGGTCCATAGCAGCTGGTTCTCTTTTGACCCCTTCAAGGTTTCATAAAGGGGTTTTACCAATAGTCCATAGTTGAGAATCTACAGTCTGCACCACTCAACCATAAGCAAACACGCTCTGAGCTCCCGTACAGTTCTTGCTCCCGGAGTCTGGCAGATCGCTTCTTTCCTGTTGGCTCCTGGTCTCCATTGTCCTTGTGAAATCTCAAAACCTAAATAAATCACAGTCCCTTTTCCCACCTGAGCTTTGCTTTTTGATACACGATATCCTCCTTGTCCTAAGAAACTCAACAGGCATGTAGAAACTGCATGCACTCTCCCTGGGTCTCTGCAGCCAACAAAACGTCATCTACGTACTGCAGTTTTGTTCCTTTGGGGTTTTCCTTCTTCCATAATTCCAGCTCTTTTGCCAACTGGTTGCCAAATTTTGTTGGACTGGTTTTGAACTCTTGAGGTAGCACTGTTCAGGTAAGCTGTGCTTTGCGTCCAGTGGTGGGGCTTTCCCATTCAAAGGCGAATATTGCCTGTCTCTTTGTCTAGAGGTATGCAGAAAAAAAGCATCCTTTAGATCAAGTACAGTAAACCACTTATGCCTCCTCTTCAAGCCTGTCAGCAAGTATACGGGTTAGGCACTACTAGGTGGGTATCTTGAACAATCTGATTCACAGCTCTTAAATCCTGAACTAATCTACACTCCTTGCCATTTTGCTTTTTCGCTGGCAATATCAAGGTGTTATATTGATTCAAACTCTATCCAACAATCTGTAATTCAAAAATTTTGTTCTTAATTCTTCCAATCCCTTTCTAGTCTTCCACCTAATAGGATACTGGTTTTGTCTTACTGGTTTAGGTCCAGATTTTAGAACAACTTTTGCTGGTTCTGCCAATTTAGACCAACCTGGCATTCCACTAGCCCATACCAAGGGTGCTACTGCATCCCCTGCTCCTGCAGGCGTTTCTTCCTCTGTTTTTTGTGTGTTCCATAAAATAAAAATTCTCACTTCCACAGGTTTCAGTTCAGGTATTAGTAGTTGCACTTCTCCGTTATTAAAAAGTTATCTGTGCATCTAATTTACCTCAATAAATCACTTCCCATCAAGGGTATCAGATATTCAGGCATATATAAAAACTGGATAAACAGGCGGGGGAGGGTGGGGCACGGGACGGGATGATGCGCAATAAAAACAGCAATTGGCTATAAGACGAAAAGGGAGGAAAAACAGCAGCAGGGAGCCGGACACAGACAGATGTAGAAAGACAAAGTAGCGTGGCACTATAGGACAGAGAACGTGGGACTAAAACATGGAGGGAAGGAGCCAGACAGAGAGAGAGAGACCAAGGGAAAAATCCAGAGAGGCTACAGGGGTTAGAGGGAGGAACTAAAAACTTGGGACAGGGTGCCAGACAGAGAGGGGCAAAATAGCAACAATAGCAAAATAGCAACAGGGTACAGGGCGGAGAGGAAGAACTAGAAAATGGGGGCAGTGAGATGGACATAGAGAGATGGAAAAAAGTAAAAAGTGACAGGCTATGCAGCAGAGAGGGAGGAAGTAAAATACCGAGATAGGAAGCAAGAAAGAGTGAGACGGAGAAAGGGAGGAGGACTAAAAGTGAGGGACGGAGAGCTGGGAAAGGAGAGACGGAGAAAGAAAAGAGAATTGTGACATGCTACAGGGCTGAGAAGGAAGAAACTGAACAACAGGGACAGTGAGCCAGACAAAGAGAGCCAGAGAAAGAAAAATACTAATGGGCTACAGGACAGAGAAGGAGCAATGAAAACATAGGGAGCCAGAGCCAGGCAGAGACAGATGGAGCAAGAAAAAACAGCCAGGGGCAACAGGGCAGAGAGAGGGAGGAAGAAAAAGCAGGGAGCCAGAGCCAAAGAGAGACAGAGAGACAGTGAAAGAAAATTATAGCAACAGGCTACAGGGACAAGAGGGAGGAATGGAAAGACAGGGTAGAGAAGCCAGTCCAGGCGTGACACACACAGGAAGTACAGCAACACCTAGAGGGCAGAGAGGGAGGAATTAAAACATAGTGGCAGGGAGCCAGAGGTGTGGAGGGAGAGATGGATAAAGGGTAAGGGGGAAAGAAAGACAGGCTACATGGCAGAGAAGGTGGCACTAAAAAATTGGGATCCAGAGCCAGACAGAGATGGAAAAAGAAACTGAAAAACAGGGAGTGGGAGCCAGCCACAGAGAGACAAAGAAAGGAAGAACCACAATGGACTCGAGGACAGAAAGGGAGGAATTTTAAAAACAGAGGGACCGGGAGCTTTACAGAAAGAGACAGAGAAAGGGAAGATAGCAACAGACCACAGGGCAGTGAGGAAATAATTAAAAGTTAGGGACAGGGAGCCGGAGTGCAATGGAGAAAGGGCAGGGAAAAAACTGCTACAGGGTACAGAGGGAGTGATTAAAGACTCGGGACAGAGAGCAGGATAGAGAACACAAAATAGCACGGGCCGTAGGGCAAAGAGGGAGGAACTACAGAATGGGCACAAGGAGCCAGACAGAGAGATTAGGAAAGACGGGATACAGAGGCCAAGGGGGAGAAACTGTAAAATAGGGACCAAAAGCTGAAGAAAGGAGAGGCAGAGAAAGAACAAATTGCAATAGGCCACAGGACAGAGGGAGGATTCAAAAAACAGGATTAAGAGCAATCTACAGAGAGACATTGGAGAATGAAAACCTAAAGAGTGACATGTATACAGGGCAGAGAGGGAAGAATGAAATAAATAAAGATGGGGACAGAGAGACACAGTGCAAGAAAAAACAGCAATAGGCTACAAGGCAGATTAGGGAAAAATTAAAAAAAACTGGCAGGGAGCCATACAAGGAGAGACAGTGCAAGAAATGAAATTACAACATGGCACAGGACCAGGAAGGACAAAATTGAAAAACAGGGCCCAGGAACTGGAGAGAGAGAGGAAAAAGGACAGAGCAATACAAAAAACAGGTGAGGAAGCCAGAACATGGAATACTTGCTTAAGAGACAGACAGGAGCAGGACACTGGCACAGAGAGCAAATGAGAGCAACAGAGAAGTGGACCATGAGAGAAAACAGGGACAGAGAGTGACAAAGATGTGAAGCAATAAATAATAGGGCCAGGGAGCAGCACAGAGTCAGACAGAGTAAGAGATGAATAGGAAGGAGAAAAGGGATAGTGAGATACAGAATGGAAATAAAAACAGCGACACTGAGCAAGACAAGGATAGAGAAAGAAAGAACAGAAGGAAGGAGATAGATATGAAGGAAGGAACACAGAGTAGCATGTACAGGCACAGAGAGGAAAAGAACACCACAGAACAGGCCAAAGAAATTGCAGGGAAGAAAAAAAAAAAAAAAAAGACACTCCTACAGATCAGGACAGAGATGTAAAGGGAAAAGCAGCAATGGGCTGCAGGACAGAGATGAAGGATGAAGAAAAGGAAGGAGAGGGAGCAGGATAAAAGCAGAGAGAGTAAAAGAACAAGGGCAATAGAACGAGAGATAGAGGGAGCAGGACAGAAGAATAGAGAGGAGACGTACAGGGAAGCAAAATGTATTGGGTTTGTGTGGCAAGGTTTTGGTAGCTGAGCAGCTACAGGGGTGGCTTCTGTAAGAACCTGCTAGAGCTTCCCCTGTGTCAGACAGAGCCAATGCCAGCCAGCTCCAGAACAGACCCACTGCTGGCCGAGGCTGAGCCCATTATCAACAGTGGTAGCACCCCTGTGAAAACATATTTAAGAAGGGAAAAAGTTACTGCGCAAAAGCAATTGCATCTGGACAGAGGAGTGAGAATATATGAGAGCCACAGCCCTGCAGGCACCAACGTCAGTGCAGAAGGAGAGGCAGGAGGTGCTCCAGGCACCAGAGCAGAGATTCCCTGCAGCCTGTGGTGAAGACCATGGTGAGGCAGGCTGTGCCCCTCACCCCATGGAGGTTAGCAGCGGAACAGCATATACATATACCTGCAGTTTGTAGAGGATCCCACACCAGAGCAGGGAGATGCCCAAAGGAGGCTGTGACCCCGTGGGCAGCCCACACTGGAGCCTGCTTCTGACAGGACTTGTGACCCCATGGAGAGAGAAGCCCAGGCTGCAGCAGGTTTGCTGGCAGGAGCTGTGGCTCTGCAAGGGATCCAGGCTGGAGCACTCTGTTCCTAAAGATGGCACCCTCTGGAAGGGACCCAAGCCGGAGCCGGGGAAAAGTGTGAGGAGTCCTCCCCCTGAGGAAGAAGAAGAAATTACATGTGATGAACTGACCACAACTGCCATTCCCCATCCCCTGAGGGGAGGAGACAGGGAAATTGGGAGTAAGGTTAAGCCTGACAGAAGTGAGGGCTGGGGGAAGGTGTTTTCAAGATTTGGTTTTACTTCTCATTATCCTACATTGATTTGACTGCTAATAAATCCAACTAATTTCCCCCGAATTGAGTCTGTCTTGCCCATGATGGTAATTGCCAAGTGATCTCCCCACCCTTACCTCAGCTCATGAGCTTTTCCCTCATCCAGCTAAGGAGGGGAAGTGATAAGAGCAGCTTTGGTCCAGCCAGGGTCAACCCACCACACACACAAAATCACAGCAGCACAGGAAAGAGAAGGGGCCAGGGAAGGGGCAGGGAGGGCCTAGGAAGCACAAGAGGGGAGACAGGGCCCCAGGGACCTGGGACTCATCACAGCTCTCACTTTTGGCACTGCTGTGAGAATTTGACAGTTCAGACGCTTCTTTCTTGTTCTCTCATCCCTTCCTCTTTTGCAATGCTGGTCGCTTGGATGCCCACCTAAGAAAACTTTGGGTGTCAACTCTTAGGAGACAAGGCCTCCTAGACACGTAACCTCACTCCCCTGCGCTTTGGGTCACACACACAGACTCTGCTGCGCACGCTGGCGGCCTGGCCTGCTGCGGGCTACCAGGACGGATGGCTCCTCACCCGGGGGAGCAGGGTCTATGGTGCTGCAGTGGGAGGCAGCTGCCAGCCAGACGGCCTTGGATTTCTTGTCCTTCCCCTCCTGGGGCCTGCCCAGCTCCAGGGGTGGCGGCTCCTGCCCGCAGCCGGGCCGTGCCCCCGGTCCCCCCCGACCCGGCCGCGGGGGCAGCGAGGCCGGGCAGCGCCATCCCCCGCCAGCCTGTGGCGGCGCAGCCCGCGGCACCCCCAGGGCAGGGCCGGCCCGCGGCCCCTCAGCACGGCCCCTGCAGGGACAAAGGAGCACAAGTGGCCGTTACCGGCGCAGCGCGGCCCAGCCGGAGCCCGTCCTGCCGCGGGGCTCCCGCAGACACACCCGGAACCCGGCTGCCGCCTCACGGCTGGGCCGGGGGCGGGGAGGGAACGGCTGGGGGCGGCAGGGTGCGAGCGGGGCCCGGGCAGGCCCGGGGGGGGCTCTGAGGAGGCGCCGAGCCCCCGCCGCGAGGCGGCCCGCTCCCGCCCGCGTCCCTCGCCTCAGCCCTCGGCAGCCCCGCGCCCTCATCCCGCTCGCCACCAGCGGACCGCGGCCTGCCGCAGCGGTCGGCTGAAGCTCCTCGAGCCGCCCCCCCCCCCCGGGGCACGGGGCGGGAAGGAGCCCCCCACGCCCGCCTCGGGGCCCGCCGGCCTCCCCCGCACCCTCGGCCCTCACCCGCCGCCGCGGCCGCCTCCCGCGCGCCGCCATGTTGCTGGGCGCGGGGCGCACGCGCGGGCGGGGCGGGCGGGACGGAGGGGCCCGCGCGCGGGCAGCGCTGGGCTGCGGCTCCACGCCCCGGCGCCAGGGGGCGCCAGCGAGGCGGCCAGGCGCGCGTGCGCGGTGCCCAGCCCCGGCTCCGGCCGCTGCGGTTAGTGCGACCTCCGGAGGACTGACGGGCGCTCCTGGAGGACCGCCGGCCCATAGAGTGCGGCTTCCGGAGGACTGACGGGCACTTCCGGCGTCGTGGGGGACGGACAGCCCGTAAGGTGCGACTTCCCCCGGTGCCGGTGCCGCCACCAGCGTGTCTCGCCCGCGGGGAGCCGCTCGGGGCTCCGTGGGGTGACCCCCTGGCGGGCTATTTCGGGCCCTGGGGTAGGATTTGGGAATGTTTGGAAGCGGGCACTGGAGAGCCTGAGGCGGGGTTTGGGGTGTTTCAGCCCCGGGAGCAGGCTTAGAGGCATTCAGGGGCACTAGGGCAGGGTCTGGTGGCCAGGCAGAGTTTTGAGACGGGGGTTACCCGCGCTGGGGCAAGGGTTTGGGGAAGTCGGGGGGCACCTGGACCATATAGCGCCACAGCAAATGGCTCTGAGAAGCCCAAGAAGTGCAGCGCAAGGCCTGTGGAGGCCAGGCAGGTTGCAGGAGTACCTATGAGGCCCTTGCTGCTTACCTAAGCTGAATCAAAAGACAGTTCTGTTAATTGCAAGTAAGGCACCATCAAAGTCTGACTTGTGCTTGTCCTACCAGGGTGGGAGGTGTGGGGCCCTTCAGGTGCTACATGGCTACAGGGAGGTCCCCAGGGCGGGGGGCTGCAGTCGGGTCAGGTCCCCACCTCCAGCCCTAGGCGGTTCTTCACACCCCGGCCATCCCCGCAGGCACGAGAGGGGCAGGGACCGAGTCGTGGAGGGGGTGGGAGAGCTCTGGAGGCCTGGTGATTCCCTGGTGCAGCCTGACGCTGCTGCCACAGCACTGCGTGCTCGGGCTGCTGCCTGCCAGCAGGACCTCACACAACACCCCTGCGGACAAAGGACTTTTTACTTCAATGTGAGCTAGAAATTTTACCAGGAAAGAAAGAAGACAGACTTTGTAATTGTAGCTACTCCAATGGTAAATACAGTGGTGTAATAGAGTAAGGAAAGCTAAACCACCAATAAATTATAAAATACATATAATTACATGCTGAGATTGGATCTTTTAATAAAGCTTTTCCTTAAAAAAAAAAAAAAAAAACTCCACGGTTTGCTCAGCTAAAATGAGTAGACTCTTTCTCCTCTAAGATTATTTTCACATAACTGATTTGTTGTTTGTTTGGGTTTTGGCAACAATGTAAATCACATAGTAAGGATGCTTTCCCCACGGGTACTACACAGGCCTCTAACACCTCATCACCTTGTCCCTGAATCCCAGCTGGGTTATATTTGAAATTTATTTGGCAGACATTGAAAAGTATTAAAAGTATTCATTAAAAAAATAAAAGAAAAAAAGTACAGTGGGGTAAAAAAGCAGAGTACAGCTGCATTTTCCTAACCATCATTTTATAAAGTTCTGCCATTACTCCCATTATCCCTAAATCAAAGGAATTTGAATATGCTGTATTGTAGAAGGACTTAAACAGAGGCAGGCAAAAAAAACCCAACCAAAACAAAAAAAAAACCACACACAAAAACCCAAGGCAAGACCTTTATCCCATTTCAGACCTTTCTTTCACATTTCAGTGGAAATTAATTTCTTGGGTATCTCTGTTTCAGATGATCTGGACCATAAAGATTTGTCTTGCATTTGGTAAGTAATTTTTGTTATTGGGTTGGACCACACATGCACCAACAGTAAAATATGTTTAAATACAGTCTAGACACCAGCAGATTTAAATATTCATTTCCAAGAGAACTGCAGAAAAGCGATCCTCAGGGATGTAGCTGTTTCAAAAGCTACGAGTGTCTTTCATGAGAAAAAAAGATCCAAGCTGAAATAACTATTTCAGTGTAAATCAGAGAAAAAGTTCAATTAAACTCAGTAATCTGAACAAATAACACAAGTGACTTACGAATAACTTGAAATTTGCAATTAAGAGTTATTTTTTAATATTCCTTTTTTAAAAACTAAAAATGTTAAGAAAAAAACGGGGGGGAAAGCTGGAGCAACCGATGAATTTAAAGGTCAGTTTTTTTGGTTTGTCTGGTAGTTTTTTTGTTTTGTTTTTAAAAAGAGTCTCTGCATTTTTATTTGATATAGCAGAATAGCCAGCACTGCCACCATGGTAAAAAAAAACCCAACAAAGTAGTAGAAGAAACAGGAACTTGAGCATAGCTAGAAAAATTTAACTTTTTAAAAGCTAGCCTATTTAAGATAGTCTTCTTCCTTTGACAAGTCTGCAGGCAGAGCCTAACATTTATTGCATCAGATACAGATATATAGAACATTGCTCTAAACTGAAAAAACGTTATTTTTACATTTCAAATGCTTTGCAAGCAACATTAAAAGTTAACATATCAAGAATTTTTTTAAGTTTCCCTCCCCGTCCCCAAAAGGCCTCTTCATCTGTAAGCACTAGTAGATACATTCCACGGTTCCTCTATTTAAGAGGCCATCTGTAAATTACTACAGTGTGATAAACCAAAAAAAAAAAAAAATCAAGAGAAATGAGACACTAAAGCTGTTCTGCGTGGCTATAGTACATAATCACGAATAGTTCAGCAACCATTTATGACGCTTACCGATTGCCCAGACCATAGCAGCTCTATCCTGGGAATCAGCTGCCACCACCACCGCAAGCTCGCAAACAAAGGGCTAACCTGGACCTTGACCATTATTTATTCTGGTCATTGCTGTTAGAGATTAATGGGAATGCGGGTACAATCTGCAACACTGTTTTGCTTTCAGGAAGAGGCAAACCAACAGCTGTGCAGTGCCGGCTTTCTCTTTGCACAGGCAACAAGAATTCAAGCCTCACAAAGCACACAATTAGGCAAATAAAGCATCCAGATACCCTAAGTATACTCTTATTAGTTTAATCCCCAGCGCCATGTAAAAATACATTCTAAGTTAACTGCTTTTCAGGGGACCTTCAAAGCTGAAGATAAAGATCATAAATAAACAAGAAACCAACTCCCTGCAAATTCAATCAGGGTTGTCAATTCACAAGAGGTTCTTAGTCCTCCTTCATGATACATTTGATATATTTTAGCACAGCATGGGCATATACTGATACATAGCTACGTCATTAGAAGTTGTATGTGCGGGTTTCTATTCATCTCCCCTCTCACAGACTGGCTGGCAGAGGTTGGTTACTTCCCATAAAACTTCTTATTCAGAAGAAAGATCAGAAGGTTGACATTCACTTTTGCTCTGTCAAACAACTTCATGACTGCGACGCCTTCATACTGCAGCTGCAAAAGATCCTGCCAAAGAGAATAACTTTATGAGCAAGGAATACTCTAGAGCTTATAGAGAATATACAAAACCTTGTGGTACAGCAGGTTTTGAGGAGTATCTATCACAAAGTACATGGCATAAGATAATGACAGACTTGTTAAAGATCCACTTGTACTGCATGAAAAATGCAGTCACTCTAAGGCATTTAAGATCTTAAAATTTTAACCTGTGATTATTTAAAAAATTTACAAAAGAGGGCAGAAATAGAAGACAGTTCTAAGAAAGCCAAATTTCAGATCTAGCCACCTCGAGGGTCTTCATTTGCACAGCAGCCATAAAGTTGTGGTAACATTTAGAAGGGGTCTCCTATGTGCCTAATTGTATCACGTACCCATGAAACGCTACAACATTCCAGTGTCACTTTATAAAAATCTTGGTGGCCGTATGTGTCAGTGGGGTGGTTTAGAGCACTGTGCACTAGGGCAGAGGCAGAAACAGCATCTCTGTTTAGGACTGCGTGCACCATGCCCGTTCAGTCTCTCGGGCGTTTCTGCGGGCAGTATTTCTAGTTACACTGTGCTGCTGTCAGCAATGCACCTGACAGAGCCCGAGACACGCTCACCGATGTCTCTCAGCAATTAATTTCTCTCAGCAGCCCACTCTTGAACAATACACTTTGAAGGCAGCATTCGGGTAGCGCTACTGCAGGGCAACACTGCCTGTGTTCCCAACTCTGAACATGGCTCCTCAGCTGTCTAGCCTGGGTGATGCTGGAGTGAACAATCATAAAGCTATTTCTCCTGCTTTCTGTAAAAATTTTGGCAATAGAAATGCAAGTCTTTTTAACTGATGCCACTGTTAATGCTACACTTGGATGACCAATGGCAGCTCCCTTGTTGCTGTCCTCTTGGAACACCTCTTTTTCTGCAAAGCTGCGCTACGAAGGCATAGTGGCATGGCCACACACGCCTGAGGAGTGAGCAGCCTTGGGCAGCCCCATGAATCACAAAGTTCATGACCAGCTCTGATAGATTAGTGCCAGAATGAGCTTGGGGAGCCCTCGGCACACACAAACAGCGTGCGGGAGGTAGCCAGCTAAGTGGCACGGACTTAACGCAATGCAAGGTGCTCCTGCACACAACCTGTTTTGACACCCACAAGGCATCCCTGATTAACAAACTTAATGATGCCCAACTTGGGTGGGGGATGGGTAGGGACCAAGGCAGAAGAAGGGGACGCAGAGACCGGGCATAATGGTACTGGCACAGGAGGAAGAAGGGGGAATTCCCTGGGAGAAGGTCAGTCAGTATATGCCTGTTCTAGTAGTCTGGCCTAAGTAAAGGCTGAGGACTCCTAAGAACTGTACGGCTAAAAGGAACTGTAAGCGTAGGGTGGCAGAAATACCACCAACACGCGATGACCAGCTGAAGCCACCACACCCAAGGCCAGCTGACCGCTACCACAGACTCCTGATCTTTCTGCTGTAGCAGGGAGTTGTTGAAAACGCAGCTTTCATTCAGTGTGTGTACGTGTGAGTGTAACTAAGAACACAGACTGACATCACGCTTTCGTTAGTAAAGAAACAAAAGTAGTCTGAATCCCCCATTTACATTGCATCTGTTTTGCCTGCAACAAATGAGTTGGTTTGGAGCGCGTTTCTCAGACCATTCAAGCAGAAAACGTAATTGTTATTTTCATGAAGAGTCTGTTAAGTGGAATTTACATGCCACTATTAAATAGGACAGTTCTTACCTGATAATGTAACATAAAGGTTTCAATAGGACAGTTCTTACCTGATAATGTAACATAAAGGTTTCCATCTGTACTCCCATGAACTTTGCTTTTACCTCGAAATCTCCTACTTCTTCTGTTGGACTGATTTCAAATATCACGTTTTTAAACCTATGAAATTCAAGAAATGGAAAACCACAGTTCATTACTGAACATTTAATTCCTACTGAAACAGAGAGAGGATATACAAGCTGAAATCTGAAGATAAATTTCTAAGAATTCTGTTCTTAACTCTTTATTCTATATTCCCATTTGGAATGCGAATGTAAAAGCCAAGCAGACTCAATACAACACTGAATGGAAGCCTAACAGATTCTGCGCCTGGTATCACACCTTCACACAAGTGTAGTAGGCAATACAGTAATTTAGCCTGTGCAGTCTAAACAGCCTACTTTACTGCTGCACATCCACGCCTTGTTTAGTGTGCAAAGTACAAAATATGGTTCAGGGTTGGAAAAAGATTCTAGTAACAGGCAGCTTCTCCATATTGCACGGAAGATATACCAGGTTCTCAAGGCCAGCAAACTGCAGCTGGACAAACTCAAGCTAGGATTTTGGGTTTTTTTAACAGTGAGAGCTATTAACCGTAGTAGCAATTCACCCAGGGAGGTACCCTTCCATGAGTGCAGGGGTGACAAGAGGAATGGGAGGTATGAGGACGTCGTGTTTAAATCCCATTACACTTCTCTGTCAAAGACCTGCTTCACTTTACCCAGAAAAAAAAGAAGAGAAAAAAAAAAAAAGATAACTTGAAAAGTGATCACTATGCCTAGACTGCCAAAACAATCAGCTTTAATAGCTAAGTCTACCAACAATGCTGAATTCCAAGAACAAAACCACAAGACAACTGTCACAATGTCAAACAAATCTCAAGCTTCCGTTCCTCAATTGCCAGCACATATACTAGTTCAAAGACAGACAAGAATTCAACTGCTTTTCCTCCAAGAAGGTTATTTTAGCTCTGGAGAGTTTAAAAAAAAAAAAGATACTCACTGGTTACTTTGCAGGTCTTCAATCTCTAAAAGCACTCCCTTCTCATGGAGTCGAGCTGCTGTATATTTTAGAGAAATCTTTTTACTGTTTTTGCCTTTCATCTCCCGAGGTTTCTTAGACACTCTGGGGAAAAAAAAACCACCGAAACCCACACCCAGATGATCAGTCAAACAAGCAAAGACATTTCAGACAGCAAACATTTAATCCTATTTGGATGAAGGGACAGCACCAGTATAGCTAATTAACTGTGACTAACACAGCTGATAGATAAACTCACTATTAGAAATACATCATCTACAAAGCACTTGTAGCTCAGCTCTGATCTTTCATTTTCAACTATTCACCAATAACTTATGCTACAGGAGAAATAAAAAAAAAAAAAGAAACCACCACCAACAATCCCCAAAACATAACCACATGGTACTTCACAGAAAGCGGTACCATCTCTCATTAGGCAAAAGGGGATCTGGTGACAACTGGCATGGAGAAGGCTGAGATTACTCAACACCTTTCTTGCCTCGGTTTTTCACTGGCAGCTGCTCTTCCCACATCACACCGGGGAAGACAACACTCCTCCTCCCTCCTCCCCCGAAATCTGAATTGTCTTGCACTACAACTGGCTCTATTTGGGATAAAAGGAGGACAACTTGTGATCAGTGCTTTTGCTGTAGTTTTCATTCTCTGCTCCTAGAAAGGGTGACAGAACAGACTGACTGAGCAGTATGTGCATTATCTGGGCAACCTGCTTCATTCCCACTGGACGCTCTACACTCCCTACTCTCCTAGAGGGACCAAAATTCTTTCAAGCACGTCTTTTTGACCCCATTTGGGGTACTGCCCTCTCCCTGTATTTTCGCACCACTGCAGAGATCCTTTCCCACATCAGCACTGCAGCAAAGAGCATGGCCAAGGAGCTTTGAGCAGACGGCATTGCGATTCTTCTTAGCAACACGTGCTTTCTATAAGATGCACTTCTAGGGCCATGGCATGGTTCTGAGATACATACTTGCCCTTGCTGGCCAGGTTATCCAAGCAAGTTTTGATGTAGCTTTTGTAATAATCCACTTGTTCCCCATAAAAAGTAGCTTTGGAGTTCAAGGCACTGTACGTCTGCTGCAGCTTCACCAGCTCCGCCTTTCTTCTCTGACGGTATCTACGCTGATTTCGGATATCCTACACCACAGAGGAAGACAGGCAGAGACTTAACAGTTGTTCGAGCTCTCCAGTTGCTCAAACCCAAAGCACAGTATTTCAAACACACCATTTGATTTTGCTTAGTCTTGCTTTATGCTACAAGCTGGAGCCCTCAGTTGCACTTGCCCGAGTTCAAGCATCACCACTTCTCTGTGTTTACTATTTTTGGAACTAGCCAACTCTACACAGCAGTTCATTTGAACCTTTCGTTGCTTTCTTGAACATCAACGCTGTCCTAGTTGCGATGGCTAGAGCAGGCACCGGCAGCACCTGATCTAAGGGAAGGCAGCAATTTTTGCCACCGCTGGGTAGGAAAGGTACCTTACAAATCAAGCACTGTAACCACAGCTGCACTCAGACCGCCTTATCTTTCTTTGCTGTCAGCCACATTTAAGCATCCACCTGAACAAAGAATATCACATCTTCAAGTTGACTTCTATTTTCATTTTTGATACATATTAATGACAGCACAATTCATTCTAATCTGACCCCTAAAGGCAATTATTTATTCACTCTACATACATAACATTTCCCAAATAGTTTTTTGGTAAACCAGATTTAAAACACATTATCACTGAAGCAACGTGCAACAGCATTAGATCACGTTTGCAAGTTTTTGTCAGCTCCCTCCTTTATCATTTAGTTATTCCTGAATGGGTACATTTAAATGAAAATAACGGTTAGGACGTCTTTTAAGTTATGGGTAGCACTTCCTCATGTGAATAAGTCTGTAGAGGTGCTATTTAAATTAGTGAAAAGGAACAGTGAAAAAAACCATCATACATCAAGACTTCCCCTCCAAGCTTTAACGCCTTTCCTTAAACACCTGAGATTCTGGCAACACAGTCATTTGAGAAAACATAAATGTCCTATAAAAACAAGGGACCTCCCAAATGCCAAGAGGTGGAAACACTGTGGCAAAAGGTAGGCTTTGTGTCTGTAAATCAGCTACCACAAAACTTACTCCTCCTGAAAACTCACGCCAGTTTCACAACGCCCCAAACCATGGGAAAACCCTGCTGTGAATACCAGGAAACAACTGATAGGCATACCTTCGCGATGTCATTGATTAGCTCCTGGTATTTATTTTTGGCATTCACTGTCCCCAGTTCTGTCAACTTTTTCAGGCCTATCTTGATTTTATCTTTTTTTTCTTGAAGATTTAAGTTGCCATCTTCCTTTACAGACACAGATTTTTTCATCTTATCGGGAGTTTTAGCATCTCGAATGGCTCGTTTCTGCATTGCTCTTTGATGCTCCACTTCCTAGAAAAAGAAAACAAAGAGTTACGAATTCATTAACGGATTGGTTTCAAGGTGACAAAAGAACCAGAAAGAGACTGTCTGATCTCTGGCATAACATAGGATAAAAAGTTTTGCTTGGTCATTCCTGTACTAACTCAAATGAATCCATGTTTGATGAACACGTTCCATGCAGGGGAACTGGCAGAAGCCTACATGCCATTTAAAACCGTTTTCTAGATAAACGGTTTCTAGCAACTACCAGAGCAGTAAGATTCACACATACAGTTTATTTCTGCTATATTCCCTCCTCATAATCATTGCACACTGCTCCAGCATCAGTGGAGACAGCTTCAACTGCAATACATAAATGCAGATTCCCAAGTACACCCACATATATCTAGACAGATGACAACTTCCTAGTCTAAAAGGAATGCAGGTAAAAACTTCGTACTTGCTCCGAGGTAGCTGGAGTTTCCAAGATTTCAGACAGTGTCTCCCCTGGTTGGAAGCGGATTACATCAACAATTAAACGTTTTGTGCTGTAAATAAATCAAGAATAGAAGAAAAAACTTTAAACTGAAAGATGTTCAATACTGTTCTATTCTGAAATAACACTAATGTTACCGATTTATCTAAAGTCCGATCACCCGCATGCCCGCTCAGGTAGTCATAGGCTAGACCAGACCATAACCCTGAGAAGCACTTCACTTTGACAATGTGTTATTAGAAAGTAGTTCCCTGAAAGGTTCACCTACATAATACACAGGATTTGCTCCCCAGTACCCCCCCCAAACAGCAAGGACGTTACCCTGTATATTCCAAGGCAGCCCCAGCACTGCCACGTGGACCGCAGAAGCTGCAACCCCAAGGAGAAAGGTAAAGCAGGTAGCAGCAACAGTGAATTTGTGCAGCCAGAAAAAGTCTATAATATTATCCACCTAAGTGCACTTCAGTGCTTTGTAACAGGTATCAAGAAACTCCACAGGACTATTTGAACAGTAACAGAGCCAAAGCAGACCCCCGACTCCAATCTGGTGATAGACAGGGTCATTCCTTGATCTCAGCTCTGATTTAGTCGCAGCCAGTGCCCACTTCCAAGGCAATTCTATCTCTGAGCCACACAATGAAACCAAATAGCACCTTCAGTACTTTGCAGTCGGGCTGGAATTATTTCTGGCATCACACAAAGCGCACTACGCACGCACCTTCCTCATCATCCACAACTCGGATGACTACCAGCACCTCTGGTAAATCTCTGCTTTTGAAATCAGCATCACCTCCTGCTGGTGGGCAGGGAAATACTGACCTATCTTTTGAGAAGCCCAGACAAAGTTATTTTTGGAGACAAGATTTTTCTTCTGGGAGGTCACTGGTCCATCTAGGCCAAGTGTAAGCTGACCCAAAGAATTCTCGGTTAAACTGTCTAGCGCCTGAGCAGCAATGCACCACAGCAGGGAAATATGCATCTGAATGTCAGGTAGCTGCTCTACACACCTCAGCAACAGGGAAAGGCCAAAACTGGCCAAGAGGCAGTATTATTACTAAGTCGTCCTCTGGAATAAAGAGTCCAGCAATAATTAAATCTCTGACTGCCCCTTTCTCCCTTTCCATTAGGCTGGTAACACCTCTATTTCCCAAAAAGGCTATTAGTTGTCATCTATTAAGAGTCAGGTTTGGGGGCCAGCGAGTGCAAAGAAAAGGTGACCATGCCATAAACCAAAAAAGGAGAGCAGCAACAGCAGAAATACCCTAAGGAGGTATTTCCCACAGACAGGGGAAAGCTACAGGGGGAGTATCATGAGTTACCATCATCTCCCACTTCGCCGTCAGGATACAGACATAATCCACATAAAAGTTGTGTGAAGAAACTGATTTTGGTAAGCAAGCAAGCTTAGCAACATTGTGTTTCTCACATTTAGTTACCCTTAAAATTTCCGTATTTCACACGTGTTCTACTGAAAACATTTACAGAGGGCATTATATAGGCCAGACAAATACTGATTCTTCTAAATTCTATGTTAATAGACTTCAGAGTTAAACCCCAATTGTGATGAACGCTACAGATTATTTAAGATTATCTTTACAAATTATTCACATGCAGGCAAATCCAACTGCTGTTGTTGCACTTGTTCACTTTTAGAAAGTTTTCTTTTCTGGTAGTTTTCCCCTCCAGAACTATCCAAGACAGACTTTTAAAAAATGACAAATTCAGCAGTGACAAAGAACTGACAGGAACAAATTCAACAGCTGCAGCATTGAAAGGACATGGCTCTACAAGGTCAGTGTATCTGAAGTAACAGTCCACCACTTGTTTAAACTACACTTTGATTCTCTTATTTTCACATGCAGATTAACTGTGAAAACGCAGGTTCCTTGTTCTCTTGAGAAACATACCAGGTAGTTACCCCATACTTACTTCAACAGAATTGTCCTCGCATCCATCTCTGCATTCTCATCACCAGGAACATCAAATTTATTAGTCAGTGTGAGAGAAACCTCAGTCTTTGCTAGCATTTCCCTGTTGGGGTCATTAACATTGCCAGACCCTTCCCCTGCCAAACAGAAAAGAGTTTATAGAATAAATTGTATTCTTTACATTCTTGACTGCTAGAGCTTTGACATTTTTTCCTATGTAAGAGACCACAGAAAAACTACACTGTATCCTAAACTGTCAAAAGGACACTTTAAAAATCAAAACCAGCTTTTAAAAACATCATCTTGAGAATGTTACAGTCTTTTTCTTCATAAAACTGAGAGAATGCACCGGTGAGAAAGGCACCACAAAATCACTGGTTCATATGCCTTAAAGATCACTGTGTATTCAAAGCTTCTCAGTAGAGACTAAGATGCTGAGATACAGAGTAGCTGACCTGCCAAAAATACTTTATAAATAAAAATATGACCATGTTTTTAGGTCTATGTCCTCATTAGAACAAATTTCCCAAACTAAGAGCGAAGCCCTTGTTAGCAACCACAATCTTCTATGAACAAAGCAAGATTATCCTGTCAAAAGGAAACGTTCTTGCTCTAACTGCGTCTGAACTTTCATCGGAACAGCTGTTAGAATGTTCCCCTCCCAACACTCTTTTTTTAAAGGGCTGCAGCAAGATTAAACTCTGACATAATAACCACATTTCTCCACGCATAGGAGAAATGAAATGGGGAAGGAGGGTAAGTTCTAGTTAAACTCAAGGTCTAGATTGGCTCAGATAGCACTTCTTACGTTCACGTTTTTGCCAGTGCTCAGAGCAAAACATGCCAGCAATCGTTCCTTTATAAAGGTTTCAAGTGACTTCAAGATAAGCATTTTGCTGTCAAAGCATCCTCTCCAAAAACCATATCCATTCGCTTCCACACCCCACCTTGCAAATAAGTTGGGACAGACACAGGCACACACAGAGAGAACACAGAAAACATGTCAAAATATCCCTCTGTCTTCTAGAAACGTCTCAAGTGGGGTGAGGTGAGGTGGGTGGGGAGAAGAGAAAGCAGCTGGTTTTTTCAGGGTAACAAATTCTGCAGTCAGAGAGAACACACTGGAACAATCTGCTGCTGCTTTTTAGAGCACGTTTTCCCAAATCACCTGTGATGCTTCCTTAGATAATTTATTTAATTTCTTAAGAGTACATATTTCTTAGGAGTACAATAAACTAGACCACCTATTAAGGACTCAATCGTAGGAACCTCTCCAAGATCATCCAGCAGCTCGTGAATTGGATCGTTGTGCTCAGGAGCAATTGCATCTTGATGGTCTAAGAGCAACTAGATGAACAGAAAGAACATTTAAGTTGTTAATCATACATCCTTTTCTAGACAGTAAAATTACATTACTTTGAGCAGGTATCTTTTAGAAAAAGATCTTATTTCACTGAACTCCAAAGCAGCAATATTAACATTTAAAGCTGTGCCATTATTACAGGCTCAAATACTTTCAAAAGAAACCTAAGAGAAGCCAAAAGCAAATTACTTAATTCTAAGCACCGATGAGCTCTGGCACACTACAATCAAAAGACAATGTTCAGCCCTGTATTTGGTAACTTTGCATTTCAGCCAGAAGCAGCATTTTCTTCGTAAGCACTGCTTATAAGGAGCAACTGTGAGCAATGTATACTTACAGTGTGTGTATTGATGATTTCACCAATAGAAATATAAATAACTGGTTTAGTGAGAGTCACCAAGTCAGAATATTCATCAATATTAAATTTATCCTGCAATTCAGGAACCTCACAGGCAGCCTGAAAAAAACGTCTGCAGAAAAAAAAAGAGGAATGAAGAATCAGTGTGACTCCGAGTCACATATGTATGAAAAGCATTAACTCCCCGTGACAATCCCCAGCGTAGTCTCTCTCCTTCAAACTATGGTACAATAGAGCACACTACAGCTTGTCAGCTTGAGTTTAACACGTCAGAAGTAACCCAGTAAATTCAATTATTGGTACTGGCCACGTTGACATTGGCTCATTTTCAGCATTCACAGGACTGGTCTAAGGCTCCAGTCATCTTGTTCACACATCCTCCTGCCCCCCCTACAGTAACACTCCTTGCTCCCAGAAATCACTGGATGACAATTTTGAACAAAAACTCGCTTCAGCTATACGAACAGCTGACCGCCAACCTGCTTTATACTTGAGCACCACTGGATTTTCATGTGGAGCCAGGTTCATATAGGACAGAAGAATGTATGCCCATTCTAGTTGTCCATCTCTGAAGTATCACAATAAACCCATGCAAAAGCAACTTTTATTCTAGAAATCCCTGAGTCAAAATACTTGACTTCACAATCTCATTAACATATAATGTATCGTTCATAAATAGCTGCCATTGTCATTGATACAGCAGTCTGCAGTACAATCTCTACAGACCGCATATTTGACAGAGAGAGAATCTATCATACTTAACATTCATAACTTTTCCTTTTTACTGTAATGCTACCCCCTGCCAAACTTCCTAATTAGCTACGGTCTTCTACCTGAATTTCTGGTATGACTGCGATAGGTATTCATTAATGATGCTTAAGTGCGCGTTGTCTCCCATGAACATCTTATTGGACGCCGCGTGCTGCAACATCTTTGCAATGGAGCCAAGGTTTCGGCGCTGGTCCGTGGTCAGCTGGCCTCCAGCTGAGAGATCGATGATGTCAAACGCGTCTGGTGCGACAATGGCTGGATTCATGTAGCGATAATACAGTAAGTTGCCAACAATCTGGGAAAAGTTGAGTAGAGAAGAAACGCATTAAGAAACAATGGTATAGGACCCAACTGAATTTTATTGAAACTACTCTGACTGTGCTTTGACAAATTATTTTCTTGTAAGCGAGAGGCCCCTTCCAAGACAAAGGTTCTGCTGTGCCGCTGTATGCAAGCACATACTATCCCCAAGAATCTACAGTGTAAAAAAAATAATAATTAAAATCATTCAAATGCAATAGGATAGTCAACACAAAGAGGGAAGACTGAGCGCTACTAGTCACAGGACAATACAGCAGCAGGTATTCCTATGCATAAAGATGTAAAACTTGAACTTGAAAAGACATACAGACAGGAGATATTACAGGTTACCAACAGACTACTTGTATCAGCATGAGACAAACTATCAGGAGAATTAAGTGTAACCGAGTTAGTCTAACAGAGGGCAGAACGATCATGGTATAGAGGAACCTGGTAATGCAGTTTCAATACGGAACAAGAGCTAATTCTTAGGAAAGTGTGCAGAATTGGCTGCCATCTCCGACAAAGCAAAAATGGTGAGGAAGCATGGCACACAAAGGAGTTAACCTGAGGAAACTACTTTCCATTCCTTCTCCAAAGCCCTTTTCTCTTTCAGAGTAATTCTCCAGTAAGCCAGCAACATTTTCAGGCACAGACCCCCAGTTAGCAAGAGTAACCAAGAAACCATTTAATCCAGAGGTAAGAAAATCAGAAGCACAGAAGACAAGTAGCATTTGACCCTTCAAAATACAATTTACCTAGTCAAGTGTGAGCAGCAACAAACTTCAAAGAACAAAAAAAGGTCACATTATCCATATGCTCACAAATATACTTCTAACCTGTATTTGAGATTTTGCAAAAAGTAATTCCAGCAATGAAAAGGAATTAACCCAACATGCTGATGTAAAGCGACAGTTCTCACACCGCGTGCCCTAGTATTTTCTGGTGCTTCACAGAAATTTGCAGAGGGCCAGGTCACCGAACCTTGGCTTCGCCTGCTCGCCACGTGACTTAAACGCACAGAAGAGATCGGGAACAAACAGTGAGAAAAAAGCTAGCCGCTGCCAAGCAGCCCCAGAAATTATTAACTGCTCTCAGTGAGGTCATGTTTTTGACAACTGTTTCACACAAGCCTCTGCTGTATTCTCAGATTGTGTTGTGGGGTGACAACAGCCAAAGCTGTTTACTACCAGTAACAATAAAATACATCTGTGAAAGAAACTGTATCAATAACTTTCAAATTTGCAGCGGGAAAAGAACAGTATACTATATGGATAGCTTTGGTTGCTAAAAAAATAATATTATAATCTACAAGTAGTCATTGCACGCAACTGCAGTTTTGACTTTCATGTGGACAGTTACATTGTTTCCACGAGGATTAACCAAAACCGCAGTTTTCCACCTATAATTATAGATGGAAGAAATTAATTCACCTGCATAGAAAGAATCGATGTCTCAGAATGGGAAAGCACAGAACTAGAAGAGAGAAGAAAACAGCATTCAGATTTGTAATTATTTTGTAATGAAGCAGAGGCAGAGAAGTTTAAAGAGACGTTGTCAAGTATTCTAAGATCCAAACTTTGTTTTATTAACAAGTAAAACATTCATGGACACAAAGGCCTTACCAAAAGCTGTAAAAACAGAAATTGCAAAGGAAACCCCAAAGCTATGCTCATCTGAGAATACCTACTATTAGGATCCTTTTGATTCTCCAAGCCTATAGAAATGCAAAATACAGAACTGACTAGACATCCTGGAAAGTGACTCACTGCACGTTGCTGTCGGAGTGTTACAGACAGGGGAATTAGGAACATCAGAATTTTGCATACAAACTTTTTAACTTGACATTGTCTCTTTAAGAAAGGAGCAGCTGGCTGTGATCATACCAGCAAAACCCAGGTTTACCTTCTAGGAGCAAGAGTACCCCAAGTCAAGACACCTAAAGGACCAAATGCCCAAGATATTAAAAGCAAAGCAGAAGCAACAGGATACCTCCTTCTGAACCACGTATTACATCTCAGGTGATGTATATGAAGCTAACAATCAAAAGCCCAATGTGAAACACTTACTATCCATAGAATAAATAAGCTTTATCTAGGCTTACATGCAGTCCTGTTCACACATACACCCAACAAACTAGAAGAATGAGATGTGCTTGCCACAGCCAATTTGGCTGACGATTATTCACAAAGGTGTCCAGATCCTCACCTTCAGCAGCTCATCCTCACCAGCATCAGGGAACTTGTCATGCAGGGAGTCTTTTAGTACCTTGGCAATGAAACGCATTCCATAACTTTGAGAGAAAGAAAAGGGCAAATAAGACTGCTGCTAGCATGAACCTAACAACAACTTCTCAGGGATAATACTGTGGTACACCAGACTCACGGGATTTTGTCCACTGAACTAACAATGGCAGACAGGAACTTGTCTGTCACTGTCCTCATGTTTCTGATTGAGGCATCCAGGCGCGTCCTCACTTCTTCGTGATTTAGAGCTTGTTCAGGTGTAACGTCGTAGGGCAGTTTGCTATTAGAAAAAGTCAAACGCGAAGGTGAGTATTCCTCATGCCAGCATACCTCAAGGATTTCTAGCTTGACATGGAAACAAGTTTACATTCACTTGGCTGTAAAGAGCTGTGCATTGCCTTCAGTTAACTTTTTAGGCACTGGAAGAGCTGAAGACTTCTTGCTTTTACTTCTCCTCTACTCTCCCTTGCAACGCCCACTGTCAGAAAAGGCCCATCTAATTCGAAACTGTATCTTTTTTACAGTATGCATACATACACATCAGGCAAAAAAGTGCAATCCCTGACAGGTAGCGATACTTCAGGCTGCAAATAAATTTCTGAAAAAGCAACCTACATATTTGAACATTAAGAAGATAAAAGCTTGGACAGAAGACAGAACAGTACCCATAAAAATCGATGTAGCATGCTATTGGCCAGAAGCAGTGCCAAATGAGTAGTTACATTTACTCCATCAGCTGAAATTGCTGCACAGTATTCCAGGTCAGACAGACAGATGAAGCAGATAATTCATAAAAGCGTCTCCTAAATCTCACATAAAGAGAAGGACCTCAACACCTATCTTCACCTGCATTTTTAACATGTCCAGAATTTTGAACCAGGCATAGGGAAAGATATGACTGCAGACCGCTTTGAATGGGGAAACTCACTCCAACTGTATGGTGGGTTTTTTTTTTTTGTGGTTTGTTTTTTTAAGTATATTAAAAACCACAACCAAGACAACAGAAACCTCAGGTTCCAGCAAATCACATGCACTGGAAGAAAAAG
Organism: Falco rusticolus; assembly: GCF_015220075.1. Lineage (NCBI taxonomy): Eukaryota > Metazoa > Chordata > Aves > Falconiformes > Falconidae > Falco > Falco rusticolus. Next base: position 2,856,435 of record NC_051193.1, read on the forward strand.
AAACCAGAATGGCAGAAAACCATCCAGCACAATTCAACTGTCATCAGTGGCTCATACTAATAAGAAAGAATTTAGGACTAAAAGAACTGCAATGTCATGCTTCTCATCCAGAAAAAGAGGTTTTGTTGGCTTGCAAAGAACACCTAAATTTGTACAAGTTATGTAAGACATGAACAGAGACTGACACGGAACAGATTCCCAAGCACTACTTCTTACCATGATTTCTTTTAGGTTAGAGGGCATCTCATAGCTAATTATTAAGTCAACATAGGCAAACACCAAAGACCATTTCTTCTTCCATCTCCTAATGAGATCCCCTTTCAATAACCTCAACACCACTGCCAGAACCTGATCTTTAGAACTCTCAGATGAAAGCCATCTTGAGGGGATGGAAAGGCCGGTATCAGTTGGACAGATGCACATAGTGAAGCCAAGGATGGTTTGGAATGATTAACTGAGCCGTGCAAAGCAGCCAAGCAACTTTAGAAAAACACAGTAGTAATGGTTCCCATACCTGGCCTCGCCAGTTTGAGACTCCATCTGGTTAACCCAAGACTTGTAAATATCCACTGGGTCAGTTTTGATATTGAGTGATTTGTCATCGATGATTTCCTTCACAACTGGTGCCAAGATTTGCCTCAGAGCATTCTGACCACGGGCACCACGGTTGAAACTTACCACCATTTTAATAACAGTAGGATTCCCAGTCACAATTTCCTGTATTTGGTCTACTTTTGATCTGAAGAAGAAAGAATCTGTATGAAATATGAGGTATGCGTAATTCTGTCAGCTTTAGATACACTTCTCTGCATAAAACAAACTGTTATAGAGCATCACCCTCACAAAACAGATGATGGATTTGTACTAAAATCTCAATACAGCAGTAAGCTACAACATTGTGTGAGAACAATACTGGAACACTTCTCAGGACGCATGAGGCAAGAAACTTATGACCTCTGTTGGGGAATTCCAATGCAACTTGCCAGTAGTCATCTTGACAACAATCAATGCAAATGCAATTGAACACTCTATTTGAGAGCACAATTAAAAAATATAGAGCAAGCAGAGCACGGTTTATGTAGAGAAGAAAAATAATAGTAGGTTTCTTCCAGTATTTACAATAAGAAAAGAAGCAAACAGACAACAAAAGCCACTCCTAGTATACTCCTATGTGAAATACAGTGGCAGAGAACAAAATATCTACATTTCCCTGGACTATTATTCCAGGCATGAATTTAGTGGGGCGGGGGGGGGGGGGGGGGGGGGGCGGGGGCGGCGGGGAGGGAAGTGTCTTTTAGAGGTTATAATATGTTTCAGGGCATATACCACCTTCATGCTTCACAAGCATTCCAGAGAATGCTTGAAGAGTAGTTCCTCAAAATTTTTTTTGTGCGTTCTTCTTCACAGCCAGTTGTGCAGCTCTTGCACTGTGAAGAAGTGAAGTCCTGTAACACCGAGCTCTAAGGGCCACCTCAAACAAAGCATGCCTGAGGACAGCCGGATTCCCTAACTGAGAGGAAACAGAAATTCCAAACAATAAAGCCTCTCTGTTTTGGCCTCCACATCAGCTTTTGAAAACTTAAGAGCGCTTAGCATTAGCTCTCCCCCTGGCTTGTAAAGCCCGAGTTTGCAGTTTGTTGGAGGTGTTTATAACCAGACACTGGAGAATTGAAATTAGACTGAATTTTAGAATGACTCTGCAGCAGATTAAAAGCAGCTGCCATGCTGAGCAGTGAAATCTTGACTGAAGTTAAAAGCCCTTGTCCTCAATGGATATACTTAAATCTTCCTTTATAGACTACATGAAGAACAGATATGATATGGGAAGAGGACAATGAAGGGACAGGTTAGCATTATCTGCATATTAGCAAGAGATGTAACATGAAAAATGCCTGAATTTCAGAAATTGCCAAAACTGATTCCACAGCAAGAACATGCTGTATGCTACCACGTACTTGATCTCTTCCTGCAATGCTGTTTGAAAAAGCCGCAGCAACAGGTATTCCTCTCTTTGATTGGAAGCATAATTATACAGCGTGAAGATGACGGAATCCATGAACTTTGTGGATTTGTTTTGAGGCATCTGAAAGATCAGCTTGGCCAAGTACGTTGGGTTAGTCTACAACAACAAGAAAAATTATTTAGTGTGCATGTTTACACACGACATCGCTAAGAACTATGGTGGCTCAAAACTACAGTACACCAGCAAAGACTGTGCCAAGACATACAAGCCTCTATGGCAAGAGGTCACCGAGCAGCGTTAGAAGCTGCTTACCTGAAGTAAGTAGAAGAGATGCTGATAGGCTTCCAGCTTTTCTCTCTTCTCTTTGCTCAAAGCTTTCAAACCTCCCCTTTGTTTGTTCAGCATCATCATGTCAGACAGCTGTTCCTTGTTCTTCTTGGTAAGCTTTTTGCTGTGAGAAACGACATCCTAGAAAGAAAGAAAAGGGACAGTTTCCCCTAAGTATTTTATAACAGGCAATATTGGAAAACAGTTGCATGTGAAAACCCACTTCTCTTGCACGTGGAAAGGCAGGGTCAAGATATGTCTGGGGCTATTAAAGTGAAGCAGTATTTGCTATGACAGTGATTTCTCTGACTGCAAGTACATGTTCTGCTTTGTCCTTGACTTTCTGAATTTGCCTGAAACCCTAGAAATTAGTCACTCTTGGCAGCAATTACTACCAGAGCTGGTAGCATCCTGAAGATGCTTGAAAATGTTTTCCTTTTTAAATTGGACTTAAAACCTATAAATCCTGTTTCATACTCAACTAGCTCACTACTTCTACATACTCTGACAGCAACAGCACTTTTCACTGCAGGCAGCAGCCCAAAAGCTGCAGCTTCCTTTCAAGATGAATTTCACACCAACTGAGATTTTACACTGGGAGGAGCCTAGCGTCATACCATCCAGGACCAAGTGAAAAGCTTACCCAAACTTCAGCTTGAACAAAAGGCAATGCTGTATCAGCAAGAGCTTTTTTTTTGTGAAATTAATCATGTCAGGCAAGCGATAGAGGGGGCCTCCTTTAACCAACTAACACCAAGTGGCACAAGCACATCTGCTGCCTCCAAAATCATCCCCCTTGCTGCAAGCTTGTGTGGCACTGTCACTTGTTTAACCTCAAAGCCTCCAAACACACAATCTGTTGCATTCATCAGGTCAAGATAGTCTGATATCTGTTTATCTCTCTTAGCTTCAGGTCTTGTTTCTCCCCCTACTACAGTTTTCCTTCTAGGGAGATGCATACTAAATTAGTGGCATGGAGTAAAAACATACTGGGAGTAAAATCTGGAAGTCTGAGGCAACATTTTCCACTGGACCTGAGCAACTGACATCCAAGGCCAGGAACTTTCCATGTTAACTACTGCTGGGCTCAGCTCAATCTGTAGTTGCTCTTCCATCAGCACGTTCCCTACCTGCAATGTAATTTTGTTTTTCACCAGGAGACCAATTTTGATGTCCATGAGATTGAGGTCATTTTCCAGTTGCTGATTGGATCGGATCAAGGTTACAACTTCCTCACGCAGTTTCATTAGCTCAAGCTCCTCCTGAAAATCTTGGTCACTCTGATCGAGCAAGTGGACAAATTTCCGAACTACAGCCATAGGTGGGTTTTCAGCATTAACTAAAAATAGGTAAGAAAACATCAGGGGATGGGAAACAGAAGTGAATACATGCCTTATCTATCTGTGTTTAAACAGCACATGTGGCAGACTTGGCACTGTTAGGTTTATGGCTGGACTCTATGATCTGAAAGATCTTTTCCAAACTAAATAATTCTATGATCAAGGAGCAACCAGAATAAAATCAGCACCACAATGTCTGAACAGCTTCTGATATTTTGGATTTCTTGTCTTAAGTAAATCATGAGAGAAACAAATAGTAAAGAGCAAAGTCAGTATCAGCCTAGGGTAGTCCACACCACCAAAGTTAACTGCAAAGCTACAGCTCTATTTTTCAGCAGCAAAAGCAACAGCTGGAATCAATTTTTCCTTCAGCCTCAAGAACCACCTACTCTCCACGCTGTCCTACCAACTTCATCCCGATCGCTCTTCAGAACTGTCCTGATGTTATACATCACACTAGCAACTTCCCTGGCAAATGGAGATTCGAGGCACATCAGTTTTATCCTCTTGGGAATACTTACTGAGGGTTTTATAGTCTTCTCGTGCTTTGTTTGCTCGGATAAAGGCTTGAATTTTTATAACATCATTTATCTAGGATTAAAAAAAAAATCAGAATAAAATAAGCACTTGACCTCATTCTGGAAAGAGTACAAAAGTCAGGTATTAAATTAATTTAACAAGATAGCCTCTTACATGGTTTCTGAAATACTGCAGGCGATCTCTGTAACGTCTTCTGGCTTGATACATCCTCGTCATTGATTGAATCTATAGAAGGGTAACCAAAATACTCAGATAAAAACCTTTCCAACAAAGTTCTTTACCCAAAAGGTCTACCAAAAAACTCATCACAGAGCCTTCACTACCTTCACTACTTGATCCTTTTGCGCTCGCAGGTAATCCAAACGGATTTGATATGCCTTCCTCTGCTTGTAGCCACGCCACTGGGACTGAAAACAGAAAGGCACATTTTTCTAATTAAACAGAAGTAATTACAAATCTGAGCTTCTTTCTGCTCTTCAGCTTCCAACTTCCCTTCTGGCCATGTAAAAGGTGAGGGAGACATGCTTATCTTATTCATGAAATAGACAGTGTGAAGCATGAACTACTTCACCAGCTGTACTCGTGAGAGACAGGAACGACCTCCATGAAGAGCCTGGGCCTTCCGAGGCACAGCTGGAGCCGAAGGATGTAACTAAACAGTCAAGCTGACAGAAACTGTTCTACATGAGGATTATGTGTTAGATGCTGCTGCTGGCGAGAACAGTGATGTAACATTATAAGCCTTCAGCACAGACTTGCTGCTACTGGTGCTTGGAACAGAAGTTAGGCAAGAGTTTGGACTACACTTGAAGGGAGTGTTACTTTGAATAGGCTGGGAGTCATTTTGGGGGTTTTGTTGTGTTTTTTTTTTTCAAATATACACACAGAATGCATGCTACTTAGGCAGAAACAAACACACACACAAAGCTCAAACAATGAAGTGGTAATAGGGTGCAAAGCATCTATTTAATTTGCACACATTTCAGTTACAACACCGGAGAAAGATTTTTTTCATTGCTGTCCTCCAAATGCACCAAACCTCATGCTGAATTACCCCACCATCTCTTTCAGGTCCTCAATCCTCCAAATCCCTGGACAAATCTGAAGAGAAGAATAATCTTACTCAGGAATACTGAAAATCATGTTGTTTCTGGAACTCCGGAAAAAAGATTTTATGACTTCTAGACTACAAGGATGCCATGAGGTTATGCAGGGAGAAAATCAGAAGGTCTAAAGCCCAACTACAACTTAATCTGGCTACTGCCTTAAAAGACAACAAAAAAAAAGGTTCTGTAAATACATTAGCAACAGAAGGAGGGCCAAGGAGAACCTCCATCCTTTATTGGATGTGGGGGGAAACGTGGTGGCAAAGGATAAGGAAAGGGCTGAGGTACTTAATGCCACCTTTGCCTCAGTCTTTAATAGGAACACCAGTTGTTCTCGGGGTGCCCAGCCCCCTGAGCTGGAAGACAGGCAGGGGGAGCAGGAAGCCCCCGTAATCCAAGGGGAAATGGTCCGCGGCCTCTACACCACCCTGACACACACAAGCCCATGGGGCGGGATGGGATCCACCCAGGCGAACCGAGGGAGCTGGCGGAAGCGCTCACCAGGACACTTGCAATCATTTCTCAGCAGCCCTGGCTGACCTGGGAGGTCCTTCAGCTGGCTGGAGTCAGCAAACGTGACACCCAGCCACAAGAAGGGCCACAAGGAGGATCTGGGGAACTGCAGCCCCGGCAGCCTGACCTCGGTGCCGGGGACGGTCATGGAGCCCATCGCCTTGAGTGCCGTCACGCGGCACGTGCAGGACAACCAGGGGCTCTGGCCCAGCCAGCGTGGGGTCATGAAAGGCAGGTCCTGCCTGACCAACCCGATCTCCTCTGACAAGGTGACCCGTGTAGTGGATGAGGGAAAGGCCGCGCATGTTGACTACCCAGGCTACTACCAGAACCACTTTTGCCAGTGGTTCCCACAGCATTCTGCTGGAGAAACGGGCTGCTCATGGCTCGGACAGGCGTTCTGTCCACTGGGTAACACCGCCTGGATGGGTGAGCCCAAGGAGCGGTGGGGAGCGGAGTCACATCCCGCTGGCAGCCGATCACACCTGGTGCTCCCCAGGGTTCAGGTCAGGACAAGGGGACCAAGCGCACCCTCGGTCTGCAGGTGACACCCAGCTGGGTGGGAGTGCTGACCTGCCGGAGGGCAGGCGGCTCTGCAGGGGGACCTGGGCAGGCTGGACCGATGGCCCAGGCCACCGTACCAGGTTCAACAAGGCCCAGTGCTGGGTCCTGCCCATGGGTCACACCAACCTCACAGCGCTGCAGGCTGGGGCAGAGGAGCTGGAAAGGACCTGGGGGTGCTGGTCAGGAACCAGCTGAACATGAGCCGGCAGCGCATCCAGGTAGCCAAGGCGGCCAACAGCATCCTGGCTTGTATCAGAAATGGTGTGGCCAGCAGGACCAGGGCAGTGACTGTCCCCCTGTACTGGGCACTGGTTGAGGCTGCATCTCAAATCCTGGGTCCAGTTCTGAGCCCCTCGCTACAAGACAGACACTGAGGTGCTGGAGCGTGTCCAGAGACGGGCAACGGAGCTGAGGAAGGGGCTGGAGCACCAGTCCTATAAGCAGCAGCTGAGGGAACTGGAGGTGTTCAGCCTGGAGAAAAGGAGGCCCAGGGGGACCTTATCGCTCTCTACAGCTGCCTGGAAGAAGGCTGTAGGCAGGTGGGGTTGTCTCTTCTCCCAAGTAACAAGCGAAAGGACAAGAGGAAATGGCTCTGGTGCAACTTGAGGAGGTTTAGATCGGATATGAGGAAAGATTTCTTTTCTGAAAGAGTTGTCAAGCACTGGACCAGGCTGCCCGGGGAAGGGGTTGAGTCACCAGCCCTGGAGGGATTTAACGGATATGTAGACGTGGTTTAGCGATGGACTTGGCAGTGCTGGGTTAACGGATGGACTCTATGACCTTAAAGCTCTTTTCCAACCTAAACGATTCTATGATTGTCTTCAGTTCTGGAGGAATCGCATCACATGGCATTACCACCATGAAGACATACAGCACACTTCATATTGCCCTATTCACAACACACTGAATCTGGTAATAAAATTATAGGTAAAGCTTCCTCAGATAAGTTTTTCTGTCTCCAATTCTGCCTGAGAAGACGTTATTGATTGTATATGACATGGAAAATAAATAATAAACCAAAACTCTTTGGGAGATGGAAACGCCTTTAGATATTTTGTAAAATCATGTGAAAACAACTGCGCTGTAACTGAACTGAACAAAAACTGTCAATGAGCTTGCGTACTGAAAACAACTGCAGGGTACAAGTTTAAAACATAATTAAAGAATATCACTACCTGAATGCAAGTAATTGCTGGGACTTGTTTCTTCAAAAAATTCATTCTTGAGTTGAATTCCTGGCGAACAAGATATCCTCGACAGCAAGCCTGAAGCTTCGTAATTAGGTTCTCATTGGCCAGCCAGAGCTGCTCTCGGTTGTATGCTGCAGTGACTCCAGATATGGTGCTCTGAATTAGTATCATGGTAGGAAGAAGAGCCAGAAAGAGAATGGAGATCCAAGAAACAGGATGTTACATCAGCTTTCCATATTAAGAGACTTCAAGTTTGTCTTTCAATAAACAGCACACCATGGCCCTGTACCCTTTTTACCAACAGGACAAATTTTTCTAATTGGGACAAGGAGTTTTGACATGCACAATCTGATGATGCCCAGTGTAATGAGTTACTAAGCTTGTTAACATGACTAACATTGAGGCATTCTCTCAGAGCTGCATTAAGGATAGGAACGACAGGAACATCAACTTTTCAGAGAAAAAGCATGTATTATCTACCCTACCTGTATCTCCTCCCGTGACAGCTGTGTATCATTTTGCACAAATTCCGCTGGTTCATCCCATCCTCCCTCTTTGGTCCGCAGGTTATGATAATAATGATAGCCTCCTCTCACCCAGTGTTTCACCCATTCACTGCCGTTGCCCCCTAAGAGCAGAAACTGCAGTGTAAGTCTCCAAACCACACAAGCGTCTTATCTTTCCCACAAACAAACGTTACAACTAGGAAATCCACACATACAGATACTCCTTTCTCTAAGCAAGAGGAGGAATGTTGTTTCCAAGCCCCTAATGATGTCATGCAAGAACTACCTAAACACAACACATTCTACAAGCAGAGAATGTTCTACTATTCACTTTTTTTAAAGCCTTAGTTCACAAAGCATCCACAATTGCCACCTGTAACACAAGACTCCTCCCCAGAGGCTTTTTTTACCTCTGGTACTGATTCCACATGCAATAATCCTGAATTTATTTCACAACAGTTAGCTACTTGAGGTTTACCTGCTGCCATTTTTCTTCTCTTGACTTCTGACAGCTCTCGCTGATACGTCTCGGCACATTCTGGAGTGACTCCATACAGCCCAACATCAGGTGAACGCAAGGCACTCAGGGTCTGGCTAACAACACCATGGTCTACTGCTTCGTTAATGGCCAGAATTCCTAAGGAGACTTTAATAACATAAGGAAGCAGGTTATCTTGGCATTCAGGGGCTCAGTAATTCACAGCAAACACAAAATGACAGAACAGAGCAAGGCAACAGGAACACACACTTACAGTTCCTCTGTGTGTACATACACAAACATTTAAGTGTCTATAAATACAAAATATAAATAAAAAACATCAGACAACTTGTAGTATAAAGGCCTATCCAGTATGGAGTGTCCAGCCACAGGTGGTACTGCACCTGACAACACATCACTTGTGTCCCCCAAGTCCCCCTGTGGTGCTGATTTACCACCAATATTTCTCAATAAATTTTAGCTCTCCTCTGACATTCCTTAAGGCAGTTCCCTCTGGCAGGGACAGTCACAACTCAAAAGTGGCCTTTTCAACAACTAGTACCATCCATCCCTAGTGAAAAAGAAGTATGGAGAAGTTTGCAACCAAGTCAGAAACCTGACTGGGGAAAGACAGGGGGCAGAGGAAGAGAACAACAGCAACATATCATTGCAGGGCTACTCCAGAAATGCAACTCAACTAGACACGTTCACAAAGCACAGGAGTCGCACTGACAGAGCAAACACAAAATACAGTCACTTTCAGCACTGGGTAAGACGGCAAAAATGTGTGTTCATACATGGACAGATAAGGGTGTCTGAAGATCTTATTCAGGTTTAAGGGCACATACATTAATCCTGCTTTTGGCCAATGTTCCTTGGCATGACATTCAAGCTGCTGCTTTGCCAAAGTGCGCAGTGGGTAGGAAAATGGTGAAAAAATGGCACTGGTACTGCTGGGAACAGACAGTAAGACGGGCAGGTAAAGCTCTGACCTACTCCCTCACATTTTTATTTTTTTTTTAAGGCAGTTGACAAGGCAATTCTCTGACCAAATAATGTCGTTAAAAACAACTGAAACGGGCTCCGACACAAACGCATCGTGTCTTTTGGAAGAAAGCTTTTTGTGAACTTGTTGATTTTTGTCTCTTCTAAAACAGCTACAGATAAAGAATACAAATGGACAAGGCATGAATTTAAAAGCAAGCTCACTTGTGCACAAACAGAGAAAGGACAAGAGGAGTTAACCATGCCAGAAACTCTGCATATCTGATACACAGATTCATTAAGAACTCATGTTGGAGGGCAATCTAGTCCAATCCCTTTCCCAAAGCTGCGCTAGCTTCAGGACTTTGACAGAGTTTGGAAAATTTCAAAGGACAGAGATTCTGTAGTCTCTTTGGACAGCCTGTTTCAGAAGGCACCAGATTCCAGACTCAGATGAAACTTTTCAGTTTCCAGTATGGTTGTCTGTTCAAAGCAAAATCAGAGGGGACTGACTGTGCATCTTTGACTAACTCTAAGCATCAGCCTAATGTCAAATTAAAAAGTTTTGAAAGTGGGAAGTAAGACATTTTATCAGCACACCAGAGATGAAGAAACAGAATCAAGAAAAATATAACGTGAATATAAAGAGAGAAAACAATCAGTTTACTAATACTGTACAAATCAAGCAAAGCAAGCAGGTGTAAATGTTGAATGTAACAGAAAATTAGAGATGTAGAATACATGCAAAGAGAACAATATCGTATTTTAAAAGTATATAAAAACAAGCTCTCTGAAGCATGCAGTACCAAGCAAACAAACAGCATATGCAGAAAACAGGCCATTAGAATATATCAGACTACTTTAAAAACCCTCGTGTTTTCTTGAACAGAAAGCTTCTGTCAGGAACAACAACAAAAAAACCCAACACTACACACCAAAACCCCGCACAAAAACAAACCAAAAAACCTCAAGTTAAGCAAAGAGTAGCAATTACTTCGTTGTTTCTGGAGACAGAAATGACATCATTATATAAACTGGGATGTAATGATGGGTGAGCCAGTCCATCTGCAAAGCACGCTAAGGAGCAAAGGTGAGTATTGATGTGCATTATTGTCTGCATTTGAAAAACATGCAAGCTAGTCTAGAAATAATAGCACCCAGACAAGACAGCGTGCCACACAAACAAAAGATAATGCACACTGGAAAACACCATTTAAATTCTGCATGTGAACGTTCTCATAGCTAACTAACCACCCACAGGCACGCACCATCAGTTGCAAATGACAAACAATTTGAGAAGAGATTTGCCCAATGAAGTAATATGGTCACACACAAAACCGCAAAAATGGCATAACCTCCCCAAAGATAAGAAATTAATATTTGAAGAATCTGACACTCACTCTTCAAAGAAAAATTACTACCCTAGAAGCACATAAGTGCGTTGGATTCCCTTTGCCACATTTACATGACATTTCAGGCTCCCAACCTTTCCTTAAGTAACCAGTATTTAGTTGATAATGGGGATTAACTGCAACATGGTGTGACAATACTTACATCGCTCCGACTCCTCTGTGTCCTTGTTAGCCCTATGAATCCCATCCTGAATTTCATCTAGCCAAAGCACAGCTGTTTCATCCTGTGTGTCCTGAAGAGAATATGATGAGAAAAATATACACAGCATGAGGAGAAAAGTATCGCTATTTTTGCAAAGTAGAATAACCCATACTCAACAACGGACTATACAGTGATTTTCCGTATCAGAGGGAATAAGAAGCATTTTGGTCTTTCTAACTGACTCCAAGACAAGGACAGCATGTGCACTGGTGATTTGCAGACTACTATGGCATTACCAGGCTCGGTACCTCCCCCCAGTCAAAAACTCTTTCCAGAAAACGGAACGAAGAAGAAATTCTGTCAATGGGAGTCACTCTGATAAGCAAAGAGAACACAAGGCCAGGGACTTGGTACCAGTTAGTCCTAAAGCTGGACTTGCTAAAAGGACACGACTTTCTAGGAACACAAGTTAATCCTTCGAGAGAACGCGGCTACAAAGAGAACAAAAACCTGCTGATGCACATCTGTGTGCAGAAGCTAAAAACTCTCAGGTAACGAATGTCACATCAGGCTGTTCTTGTGTCTGCCCAGGGAAGTTCACAGGCCCGTACAACCCAGCAAACCAAAAAGCATCGTTCATACTGGGCTGGGTGTACACACAGCAGGCAAAACTGATTTTAAGTCTTTGTTTTAACAGATTGCTCGTCAAGGAGCAGCACTCATACAGTGTCCTGTTATTTTGGCTGGGATTTGAAGAAAATCAATCAACTATCGTTACACACGGAAATTTGAGAAGAGGAAAGCAGACAAGTGTTTAGCAAGTCCAAAAATATACATAAAGAACAATGACCCAGCAGTTGCCAAGCACAGCTTCTCCCCACCCACTGTTGCTTCCTGTAGGTAGCTACTGAAAGAAATGGTAAGACGCAACTGCCACCCCTCCGACAACTCCGGTTGCACAAAGGCAACACAGGAAACATTTACTTTTGGTATGGAATAATAAACACGCCGCACAAAAGAGCCACTATTTACAGTGTTCGAGAGCTTTAGGGCCAGGCTGAAAATGAACATTTCCTTACATGCCCTCCACATTTTTCCCACTATTTGGGAGGGTCAAGTGGCACGTTTAATGGATCTCATTCAGGAGGCCAATGTGCCTCTCATGGGCAGGTTTCATCAGTCCCACAAAAGTAACAGCAACAGCAAAACTGTGTTTTCTAAGTGGGGGAGAATAATCAAAGAAAATTTCCTCTACTGCAATCTCCACCAGAAGTCAACCCCAAGAGTACTGAAACCATCCCGTGCTTTTCTACAGATTTACCATTCCAGGCTTTCTGGAAGGCACACACAGCAAAACATACTACAGGATTTACTGGTTTTTTCCCTCTCTCTACTCACCACACGAAGAAATTTGCATCATACAGCACTCCCCATTCACATAAGCAACTGAACAACATCTTGTGGTGAACTACAATCCCTCTCAGCCCCGAAGTATGGAAATCACTAGTTAGTAACAGCTGACTTCAGATAGTGACTATTTTCCCCACAACGTTACTTTATAATACAATCTCTCGATCCCTGACAGTGCTGCCACGCTGCCGGGAGCAGCCCCAAGATGAACATATGCCTAAATAAGGCCATTTCACGCCAGCTCAGAAGTTACCAGCATGGGCTGGCACAAGCTTAAGTGCACACTAAAAAGAGTTCATTATTTCATTCTGACTCAGCGGGAGGAAATGCTTCAGCACAAAATGGGTTCCTGATGAACATTAACCCTTTCAGGGCCCTTGGGGGGAAGCTGCTTAATGATTTTCATCAGAAACTCATACAGTTTTCAGCTACTGCTATCCTGTCAACACAATTATGCAAAATTTTGCGTTAGTATTAGAGCAATGAGCTCCACAGCACACAAAAACCCACAAACCACCCTCAAACCACTGAAAGCAGATGTCTGCTACTCTGTAAATAGATGAGAATAAAAAAAGTAAAAATATCAGTATCCCGCCCACACTACTCAAACACGCGCGCTCTCATCCTCTCTCCTAAACCTGGAAGATGAGACTTGCTCTTCCTCTCCCCATCTTCATCTTCACATTCAGTTAGTGAAAGCGGCAACTATGTACAAGTAGGTAGAAGTTCCCGGCTAATAAGACAGACAACTAAGGCTCAAAAAAATCATTACCAATGTAAGCGTCACTGGGTAAACAACAGGAATCAGTATGTTTTGCTAGTAGCATGTATTTTGCTTCATTTCTTTTTTCTAACTTATCACAGATTTTTCACTTCCAGGAACTTTCTTTTTACCATATAAAATTATGCCTACAACTACAATAACAATAAAATACAAAAAAACCCCAACTTAAGCTTGCAGGAAACAGTCAGAAGTTCAGAACTCCTAGAATGAATGTGGTGTCCCTGCAGAAACAGGTGAGGCATATTATTTCTTAGCACAAATATATGTATCTCATTCTGGACCTGGGATTAGCTGTAAAAAGTCATCTCGTGCAGTTAATATCCTTGTACCCATCTCTGCAGTTCATGAAGATTAATACGGTCTGGCTGCAAATCTTTCTCTAGTATAGATAGATTCAAACTCATTGGGTAAGATCAGTTGATGGTATGCAGAATGCCCAGCTCTCCACTTCCAGTTTTGATTCCCTGCTTTGAGGACCAGTAACAAGCCAGTTACACAGACGTAAAGATTTTTCAAGAGGTGCATTTAATTGCACTCACCTGTGCTTTCTCTCGCTTGGCTCGAAGTAGTGTATCCTGGTAATGCTGTGCTACCTTTGGGGCTACACCCTCCAATTTTGCTGCAGGAATCTGCAAGGCTTGAATAGTCTTTTTGCTGTCCCCTTCATCCAGAGCTTCATTGATAAGACCAATTGCCAAAATCCCTAGGGACAAAGATGTAGTGGGAGAAATACAAAGTTCCATTTCTGGTCAACAATAATCATAAGCATTGTTTCAGAAGAAAAATGCAGTTAGCCCTTCCTAAACCAAGTATCAGCTGAGAACTGCAATATGTTTAACAGAAAATGTTATTTACCCATAAAGAAAGTAAGACTTTCTCCATCTTAATAGTAATCATAATGCCTGAGCATTGCAATAAAAAAAAATTTAACAAAATCAGGGAGACTACAGGCAGGGACAGAACTGAGTCCTCAGACATCCAGCTCAGAGCCACTAGGAGAGAATTATCAAAGACCAAATGGCCAGAGTTCATAGGTTATGGTTTTCCAAAGTTCTGGCTACTCTAGAAAGAGATCACATGAAGCTAAAGATTTGCATGGAATACCATTTAAAAATACAGTCTCTTCATATTTTAGAAAACTTTTATTGAACATATGTAGTATTAGCCGTATTATCAGAGATGTGGATGCTATTCAAGCACAGTAAAATTTACCATTCAGCTAAATAAAAACAAACAAAAATATAGTTCGCTAAATGCAGAGTCTACCTCACACATGGCCCTACATACAGCAACCATCTCCTGCAAACCACAAAATAGCTTACGTTGAGATGGACCCTAAAGTCATCTGGTTCAGTTCCCTGCCTAAAGAAGGATCAATTAAAATCTGGTTTGACCAGTGCAGAACAAGATCTTTTAGATAAAAGCAAGTAAGGAGATCAGCGTGGGGATTTCCAATTTCAGTTGATGTATCTGGAGACTGTGACTTTTCTAGGCAGGAAAGAATACAAAACAAAAGTTCACATGAAAACCAGAACTTCTTAGGGAAGAGGTAGTATTTGGATTGATTAGAGAGAAGTGAAAAAAATGTAGTGGAGGACACTGCAAGGACTAGGATCACTAAAATGGTGGCATGGTTTCTGTCAAAAAGCAGATACGGTAACTGTTAGACTTAGGAAAGGGCACAGAATCTAAGCAGTAATTGTCTCTGACTAGATTGCCAATACGGGCATGGCAAGACTACTCCATGGAACAGCAGTATGTTCCAGTTCCTCACTAGACAGCTTTTTTTAATTTGAAACTATTTACAAGGATAAGGGAAATTAAAAACTCTATGCTTGTATGCCTTGAGGACCTTCTCAGACTCATTTAACTTGTTCAGGAGATAAAAGGTGTCCTTGCATAAGGGCAGATATGAAGCAGACCAACTAATTAAGAAATTCCTCATGAGAACAACTTATCTCATTACAGGATTTTCTGCACCTTTTTTTACAGTATAAGAAGCATTATAAGAAAGGGTATTGGGACTACACAAACTTTCAGACTTCTGCTGTGACCTCTTACACAGAAGAGATACATGAAGCTAGCATCTCGGTGTGTGTTTGTGTGGTTTCAACAAATCTGCTCACCTGACCCGAACAGGAAACCCAATGTCTATTTGGAGATCCAGGAAACAAAGTTAATCGAGATAGCAGGCTCCAAATTAAAATGTAACCCTCTCTAGAGTATAAGCTCTTTTCAAGGTGGAACACAACTCAACTACACAACAAGAAGTGGTAGAAGACACCTGTTTGTCTCAGTGTACAATATAAACTTCATCATCACCTCCACATTTGTGACAAATCTCTTCTGTCTTACGATGCAAGGCTTTGAGCTAAACATTACAAAGATGGCTTGGAAGTAAACGTCATGCTACCTGCCATATGCAGGAGGTTTCAGCACTGGTCATAGCCAAAAACAATGATCCCTTAACGAAACTGAAAAAAAATTAATAAAAATTAAACCACCTGACAGAGAACCTCACAAGGACCTACCTAAGAATAGGTTTGCTTAATTGTGCTGTTTTCAGGGACTCCTCTATCTCTACTGTGGATTTTAATTCAACTAATAATGTCCTAGAGAGAAAGAAGAATTACTCCAATTTTCTGTTTTACTGAAGTTTTCATCATTTCCACTGCTAAAAGACACTTAGCAACATAACACTACTAAAAAACAGAAATTAAAAACAATGCAGAACTAGAAGAACCACAAAGGGAGAAGAGGAAAACCTGAAAGGAGCAGAGATTGCAGCCAAAGAGAGAACGGACTTTAAGAAAAGTAACTTCTACTGAATACAACAAATTAGGAAGGAGGACAGAGTACTCCAAGACTAGGCTAAAATTAATTCAGTGATTTTGCTAATATTAGTTTTCATTAAATTTGAGGGATTGAAGCAAAATTAGAAAGTGTTCTAGACTAATCCTAGGCACTGACAGCAGACAATGCATTTTGTCAGCCAAAAGTGGTTCAAATTTGCATTAGAAGGACTAACCACGTGTTTGGAGATACTGATTTCAATGCCATGAACACTCCTGACTGCCTGATCGCCATTAGCGGTCCTGCTGTCAAAGCCTTTTGTACTACAGACCACCAAGTCCTGCTCATAACTAAGATCATCTTAGATATCTGATGTATGACACAACTACAAGTCAAACAGTAACTTTGTGCATCGACATACACCTTGTTTTATCACTCCTTATGAGCTGGGATCAGCCTAGCATGAACAAGCAGAAAAACTTACTTTCATGTTCTTCATGCACAGCTATGTTCACACGATCAACACATGACTGGATATCATTCCATGTGATGAATTCATTTCCTTCTGCACGTGCTTGAGCTTTCAGCTTCATCAAATCATCGATGTATCTGTCAAAGAACAAAACCAACATACATCACATTGCAACAAGCTGGCCAGGGACACACAACGCAAAAATTGTACAAAGTGTAAGAGGTAACACAAGGGTTGAAACTAGAACAAATGTGAAAGAGAGGAAGAAAAGAAAGAGCAAAGGCTGCATGCGGGATGGTCAGCCCAAATGTGAAACAGTCCAAAGAGACACATCAAAACAGGCAAAATTGTCAAATAGACAAAAGCACTGTAACACTGAACGAGAGTCCAGGGCAAAGAACGTGGTGGGTGAGCTGGCGTAGTACCAGCAACAACCTAATGGCATCACAACACGGCTTTAATGTGAAATCGGTGAGAAAGCGTTGAGAGACAGCACAGAAATCAGACCAGTAAGAACAGTAATCGCAAAAACAAGATGGGAGAGCCAACAGAGATTCGATCAATACCATAAGAAATAACGCAGAAAGAATGTGAAGTGGGGAAAAAAGGTTCAGAAAGTCACAGAATGTAAACAACATCAAGGACAGACATGACTTCTTGAAATATCCACCTCTGAGAGTTCTCATCCTCAATGTTTGTAAGCCCTGTGACAGGACTGCTCAGCTGTTTCCACACTGTATTCACATCCCCTGAATCCAAAGCCCTATTAATCAGGGCCACAGAAGACAGCATCTCTACAGCAACAGATAATTCTGGATGGGTGAGGTTACCCTGCAACAGAAGAGGACAACAAATTAATTCCATGCGTTCTTTACAACCTATTGTTGCACACAACACAGAACAGTTGTCAGAACAGACATGTAAGAAAGCAAAGGGACAACCTTATAACAGAAGCAGAAAGATGAGAACCATAAAGAAAGGTAGAACACCAAGTAAAAGATTGAAGTAGAATCTTACAGGGCCAAGTAGCTCAAGATTCAGGGATTAAACTTCACGTCAGAACAGACTGAACACCAAAGCAGTTCTAAGAAGATTCAAGACAGGTTTGTTGCAGAGAGATATTGAACAAAACAGACAAGGTAGACCCAGTGATCCACACCAGCTTCCAGAAATAAGAGAGAACATGGTCCTTACTTCAGGGCTCTGCTGCTGCAAGGTGGCCAGCTCCCTTTGGTAAAGGTCTGCAGCAAATACATAAACCTCTGGTAACTGGGCCTCTGGATTCATCAGTTCTGCCACAGTCTTCTCAGCATCACCCATTCGAATTGCAGAATTAATTCTGGCTACTGCTGCCAGCCCTAGAAGTTCAAAGAGGTAGCATAAAGAATGAGGAAGGTAGACAGTCGAGTCCCCAGTAACAAGAACGCTTTTATTCTACTCAATAATCAGATAGCTAACAAGAAAAGGGATAATTCCCTTAGTTGCAGGAAATGAGCGAAGCTTTCCGATCCATGCTTCCCCAATTAGTCTCCCATTACTGCAGGCAACCAAAATACATAATGCCTTCTTTAAAATAAAGCTCATGTTTAAAACCAATACACCTTTTTGCTCGTTATCAAAGGACTGTTTCACAGTTTCAGTCTTCTGATAGTAAGAAGCTTTCTAATTGCAAGTTTTTGGATGGATGAGTAGTAGCAGCTTTTTCTTCCTGCCCACATCTACCCCGCGTCTCTCCTGCCTGAGGCAGTAACAAGCACTCTATAGTGGGTACGCAGTGGCCAACTTTAAAATAACACAAGTAAACAAACGCTGAGCTCCATGCTGAACAACTAAGGTATGTTGAAGGTAGCCTCCTAGGTATTAGGCATTCACTATTTTCCTCTTGTGTTCTAAAACTCCTCTCCCCAGATCTCGAGCAGACTCCTTTCTACCTATTACAAATTGAACTAGTTGCTCCTGCACAGCCAGAACTGAACATTCTCCTCCAGAAAAAAAAAAAAAAAAAAAAAAAAAAAAAAAAAAAAGAGTTATGCATGGTGTCAGAAGCATCCATCAAAAATAAACAGCCATTATGATCTGCATTTTATTTGCTACCTGATATTCAGAAACACTTAAAGGTTCTGTAGCTCAAACCAAGCAAGGTTTGCGTCAATGGTCAGCCGGTAACCTAGCTTTCACACCTCATGGAGCAATCTGGATTTCCTTCACAGCTCCACAGCACAAAAAAAATCACATAAGCATCCTAGAAAAAGATGTTATTCAAGGTGGACGCAAAAGCTCCACAATTCTTAGTATTTCAAATTATATGCTTTTATCTCCAGCAGTATTTTAAGAGAAGGATAAAATACACTACAAATAAACAGGGCAACTGCCTCTCTTTAACGTTCTTGGCAGCTGTGAAGTACTTCAAGAAAATTCGTAACAGCTTGAGAGAGACCTCACGTATCCCCACATAGACCCAAATATTGTGCTGTCTCATCCTTTTGATGACACTCATGGTCACTTTGCTGCAATAGTTTCTGCTGATCCTTACTTTGCTGATACTGTTGCGCTGCCCTGTTAGCAGCATCCACTCCCAGCTGCAACTCTTCCTTCTGCAGAGGACCTGTAAGGCCAGCCTGAGAGAAAAAGAAACCACAAGGGTCAAAAAATGTCAGCTTATTAATTTCAAATAACTCAATAAAAAGAAAACGAAAGAAATAAACAAAAAACAGTTCTTCCTTAAAACACGCTTAATGCCACATAGCTTCTGCAAAGGACACCACACACATGAGGAAGACAAACCAGATTCTCCACTCATACGGTGAAAGGCCGTATGCGTACAGCCTGATAGCTTTTACAGTATTAGAAGTGCAGTCCCATGAACACAGCAATTAAAGACCCAGCTTCCAGAATTATAACACATTTAAGACAAAGGAGACAATTTTGTTGGAAAAGGCTGCCTGTACATGAGCTACATGCTAGAGTGAAATTAGTACTTGCATAGTTTGCCATGAAGTGACACAGTGATGCTCCATTTTACACCTTTACATGGTAAAGATGATAATTCTCCAAAAGCACCAACAGACCACATTTATGTAACAAGACCGTTCTGGAAACACATGCAATCTGACTTTGTAGTTTAGAAAATGGCTGAACTTGTTTTTTGTGGCTCCTAAAAAACCTGGTAAAAATCTTCCCTAGAGACACCTCTGGGCAGCTATGGAGAGTTTCTGCCATGCTGAAGCTTGGCAGGACGTTTTTAAGAAGTCCCCGCTTTTCCAATTCTGTCTTAATTGTAGGTCCAAAGAAACACAGCTTGTGAAGATCTTTCTTCAGAGACAAGTGACAAATCTTCTTAATAACAACAGCTGCAGGGCCGTGCGCTGTGGAAGTCGTTGTACCCTCACAGAAGGGACTAACAGCAACACACACCCCTCAGCTCGCATCATTCATGCGGAACCCCAGCCTTCTCAGCCTCTCAACATGTCAGATGCTCTGAGCCCTTAATCAGTTTCTCAGCCCTCACTAGACTCGCTGCAGTATGTCCATGTCTCTTGTCCTGCAGAGCCTCAGAACTGGGAGCAGTACTCCAGCGGTGGTCTTCACCAGCATCAAGTAGAGGGGAGAGGATCACCTCCTTCAGCCTGCTGACAACGTTCTTCCTAAGGCGTCCCAGGACACTGCTGGCTTCCTCTACCACAAGGGTATATTCCTGGCTCTTGGTCAAGTCATTGTCCACCAGGACCCATTATCCTCCTTTGCAAAGCTGCCTTCCAGCCAGTGTATCCCCAGTCCGTACTTGTGCGTGAGGCGATTCCTTTCCCAAGTATGGGGCTTAGCATTTGTCTTTGTTGAACTTGGTGAGATTCTTAATGGCCTATTCCTCCAGCTGTTGAGGTGCCTCTGAGTAGCAGCACAACCACCTGCTGGTGTATTCACTGCTCCTCCCTGTTTCGTACAATCTGCAAACGTACAAAGGGTACACTCCGTCCCATTTTACAGCCATTAGTGGGTTGTTAACTAGTACTGGCCCCGGTACCAATCCTAGGGGTACAGCACTAGTGACTGGCCTCCAGCTGGACATCACACAGCTGATCACAACCCTTTGAGCCTGGCAGTTAGCTAGTTTTCAGCCTACCTCGCTGTCCACTTCGCCCATGCCTCAGCAGTTCGTCTGAGGATATTATGGGATGCAGCGTCAAAAGCCTTGCTGAAGTCAAGATATACATCCTTTGCTTTCCTCTCATCTACCAAGCCGGTCATCTCATTGCAGAAGGCTGTTAGATTGGTCAAGCATCACTGCCCCTTCAAAAACCCAACACTGAGCACTCCTAACCGCTTTCCTGTACTTTGTATGTTTGTTGATTGCTTCCAGGATTATTTGCTCCATCATCCTCCCAGAGGCTGAGGCGAGACTGACAGACCTGTAATTCCCTAGATTCTCCTTGCCCTTCAAGACACTGGGGTGGCATTCACGCTCAAGTCCTCAGGAACTTCCCTCAATCTCCCTCAACTTTTAGAGGCTGCCTAGAGTGGCCTCACAATCACACAGACCAGCTCCCTCAGCACCCACGAAGGCAGCCCACCAGCTCCCTTGTCCAAGTTGTTTCAATGGTCCCTAATTTGATCCTCCTCTGCTAAGGGGTAAGTCTTCCTCCCGAGACACCTGACCCTGCTTCCATCCACCTCTTGTATGCTTCCTTTTTCTGTTTGAAATGAGAAACTATGGTTAACCTTAGTTACAGAATCATTTAGGTTGGAAAAGGCTCTTAAGATCAAGTCCAACCATAAACCCAACACTGCCCAGTCCACAACTAAACTACGTCCCCAAGCACCACGTCTACAAATAGTGTACAGTGGTATTCCGCACAGTGGAAGTAGCGTATGCTTCTCTGGTAGGTGTTTCTGCAACACAAATATCCACATTTGGGCACTGATAATAGTAAAATGAGAGGGATGACACACCTATATTACAATGGTTCTATACAAATGTGAGTTAGTATTTTAAGGTTTGGTGAAAGTATTTTAATTATATATATATATACACATACAAGCATTATACTGGCCTTTCATATGCAGAGATGAAAACTAAATGATATACATGCTTACTGTATGCTTCTCTCTACTAGTGTTAACTTTTTCAAACCAACACTAAACTGTAAGCAGGTAATTAGCAAGTGATTAGTATGCAGTGGTATGGTAAAGGGGGGCAGGGGGAAAACCTCCTGGATCAGGGTAATCTAGACTTTTCCATACCTCCTGTTTCTGTTGTCTGTCACTCAAAAACTGCTTGAAATACCAGTCACAATTTTCACGTAGCAATCCTCGGAGTCCCAGGGCTGGCATTGCCATAGCTTCATACAGTGCTAATGCATCTCCTTGTTCCAAAGCTAGGTCAATCTTTGATATGGCTGCATGTGCTAGCAACAGTAAAGCAGAGTTTTGAGAGAAACATTAAATGAGGAAGTCCCATGGTTTATATAACCTACTGCTCAAAAAGAAATACTCTTAGACCTGATAGACAGCAAATTAGGTATGCAATCCAAATGGAAGACTCTCAAAGTCAACTGCAAAGTAGTACTTTGAAAAAGGGGCTGAAGTTGGGAAATAGCATCCATTACTCAAGTTGAAAAACTTGGGGGGGTGGGCAGCAACACGGACAATCCATTTCCTAAATGAAGGGTAACAGAAGCCAAAATGAACTCAGCTTACAATTATGTACTAATAAGAAGTTAAAAAAAAAACAAACAAAAAACCCAAAAAAACAACAAACCAAGTAAAACAAACACACAAAACCCCCAGAAAAACAGGGCAGCTGCCTTCCACTTTTGTTAGCACTACAGAAAGCAAGAACAAGCAGAGGTATTGTTTTCCAGTACTCTTTTAATTAAGACTATTACTTCAGCATGATACCTACTGTTCACTTTATTGATGTTTCCCTGAATTTCAGCTTGAGTCAAAAGTTCCTCATACACATCTCTCTCTCTCTCTGAATTTTCAGAGGCAATCTGAAGATGAAATAAAAAGTAATTAGTGTTTCTACAGTTTCCTTTGCTCTTATAGATTGTTTCATTGAAAAGGTCAGGGAGGATAACTGTATCTATATAGAGTTGTGACAGGTCATAGATAGGCTACTTCTACACAAGCAAAAAGAAGCCCTAGAAGTAAATGCATATAAAGTAATATACTCATACTCTGGAACAGACAACCTAGAAACACCTTATTTCAATGTAATGGCTCTGTATGAACACACAGGAGAGCTCCAGAGCACAGAAAGCAGTACACATAGCTAGGCACTTGATACACAGCGTTCTAAACCAACACTGACCCCCTTCTGACAGCATCAGTCAGTTTTGCTCATCATTTCATTGCTCAGAAAACATATTTATATCATATGACAATGCAGGGATAACACTGCCAACATAGAAAGACGGACGTTAATTCTGCATCCGTGTGGCCCGTATTTCAGACGGCTAAACAGTCACACAGCCAACTGCTGCTGTCTTCTACAACAGGAAGATTGGGGAACACACCAGAATACCACCAGGAGTAAACCCACCTAACACTATACACACAGGACTGTAACACACATTCTGTGAATTCTCCACAGTTTACACTGCAATACAAAATTGTAACGCATGCAAATAGATGGTTTGAAAGAAGAATTGATCTACCCTGTTTTTAGCATTCTCCGTCTTGTCTTGCTTTGCTCTGTAGAGTGTGTCTTGGTAAGTGGATTCCAGTTGATCATCAAGATTTATTAGCATGGCATTAGGGTTCTTCATGGCCATGAGAGTGTCAGCTGGAACCTGATGGTCGATTGCTTCATTAATGGCAATGACAGCAGCATGTACTGAAAAACAAGTCGCAGTGTGCCAGTTAGTCCCAAACACAACAGCTCTGTTAAAAACTGAGAACTTAATTGGCAAGGGCAGAAGAATTACCTGGAAATACTGGGAAGCAAGAGAATTATCAAAATACCTCTCAATCCATCATTTGTTCTTGACAAAAAAGTCAGCCTACTTCCTAGCACAATACTGTAGCTAGTTAGATCATCATGCTCCAGAAAGAATAAAAATACACAAGGGAAGGAAGAAAACCCTCTTCCCAGTCTTCCAAAAGGCCTATCAAAAGGACTGTACTGTCTTACAACAGGGGGCACTAAAACTAATACCAAAAAAAGAAATACCTAATCTCCTAGTTTGACTAATTGCAGAAAACAAAACTACAATTTTTCTTACATGCTGCTTCGTCCACAGAAAGTTCATTTGCAAGAATTCCACCAATCTTGCTGAAGGCAGGCATCTGAATACCATACTTCTCCAGTTCAAGCCTCATGTTACTGATTTCCTCCTCTGAAACACACATTAAAACAGTGTTATATGGGCTTAAACACATCAGGAATCAGCCCTGCTATACCAACAACTATTGCCAAAAAAAATGTCTGATAACCACAATAAATTACAATTACTGTTTAAATAATACTTTGACTATAACTCAGTAAGTGAAACAAAATAAATGAGAACTGATAGACATTTTGCACACTTTCCTAAATCTACATTTCTCCCAGATTCTCATATGAGAATATACTAGTCTTTCTCAGCAGAAAACCACACGTGACTCACAAGGAGCTGGAAACAGACTCTATTCTGCGATGCCTCAACTACAGCTGCCAACAGGTCAGGAAAATGCACAGGTAATATTTCAGCATTCCTCTGCGCCCCCCCCCCCCCCCCCCCCGAGAGTCTATGCCAGAAAAGCAAACAGAGGATATCAAGACATGCTGCTGCTATATGTAGCAATACCATGTAACTCAAAAAGAGAGTTGACAGTTTAGCATTTTATAGGTGCAATCAACAACTGTTCTGCAGGATAATGGAAGTTTATATACCTTTTAAATGAAATGTGTGTGCTCAGGTGGGAACCTCACTAATGCAAAACACAGAATTTGACACTTTTGCACAAAATCAAGGAACTGAAACCTTGAGGTGGCACGTGGATGTGATACTTTGTGCTGGAATCTCCTGTTGCAGATCAGCTGGCAAACTCTTACTCAGCTAACGGCACCTCTACTTTAAAATCAAGCGAGATCAGAACCATCTACCAAAACTCCTCCCAGAGGAATGGAGCCAAGGTTTAAATGTCTTACAACAACAGCAAAAAAAGAGGCCGTTACTTGCAAAACTAATGATTAGCAAACCAACAGCCTGGCTCAGAAGTACTCAAATCGATCCTTTTTTCTTAAATTTTCTTAAATTACTAGCCATTAATTTTGAATTTAATTTGCATTTAGGATATCAACATTAGCCATCCTTTAACTGATCTATACAACACCTAGTAGAATATGAGGTAAAGACAGCATATGTATCAGCGGGAGTTTCAGTTGGTTGGGTTTGGGTTTTGGTTCTGTTTTTTTTACCTGTGAAGTCCACCTTCCCATATAAATCCTGAATCTGAGGGGCAAGACCCAGTTTGAACAGGTACAGGCTAGAACAGAAAATAAGCAAGTAATTAGAACTAGTCATTTTTCCCTGTGCTTCTGACAACGACACAGGTAGTTTTTAGGAGATACAGATTCAAGAAGCCACTCAGGTAAGCCCACGTAATGCCTCGTAATCACCAAAAGAGTGAGCTGACTCCCCTCCTCCCCTCAGCCGCACATAACTAATAACTGGCCCACCACTCTGAAGTCTTGACAGAATTACAGAACAGCTGAAGCTAGGAGGGGGCTCTCAAGTTTGTCTTGTTCAAGCTCCCTCCTCAAACAAGGTCACAGAAGACCAGGTTCCCCAAGACCATGACCAGATGGCTTTTGAGTATCTCCAAGGGAGGAGACTCCACAACTTCTTTAGGCAATTTGTGCCACTCCTTGGTCACTCACACAGTAAATAAAGTGTTTTCTGATGTTCAGAGGGACACTCCTGTGCCTCAGTTTGTGCCAGCTGCCTCTTGTGCTGTCATGGGGCACCACTGAAAAGAGCCTGGCTTCAGCTCCTTTGCTGTCCCATCAGACAGCTGCACACACTGATGAGATCCCCTTGGAGCCTTCTCCTCTCTATGCTGAACAGTCACAGCTCTCCCAGTCCTTCCTCACAGGAGAGTGGCTCTGGTCCATTAATCATCTTAGTGACCCTTCCTCCAGCTCTCTCCAGCGCGTCCATGCCCCTCTCATGCTGGGGAGCCCAGAACTGGGCACAGTACTAACTGGACGCAGCACTGCAGGCATGGCCTCACCAGCGCTGAGCAGAGGGAAGGCATTCGCTCAGCTGAGCTGGCTTACTGAAATGCTGTTAAAGTATCCACTTGGAGCCTGACCAGGAACAGGATGGCTACACGGGAGGGGTGAACCCATACAGCTCAGGACAAATGGGGCTGGGGAAGGAGAAGCAACTCCTCTCCTTTTTGCCTGTCATACCAGCTCAGCACAGATCGTGGAAAGGTACCCTCTGTTAAAATATCTGGTAATACAGGAACATTAAAAATAAACTATTAATAAAGTAAATATACATTCCTTTGGTAAACTCAGTTTTAACATGATTGGAAAGGAAAACAGAGGGTAAGCACAACCTCAACATGACAAATATAAATCTCCAATCTCTATAAATCTAAGCAGCTCCCCCCCCCAAAAAAAAAAAAAAAACAAACACCAAAACAGAACACAAACAGCAGGCAGGAACACTTCTGACCTATGGACTGTCAACAAAACCACATTCTAGATCTTTATTTCTTAACTGGAATATACTTCAGCACCAAGCCTGAAAAAAGAACAGGTTTTTTTTATAAAAAAATATCCTTTTCCACATTTATTTTTACATGTCAGAGTTCTCTTCTTTCCTTGAAAAATAAAATTACTTAAACTGATAAAATCCTGAGGAGGCTGCCTTTGCAGAGAAATTTGGCTACAGAACATTTCAGCCAAAAAGGTTAGCAATTGAAAAAAACTTAAAATGTATGGAAAAAGTATTACTAGATGAAAGATTACAGATTAAATTCTACAGTCTTAACTACTGGGACTGTTTGCATCTATTAATTTTGCTCCATGAATTCATTTTCTTTTCTTAATTATGATCTAGAAAGATCACAGCAACGGCAAACTTAATTTTCTTGGGAAGCTCGGTAATTGCTCACAATTCAGGCTACTAGGGGGGCGGGAACAGCCGGGATATAACAAAGAACATGTAACAAGAATATATGCCAGCCAACCCCGGCATAAAGCAGCTACAGTAGCTATTAGAAAGCTGCCAGCAAGGGAGGAACTCTGCTGTAACCTGAACAAAAAGGAGCATTAGTTTTGACCGTGGCAGCGTACTCCTCACTGCTTTATAAACTCCAAATGACTTATTCTACAGAGATAACTCATTTTAGATCTAAAGCTGGGATCAAGCTCACTTCTATAGTAATCACAACATACTTGACTGGTTCTTTTTCCTTCAGCATCTGATCTGGCCACTGCCCAAGGCAAAATACCGGCTTCATGTATCTTTGCTCTGACCTGCTAAGATTGTTTCGCTAGAGAATTCACCCTCATCCAGCCTTCAGTTCACTCCTCTCCCCTCCCACCCTTCAGCTTTGCAGAAAGACATCGGAAGCAATTAGATTTCTGCCTAGCACGCCTTACCTGAGTGCATGAATACAATAGATACAGCGTGGCATGTTCTTGCGATCATAGATATCTGTAGTTTCTGGGTAGAATATCTAAAGATAAAACAAAGTTAGCAGTCTGAATTACACTCACACACAACTGTGATAAGCCCAATTCTTCTGCAGCACACTAATGAAACAGCCCGCAGAACAAAACTCTCTGAGCTTCTCTGCCCTAGCCCGACATTCCTCCTGCTTTAAGTGCCAGCCAGTCCTTTCTTTTGCTCCTACCACCCAAACCAGGGTGCCCCTTTTCCTGCCCAGGTCCTATTACACATGGACGAGTACACCCCTTCTTCCATGTGCCCACCAAGATACCGGGTCAGGAGGCATTAGCAAGGACTTTGGTGAAAGCCAAGAGATTGAAAAAAAAAAAAAAAAAAATACTTGCAACAGAACAGAGAAAAGAGGATTTTGTTTGGACTAAATGTGGTTGAGAAGCAAAAGACAGTGACAAAGGCAAACTGAGACCAGCACTGAGGTGCTCTGCACACTACACTGTCAGGCAGCTGGACCCAAAAGCTTTCAGACAGCCTCAAATGCAAAGCGCGTCAAAGTTTAACACAAGGGGCTAATATTGAAATGTCAATTCATTCGAAAGTGCTGACAAGGTACGTTACGTTCTAGTCACTGGGAGGATACATTGCTGTTGCCTATGAGCAGAAAATAGCATTGCTCTTTCTGTAAAGGCAAGAGCAAGCGAAGGACCCTCACAACTCCACAGTATCAGTTCCCTGGCTCTGCTGCATGGGAAAATACTTTAAACACCAGTATCTCTTTGTCAATGTACTGGATGCCAGCCCAGTTTCTTTAACATATCCTCACACATTTATCTCCCCCTCAAAACTCACTTAGACCTGAAAATCTTGGCTCATACCTGACACTTACAACTCTCTCTGTCTAGCTACCTCCTCATTTATTTTCACCTAACAACCTTAACAGTGTATTTCAGCATCTCCTAATCCTAAATTTGTTCCTGTAAAATCATCATAAATCCCAGCAAGGCTCAACTAGTAAATCTCAACAAATTATTTCAAAATCTTTGCCAAGAATAAAGTGTTCAATTTGCAAGCCTGTATGCAAACAAAACATACATCAGATTAAACTACGCAATGTTGGTTTTGGAGAGGCTAAGCATAACACAGCCTACAAAAAAAAAAAAACATGTTAAAAAAAATTACTTACTCTCCATGTATGCAACTTTACTATCAGCACTACCCCACTTCCAGATATTTTTAGGCAACAGTGTTGATTAGCTCAGAGGAGTTTATCTGGACATTCCCCTAGTGAAGCCAATAATTTATATTTGATTAAGCTACACCAGGAATGTTTCAACTTGATGTGAAAGTTTCATAGAGAAATAGATAACACTATTTTCTGTTGTGTTGCTTCTTTTAGCATAGATTTCTAAAAAAGCTTCCACAATCAAACTGTAGCTCAGATACTGCTCAAAAGAATGCCTGGCAAGAACTATGTAACGCAGATGTTATGCAAGATTAGTGACATTAAGGATACGGTACAGAAGGAGGAGTTATTTTGCTCCTAATCACACTCACACATATAGCAGAATGAAAACTTTCAGCAAGTTTTAGGAGAGAATTTCTATAGGGACGTCAATCTAGAAAATGAAGAATTAACTAGAGGAAGTCTGCTGATTTTTGTACAACAGAAAATGCTTCCATGGAACGTAAGGTTTTTCTAAGATTATTTATCTGCACGTACGACATAGAAATTACCTTGGGGAGACCAATCTCAGCCATGGCATTCAGCCACTGGATTACGTTATCTGTGTGCCGGAAGTGGAGACCAGTTGCCTAAAATAAAAATAGGCAACAACGATGAGAGCAGTAAGAAATAAAATACCACAGCTGCCAAGAATGGCAGGGAGGTTCATTAAGATGGATAATGAAAATGGTACTCTTACAGAAAAGAGGTCAGAAGTCTTCTATGTACAATTACATTGATTGTTTACAACAAGTTCTTTCACATGAGTGCATGCCCAGATATAAAGCCAAGAGCCCACCCCCTCTCACTTAATCGTTGTTCTAGAGTAAAGGTGGAGTTTCTCAGGTAATACTATTATAAACTAACTTTCCGCTTATTTGCACACTGTACCTCTATGTGCACATTTTCCCATTTTAGATGTCTACCTAAAGTAGTATCTACGGCCAACAGCTCTCACCTTGTATCTAGTCTGTTCCCTATCATAGATTTTCTTCACAGAAACTACTTTAGGGGAGAAGAAGTTTCCAAGTTTGGCCAGGTAGACTCCATTTCTCAATCCTTCTTCCAGCTCTGTTGTGGGAGGCAGCTCCTCACTCAGACAGGCCTCCATCCATCTGGAAGAGCAAGAACAACAAACTTGGTCACATGCGTGTATTTTCAGTTTGTGAACAGAACTCCATGCTTAACAAGTTTCATACTGCTACTGCTGTCATATTCTAGCCTACTATTTGCTTAGCACTAGGGGCTGAAAGTGGGTATAGCACTACCACACAGTCTGTGTGATTAAGATGCTAGTCAGTAACACTTCAGACAAAATATTAAGTACAGAGCTCAGCAGCCAGAGTTTCACATGTAATTAAGATACTGTCTCACCATATGTGTTTCTCCATCAGCCCATGATTTAGCTGGTACTGGTCTAGATACAGTGGCCAACCTGTCCTTTAAACTAATTTAAATCTTCCTCTTGAGTACAGGCTACTCTCACTAAGTATTCGCTAGTTATTTCATGACGCTACCACTTACTCAAGCTCTTTTAGCTGATCTCGTAGAGAGGCCCTACAGCATTGTTATCAAGTCTACCTTTCTGACCTATATATTTTCTCCCGCCCTACTCTACATTTTAAACATGAGGACGGAGGGGGAACCAGAACAGGCATTCCTCTCCTCCTAACAGATCTTCCCTTATCTCATTATTATTATTATTTCCTTCCATCTCATTTAATGGTGTCACATATCCTCCTGACAAAAACAAAGATTACAGCAGCATGTAATTTGAAAAGTCGCTGTTCTCCAACCAGAGGTGCGCCCTGGTATTTCTCCTACCTGAGGCTGTATAATGCAAGCTACACACTGTCCTCCAAAGACAACACGCTCCCTGGCTGTGCTGTTGTCTGAAAAAGGGAGCTGCTCGGCCGTGGGCCGCTTTGTAACGAGTCTTCCCTAGATCACACCTCGCTTGCGACAGAGCTCTACAGCTCTTGCAGGACAGGCGAGCCTTGGATCAGTGAAGATCGCAGAAAAGTGGCCCAGAACAGCAGTAGCCCATATCATGAAACAGAGCAAGGGCAATGATTTGGCTCACGGGGATGGTAAGTCCACATTACTGGGACTATCTTAAAGACAGGCAAGTAGAGGATCCTGCTTGCACCCAATGAACAGAATTTTAATATTCTCAATACTGTTTCAGATGCATGCCTAACTGTAAACTATTTAGCTTCACATGAATCCAAAAATAACAGGAAAACACCATACTGGGTGCGTAACTGTAGTAATTAACACAATTTCACAGAAATCAGTCCTGTAAAACAGTCGGGAAAGCTATGTGGCTCTGTTGACCAACCAGAGCCGCAGACATTTCACATCTGCGAGGTGTGAGGTTTCATGCCTCCTAATATTCTGATTAAAATCAAGCACTGTACATACATACAAAAACCAGCTCATACGTACTAAGAACTAAGACTACTCCAAGCAGTGTTTTCATGGGGATTCATTGACTAGTGCTGTTTCTAATGGATTTTGGCATAAATACGTGCTATGCCCCCCTCTTTCAGTTCTCCAGGAAGTAAATACAAAAACTGAGGCTTCAAAATCAGAGAATTAGAGAATTACACCAATATTAGAATAACTGTAACCCATAATTAGCACACATGTGCTCACAGCTTGAGTAACAGGACTGTTCAAATAATCTAGGCTTTAGACATGGTTAAATATTAGGTCATTGATCTAGATTTTCTACAGACTGGGAACTGTATCCTAGAAGACAACTGTGGCACTGAAAAATGCGTAATGAGTACAGCACACAATGAATTAAAAGTTTAAAGCTGTAAGAATTACTATTATGATGGGGTGTATACAAAGGGGAACAGTAAAGGCAGGCACTACTGTTCTTTTGTATACAACTCTGATGAGACTAACCTTGTCACTGTGGCCTGCATTTTTTCAAACTGGAGAGCAGGAATAAGATAGGAAAGAAATCTGTGATTAGCTAAGATAAAACTTCACAGTGAGAAGCCTGAACAATGCAGTGCATTCAGTTTGTTGAAATAAAAGTCTGAGATGCAGCTTGGTGCTCTGACAGTCCTTTGGTAGCAGATTGTAATCAGCCTGTTCCACCTTTTCTGATAAAAAGCACCAAATCTAAGGCAGGAGTGTATGACCTACACATGAATCGGCTTCTGCACCACCAATTTTCAGCCCAGCATGCAAGGCTCAATGGAAAGCACTAAGAATTATTTAACCTGCAATATCCAAGAAGATGACCAAGTGAGTAACCAATCTTTTTGAACTGAACAATAAAATATGATCATTTCTTTACAGTAATTTAGAAAAGAAGTATTATAAACATAAAACGTAATTTGCATTCTGTGGATATTTTTGCACAGTTTAGTCTTGTTCTCAAATACAGAACACTCTAGCAGTACACAACAGATATGAGACGTGTTCAAATTCACTGTGGCCAGTTTTTCATCTCTCCTGAGAAGGCAGTAAACTCCATTTCTAATTATAGAAGACAGGCAGCTGTTAGTGAAAATGAAAAATCTCACAGGCTGCAGTATTTTAACAGTCAAAAGAAAGATAACTTTAACTAGTGCAAATATGCAGTTTTAGACAATCTCAACCATCTTATCTGTATTCAGTTTCAACTCTCTCTCTAAGGTTCACTTTATTTAACCTACTACAGAGCTGTTACCCTACCACAGCTCCTCCATTTTCATGCCTATTAGCATCAACCGATGGCTTGCAAAAACATACGTTTCAGATGAATGTATGTCTTCACTATTCAAACTCAAGGGGAATGCCAGTCAAGTTCTCATGTCTGAATATGTTACTACTCCATCTCTCCCTACTCGAAATGTTAGTATACAGTGGTCTCATAGTGCAAAGTGGCCATCCATCTATCTGCCTTTTGAGATAAACAAGCCAGTGTTCTTAAAGCCACAAAAAAAGGCATAACACTAGTGCTTTCTTCTTTGCACTAACTCTGTATTTGCCTAAAGGTACAATTCAAACACATCTATTTTGCTCAGCTGCCACTAATCCTCAAATGGTCTTTTCTATTAGTGCAAGTTAAGATCAGCTGTAACTATTCCAATGCCTACATCCAAGAGCATCTAAAAAGTGACTGTAGAGCAAATACAGCGTGAAGTCCTCAGATTTTTAATTCATCCCTCTTGCACTTCTGAGGGTTTTTTTAAAGATCTAATCCCTGATGCTGCTTTCCTATCTGTGGATTCTGCAGCAGACAGTTATTCTTACAGCTTCATTGTTGAGGGAATACTCATGATTCAGTAGAGGTTTTACAAACAACTGGATTTCACCCATTTCCTTGGTTATTCAGATTGTTTTCAATATCTGCATTCCTCTCCAGATAACACAGAAGAATGTGAAGTTACTTCAAAAGAAAGACTCACTAACATTCCATAGCTGCTCATCACAAAGTACCTACAATCAGCCACTGCTACAATCCCCAAACCTACCTCTGTTCTGCTGATTCTTCCATCTGAATGCAAACAACTTCTCAGTTTTATGACCCACCCCCTCTGCCCAGGAAAACATTTTCCTCTCACTTGGCTTCTCTACAGCTCCAAGCAGAGGTGACACCTTTGAAAAGCTAACACAAGCAAGAAAAAGGCGCCACGAAGCTTTTCAATGAGGTTGCCACAGGAACTAATCACAGAAACAGGTCAGCAACCAGATGTCTCCAACAGACCCAGTGGTGGAGATTTCAGGAGAGCCTGGAAGGAGGGGGGTGAGAAAAGGGAAACTACGCATTTCTCAGGAACTCTCAGCACTCACAAAAATCAACAGCAATAAACAGTTTCATGTTCCTGCTGACAGCCCTCCCACAGCAGGGAGTGGTTTCTGCAGGAAACTGGCAACGCACCAGATTTTCCAGCTTCTGCTGGCTTCTCATTCTCCAGCCGTCTCACTTCTAGTCTTTCCCAAACCCCAAAACCAGAATAAATTTCCAAATTAATGTCTCAGAAAACTCTTCATAAGATGTACAACGTGACAATTCTAGCCTCTGCTCTGAATGTCCAGATTACAAAGGCTCTGTGTGCAGAAACTTTGAATCAGCAAACAAGTAGCTGGCTGGAATGGCTGAGACAAACCATAAAAAAAATGAATGGGCCCTAGCACTACTGATGGAAGTGGGACACTGCAACACCACATGGTGGGGTACAGAGGGAGAAAAACTGCCCCTCCAAAGAAAAAAAAAGGAAAAAAAAGTGGATACTCTGCAGAAATCAAGAAGTATCCTTTCATATTCTGGAGAAGCACCTAAAATTATTTGGAAAGGTATATAAAAATGACATTTCTAAGCCTCAAGTCTCACACACTCTTTGGGGGTTCTACTCACTTTCCGAAACAGCTGTGAAACATCAGAGGACTGATTTATATGCTGGTTGATAGCACCTGACTAACTGGAAATAATAATTACAGTCACTGCCTGGTTTATTTACAGAATCACAGAACAGCCCATGTTGGAAGGGACATTGAAAGATCACCTGGCCCAAGCTCCCAAGGAAAAGGGAGCCTAGGTGAGATTACCTAGCACCCTGTCCAGTTGCGCATTGAAACCCTGCAGCAATAGGGACTCTACCACATCCCTGGGGAGGTTGTTACAGTGGCTGATGCCACTGCAAAAAATTTCTGTCTTGTATCAAGATGAAAACTCTCCCAGTGCAACTTACACCCACTGCCCCTCATCCTCTCCACGTGGCTCCCTGTGAAGAGCGTGCCTTTATTCTCTTTGTAGCTGCCCTTTAAGTACTGGAAAGCTATGATGAGGTGCCCCTGAGCCTTCTCTTCTCCAGGGTGAAAAGACCTAACTCTCTCAGTGATTCCTCACAGGGCAGGTTCTCCAGCAGCCTGATCATCTTCATGGCCCTCCATTCACATATGAGAAAGTCACCAGTTAGCCAGCAGATGACGTGCAGCCATGTTCTCTCCCACCTTGCCTTTTTGCTCCTTGCCATCTAACTCGGGGGGGAAAAAATAGGAAGACTGTTTATGCAAAGCCTGTAAGGTACAGAAAACAAATACAACCCGAAGGACATATTAAGGGAGTAAGGAACTGAGTCAAAGCACAAGTTACAGAAAGCAAACCAGTTCAGCAAGTTCTGACAGGAGTTCAGTACTCAATATGAACGGCTTACAAGTTCTATGCAGTAAAGGGACGGGAGTGCAGAAGGCATCAACTCGGGACACGTACAAGTCATAGATGGCAGGGGCTACATGTCAGAAGAGTTCCAAATAAGATACAAATCAAAATATCAATATTAGAGAAGCTTCCACAAGGCAAAAGATGCTCAGTCCCTCTAGTTCAAGTGAAAATAGTAGTAATAACCTCAGAAAGTCTCATAGACCTTACATTTAGTACTTCAGGTATAGTGCACTTAAACAATAAATAACAATTTTGAACTTGAAAAAGTGCGTTTGCGTGTATAGGAAGTTGTTACTTTGAGCCCAGTTTAGCCAGGAAAGAATTAGCTTTCCTGCAAGCTTCTCAACAGTCTCCTATAGTACGAGTCTTAGT
This sequence comes from Falco rusticolus, assembly GCF_015220075.1. NCBI lineage: Eukaryota > Metazoa > Chordata > Aves > Falconiformes > Falconidae > Falco > Falco rusticolus. The sequence goes on from NC_051193.1 coordinate 2,891,347, forward strand.
ACCATACTTTCCTTTATAATGTGATATACATACATTGTTTTGTGACTTTGACTGTGCTGCCTCAACCCAAACTTCACAGAATCTCTGAGGCTGGAAGGAACCTCTCATGATGTAGTCCAACGCTTTCCCACCTGAACAAGCCCGTTTTGCCCATTCCTCCTCAGTGGGGCAAGAGCTTTCTGTAACATCACTTCCATGCCTTAGATCATTACAACCAGACTCCTGAGAGGACCAAGCTACTCCAACCCTGAAAGAGTCCAAATGCTAGCAACAGGGTTCATAATACCCTGCCAAGAGACTTACTGGAGCAACAAAAAAACCCCACCCACTTTGTTCAACCCAGGAAGACCTAAAATGAAAGTAGAAGGGACATGCAACCACATCATTTAATACCTTACTGAAGGCCACAGAGGCGTTCCGTTTAAGCATCTCCATAAAGTAAGATAAATAGCCCATAATTAGAACATAAGCTGTCTCAATGTACTCATACCTGTTTCAACAGGTTCCTAAGTGGGTGTTAATATAACTACAAAACTAAGGCAATTTACATACAATAATGCTCTGGCTTGGTGCGGCATTGCTTAACCATTTGCTAGGCCAGAGGACAAAGCCACGTTTTCAGAAAGCATTACGCAGTACCTTTTACATTTAAAAGCTCACATACTCATATTAAAATTAACACCTGTCATCCTTAAAAGGCAGAAATCAATGCAGAATTTCCAGATGAACAAGAGGAAAGCACTTCTCACGTCTCGTGGCGGGTAGGGGGGGACACCTGGTTGATGGGCAGCAACCTCTGCTCCCTTCAGCCATAAGGCATCAGAACAACATGCCATCAATACGCTTTCCACAGAAACCTTCAATTCTTTTTTGCTACTGCAGCAGTTTCCAAAACCTTCCCTCCCTCTTGCCAGCACACAGAAGAGAATTTTTAACGCAGAATCAGTTCTTCACTCAAATTTAATCACATGACTGCATAGGTAATGTTGGACTCTCCAATTCTACTGAAGCTATTTCAAAGTAATCATTGCACCTTTCTAATCAGTCCTACAACCGCAAAATACAGATCACCCTCCTAGAAAAAGGATCCTTGAATATCTACATGCAGCTGCTACCACCAGCTGCCATTTAGAGCCAGGCCTTCCTGGAGAAGACACAACACCAAAAACGTAACATCAGGTACCACCAGGCAGCCAGGCTCAAGTAATCCATCTTCAGACTTTTATCATAAACCAGTTTTAACCAGAACTGGAGTTTAGACAAAGGGGAAACTTAACATCGATCACACATTTTGCTCTCACACTTGTGAAAACGTCAGAAGCCTGGCTAACTCCGAGACAATGGAAAAAAATAGGGGAAAGAAAGAAAAAGTCACTCTTTTCCTCGCAAACTGATTATAGATAAGTCTGAGGAAGAAGAACTAGCAACCCATCTCCCCAGAAACTGTTGCAACAATACTCAATTTAATAAACAAAAATAGCAGAGCAGACAATTAAAAAACTGGACAAAACTTGCAAGCAACGCCGCTCGCTTCATGACAGGGCTGCCACAGTTTTGTTCCAGCAAAAAACCAAAACAGAACATGACATAGAAAACACAGAAGGCATTAACAGTCAAAAATAAAAACAAGTAACCCTTATCAAGCAACGAGGAAAGCTCACTTCTTGATCATTACTAAGTAGTAGTAATTTCAAGGTAAAATTAGTCACTTGCAGAGGCCAGAAATAACTTTTTCTAACATTCAGCTGGCCTAGAGCTTCAAGACAATGGCTCTTCCTTTCACACACAGACCTAGCCAGTGACATTGTCAACTCTGAGACCAGACTGCAGCCCAACACGCCATCCAGGTCTGCACCCAGTGGTCGCTTCCACCATGTTGGCCTCAAGAGTACTTCAGTACTGGTAGCCATTAAGAACTCTAAGATAAAGTACATAACACTAACATCACGCTAAAGGATAACCAATACCCTTCGTATCAGTCTGCTACCAATACCAAGTGTTGGCTGAAGCGCAGTTGTCCACAGGACCACAACACATTCTGCTTATTGCACACCTCAGCAATTTCATTAGCAGGAAAGCTGCAAAGTGAACCTCAACGCAAAATTCTGAGCCTCTGGTTTGGGAGCACTAGCCACAGAGTTCTTGATCATGGGCCAGAATCACGGGAATCTTCTCTTTGCCAGCATGTCAGTGCCACAGCCCTCGCTTGCTTCTAGTGGTCCCCTACCAACTCCATCTCAGAAGGGTGTTGTCTCCTCCTTCAAGGAGGCTGAATATGCTTTATCTCCTGAAGGAGGTCTAGAGGTGGACTGGAAGGACACAGAGCTTGATTCTCTTTCCAGGCACGTATGATATTTATCCTCCACTCTTCGTAACGCTGTCTGTATACTATACCAATATATTTTAATGAGCAAAGCAAGCCTGCCTAGACTTGTGCTCTGCTAACACAGACAGTCTTATGCACAGTTACTGTCTTACACATCTTCTCAAAACCATGAAATAGGCAGGCTATTTGCCCAAGATTGCTCTTCAAACACAGCCTCAAGAGGTGATCTCCACGTGCATGCTCACACGGTGGGTACAAATTCTTGAAACAAGGTGATCTTTTTGTGCTTTCAAAGCAACCCTATGGGTATTCACCCATTGCCTACTGCTATATCCCTATACAGACAGAAAGTGCATCTTACGCTCTTCACTTCTTCTAATCTCACAATACCCAAAATTAAACAGAAAAAAAATGATGCAATTTGAATGGATGTACTGAAAATGCCATGAAGAACTTCAAGAGTTATTTCCAGTTCCTTCCCCTTTCAAGTGTTCACCCCCTAACATCTAAAATGTAGGCAACTCCAGGCAGCACTGCTCAGCCTGCACCGGGACGTGGAGAGGCACCTGGCTGCTGTCAGAAAAGGGACTGAAGAGCTGCTCAACCATTAACTGTGGTTGGAACTTGGAAGCTGTGCAAAAGCTACACGTAGTGTTTAGCAACAAAACTGCTGACAAAAAAAAAGCTTCAAAGGTCTTTCTCAAAAACACCCAACTCATTTATACTCTTGGAAGGTATTCACAGCACAATGATTACTGGCACTCTTGAGAAGGTTCTTAAGAGTCCAATACCATGTGTAACAAACACCTGTGTGTCAACATAAACAGTACAGGTGTCCTTTGCTGTGCAAACAGAGGTCAGAGAGCACACTGGACTCCTTCAGCCTGTTAACAGCATTCATGGTGTCCAAGATTACAAACTTATATTTGTAAATCCTGAATGAGTATAGCTCATGAGTATAGCTCAAAAAGAGTGATTGACAGTACTCCATGCTAAAAAACACAGCTCAGAAAAAAAAAAAAAGATTCTAAGCAGCGAGAGCCTTACAGCTCATCCCGCTGCTGAAGTGACATCCTGTCAACCTCAGAGAGGCTCCTACTCCAAACGTGCCCAGCAAGCAGTCAGCTAAGGGACTGCCAACATACTCCCTAAGGAAACAGCTATCCTGATTTTAAGTAGAGACAAATCGTTAGGAAGGGCATGGAACTGCGATGCACAAACACCAGGATCCTTTCACCCAATGCTGCACGTCAGGCTGGGATTCTATACAAGCTCCTGGAAGAGCAGGCCTCCAAGTGATGGTTAAATGAGCTAACCCCAGAACATCAGGGCCAAGATCCCTGGGGATATTGGTACCTCACTGGAAACTAACACAGTTCTTTAAACACAATCACCTACAGAAAGACTGAGAAGCCCTAGAGTACACCATGTCTTCAAATAAACCTCTGTAGGTCCAGCTTGGAATTACCGCAATGCATTCTCCCACTTCATTTATCAGAACAAGAAACCTTTTTGCTTACTGCCCTTGAAGTAAAAGGTCCCTGCAAGAGTTTATTGCTTACACCTCCAAACTAGCTAGCGAAGATTACCAAAGTTTTACTTCATCTAAACAGTACAGCTACCACCACGTAACAGCCTTCGCTCTTGGCTCCCTGCTCTTTTCTCACACCAAAATACACCAGACAGGCAGCCAAAACTAGCCAGGCAGGTGGCATACCCAAGCACTTACTATAATATTTTCCTGCCCACAGAGAACTGGGCTGGGGGGAGGAGAATCTCTCCTTAGGATTTTATCCCCACACACACACAGAGTCACCACATTCCCAAATGCACAACAAAAGTTACAAAATAGAGGTGAAAGCATACCAACCAAATGCCAGAAAGGGGCAGGGACAAATAGCTTTAGAAAATTCAAGCCTCCCAAACTGCTGTAGGATCATCTGCATCTCCCCTAGGCAACTGCTCTACGCTCACTTCTGTTCCCTTTCTATTTTATTTTTTTTTGATAGCATCTGCCTGCACTTTATGACTATCCAGTCTAGCAATCTGGTGAGCACAGCTGTTGCTGCTGCCTTCCAGCCACCTCAGCCATATTTACCACAGGAAGCGATCACCAAGGCAGGCACAGGCCACAGCTGCCCGACGCCTGTTCGTGGTGTCAGGCCAGAAGCTCCCACCCCACACAGCCCCACACCCGGTCTCTGACAAAGGCCGGTAAGAGAGATGCAAATAAACAGCCTTTTATGAAACGAGGTAACCGACTGCTCAGCTAAATATGGCTGTGTCTATTCATACTTACCTACGTGACTGTACATAGCATGTGTTAATTGATGGAACTTTTATTTTCAAAATAGTTTATGAATGTCATGTTTGTGAGTTTATCTAATGTGCAAAAATGTATTTGGGAATTCCAAAACTATTACAATGCATAAAAAACGGGCCTTAGATTTGCTTTCACTAGCTGTATCTCACACACAGAAAGTACACAGGACTTGAATGTTTTGCTTTAACACTCAGGAAAAAGTCATACTAACTATAACCAATGAACAGACAGGTTTTAGGCAACCTAAATCAGACTCATAACCAGAAATGCCTATGGATATCTAGCAAAACATTCAGAAGTACTTATGTACGCCAGTTCCCACCTCCTGTAGTAATCAGTGAAGATCAGCTATTAACCTGCAAGAACATTTTTTTAAATAACATTTCACTTTTTAGATCTTTGAAGCTATTGCTCTGTGTGAGGTGGGTTTTTTTTTTTTCCTCCTTAACTGAAAAATCCTCATTCTTCTCATGGACTTAAATAAAATAAGCTTTCTTGCACTTTTTCCCTCTCATGTCTCTACCATTTACAAGACTGAACAAAACATTCCAAACCGATCGCATTCTATATACTGCAATCAATTACAAAACAGAAGGTAATTTTCAAGAAGGTCTTATAAAAGAAGTTTTTTGTAAACTAACATACTTCTTTCTTTCCCTTAACCATGAGCCACATGGTCTTAGACCTCACCCAGATACTGACAGCCAGCTCGCAGGATGCAAACCTTGAAGTTGCACCCTCACTCGCACGCTGCAGGAATTCGGAAGAGGAACAGCCAAGTGCCAGCACTGCTCCAGACACAGACAACACACATCAAACAGAATCCAACCTCTCTTCTCCCATTTTGCTTTTAGCACTCTAAGGCAAGATAACCCCTGTGTACCCAAGCAGGGCAACGCCACATAAACACACCGCATATCAAGGACACATGCAAACAACTTCTTTAGCATTGAGAGAGCTTTTCTTAACTGGTACAGGCAGGCCTGGTACAAGCCTTAATCTCCCCTCCAGCCAGGAAAAGCCCAAGTGTCCTCACATGGCACGCTTATGTCTGCACAGGTGTACTGGGTTTGCATGGTGAGGTTTTGGTGGCAGGGGGTCTACAGGGGTGGCTTCTGTGACAAGGTGTCAGAAGCTGCCCCCATGTCAGACAGAGCCAATGCCAGCCAGCTCCAAGATGGACCCACCGCTGGCCAAGGCTGAGCCTGGCAGCGACTCTGGTCGCACCTCTGGGATAATGTGTTTAAGAAAGGGGAAAAATACGCTGTGCAACAGCAGCTCGGAGAGAGGAGAATATATGAGAGCCACAGCCCCGCAGGCACCCAGGTCAGTGCAGGAGAGGCAGGAGGTGCTCCAGGCACCAGAGCAGAGAGTCCCTGCAGCCTGTGGTGAAGACCATGGTGAGGCAGGCTGTGCCCCTTGAGGGACATGGAGGTCCACGGCGGAGCAGATATCCACCTGCAGCCTTCGGAGGACCGCATGCTGGGGCAGGGAGATGCCCGAAGGAGGCTGTGACCCCGTGGGCAGCCCACGCTGCAACTGGCTCCTGGCAGGACCTGTGGCCCCATGGAAAGAGGAGCCCAGGCTGGAGCAGGTTTGCTGGCAGGAGCTGTGGCTCTGCAAGGGACCCAGGCTGGAGCAGTCCACTTTGAAGGACTGCACCCTGTGGAAAGGGCCCACACTGCAGCAGTTTGTGAAGAACTGCAGCCTGTGGGAAGGAACCACATTGGAGAAGTTTTTGAAGAGCTACCTCCTGCGGGAGGGACACCACGCTGGAGAGGAACAAGAGCACGAGGAGGAAGGATGGGCAGAGACAACGCCTAATGAACTGACCACAACTCCATTCCCCTGCACCACACGAGAAGGAGACAGAGCAGCCAGGAGTGAAGTTGAGGCGATGGAAGACAGGAAGGATAAGGGGAAGGCGATTTAAGATTTGTTCTTATTGCTCATTATCCTACTCTGACTCAATTGGGAATAAATTAAATCAGTTTTCCCAAGTCTGTTTTGCCCATGATGGTACTTGCTGAGTGATCTCTCCCGGTCCTTATCTCGACCCAGCAGTCTTTTGTCTTATGCTTTCTCCCCCTGTACAGTCAAGGGGAGGGAATGAGAGCAGCAGCTTGGTGGGCACATGGCAGCCAGCCAAGGTCAACCCACCACAACAAGAAAAAGAGTCCTCTTTAATACCCCTTCATAAAGTGGTCCTCCAGAGCAGCCAGACAAGGGAATTATTATTTACTGTGGTACACAAAACCCCGATTATGCACAAGCCATTCACTGTGCTTCAGCACATTATTGTCCAAGCCATCCCTGCCCCAGACAGCCCCCAACATGCCATAAAACATGCAACACACAAAAAAACCAAAGGTGACCACTGGAAAAAGAAAGCATACTCCAAAAAGCAAAAAGAAAAAACCTACCTTGGCACTCTGAAATCTAGTGAAGGATTGTAGACACTGCTGCAGAAGGCATTAAATAGAGGAAAAGGCACAAGTTTTACACCAGCTGGAGGTAAAAGAAATCTTCAGGAGGAAGATACAGAACGTGAATTGACCAAAGCTACTGTCTTTGGCCAAGTGAAAGTAGTAGGGAAAAAATTATTACCTATGACATGCACTGAAAACAAAAACAAGCTTGAATTTGATGTACTGGGAAAAGGAAACTCGAGGGGAAACCAAAGAGAGACAGCCACCTGACCAGAGTAATAAACTAGCAGGAAGTAAGAACAGGCATAAGTGTCTAGGCACAGATGATAAATCTAAAACTGCACGGAGATAAAAGTGGCCATATCAAGGCACACCTACAAAAGATGAATCTCTTTCTCTGACTGCAGCAACAGACTCCAGCTGTTTCCCTGGCATCCTGGAGGCCCTTGTGTCTCAGCAAGCAGATTCAGCCCAGTCACCCGACAAAGATTGTCCCCACCTGCCATCCAAAGGAAAAGGACAGGTGATTTTTGCCAGGTCAGCAAACTGGCTATTAGAGAATATTTAATCACTCTTAACTAGTACCAATACAGATAAGAGTATTGGCAAGAGTAGGAGTCTCCACTAGCCAAAGACGGTAAGAAGCAACAGCTAGAAGCTAAAGCAGAAAAAAGTACTGGAAATCACACAAACTTTAATCCACTGGAACAATCTACTTAGATACTGCCTGACCTCTCAGTACCTGGAGCCTCCAAAAAAAAAAAAAAAAAAAAAAATCAGTATTTGATACCTTTATGGTCTAACTCCATCACTGATGCATAGACTCACATAGTCATCCAGTCTGGGCTGGGTTTCAAAAAAAAAAAAAAAAGGCTGAGGTATGGGCTTTTTTAATACTTTATAGAGCGCCTGGGGAAAGACTGAAACACTTTCTCTCTTCTCCTTTCAGTAGTCTGGAGGGTAAGCAAAAGGTAGAATAACAGTTTTATCCTCAAGAAAATAAGTGGAAAATTTGCACCTGATCTCTCAAAGCCAGAACAAACAACTGCAACAGTAGAAACCCAAAAACATTCGTATGCTTCAGGTTTTGGCGGTTAATTAGCTAGTTTCACAATTCCTGGATACCTACATTTCGAAAAACAAGGACCTTTAAATAACTTACCTGTCCCTGTGCTGAAAAGGACTTTTATTTTAGTAAAGAGTAGTTTGCTTCAAAGGATTTCTGACACAGTAAATGATTCATCTTCCTCAAGCAATAGAGGTTGCAATAACATCTATTCATGCGGCTGCTGTAACAGGAAAATTTGGCAAGAATCTGGTAGATTGTAGAAAAACTGCAAGGAGAAGAGGGCAGAACCCTCTGTCAAACTGCGTTTCAGCAGTATATTCAGTATAACTGCCAATAGAAGCTGGAAACGAGCCAGCGAACACTGCTATCCAGCTGCTCAGTTCATACTACAAAAATGACAAATTACACCGCGCACAGATTTTCAGAATACCAAGCATTCCAGTCAGAACAACAAAACCTCAAGGGAGAGAAGCCGTCTCCCTTTCCCAGCTCCCCACCAGGTTCGCTCACCCTCGGGGTCAGGATTTGTGTAACTGGTTTTCCCCATCTTGTCTAGTACCCTGCACCGACAGACAGAACTGCAAACATGACCACCTTTTGCCCGACAACTCACCCTGAAAAAACAGTGCTCACAAAATCGGGCTGAGGGACACCAGCACATCCAGGCAGCAGGTGTCCAAGCTAAAGGAAGGCACCAACAATACTTATTTAGAATTCCACTCTTCAAAGAACATATTCAAAACCACCGGGGGAAAGGGGAGGCAAGTTGGCTTCCGCAATGGTTTAACAATCAACAACCTGGAAAACAAGACCATCAAGAGACTCAGTGTTCAAGATCAGCCCCTTAAAGTCTTCTAAAGCAGGTAAAGCTGAAATCACACCTGTGAACACACAGGGCTTTGCTCAAATCGGTATGACGTGTTAAGTCAGGTACTTTTACAGCTATTAAAATTACACTAGCAATTACCACAAAACAATCAGAACGGTAATTTGAAATATTCTAATGAGCAAGATCTGTTCCCTAAAGCACATTTTGACTGTCCACTGGTTTATAATTCTCTTCTCTAGTTCTCCATCAAAAGCAGCACTCTCAATTTCAACTCAAACAGCTTTGAGCTGAAAGGGAAATTGAAATCTTTGTCACTGCCCCAGAAAACAAAAAGGTCTGGAATTCCACTTAGGTCTATAACCAGTGTCTATTGAAGCTGTAAAGGTGGCAGGCGTGTAGGAGATGCAGTTATACCCGCGTACCAATGACACAGCAAAAGATGCCAGACCTTATAGAAGGAGCAAGCTGATTGTACTTGACAAAAACTGAAAACCAACCAGGTTTCACTCAGTCTCACGCACCAGAAAGCATTTAGTGCCCAAGAAGTCTGTCCAGCCATCAGGCAACCAGGAGGACGTTCAGGCTGTCCACCCAGCAGCAGGCCATTACACCCAGCTCAACAACAAGCATTAGGAGGTCCAGGATCTTTTGCCCTGACACGGAGGGCAACAGATGGATGCCATTTGTCAAGTTCTCCTCATCTCCTGGGCTCTTCCTCAGCTAGCAACCACATGCAGATTTAACACGTTACAGATGGGCCTTTTCACAGGCATTTGTAGCTGGCAGTGATGACTACCTCTGTCCTGTGCCACCTCCATGACTCACCAGGATTTGCTCACTGTGCTCTGTCTCCAAAGGGTGTCTCGTGAAACCAAACACAAACATTCTGGGGTCTTGATGACTAGCTGCTAGCCAGGCACTTGTAAACACCAGTCATTCCAACAGCCCTTCCCCCATCGCACAGGGTACCTCCGCATCTAGACATTTCCATTCACATCCAGTTAGCCCTGCTATTGCAATCCCTACAGGTGTGCCAAGCAAAATATGCATGGCTGCAGCTGTACCACAGCAGAGGAAAAAGCAGCCAGAGCAAAAGGGCAGCACCCCTCACGGTGCCTGCATTTGCCATCTGAAAGAATGGACGAAGCTCTGGCTTAAAGGCTTTTGTACTGCTAAGTATTGCCAACACCACAGGTACGGCATTTCGGGGGCAAATCATACTATCCATTCTATTGAAAGAAGAGGGATCTCATACTCCAGCAGATCATTCCCTCTATATGTGAATTTCAAACGGTTTTAGTTAAGTTACATAGCAGACTTGGCACCCATTCTTACAGAGGATCAGACGAGAAAATGTGCAGACAGCCTCAGTCCTTTATCCAATTCACCTGAGCACGGGCATTAGACAGCCATGCAAAAATCCCAAACACACACTTCTCTCTAAAATAACTCATTCTACCACCTCTGAACACACACACACACAAAAGAAACCCCAAACAAATCGCCCAAGATAAAAGATGATCTCTCAGAGAGGAAACAACAACAAAGTAAGATAACTTGTCACATCAGGAGTGCTCTGTTCTAGAGAAGTAGGTGGAAATTCAAAAGCGTTTCACTACAGTTTGTGCAGGAAAAGACTCAGTCTCTCAAGCGAAGAGCTAGAAAAGCAAGTGCTGCCCACAAGTAAAAGGTCCCAGAAGATTCTCATCATCCACAGAGACATTTTCAGTTCAAAGATACCAAAAGAAAAGGATTAGCAAGTAACATAAGCCAGATTTTTCCCGATGATTGACGCACCCTCTCTGGCAACACGCAGCTTGAACCAAAGACCATAATAATATTCTGGCAGTGAAATCCTTTCCCCCCACCTCCATAAAAGTAAAGAAATAAATAAATAAAATTAAAAAGTAAAAGTTCCACTGCAAACCTGCCAACAACTGGTACAAATTACCTTAGTATTTGCTCTTGCTGATAGGGTTCCTATCACATTTGCTACATTTGCCAAAAAGAAGAGCTTTCAGATGAGTACCAAGCACATATCTGTGAGGAACTTATCAGGTATGCAAAAATAGTTTTTGAGGCAAAATGAACCAGTGTGTTGCCAAAGCTAACTGCCTTGATCACCTACCATTGGAAACTGAATAGGCTTAAATGCTTGGAAGGTATAATATCACTAAAGTTATCACCTCCAAACTAAGTCGTTTTCTTGTAATTAAGGGTTATAAGCAGCACTCCACAGTACCCCATAGTCAAGAACTGTTACATGACAACTACTTGCTTTGGTTATTTTGGGCTGCTCTCTTCCTGTATTACATACAATATTCCTTCAGAAACCACCGTCCAAACAGCAAACCCCTGGTCTAGGAATTGAATTCTGTGCAAACAGCTGTTTCTCTCCTCCTGGCCTGCCTTTCATTAATATTTCCAGTGAGTCATAAAAATTTAAAAAAAAAAGTATTCAGCGTGAGGCAAGAATGGTGGTACTCCACCACTGTCCTCCTCCCCCCACCTCCCTCCACCCACTTCTTAGAAAAATATAGTTCTGAACGTGCATTCCAAGACACTTCCAGTCCAGACAGCCACTCCCTGCCAGCTGCATGAGGTCATCAATGAAACAGTACAGGAACTGTAGAGAAATACCTTGTCAAGTCCAAACAGGAGCTGATAAGAAGCCCCAGATGAAGCGGTGAGAGCTAAAACGCAACTACTTCAACTTACAACTGTTTCTAACAATGTGTTACCTATTTCTGGGTTACAATCTAACACGAGACCTGCACCATATCTCACAGAAGCAGAAATCAAAACACCACACACACAAGACCCCCAGCAAACTAATAACCAACCCAAAAAACAGTACGTGACCCAATTTACAAGTGGGAATAAAATGGAAATACAAGGAAATAAAAAAAAAAAAAAACCCTCTTGATGAGACTAGAATAAAAAGAGGAACCCTGGTTATGCCACGTAGAAGTTCTGCTATGTCAGTTAGTGACCTTCCCACCCACTCAGCTGACCTAGAGGGGTCACTTTGGGTGGGAATTCTGTAAATCATTTTCAGCCAAATGCTAGTTCCTGTGATACTGTGACTTGGATTATACATGAATATATTAAGACTCCCGACATACAAATATATCTACAAATACATCAATTCGTGAATGAGCTTATTTCTCTCTTGACTCTGCAACTGTAAAAATCCAATTATACTTCAATATTACAGATGGTTTCACAAACAAAACAAAAAAAGCAAGCCTCATTCTAAAGTTAGAAAATAAAAACAGAATAACTCCAAAGAGGAGTTATATATTTGAAATAAAACATGGTCAAACCAGACAGACGCCATTCAAAGGTCTCAGATTGCCTCCCATCGAAGTCTGAAGACCTCATCAGTAAGAGGAACTCTTTCTTAGCTTCTCCACTACAGGATACTAACTAAATTACTGCAGATGTTTTCTAAACATAATCAATTCCATCTTTAGATCTTTTCCAGCATGCAATACTGACCAGCAATTATTAGGAGGGGACCACTATGATCTGACGGGTTAAATCTAGACGCAGGCTGAGCCACTAAGGCAAAAGAGCTTTCACATAACATAACTACAGAATATGTTTCATACCTAGCCTGTGAACAGTTTAAGATCCACTGCATTATCTTTTCCTGTTATTTGCAAAGTTGCAATAATTTCTATGCTTCTGAGGTAATACAATTAATTGCCCATAAGTCACTGAAGGACACTAAACTGTAGCTGTGCTGCATACACCCTGGACATTAGAATATGAATGCAAATAGAAAAAAAGCTGAAAGAAACCCCATCCTACAAAGTCAGGTTTGAGGAGAGAAAGCAAGACATGAAGAAAAAAGAAAATAGAAAAGAAAGGAAAAAATGAACGAGCTCAGACATAAAAAGAAAGGTGAGGATTGTTTTGGGTTTATTTGAGGTAATCCAGAGTTGCATTACAATTCTTGCTGTCTCGAGATTTACAATACAAACAAAATTTAAATTCTTCAACTGCAGCTCTGGTTTACGCCCCCTAGGTTGTACTCCACAAACTGCTATTACCACTTCACCCTCAGAATCCTCCAAGAGGTAGCGCACTAACTCTAAGCTTCAAAACCCACAGGAAACTTGCCTGTATCTAATTTGCAGATTGATGTAAGCAGGATTTAAATAAGATATTCTGCACATGACTTGCTTATTTAAGGCACACTGAGAACTGTACAAAAGTAAGTGAGAAAGCCTAATCCTGCTTTTCTCTAAGTACCCTACTGGTACTTGGCGCTCTATTGCAGCCCTGTTCTTAAGAAGCTCATATTTTAACTAAGCTACCTTAATTTTTCCAAGTTCAGGTTAATAAGATAATGGAATCAACGCAGTTTGTTGCCTTTCTGAAACAAATCTGTGATTTGCAACAAAGTCACCTCTTGAGACTAATTCTGTGTAATAGAGCAACTATCACATTTGCCTCACAGGCAGATTTCAGCCGTAGTGCACTACTTCTATCTTCAAACAAGAGCTCCTTCAACAACTGATACCTACACCTTTACAGACACTGATGATCCAGCATTACAGTTACTCACAGAATAAGCTCTACAGAGCATCCCATCCAGCACTAACTCTAAATGTGTGCAATCTGTCCAGATAGTGGCGTCCTCTATAATTCTTCCTCTTCTTTCTTCTGGGCACCCTACACCTCTAAAGATAAGAAACCTGTTTAAGCAGATCTTGGATGACTACACCAAATTCCAAGAGACAATGATACCCATTTCAAACCAGAAGCTGGAATTGAAAACCCAAAAAGATGAAGACCAGATTTTTTTCTTTAAACACTAGATTTCATTTAGGAAACAAAATTTAACTGGGTCTCCAGTAAACAATTTCAGTTTATTTTTTGCTTAAAGACACAGACAAGTTATTCCTGTCAAAAAAACCTCCTCCCCACTTTAAAGAGAGAGCGCACATGAGGGACAGGGGAAAGTAATTCTTATAGAAAAGCAATCAATGGGAAATGCTTCAGACTTTACCACACAGACACAAAATAGTAATTTCTCTCAATGGTATCATCAGTTTACACTAAGCCATCTTCTAATCTATCAGAAAGAAGGGGATTGCTACAAAATCATAGTATACTTCAAACCTGAACAGATTAAATCAGCAACAAAGAGCAAGCAGCACCCTTTTCTTGTTCAATAGGAAACATCATCTACAAGAAACCCCAAAAAAGAGGAAAAAAAAAAAAAAAAGAAAAAGAAAAAACCCCTATGGTCAGATTCCACCCTGATGCATACAAGAAATGCACTGCTTAGGCACAATGGAAGTTACACGCTTATTGGAAGCCACATAATCTGGGCACTAAAATGCTTACACCATGCTAGGGCATAACCCAGAAGGAAAGTATTTCCTGCTATCCCAGGGGAAAAGCATGGTCCCATCACCCAGCAAGCCAGATAAGGAAACAAGAGAAAGAGGCAACAAAGTTTTAGTTTCCAACTTTGAGAACTTAAAATATTCCACATTGAAAGACAAAGCTTGAAAAAGCCTTTTCCAAATGAAAAAATGCCGATTTCATCATGAAAGTGCCACAATACCCCAATAAGTAGCCCACGTAGGAAAAAAGGCTATCAGACAACACAGATCAATAATATTATAGTGCACCAGTTGGATAAGGATCACAAAAAGTTCTTTTGGGCTTCTTCTGTTCTGCATAAGTACACCCTTACCCTTCTACGAGCACAAGCTGCCCTGTTACAACAGAACAGAGTACCACTTACAGTTTTATCTGCGCTGCCACAGCTTTTCTGTATAGATTGCTGTGACTGAGACAGGGGCAGGGAAGGAAAAAGAATCACAACCACCAAACACACACACAAAACACCAAACTTGAAATATTACACAACACTTATTCATAAAGCCATTTTTATTCAAGATTGAAGTATCTGGTCCAAGCATAGTACAGGAGCCCCTCTATTCACAACCTCCATTTTAGCTCCAATTTTCATTTCAATCTCTTTCATGATCTTGAGCAACTTAGTTGCACGCCCTGCCTCCCCTTCTCCAGCTACCAAGAATAATGCCTGTTTCACCAGACTCTTGCACATCAGTAGCTGAAGTCAAAACCTGTTAAATAACAATGGAGCAACAGCGACAGCTGAAGAAAAAGCAAAACAGGCTGGAATACCATTAAGTACATACAAGTTATTGCTATTCTTCTGACAACGCCTCTGATGTTTGCTCCTTAGCAGACAGGTACTCCAAACAACTTCATGAAATACTCAAAGCTACTGCATACGCACTGTTATACCACACAGTTCAGAAATCAAGGCTTTTCTGGATTTTTCATTTCAGCATGACATGGGGTGCTAGCCAATTTTCATCTTACCTTATTTTAACATTTATGAAACAAAATCATTTCTGCTTCTAGATTCCTTATCTGTTGCTTGGTTAAAGGGATAGCAAGCCTCTGACACTGCTGACGCAATGTAAATCAGCATGTTATTATTCACACCATTTCAGGGGCCTTTAAGTTCTAGAAAAAGTGAGTATCAACTACAGTGTTTGAATGCAATATTACAAAGTAATACGATAATATGGCTACAGGGGGAAGAGGGGGACCACCAAGAGCTGTTCTTCAGCTGCCTCACGCCTGCCCCAGCTGCCGTCAACTTTACAACACTCACCTTTTCAGCTTCCGAGAGTGTGACACAGGGCACACCAGATAACCTTCCTCTGCTCCTAGGTCCTCCTCTCCTTACAGATACAACCTCCATTCTGAAAACCTCTTACTGTGAAGAAAGATTATAAAACCTCCGGTCCACGCCCATAGTTCTGAGGCACTGTTAGCAACAGCACAAGCAAAATGCTGCAGCATCCAACTCACACGTTATGCCTCAGTTACACTACCGGCAAAGAAGTCAAACACAGAAAATCTCAGACCAAGGACATCAATTTCAAATATAATGATCTCTTACAGTTCTGGTTTAGTGGTTTTTGTTAAACTCCTTTCCAACAATGCAGCCAAGGGCCCTCTTTCAGGCTGTACTAGTAATAATAAAAGAAATTTAAAGGACAATTTACAAAAAGACTACTCAGCGAGGAAAAAAAAAAATTCTTGGGAGTAGACCATGAACTCAAGCTTTTCTACTCTCACTTCTATATCTTAATTATTAAGCTAAGGCGTCTGGTCCTCTCCTTCTGGTCACTTAATCTTTAACTCTTATGGAAAGTGGTATGGGTTCAGCTATAGGAGTCAGGAATTCCCACACACGCAGGAATAAGCAGCCTGGAGGCCACTGAGCAAACATAGGTTGAGGGTTGGAAAAAGGGTATTTGAAGCTCTCCAAGCAGACCTTCCACTTAACACGCTCCAACTGCCAAGGCAGATACGAGGAAGGCTGTAACACCACTACATGCATTTTGAGCAACACAGCTGTTGCTTCATTCATCACAAAATATACTGGCAACCACTAGGCATTAACTGAAACATCTGAAGGCTCATCCCAAGACCAAACAGCGAGGAGAAAAAAAAAAAAAAAAAGTATCTTCTTTCTGACAAGGTGCAGCAAAATCAAATGCCCAGCCCCTCAGTCTCATCAATACCAATGCAACACTTGGAAGCAAAGGTAAGATGGCCAATAAACTTAAGAGTCAAAAATTATTTGTCTAAAGAGTAAGTCTCCATGATTAAGAAAGAGCTTAATTCAAAATATTAAAGCTGTTGCTGTGTAAGGCATTTTTGCCTGATTTTTTTTGCAAATCTGACATGGAATTGAACGGACAAGCACCTCAGAAAGCATGTACTCTGATGCCAGTCACAGAAAGAGTCCACAAGTGATGGACCTAGGGCTCCTTCAAGCACAGACAGCGACTACAGCGCAACTCATCTCTCCCCGTCACCCAGCATTTGCTCCTAAAGTCTTTGGATTCAAAGGGAAGGAGTTACTTAGACATATAGTCAGATCTTTCTCACTACTTCAAAACTCATCCAAATCCATACGTACAGAAAATTATTATCTGCTAATAACTGAGCAGCCTCTGCGGATCCATAGTAGTGACAATTGTTATGAAGCACCTAAAAGACTATAGCATAAACTGAGTGCTCGATGCCACTTCAAAAATATATAATACGTTCCTGGTAAGGCAGCATAAACTACTGAAATCCTGGAATTAATTCTTCCTTTATACTCTGACAGTAGTGAACTTGCAAGAATGCAGCATTTCCCACTCAATGAAATCACTACAGTAGAACCCATCTGTCTTGCCAGGGAAGACTTACACAGATTTATCCCAAATTCATCACCCAGCCCATGGAAGAGAAAGTTTTCTTGCTCTTAATCCATGTCATCTATATAAGGACAAAGACAGATTGAAGTATTCGGTGAGCCATGACAAAACATGCCGTTGACTACTCAGATCAAGGTTTTATGAATGTTCTGTACTTTCCTGCTGCTCCAGGAGTTATTTTCTGTGGCATACACATTCGCTAGTTTGCACAGATCTTCGCAGAAACAAGGAAACTCTAAGCTCATAATCCATTTCCCAACTAATTACAAAATGCAAACCAAAACATTACCCTTAACTTTCAGAAGTGCTGGGGGCAAAGGGAGTCACCAATACAAACATTACCTGACCTCTTTTTTAATTTACTCTCATATTATGTATTAGATCTCAATAATGTATCTTTGGTCTCAATCTCAGCTTCAAAAAAACATTTTGAAATTTCAAGTAAAATACTCCGTTTATACAAAGGCATGAAAAGACCCAGCTGAAGGGAAGGAGTAGACAAACTGGTCTGTCTCATTCCTATCCCCCCATGTACAACATACAGGATTGAGTATTTGCAAAAAGATTGAAAAATATTGAAAAAATATCAACAGTAAGTCTTCATGCATTCATTGTTAGTATTGGTTCTTTTTCCATATATAGCATCTACTGTGTTCTGATCATACTTCCCTTAACTGAACGAAGAAACACAGCATGCTTACATGCTTATTAAACATGGAGATGACACAAAAGCTACACACATGGACAAGAACAAGATAAAAATTATTTCAAAATATTTAACGAAGACCAGGAATAATCAAATGTGGCAGGATCAAGTGAAGGCAGCACACCTTCAAGGCAAAGGACAGCAACTCAGCAAAACTCTACTACATCACACCGTTACAAAAATGTAGATAGCATGCCACAAAGTAGGATAGTAGCATATCTATCGGGGTACTCAAAATAATCCTTGTGCTTTTGTAAGTACGCATGTTAATGCCCTGTTGAACGATTCTTCTCTGTTTTGGCAGTGCACTTTCAGAAAGACACAGAGTGAGCAGAGAGAAGTCAGAACAATCCAGGCAAACGTACTAGAGAACTGTTAAACAGGATGCACAGAGAAATACACGAGAATTTGGTTTTCAGTCTAAGAGAAGGTAAGCGCAAGCGAAATACACTGTTACAATTTGAATTTGTAAAAGGTTGCAATTAAGATAAAAGGAATAACCCCTTCTTCATGTCTATTGGTAAGTAGCAAGGCAACGTTGCACCAAGACACACACAAGTTAGTTAATAGGGAGAACCCATCCAGTGATAGGAATACGGGAGCACTAGAGCTCTGGAGTCCTCGTCAGAAGAAGTCTGTAAGAACAGGTTAGATAAGCACACCGGGGATCAGTCACTTTTGTGGGGATTTTTGTTTGGGTTTCTGTTTTTCAAAATGAATCTCTATAGCTACTGGGAAACACAGACAAGAGGTAAGCTGCATCCAAATTATTCCCACTATCAAGTACCGCAACTTCTTTTAAAAGCATGGGCAGTTTCAAAACTACTTATTCTTACCTCTTTGCTTCCTCCAGATGACAAAGGTATTCATAGGCAACATTCTGGCGTCTTCTTTCATCCATTTCCTCTGCTGTTAACCTCTCATTATCCAAGACAGCTGCAAAGAGGCAAAACACATTCTCAGGTGGTTGAAAATTGAATGTAACTGAACAGGCACACCAAAAATCAGATCTAACCTTTCCCACAGAAGCTTATCACAGGTTTTATTTGATTCAGAAAAATGAAGGATGAAATATACCTATTCTTTGCAAGCAATAGAAGACACCTCGTCTCTTTAGCCTTCCTTCCTTGTCACACAAACTTGCCATCTTCCCTCCTTCCAATTTGTCAATTTGACTGATCCAACTTCTCCCATCTTCTTAAAAACAGTCCTTCATTTTCTTATTTTCTTCTAGCTTTGCCTTTCTCTTCCTCAAAAGCACATGTGCGACCACATGTCCCTCCATCTATCCTCCAATTTTGGTAGTCAAAGATTAAGGCAGGACAACAATATATATTCACATTACACAGTCCCTTCATGTCTTTATAGTGAATCTTGAAGACGGAAACACTACTCACAGTCCTCATCTGAAGGGAATCATTCGGAACCGCAACCTGTGCGTCATCTTTGAGCCAAGCTGAGGACCTACATAGGGCTACGAGCCTCAACCTTCCAGATTCGGCGTGTTTAAAGCCTCAGTGATAAAACCCTCTCTTTCCACCCTCACTGCTAGACACCGCATCCGCGCTCTCGTGTCAAAAAACCCACAAAACCAACCAACAACTTCTTAGGTTTTACGGACCAACTCGACTAATAGGAAACATCTCCGCACACTCGGCAACGGGGAGCTGACACCCGCCGTGCCCTCCACCAACCCCGCCGGCAACGGGGCGTCGGCGACAGCCCCGGGGGCCGAGGGCCACCTTGGATCACGCGGCCGAGGGTCCCCGCGAGGCCGGCCCGCCGCCCCAAAGGCGTCTTCCCCCGCGCCCCAACGCCCCCGCAGCGACACCAGCCGAGCCCGCCCGGGAGGGGACATGCCCGCCCCGCTCCCCGCCCGCCCCCGGGTGCTGCCCAGGTACCCCCGGGCGAGCCCACCCCCCCGCCCCGAGCCGCCCCCGCCGCGCCGCAGGCGTGTGACAGGGGCGGGGCCGCCCGCTAAGCCCGGGGTCGCCGCGGAAACAGGCGGGAGGGAAGAAGGCGGCGACCCCCCCCCGGCTCCCCCCGCCCCGCCCGCGGCGGACATCTTGGGCGAGGCACCGAGCCCGCCCGCGGCAGGCGACGGCGGGAGAGGCGATGGCCGCCCCCCCCCGCTCGCTGCCAGCGCCCGGCAAGGGAGGGGGGGGGCTCGGGCGGGACGCCCCGCGCCTCACGGCGCCCACCCCGCGGCGGGAGAGAGGCACGGCGGGGCCCACCGCCCCCGCGGGCCGGCGCCCAGAGCCGAGGCGCCGCGGCCGCCCCTCAGCGCCGGCCCCTGGGGGGGCACGGGCGGCGGCGGGCGGGGCGGCGGCTGGGCGGCCTTGCGGGTTCCCCCGGTACTCACAGCCATAGTGGGGCCGGGACATGGCCAGCCCGTCCACCGCCTCCTCCGCCGCCATGGCGCTGCGCTGGGCCGGGGCCGGCCGGGAGCTGGGCGCGGCTGCGGCCGTTCCCCTTCCTGCCGCTGCGGGTGTGGCGGGGGCGGAGCCGCCGCGCGCGCTGCCCCGCCCCGCCCCACGCGGGGGCCCGCGCCCCGCCCCGCGCCCACCCGTGACACCCCGCCGGGCCCGGGCCCCCACCCACCGCACGAGCGCCGCCCGACCGCGCGGTAACTTCACGTGGCTTCAGTAAGGTCACTGCTGCGGAGCCCCCGGCCTTGGTCAGGGCCGCGCCACCCCGGCGGGCAGCTCGGGCAGCTCAAGGCCAAACTGGCAGAGCAGGGGGGTCACCCTGAGCCCCCCAACAAGTCCCATGCGGCGGGGCCTCGCGGTGGGACACCACCAGCGTCAAGGTTTGCGTCCCCTCGGTGCCTGAGCTGTTGCGTCCTTCCCCGAGCGCAAAGGCGGGCGAGCTGCGGGACCGGGCCAGGGGACTCCGTGGCGGGTGGTCGCGCCGTGGGAGCTTCCCCATTACCGACAGACCCTGGTGCCGGCTGCAGTGGGGCTCCCGGCCCAAGGGTGGGCTCGGGCGGTGGCATGGGGGCCTTCGTTGCTGGTGTTGCCTCGTCTCGGTCCCTGTAACCCTCTGCAGGAAGGATTCGACATGTTGCTCCTGTTGCTCTGTTACCGTGTCATCCATAATAACTTGTACTGCTTCCTTTTATCGCACTGCGTGCTATTTCCCCTTATTACATCGTAATATAATGAACTGCATTTCTTCTTCTATTAGACATGGAACTCCTTTTTGCTCGGTTTCCGATCAGCAGAACACCCCCAAGCCTCTGCCCAGCCGGTCGGCTCAGGCCCCCTTCCACAGACCCTGCTGGGCCAGACTCTCTGCTCCTGCTGGGCTCCCACGCGGCGTCAGCCCCCTCAGCAGCACAACCTGGCCCTGCTGGACTCGGGTGTGCCCTTCCCATCTGAACAACTCTGCTGGCCACGCCAGGGTAACCCACCTGAAATGTCAGCCCCCGTTTGAAGCAGGGTGCCACAAAACATCAGCACACAACAGCAACGTTCAGCAGCACTGCCGTAGGAAGTAATTGTGCCTGGAAAGTTCCGTTCCCCTCCGTGCATGTTAAGCTCACCTATTACCGTTGCTTTGCCTGGTTCTTCTTCAAGAATCAGGGTACTAGAGATGCCACCACATGTCCGTATCAATTAGTCCTGTGAATTTCACCGCCAGGACATACCTTTACTGCTTAAGCACAAATTAAGTAATTAGGTAGACCAATAGCCTCTATTAGGAAAAGCATCACCAACAGGTAAGGGAGGCAATCCTTCCCCTCTTCCCAGTGCTGGTGAAACCTCATTGGGTCCAATTCCAGCTTCCTCAGTGCAAGGAAGACATGGACGTAACAGAACAAGTTCAGTGAAGCACTACAGCAACTGATTAAGGGTATGGAGCACCTGACAGGAGAGGCTGAGAGAGGACAGGACAAGAAGCAATGCACTGAAATTCATGAAAGTCCACTAAAACATAAGCAGAAACGTTTCTGCTCTAAGGATGGTCTAACACTGGAACAGGTTGCCCAGAAAAGCAGTGGAGCCTCTGTCCTTCACGATACCGCTCACCTAACTACAGTCCTGCACAACCCACTCTAGCTGACCCCGCGTGAAGGAAGCCAGGTTCAGCTGGAGACTTCCAGAGGTCACTTTGACCCTCAATGATTCTGTGAGTCCATGAAAAAGTATATTTACGTAAATTTAACAGGTCGGTATGAAGGGAGACTAAGTGAAAGATGTTTTTGTTGATTACAAGGGTTACATGTCACAGTTCAAGTTAGAGAAATAACTACATAAGTGAGTGCCAGACATAAATTACAAAACAAAAGGTTTTATAACAAAGTTATAGTAGTAATTATTAAAATTTATTTGCATTACTTCACATGTGGCCACTTTACAGTTATATAACAAAGAGACATTTAAAATAATGTTTATATGTAGATTGTGGAATGCAGAACTGGCTTTGTTCCCCCTAAAAATCCTGTAATATTTTTTGCAGTCTCACAATCCTACCTCCAAAAAAATCTCATAAACTTACTCTTTCCTATAAGGCCCATCCTGATAAGAAAAATAAAATACTTATCACACTCATAAAAAGCTCTGGCTGAAGCTCTTCAAGGTAATACGTATTTGTGTTAATAAAAAATTACATTAATAGTAGTGTACAAAGTGTACATTGACTTAAGCATTTAGTCTTTACAGACTCCGTATTTTTGGGTCCATAATTAAGCAATCACTACATATTTAACTACCTATAAGCCACCTACAGCACGCTTAGCTTTATGACCTACTGAAAGTAGTATTTAAATTCAGCTTTAATTAAAGCCCACCTGTTAGCACAGAACTTTTAGCCAGCAGCACAGGATCAGACCAAAGCCTTTTACACACAAGGGAAGGACTGCCACTGACTTCAGCACTGCAGACTGCAGCCAACAGCGCTAAACCTCAAAACTAGCTTCCCAAAAGCAGGAATGGCACATAGCTTTCCTGGCCCAGCTGTACGCTGTGGTATCTATGTCAGTGATGAACAAACGCCTAGCCAAATTCCTCTGTCTTTATTCAGACAATAGAAGCTTTGTCAATATAAAGAGGATTGTTTTATTACACTGATGCATGACTGAATGATACTGTTGGGGCTCCTGAGTTACACATAAAAGATGCTGCAGAAAGCAAATGCACATGTCGGACAGACTGTATCAAAAGAAAAAATTCTTTAGAAAATGAGGCAAAGTACTAGGAACTTAATCAGCCCCGTAAGAATGTAACAGAAGTTCTTCCTATGTTTCAGACCTCATTGTGACAAGCTGATCACAAACCAAACATAAACTTAAAATGGACAGTTAGCAGATATCTGGTACATGGTACTTCATGCTAATTTCTTCAAAATGAGGAAGAGTAAAAACGAACGTGAAGAAAAGCACTGCCAAAGGAAGGAAAAAGAAAACAAAATGATTGATAAAACACAGCTTACCAGATAACGCCACAATTTTGAAAGTGGGCAGTTTTGATTAAAATATTGCCTGGGTTAAGAGAGAAAGTGAAGGAAAGCAACATCTAATAAATGGGGAAAGGTAAAGCTGGCATCGACAACACGCTGACAAGTAACACGAGAAACTGCTAAAGAAACCTGGTAAGGAATACCAAACCGACAGATCAGCGCAGAAGGCTGCAGGTGTGCCCCTGTCCTGGCAGGGCGGGCCAGCACCGGCCAGCACCGCAGCCGCCCCCCGCAGCACGCCAGGCCAACAGGGCCCAGGAGCGGCCCAGGGCTGGGCCCCGCTCACAGCTCGGTCCGCTCGGCCGCTCCCGGTGACTCTTCCAGCAACCCGGCCCTGCCCGCCGCCGCCGCAGGGCCCGGCCCGCCGCCGCTCCCGCAGGGGGCGCGCGCCCTTCCCGGCGGCCCTTGCGCCCTCCCAGCAGCCCGCGCGGCGGCGCGCGGCAGGATGATCCACGAGCTGCTGCTGGCGCTGAGCGGGTACCCGGGGGCGGCCTTCACCTGGAGCAAGCGCGGCGGCCTGCAGGTACGGCCCGGGACCCCCACCTCACCACCGGCCCGGCCCGGCCCGGGACCCCCGCCTCACCACCGGCCCGGCCCGGCCCGCCGCCCGCGTCCCCTCTCCGCCGCTCGTGTCCCGCCGTCTGTGTGTCCGTCCCTTCACCGCCGTCCGCCCCCCCCTCACCACCGTTTCCCCCTCAGGTGTCTCAAGAGCTGCCGTTCCTACACCCCAGCGAGACCAGCGTCCTCAACCGGCTCTGCCGCCTCGGTACCGACTACATTCGCTTCGCCGAGTTCGTGGAGCAGTACACGGGCCACGTACAGCAGCAGGTGGGGCCGCTGCGTGTCCTGGGCAGAGCGCACCGGGCACCCGGCTGGTCGGGCCGCCCGGCTGCTCAGCGCACGCCGGCACACGGGTGTCCTGCAGCGCTTACCCGCACTAGCACGGAGGGGTGCGATTCCCCAGCAGAGCTCCAGAAAGCGCTGTGTGGTGCAAACAAGGGAGGGTGCAGCACGGCAAAAAATGAACCAAATATAAAATCTCATTCTTGGGGAAGCATGCTGCAATAATTTCTGGTCACTGCAGGCTGGGCAGGGTTTGTGAGGTGTATAGGATGCACATCCCTGTGATGTAGTAAACCCTCCTTGTGGCAAGCTTTGAGATCCAAGAGGCATGGCGTAGGTACAAAGAAGCACTGAAGTTACCAGTGATTCCCAGCACTTGCATGTGTCCACAGAAGAGCCAAATATAACTCTGCACAAGTAACCCTCCTTGTGCCAAACTTCTGCGTTTGTTGGGTGTTTTTCTGGGCACTTTCTGGTGGGCTAAGGTGTGTTCCAGCATGTTTGGACCACTGGCTGCTGTATAACACTGCACAGAAACTCAGTTACTCTTTTGACCTGCGCTGGAGGGAGCTGACATAGATCTTACTGTTTGGTTTCAGGACCATCATCCATCTCAGCAAAACCAGAGTGGATTACATGGCATTTATTTGCGAGCCTTCTGCACAGGTCTCGATTCAGTGCTGCAGCCATATCGACAGGCACTACTTGACCTAGAACAAGAGGTAAAAGAGAGAGACTTGGATCAAGAGGCGGTCCAGCCGCTGGCAGATTGTGGAAAGTTGTAATTTCTGGAATTAATAGGCTAAGTAGTAGCATCTAAAGAGAAGACAAGGTACTCTGCTTTCCACATCAGGAATATTTTCCAAAATATTCCTCTGAGGTGCCACTGAGATGATTCTTCATCCTAATAAGTATTATGTTCCCTCTGCCTTCAATTCAGTAGGTGCCCCACCTGCCTCAGAGCCCAGTGCTGTCTTAGACTGTTGTGATTTCTGTTTTCAGTTGTAAAGGTTTTGATTGATCTCTGCTAGATTAACAGCTGTCCTGTCTTGGGTACTGTCACCATCCAGTGGTTGTTACAGCCTAAAATGGGGGACAGCCCAAAAATGGGGGGTGGGGGGGTGGCAGGGGGAAGCTGTGGGAACTAAAGGTTTGGAATATAGACCCAAACGTGCTTTTTTACTTATCCATACCTTATTTTAATTTTCATTAATTGCTTTGTTGTTCTTTCAGTTTCTGGCTGACCCACATCTTTCCATCTCACATGTTAATTACTCCTTGGACCAGGTATGTCATATTAATGAACAGGTAGTATTCTTTCTCTGTGCTCTTTGGTTACTCTTATCGCTCCTTGAGTCTACACTTGCACTTTGACACAAAGCTTAGGTCCTCCACCTTGACCCTCACATCTTCCTCACTGTCTCTGTTTAGCCTGAACTGCAGCTGCAATACAGTAACTGCAGGCATCTTGGTCCGATGGAGGGAGGACAGACTTCCTAGAGATTTTCATGTCATGTTTCTAATTTGTGGGGAAAGTCAGATGATAGTTTCATTAAATTAATGTAATCAGCTGTTGTCCGCATTTACTCATGTATAGTTTCTCTCTCCCTTCATAGCAACCTAATGCAGTATTTTGCTCCTTGTTCTGCAGTTTCAGTTACTCTTCCCCTCTGTGATGGTCATGGTTGAGCAGATCAAGACTCAGAAGGTACAGTAGTAACATTGTAGGTAGTTTCTCTTAACAAGTTTCCTCTTGAGCTGATAAAGTTCTTTCTGACCCCATCCCAGACCTTTAATACTAGAAAAGAATGTGTTTTCAGTAATGGGTGCCCTATTCCTCTAGTACTACTGTAAGTACTGAGTAACTATTTTGCAAATCCATTTACACTGGATTTGACTTTTGCATTATCAGCATGATCTTTGATGATTTGCATTTTATAATCACAATATATTTCATAGTATGAGCTGCTGCTGGTTGGGATTTCCTCTTTTCTGTGTGTTTTCTCCCACTGTCACAAGAAGAAAAAAAAAAAAAAAGGCAGAAGCTAATGTTTTCAGAATCCAGAGAAGCTTGCTTTTTGTTAAGGGAAATTTTTGAGAGAAGCTTGTGTGTAGAGACACACATAGAAGGCCTCTTTCTTCATTACATTATGTACATTACATCGTTCTTTCTGTAAGACTTCTGCAGCTTGTTACAGCATTTTCTTGTTAGCGTAGTGTTTAAATGTCTGAAAAGGTCAGTAAAGATCCAAATAACAGACCTAGTCTAACCATGTTTTCTTTCTGCAGATTCATGGATGTCAGATATTAGAGACAGTCCACAAACATAGCTGTGGGGGGTTGCCTCCTGTTCGCAGTGCTCTGGAAAAGTACGTAGATACTATAAAGCTACTATTACTTCATTCTTTTGTAGTAACTGGAGTTAGTGTCAGAGTATGCATCTTACTTGTGAAAAGAGTGCATGGAAAACAGGCTTGTGTGATATAAAAGTAGGAGAGTCTATGCAAGGAAAACTGTCACGGTCCCCAGTGTTTATCTAAAGCAGGCTGAAGGCAGGGATTCAGGCTTTCTCTGGACTTCGGAGACTTGGGCCTGAGGGAAGTTCAGACCCAGTGTTTTCTTCTGAGGTCTACTTGAACCGTATTGCATATGGTAGACCTGTTACTGGTTTTTTGATCCTTCAAAAGGATAAGTGTGCCTGGGTGAATGTTACTAGGTCTGTATGTCCTTGGGGAGAAAGTCAAGACTACCTAAGAGATAACTTGTGTTCATGCTGAAATGGTAATTGAGTAGAAACAGCAGGACTGGGAAGGTACCGCAGATCTCTGTGGAGAAGTCACATATTCAGAGGATATGTTTGTTTAGCTTTGCAAAACAAAGCTGGTCTACCTTCCTCTGTTTAAAAAGAAAAAAAAAATTATAAAATTCCACATTAGCCATTTAGCACTTGCCACGTTGTCTAGCTGACTAACTGGACTTTCCAGAGTGATGTATAATGAGGTTTTGATTGCTGTGTGCGAAGGCCCCACTGTCTTGTTTCTCTTGACCTCAGGATTCTGGCTGTGTGTCATGGAGTCATGTATAAGCAGCTCTCTGCATGGATGCTGCATGGATTGCTGCTAGACCAGCATGAAGAGTTCTTTATCAAACAGGGCCCGTCTTCTGGGAATGTCCCTAGCCAGCCTGAGGAAGATGACGATGACCTAGGAATTGGAGGACTTACAGGAAAACAGCTACGAGAACTGCAGGACCTGGTAAGACTGCAAGTTGTAGCTTGGCATCCTTTGGTCCTTAGGGAACAAAAGAAGAAATGTATTGTCTTCTGCTTCAGTGCAAGCTGTGCTGGACTGGACGTACACTGGGACCTTGAAGGGTGGGAATCAACAGAATATTGTAATAGGTTGCAGCTAGGCATAAAGGACAGAGACATACGGTTTGGCACAGTTGGATAATCTCGGGGCAGAAAGCCCTGTGGATGGAATCCATAACCTGATGCCAAGTGACTGGCAGTGCTGTACTCACCCTGCTCTTACTGACTCGGTCACCACTGTGATCTGCTCCACGTAGGCATTGGTGGTAGTGTGAGCAATTGTCAGGGAAAGGGTGTGGGGAGCTTGGGCGTGGACCTGATTTGCACCCTTTCTGTTGGCAGCCGGGTCAGGTACCTTTCTTGCACAACCATCTGTTGTGCAAATGTTACCCAACAGGATAATAGCACTGACATTACTGGGGAAAAATGTGCTCTGTGGGACTCAAGAGGCTGCTAAGAACACGCGCAGGATGCTAAGTTAAACAAGGGAGCAACCTGCCAGCCGTAACTCCTCATGTAGATGGCGTACCACTATAGTGCCCTCGTGCAGAGCAGCTTCCTCAGTGGAGTAATCTCCCTCACTTCGTGCATCTGAATAGTGTCTGCATCGGGAGCAGTGAGGAGCAACTGCAACTCTGTAAATTCACGCTCTAGTTTACTGCAAGAAAACATTTCCTGGGTACCCGTGGTGTTAGTGTGCTGCATGCAGCTTCGCTGTGAACAGGCAGAAGATTCACCCCTGAAACAGCCTGTGTTGCACACTCATGAAGTACCCTGTGCAGACAGTCTCTGCTGAGGACAGGCTACACACAGGCAAAACCAAGGGAAACTTTAAAAGACAGTGAAAAATCTATTATTTCACTGTATGTGATATAGGAAGAATGTGAATACTGGCAAGTCTTCTAGATCCATGGTGGAAAATGTAGGCACCAAGACAGCCTAATAAACTCTCTTCTTCGGTACTATTGATTAACAGTATTGGCAATTCTTCAGTCGGAGAGTAAAGTAAGAAATCCTGAGTGTTGATGGGACAGATGGATAAAATACTTGGGTATTTCCTCAACTAAAAGTGTCAGAAGGATCTTAAGAATTGCTGAGCTTCTAACATCAGTATACAAACTTGCAATGAACTCTCCTATTAAAATGAAGAATTCTGTAGATGGCAAATGTTCTCACAGATTTGTTAGTGCGGTGCTTTTTGGATTATGGAATAAGGAACCTAATTCTCCAGTAACAAGAGAGCCAAATTAAATAATCAGTATTGCTTCTCTGAAGGAAAATCTTGCCTCTGTACTTGGAGTTCTTTATTGATATATTCAACTAAAAGATCTTACTGCATTGCTCTAAACACCTTTTGCAGGAACTGAGAAAATTGCCTCATTTATGCTAGCAGGCCTTCAGCTCTTTAACCTATTTGCTTGCCGGTGGATGTATTTACATTTGGCCTGTATCACAAGCGTTATAGCAGTGTTAAAATGTACAGGAATGGGTGTAGCAAACGGTTATTTTTGGTAATGCTGTTAACATTGTTACGGCTGCAAAAAACCTAATGTAATGCAGTTGCAACAAAAATTTCTTTTGCTGATGTAACATTATCCTTTGGGAGAGCCAATTTGCTGCTATTCCACAAAGGTTTAGCTTCTCCTTTTCCTGCTTCTGCTCCCCTCTCTGATGAAAGCAACATCTTCTCTAGGGAGATCTAGTGTACCGGAATTATAAAGAAATTTGCAGCCTTACTTAAATGAGGCAGATCAGGTTTGCTGCCTTTCTGCTTACTTGCAGTGTACTTGGATTCCCCCTCCCACACACACCACATCACCCTTTATACGCTTTTTCTATCTGGTTTTCTCACACTTTTTTTTGTTTGATTTCTTTTCCCCCGGGGTCTCTGACAGCGCTTGATTGAGGAGGAGAACATGTTAGCTCCATCTCTAAAACAGTTTTCTCTGCGAGTAGAAATGCTGCCTTCATACATTCCTGTGCGAGTTGCTGAGAAAATCCTTTTTGTGGGAGAATCTGTACAGATGTTTGAGAATCAAAATGTTAACTTGACCAGAAAAGGTAAGGAATGTCTTTCTTGTGGCCTTTGCTCAGTTATGAGTGCCTGAAAAGTATCTTCCAAAAGCCTGTGTTAACTTATTCCTCAACAGTTGCTGACTATTGGCTGATATTCTTCAGACCATACGGATGGTTTTGCCAGGGCAGAGCAGTGGTCCCAGTGTTCTGTTTGTTTCCAAGGAGCGGTATAAGAAGAGGATGAGTAGATAATAGCACTTTCCAAACATAGTCTCCAGGTTTCCAGCAAGAAGTCACTATGTGATTTGCTCTGGATAAATAAAGCGATTGCGAAGGTCGTGTTTTCTTTTCAGTTTGTATCCCTGCCCCCGAAGGGTGCAGACAGACACAAGGCACATCTTGCTCTGAGTGTTGCATTGCAGAACGGTGTCGTAGGATTAAAACACGTCCACAAACATAAGAGATTCATTGTAAAGTGGTCTCAAAGGTGGCTGCGGAAGACAAGTGATCAAGATGGAGCCTTTAAGACAAGCAAGAGAGAGAATTCCAGCTGGTGGTTCTCTTTGAGAGATAAGTTTACATTGGAGATGGTTTTGGAAATGTATTCCTCCACCATTGGGGAGGACTGTGGTGGTGGCTTTATCGTGCTTGTCTATGCAAAAGTACTCAAATGACTCAAGGGACACTGCAGAGAACAAAGGACTATTGAATTAGACTATTTGCTTGCTTTAGCAGAGGTGAGGTGAAAAGGAATTTGTCTAGCTTAGTTGGTTTAAAAAAAAAATAATTCCCAAGTTCAAGCAGTGGGATTGATTTGAAAGGGGCTGGGTGGGTGGAGAACCAAACCAACTGGTTAACGTGGCGCAGAAGTTGTGGGTTCAAAGATGTAGCTCAGCCCTAGGAAGGGGGCTGTTAGCGGCTGTCATTTACATAGAAAATATTTGGGTTTTTACTCATACCACAGCACTGCCATGGCAAGTGTCTGTACCGTAACTGTACTAGCAGTAGTAGTCTTGTACCTTGGTACTTGTACTTTGAGGCCTCCTCAGCCTCGCATTCCTTGCCAGACCTGAGGCGGTGCTGCGGGGACAGCCTTTCTGCCCCGCTGTGCTGGAAGGGGTCTGCGCTTCTCCAAAAGGCATTTCTTTTTATTGATCAAAACACTCTTCTCACTGCACAGGCTCCATCCTAAAAAACCAGGAGGACACTTTTGCAGCAGAGCTACACCGGCTCAAGCAGCAGCCGCTCTTTAGTCTGGTGGACTTTGAGTCAGTGGTTGACTGGATACGGAGCACCGTTGCCGAGGTGAGGATCCTCGGAAGGGTCATGGCTACGCAGGCTGAGGAGCCCTTCAGTTTTGTGAAGGGCTGGGAGGAGGAGGGGGCTCTTTAGCATCAACGATTGAACAAGCATGTGAACGTTGCAGGGAGCTTTCATGTTCTTATGGGGCTCAAAGCTTCGTGTTACCCCAAGCTGCAGTGACAAAAGGACATTTACAAATGCTGTGGGCTTTCATGGGGGAAAGAAGGGAAATGTCATGTATTTTTTAATTTCACTTGAAATTACTTAAGAACTTTTTATCGTGCTTTCAGCATAATGGATGGTGTCTCACTGGGCAGATTGTTTGCTTTGGCAATTTTAAATCTTTTTTTCGTTTGAGGTGGGAGGGGTATGGAACCTGAGAAGATGAGGAGGTTAGAAAAGTGAAAACAGAGCTGGGGTGGAACTGATTTCCTAAGAATTTGGTTATTTTTTGCTATGGATCTTAATGTTTCTAAGAGTTTCTTGCTGGTCTGGTGTGCATCAAGAGTGTTCTAACTAGTAGCATGGGCTGCCTACGCACAGACTCCTAGTGCATTCTCTTGTGCTTTGTATAGCATTTTATGTAGGTGCTTTTTTGTGTGCGTCACAAGTATTTTAAGACAGCTGCTGTTCTCACTGAATGGGTTTAGATAAACCTGTTTGGTTATTGTTTCCTCACTAGCATCTTTGGAAACTGATGGTGGAGGAATCAGATTTACTAGGACAACTGAAGGTAACGTAACTGCTAGCTTAATATTCTTTTTTTTTAATGGCTCTTTCCCATTAAATACTGTACTGTCTTAGATTCTGTGCTTTATTCTTTTAGGTAAAGCTGTTTTCATTTCCTAGGTTTCAAGAACGAGCAGAGTGTGATAAATTTAGTAGAGACAGAGTTAGAGGGGTTTGTGTATGTGGCTTTGTAGTTTGCATCTTGAAGCAAAAGCAGCGTAGACTTTTTGGGCACTGGGTGAAATTCAGAGCTCTGCAGCTGTGTTTTGAAATGGCAGTTGTCCAAGCAATAATAAAAATGGATGCTATCAGATAGGAATTCTGCTTAGTTTTTCATATGCTTATATACAAAAAACTTAATCTCCACAGATTATAAAAGACTTTTACCTTTTGGGAAGAGGTGAGCTGTTTCAGGCCTTCATTGACACTGCACAACACATGCTAAAAACACCACCTACAGCTGTAACTGAGCACGGTGAGTGTTGCTTATTCACTTACAAACTGTCCTCGCTGTGGTATAGCAGGGAGGTGCTTAGCCACGTCCAGTACAGAAAAGCTCTGTCATCCTCTAGATGTTGTCGTCAGTTTTGAAAGAGCAGCACTTGTGAATTAGCATGTCTCACAGAGTGGGTGAAAATAACACCTCAGGAACTTTCAGGTGGCAGGTTTCTCTCCATATTTGAAACCGCAATGAAATGAAACGAGTGTAAACAGCATGTCGGGGTTGTCTTTTATGGCCAAACATAAATAATTAATGGGTATAAGATCAGCACTAGCTGCAGCATCTTGTCCTGATATCTGTGCTCTCTCGTTGTCAGATGTCAACGTTGCATTTCAGCAGTCTGCTCATAAGGTGCTGTTAGACGATGACAACCTTCTTCCTCTGCTTCACTTAACCATTGAGTATCATGGAAAGGAGCATAAAGGTATCTACTTGTGTATTTAGTAGTGAGTTAAGAGGGGAGGTGATGACGTTGTTTTCATGTCCTATTGCTCACCCTTCTCTGAAGTTCAAGAAAAATTACCATTGTCCCTTTGCAGCCTTATGCGATGGTCTAGCCTGCATTGGCTCTTCTTACTCTGTTTTTCCCCCTTTTCTTCTTTGCCATGGTTGTCTTGACTGAGAAGACGACTTAACTCAGCACCTCGTTTGTTTTCAGATACATCCCAGACTCGTGATGGGCCTTCCCGAGAGTTATCCCCACGTGAAGCCCCTGCGTCTGGGTGGGCAGCTCTGGGCCTTTCTTACAAGGTTCAATGGCCACTGCATATTCTCTTCACTCCTGCTGTTCTGGAGAAGTAAGTACTAGGTATGGTCTCTGTATATTTATCTGTAGGCTCCCTGACCGCAGGCACTCCCTAGTGTGTTGGGGTTTTTTTTCCTCTCTATGGAGAGAAAGGTAGAGCCCTACTTCTTGCCCCTTGAACTTTAAAATGACTCTTCACACTTACTGATACTGAGGGCGCTTGTGATGACAGTTAGACCTGCAGGATGCTGACAGACCGGCGCTATTTAGGAACAGTGCTGTTCTGACAAAACATTGTCAGCTCTTCCCTCCTTATGGTGAAATTAACTTTTTATTTTTTAGGTCAGTTACAAGCAGAAATATGTTACCCTGAGATAGGCCACCACCTGACCTACCCTACCTGTTGGCAGGCTGCCATCTCCTCTCCCTTTTTCCCGTCTTGGGTTGTTAAGGTTTTCCAGTATGTGCACCCAAGGAAGGTTTTCATCTTAAACAGCTTTGTGTTTTTTTGACTGTAGGTACAATGTTGTGTTCAAATACCTGCTGAGTGTGCGACGAGTCCAGGCTGAGCTGCAGCACTGCTGGGCTCTCCAGATGCAACGCAAACACCTGAAATCGAACAGAACGGATGCCATCAAGTGGCGTCTGAGGGACCACATGGCCTTCCTTGTGGACAATCTTCAGTATTATCTGCAGGTCAGGATTATAGAGAAAGGTGAAGCGTATCAGTTAATCAGGAACCAGCAGAAGTGCATGGAGGGAGCACTCCAAGTCCTGTCTTTCAGGGCTGAGATTCTTTGTGCTTTAAGGAAATCAGGATTTTCTTTGGAATGAGTCTAGAACTTTCTCTTGAGTTCCCAGGCTTAGTGCTACAATTAAGTTTTGGGGCTTGTGAATCAGTGAGTGTTACTGGAAATGCAGGAGTTTTGTGTCTCTAGTGCTACGAAACATTAGTGAGAAGCCATAGTCATCTCTGAAGTAGCAGCATTAAGATACCATCCTGGCTTCTGCCCTTGTCGCTTTAAGTGAATTCCAGTTTAAGTGACAAGTTGTTTGGGGTTTTGGTTTTTGGGGTGTTTTTAAGAACTGAAGCCATATTCTGACCATTTGAAGTAAAAAATACTTTTCAAGTTTAAACACCGGTTAGTTACTAGTAGCGTGGGTTTGTGAGAATGCGGGGTCACTGTAGCCATAGCAGCGGGACCGGGGGCCTGGCTTCCGGGATGCTGCAGTGACCTGGCTGAGCTTTTGCACTGCGGCCTCTGCCCTCAGACTCCAGATAGTAGCTCCCAGTGTAAAATTCAGAGGTGACTATGGCTACAGGCAAAGACCTTTGTTTATGTGCTAGCTATATGCTTTTTCAGTAGTTAAAGAAAGCGACTATTTCTCTTTCTACTTAATACTTAAGCATCAAAAATTGTCCCCGCTACCCCACGTTATGTACTACTGTTGTATATAATTCCCCATTCAGCAGGCAGACAGAAGGTGATCTTCCACCTTTAATAGAAGAGTAGCAATAAGGAAAGTTTCTTACACCAAACTTCTGGCTGTTTGGAAGTACTCCCGTTCCTCAAGCCAGTAATGAAATTTCTTTACGTATCCATCAGGTGGATGTACTGGAATCTCAGTTCTCACAACTTCTGCAGCAGATAAATGCCACACGGGATTTTGAGAGTATACGATTGGCTCATGATCATTTCTTAAGTAATCTGTTGGCTCAGTCTTTCATCCTCCTAAAACCCGTAAGTAGGTCTTGGTTTCATCTCTTTCTACAAATTCTCCAAGCCACCCTAAGAAACACGCCTTTTTGAACAGCTAGGACAAACCATCTCTTCTAAAACAGATCGGTGATAATCTCCTGCAGAGCAGAAATCACAATTCTAGGAATAAAGCAGGTATAAACTAGAAGAGATAATTGAATTAAGATCATTTAATATACAGTCAGTGAGTGTGGATGCTGCATTCCTGCCAGTTTTAAATCAAGATTATTCCAGTGTTCAGTTAAGCTTATTATCTTAAATTTTGTTGCTGTGTTTTTCTCGCAGGCAATTTATTAAAGAACTACTAATTAGTGTAGTACTGGGAACTGTATTCCTGAGGGACTCATTCGGAAAAGCATTAGATTAAGAAAAATTCCCTCTTGTACCTTAGAGAATAAAAATAGCTGAGATATTCCTGAGTGGACTTTTAAGGGTCTTTTCATATTGTTGTTTTAGTAAAAAATATGTTACAGTGTTGCCAGTATTTTTATTAACCATGGAGCTTCACAAAAATATTCCCGAAGAAGGTTGGTATCAATGAGACGCAGTGATACCGCCCGTCTTGGCTGTTCCGTTATTTTCCTCAGTCTCCAAGGCTGTAGCGTAAAGGTGGCAGAATGCTCATTATCCACTCTGGAACCTTTAAGTGTGCCAGTAGTTATGTCTGAGGCATCTGGGCTTGCTTAACACTCTCGAAAGCAAGTTACCTTCACCAACTGATACAAAAGAAATCCCAAGTTTTGAGAACAGTGAAACCGAGGCCTTGACCCCCAGCTCGTGCTGTGCTTTATTCTTCCCCCTCAGTGCCGAAGGGCCTGCTGGTTGCGTAGGGGGAGCCAGCGTTCGACGTCTGCCTGGGTGGGTGGCTTATGCCAATCCCTGCTTCCCCAGTAATATCTGCAAAAGGCTGGAGGTGGGGTGCAGCATAACATTTACATCCTTTCTCTATAGAAAACCTTATAAAAATGCTACAGGTGCCTTAACATCTTACTGATTGGGAAACGTTATCAGCAACATCTTCATTATAAGCGCTGCAACTTTTCAGGTACTAACAACACCTTTCTCTGGGTTTGGACTCTGTTTAAACAACCATCTTGTACTTTTTATCCTCTGCAGGTTTTCCACTGCTTAAATGAAATTCTGGATCTCTGCCATAGTTTTTGTTCCCTGGTCAGTCAGAACCTGGGCCCACTAGATGAGCGGGGAGCTGCGCAACTCAGCATTTTGGTGAAGGTGACTGTTTCCATGCAAGCATTTGCCGGAGCAGCTGTCTTGGCTTTAGCAGCTGCAGAACCAGAGCAAGTTTGAGCCAAGACCTCCTATGCAAGTGCTTGCAATGATTTTAATTAATTAGCTCTTCCCGAGTAGAAAACTCTGTGTGCACAGAGAGGAGGAATAGGGGCAGATACGCAGAAATAACCCTATTGGAACAGGAAGGGGGTGGCTACCTGTCGGGGTGGTCCCCCTCCTTGTGGATACTGAACACCTAGTAATGCTTGCGGCTGACAGCTTACCTCATACTGGACCACAAGCATCACTTCTTTGCAGCAGTTATTTTCTTTAGGCTGTTAAAGGATTGTTTAGGCAGGAACACAGATGGAAAGGCTGGCTGGCTTGTGCTCTTGAGTGCCCAAAACTGACAACTGACTTCTTCTGACTTACAGGGATTCAGTCGTCAGTCGTCA
Organism: Falco rusticolus; assembly: GCF_015220075.1. Classification (NCBI taxonomy): domain Eukaryota; kingdom Metazoa; phylum Chordata; class Aves; order Falconiformes; family Falconidae; genus Falco; species Falco rusticolus. The sequence goes on from NC_051193.1 coordinate 2,927,657, forward strand.
CTGCTCTTCAAGATTCTCTCTAGCGTTCGCAACCATCAGATAAACTCCGACTTAGCTCAACTGCTGTTGCGCTTGGATTATAACAAGTACTACACCCAGGCTGGAGGAACCTTGGGCAGGTAGGAATAGCTTCAGGGTTGCCTGTAGCATTATCCCGAGGTACTTGAAGTACAAAGTGATCTGAATGATCGTAAGTAATTTTTATTGATTGTGTAAGCCAAAATAATTGGCAGCAAAGTGTTGCTGAATGCTACAGCAGAAAAGTAACTAAGCAGCATGAGGTAATTCTTGGTGTTCGTATGCTTTCTCCCCTTCGAGTTTGTTTTGGCCTGCGGTTGAATTAGCTTCTAGCTCATACTGGCTGAAAAATGCCGATGGGGGTTGACAAAGGGAGTTCCTTTCAGTGTGTAGTTAATACTGTGCCCTTCTCTTGCAGTTTTGGGGTTTAAGCACTAAGACCTTTTCTTCAGGCTGTGACCTGCGACATGTCAAGCAGTGGAGACGGGTGCTCTTGAGAAAGTTTGGACTCAGCTGCGATTTTCTTTGTAGCCGGCTCTTGCCTGGCGAACCGCTGTTTTGGAAGGAGTGGCAGGAAGTGTCACTTACATGAGGTTGCCCAGTGGCTGCACAAAGCTACTCTGCTTTTTTTGGAGCTATTAAGAGCATGCTTTCTGCAGCCCTGCATGTACTTATAAATGCTTCCAGGGAGCCAGTCTGTGCTGCTTCAGAAAGCGCAAAAGCAATAAGAATTGCAACATCTTGATTCTTCAGCTGGAGTGGAGTGGGGAGGGTGTGAAGTTCTGGCTGTATCACAGTACACGATGTCTGCTAATCAAACACACACCTCCAGCTAAACGATGATTGCCTGAGCAGTTTGAGGTGAAGGGGGAGGGAAGCAGAGGTAGATTTTAAGAATCTCTTCGCACGCAGTGCCCTGTTCCAGCATATCTGTAGGTAAAGGTGCCCTCGTGTCACATGCTCTCTACAACATAAACTTAATGCAATTTGTGTGTTAAAATTACTAGACAGAGGAGCTTTGCCCTATCCACAGTACAAAGCTCCCGCTGCTGGCAGAAGAACATGCTGGAACTGAAACTATGGAAAAACTTAACTAGGATGCCAGCCCTAAATGTACCGTGTTCATGCAAGACTATTTAGAATGCTACTAGTGACTATCCTAATGAACCAAAATAAAACCACCTTGTCATGCAGTTTTGTGGAGTATTGTCAGTGTCTGCACCCAAATGCAAAGGGACTAGAGCAGCACAGCATCCTGTTTCAGTGAAGTGCAGCATCTGGCAGGAACTTCTGGCACGTTACTGGGATTTCCCAGCCTTGCTGTACCAAACAGACTGTCTTGCCTTAAGTCCATGTGGCCGAGTGGCAGAAGAGTCCTCTGCTGTCACCATCACCAGGGTGTAGGATCAGGTTTCCCAATTTGAGCACAAAAGCAGCCTGTCGGGCAGCCAGCCTTCCCTTCCCAGGGCTGGTGTTTTCACACTGTCCAAAGCTGCAGCTCTGGGGAAAGTTACACATCCTCGGGGGAAAAATCCTCTCTGCTCTGTCTGTAACAACAGACAGCATGTACATGGCATCTTCAGTCTGCTACAGCTGTTCACGGTAGGACTGGGCCTGATGCAAAGTTTAAAATCCTGTGACCATGAAAAAAGCCGGAGAACTGGAGAAAGGGTGGTGGAGTTTGGGTGTGGGATGTACAAACCTGCCCAGGCAGAAGGTGACTGAGCTGGGAAATTTATAGGGGGAAAAAATACCTCTCAAGAAGAACTTACACCTCCACAGCAGGGGCGGAGTGGCTGTGTACGGGGCTGCGTGGAGGCCTGGGGTGCCTCCAGCCCATAGTGCTGTTAAGAGCAAAGAGCTTTGAGCTCAGCTTTTGCTTTTACAGAGGCTGACTACTAAGGTGAAGTGCCTGGCTGTGAGTGTAGCTGTGAGTGCAGCAGCTCGGCAGCAGCTGACTGACCCCACTGCCATTTAAACAAAGACACGCAGCCCTTGCGTGCTCTTTGCAGTTCAGTCGTCCTGGGTCGCTGCGTCTTGGTCCCTACTCAGGTAGTCCCCGTCTGCACAAAGGCAGGTTCGTGCCTATATAGTTACAACAGGAAAAAGAGAGGTAGCCAAAACAAAATGGCACTTTGTTCTAGAAATTCTTACCAGCCACTTCAGCAACGTCTTGGATGACATTAATGGAAATAACAGCAAGCTGGAGGACAACACACTACTCTTCCAACAAAGGGAAGTCCTGCTGCCCTGAACTTGGTCATAGGGTACTCGCTTCTGGAAATACAGGCTGTCGCTTGAGCCCACCGCTTTACTTTCCTTTCTAATTGACTTTGTGTCGAGGGCAGCCTTTACCGGAAGTAGAATATCAGTGTTATTCAGCTCAGAGAAACACTGGCATTTCTTTTCTCTGCCCTCATCTGGAAGTGTGGCCCTAGAGTAAGTTTAGACAGATAAATGAGGAGCCCCAGCAGCTACCACAAGAGATTGAACATTTATTTCATCATAAAAGTCCAGCAGATAAAACTATATACAGTAATCCATGCACACTGTCCAATTACACAAACATTTAAAATCTGATTAAAACACGGTCTGCACAACAGTGGGACAGCAGGGCAATGCTTTAGTGGGGGACGTAGTCATGTTTGTATTTTGGATGCTGCTTGTAGCCTACTCTCTCCCCAGCAATAAGGCTCTGGATCACCCACTCTTGCGAGACAACAGGCAGCCGTAAAGCTTCTGCACACTTCAAGACACCAGCTGGGCAGGAAAAATCAGTCACCACCACATCATAAACACCCAAAGCAATATCTGCACGGAAGGAAAGACAGGCACCTGTCAGGTGAGAAGAAAAGGGATCTCTGCAGCAGCAGAGGAGGGCGTTTCACCACTATGAATCTCCTCCACATCCTCTCATTCCTAGCCAGTGAATTCAAGAGATGCAAACATACTTTACACTTTCCGAGTAAGAGATTCCCTCTAGCCCAATAGAACGAACAGAAAACCAGCAGCCAACACTACAGGCATGACCAGATCACTAGGTCCTGACCTCAGGCTGCGAGTACCAGGGCCTACATCCCATACAGAGAGGGAGGACAAGGGAGCACAATTTTAGTGGCTTACAGGAGGTCCAGGAGCTACTCTTGCCTGTTTCCCCCTCAACAGAGGCTGGCAGCTGATGGCTTGTGTCCTGAACTGCTGCAGCACCTCCTCTGGCAGATACATCTTCCAGATTACACTCAAGCAGAGCGCTGGTGTCTGCTTTGCCTTTATGCTTCCAGCCTACCTTGTGAGCCACCAAAAATGCTTTCAAACCATGCTAGGGACCACAGTGGTACAGGATTCCCAACGACTAGGCCTGAGAAACGGGCCAGTGAGTACCTTTGTTGTGAGCACTTGAGTAGTGCTGCTTAACAGATGCTGCTCCCCCCGTCATGAGGATTTCAGACCACAGATCCAGGAAGTTCTGCTGCTGGTCAGAAACCAGGAGAACCTTCAGGTTATGGAATGGGTTTTCTCGTGGATGCCTGCAGAATGAAGAAGAGGAACACAGACTGCTAAGAACGCCCAGCAGTCTCAGACTCTGAGGACCATTATCTATTACTTCTAGTTACCTGACTGGCTCCCATATTGGTTCTTTTAATATCTTGCATACAACGACCTGCTCTCTTACCACCCCTCCTGAAATACTTGGAACAATTATCCTCTGTCTATAGATAGCAGAACAGAGCTGGACAACATTGGTGGGATGTGTGTGCAGCAGCCGAAATCCAAAGTTAGGCTAAGCTCCTCCTCAATCCTGAACCACCGCTGCAGTGCATACCCAAAATGCCTCCACTTGGACAGGGCTGAGCAGGCAGGCGTTAGTCTCCTGCCCAGAAGCCCACAGAGATTTACAAACTGCTTTTGTCCACCCCTCACCTTGCCTGAGGAGCCTGACCCGGCAATTGTTCTCTCGGAACAGACCTACTGGATTAGACTCCATAGAAAACGCAGAAGCTGGCTCCAAAACGTACCAAAGGAAAAGGAAATTGCAGTAGTATTGCTCTCCTTTATCCATTTCTGAGCAATTAGAGAAGTCAGCCAAGTGTGTGGGAAGCCTTGCCTGAATTCCGTCTTCCTCATGAGGAGACTGACATCTTTCTTACTTCCCAGGAGACTTTTTTGTGTATATGGCACTCAAATGTACCTTGGCATTAGAGGTCACTGTAAATCCAAGGAAACAGATGGAAGGGAAAGCATGGGGAGCAGTACTAGGGACACCTTCAGTACTTGTAGTATTCAAGAGCCTCTCAAGCATAACATTTCTGAGTAAATCCTTGGTGTGTGGACTCAGATCATGGTTATGTGGCGCTTACCATTCTAGCAGTTTTTGCTCCTGGAGGCTGTAACCAGCTGGCAAAAGGTAGTTCCGGTAATTTTGAAGCTGGTTAGCATGACAGCTATCTTGGACCCAGATATGAGACACACAAGGGATCCCTCTGGCAAGGCACAGCAAGTATTTCCGAGTTCGACAATGCTGGTCCGCAATTAAAAGACACTGATATGCTGCACTGCACTTCAGGGGAAATAAAAAGACATGTAAACAGGAAACAATGCCTGCAAAAAGCCCCAGAAGTTATCCAGCTGCTAAACACTTTTAAGAAGAAAACAACTGAAACCCCAATTCTCACAGCCATTTATGTGAAAGGTAAATTAGAGAAACCAATTCCAGCATCAGGAGTACCTATAACAATCACCCATTCCAAGCTGCGCAGTTCACAAGCAAAAACTGCCTAGTAGTTTATCATTAAATATCTCTTCCAGTTCAGACAAGAGATAAGATTCTTCTTTTATTTTGAGACTCACCAAGTCACCAGAGAAGACCCTGCACCCTCAGGCAAGATGCTCCAAGGACAATTTACCTTCTCTAATAAAAATCTAAATTTAAGTAAAAGTGACACAAAATGAAACTACTTGTCCAAGTAGATCTGGTAGGTGAAGAGGAAATAGGAGGGTGTACAAAAGACAGGACCAGACTCTCCTCAGTGTTATCCACTAAAAGGACAAGAAGCAACAGGTACAAATTGAAATACAGGGAATTCCATTTACTTTTTTTTTTTTTTTTTTTTTTTTTTTTTTAAATTGGGGGTGGTCAAACGTGCAATCAAGCTGCCCAGGGAGGTTGTGGAGTTGCCATCCTTGAGGATACTCAAAACCTGACTGGACAAGGACCTAAGCAATCCACTCTATTTGATCTTGCTTCCAGCAAGAGGGTTGGACAAGGTGATTCCTTCCAATCTCGACTACTCAGTGACTTGCGTTCTAGATCACTGAGTGAGCCCTTACCTGGGTTTCATTGAAGTCTTCCAGGATATAGCCAGCTCCTGCTCGCAGCTGCTGGGCTATGTAATGTTTGTCGTACGGAGTCATCTCTGAAAATTCTACAGCAGAAACAGAAAGTTCAGATTTTGGCTATAATCCATCTGCTTATGTCCATACACTCCTCAATCGACACAGCCCTCCTCCCTGTCGCTTTTCTCATGCTGCAATTCATTGCATGAAACAAAGGCAAACTGGAGCAACCCATTCATGCTTTCAAGTCCTGTATTTCCCAGCACAACCCCTTATCTCTCAAAACCTTTCTTCTCCTATTACACCATTCCGAGACTGCTGATTTCACCAATTTTCACACTCTTAACTTGCTAAGCAGTCCTATGCTCACCACTGAGGTTTGCCACTTCTCTTAGAAGCTATAAATTCTCTAAATCAGACTGCGCTTTAGGTCCTTTCTGCAAAGAATTAAAGAGCAAAAGGGTAAAACAAACACTCACAGAAATGCCTGATCAGACAGCATCCAGCATTTTTCCTAAAGCCATAGCATCCCACTTGGAAATGCAATGAGTAAGATTTGCCTCACCTTCTTCCTCCTCACTGCTCCCTGTGGGACCATCTGATTGCTTCTGGTGATTGACCAATTTGTCACTGGGTGTTGCCATGGTGAGAAGAAAGGCATAGCCCAAAAAGAGGGTCTTATTTTGGGGCAAGGGTCCATGATGGTCCTCCAGTACTGGGGGATCTACAGCATCTACACCTTCACAGGTGCTTACAAACTCTCCGGCTCTCACAGACCCTGCAGGGAGACAGAAGCACCATGGCCCTCAGAGGTCAAGTGCAGCCCAAAGACCCTGGGTAAGATTTGAGATACGTTCAACTTCAGTTATTTCACTTGTGGGGACAGAGGGAGGCAGGGTTTTGGGTTAGGATTACGCTAAGATAGGCAGGGACCTTTTACCCTTCTGGATGCAAAGAATCTTCAAATCAAAACCTGAATGACTAACAGGACAATGTTCAACAGCATCAACATCCTGAAACAACACTTACTGTTGCAAAGGGTCCCTTTACCAGCCAGGCATTTCAGGACTGACTAAATGGATAAGAAAGGAGAGAGGCAGATCACAGCATTAAGGTCAGAACATTTGTAAAAGGCGGAACTGAAAAGATGGCAGTAAGTATTCAAACTATGCTAAAAATATCTCTGGCTGCTGAATGCGTCCAGTCTCAAACCCTGCAGGCCAAACACGCAATCTCATCTACTTTTTGCTTATGGGAAGTGGAAAGATCAACTACAGAAATACCAGGGAGGAAAACAATAGCTGAATTCAAGTTTAAGAGCAGCAAATAAGGTTCTCACCAGGCTTTATCATTGCTGATTTGCGGCCACGTTTAGCTGGGGATCTCTCATCTTCAGAAGCAACAAGCTTCCTTTTCCCAGATAGCGTGCCTGGTGGGATGCGTGGACTCTCCTGCCCTTTACGAGTGGGAGTTGTGCTGCTGCTGGAAGTGCTAGGAGAGCCAAGGTTACTACGCCGCTTCCGCTTCCCCTCCACAAGATTATCTGTAATATAGCATGCAGAGATCAGTCACTGGCTGTCACCTAAATCCACAAGCTTTCATCCAACCTGTACAGGGGTGGCTAAACTCAATAGTACCTAGAAGGTACACACTGCTACGCTCTGGCAGAGAACAGCAAGCAAAACACCCCAACTCTCTCGCTTGTGTATCTTTCTTCTCAAGCCCTGTACTCTGCCCATCTGTCTCTGTCTTCTTCCCAGTACTACTGAAGAGCTTGTATGATATCAGCCATCCACCACGCGCACATGAGCACAGCAAACACCCCTGCTGTAGAAGCAGGCCACTCTCCACAAGCCAGTCTGTACCAGTAAGTCTCTGAGCAAGGCGCAAAACAATAAAAGGATCTCTAAGATCCCATTACAAACTACCAAAAGCCCTGCTGAATACCCAGAATGATTTAAACACTGGCAATTCAGGTCAGGAACTAGAAGCATCTCAAAGGAACAAGACGCAGAACAGCACAGCCAGCAGCTCCACAGCACCTCCCCTTACCGAGACTGATGTCAGCTGCTTTGGTCAGGGGGGTGACAGGTTCGTAAGGACCCAGCCCAAACTGCTCCCGCAGCTTATTTCCTTGTTCCAGAGACAGGATAACAGCCATTCGTTTGTACCACTTCCTCTGGCCTTCCTTTTCAATGCAGTAGTATAGCTCTCCAGACTCCTTCCGGTGTCCCTTCACCACACCTGGCAAGACAGCGAGTAACACCCATTAACCAGCTACACCCAGGCTTCTCATCCTCCCGGACAGGCACCCACTTCCCACCGCATTCAGCAACTCAGAAAACCCGGGGATGGAGCTCAAGCACTGCTCTTACCTGCGCTGAAGTACTCATCCTCTGAGAGTGCGGTCACCTCAGTCTCCAGTGGGATAGGATCACAGAGTAAAATATCTTTTCCTAGCACATCACATTCATATCCATCATCAAAGAGTAGCTTGTACTTTCCTGCCCCAACATCTTGAGTAATCATTCCGGAATAGAAGTACCCGTTTGAGGACCACTTTGCTACAACCCTGAGGCCCACGAAGCTGCTCCCAGAGGATGAGTCTGCACAGTCCGAAGGACCAGTCACCCCTTGTAATGGGATTTCTGGAGAGTCACTTCGACGTAAGGCACAGAAGCCAGAAGTGTCAGATTTCTCCCCTCCATCTGGCAGGCGAACTGAACGAGTAAATGATTTCTCCTCAGGCGATGCTATTGTTGAAAGATCCTCCACACCTGTCAGTCCAGCTAAATCTCTGTAGAAAAGAGAAAAGCAGTCCCAGAAGGAAAAAAAATGAGAAAAGCACTCGCAGAAGGATCAGGAAATACAGTTACTAAACAAAGAATACTTGGGCGAGATGCTTGCAGCTGCTATGTGCTATCACCAAAAATTAGCTACTGAAACAGCCAGTACCCCTTTTTCCTCTGCCACATTAAGACAGCAGCTCCCCATTCTCTTCCTGGGCAACAAATGAAAGCTACAGTCTCCTTTTTCCAGGGTACCTTGTTCCTGTTGTTCGAGATGGTGGGCGGCCTCTTCTTCCTCGCCCACGAGGTGTCACAGGTGCTCTGCCACCCTGACGAGTGCCAGGCATAGAGTCATCCTCTTCCTCACAAGGCAGTGCTCCCGGCTGGCTGACTCTGAGCGGAGATGCTGGCTGACCAGCTCCTTTCCTAGGGCTACAGAATTTACAAGTTAACTGCTCTGAAAAGCAGCCAGCTCATTAGTAACCCCCATTTTCTCTGTAATCTCAGTACTGGTCAAGAGGTTTGCCTCATTGCCGCTAAACTGGCAAGAGCTTAGGCAAAGCAACACCTCGCAAGGAAACAAACTACTCCTTACAAAAAACAGACGGGAAAGCAGACCATCCCCTTACTTCTGTTCATCTTGCTAGATCCTTCCCAGAAAATTCTTGGTTTAGGGTGTACCCTACTTCACACTCCACCCAAGCCAGCTCTTCACTTCCGCAAAATAGCTGTTCTTCCTTTCCCAAGGCTCTGCACGTACCTTAATTTTCCTAAGATGCCTCTGCCGACAGGTAAAGCAAACTCTCCAGTGTCTGCCCCACACACTTTCCCTTTGACAGCTCCAGTGCCTCGCCCTGAGCTGCCGCTGCTGCTGTGTGTGGCAGAGTGACCACTGCTTGCTCCACTGTATGTACGGTGGAGGCTTGATGCCTTAGATGAGAAGGAGCTGACATCACCAAGGTCCCCCGAGGTCAGTGACGAGCCCGCTGCAGTTCTAGAGGAGGATGCATCAGTCTCACACTCCTGGCACTCTACTACAGGTTCCTCAGTTTCCTTGAGAGAAAAAAAAAGAGGCTTGTCAAAGGTGATGCACTTGCTAGATGGAAGCTCTACAATCACCAGGCAAAAGTGCAGACAAGTTGAGACCACATTCATGAAACTGAAGACAGCCATGCAGATGTGAGTCGGGACTGATCAGTGGTGAGCAGCATGTCTCGCTACAGGCCTGTAGCTGCTCTGCATAAATAAGTCACATTAAGAAATCAGTCATCAGGACAGAGCTTGGTTGGCAGCAAATTCATCTGGCTTCGAATGATTCCCACCCCTTCAACAGTGTAAGAGTGCAACAAATACATGAAACACTAGCAGCCTTTGGTTACTAATAATCCAAGATCAGTTTCAGGCAGCTGGTCATTTGGGGCCATAGAAGTTTATGGATATGAAAATATGTATCTACAAAATAGCAATGTCAAATGTTGGTAGATAAATTGGAAATGGTTATATGATTGTGGTTACACAACCTACGTAAGTATATTTCAGGAAAATTCTCCATTTTACTGTTACAATAAGCAATTTCACGTGTAGTGTCAGGAGTGAAAGTATAACCTTTGCACTGAACTCATTTATCCTTCTGTGTAACTCACTGTAACCACACAGCACAAGACTCCTACATTATTTACCTTTATAGCAGAATAGCGATAACATTTTATTGCTAGCAGGCTGATAGGATTACTGTGCAGATCAAATAAGCATTTGTCAGCAATCTTTTGGAATTCCCTGAAGATTTTCCTCCTAATGAATGGACATACACCAACACAAGTGTGCTAACAATTGGCTTGTTTATTTGGGGGGTGGGTGGGGGTGTTAAGTTGCTTTTTGTAGATCTCATATAGAATCTGGTCCATAGAACTCAAAAGAGTGCTGTTAAAAAAAATGACGCTAAGCTGCAAAACAGGCTAAACGACCTTACATGGTTCAATTTTACAGGCAGAAGTGATTTTTGCTAACTAATAGAATTTCTGCCCATTCTGAAATCTGTTCTGACAAAACCCCAAGAATTTTAAGACAGTTGGACGCACATAGTAAAGTTTTTTGTTCAGTTCTTTGGGAAGAAAAAAAAGTCAGCATGTCTTCAGAATACAGCAATGGGCATGAAACGCACCAGCAACAAGTACACAGTTTTCACCGTGCACTAAATGGTGTACACGTTTGCTCACGAGGAAGAGTTTGTCAACACTCACTTGTTCACTCAACTTCTTTTCTGCAGCCACAACACATTCTCATTCTGATTATTTTTCAGCCAACATATCTGTACATTTAGCCCTGAAAATAGGAACTTACTTCAACTACCTTTCGTTCCACCTCTGCACCATTTACGTAGTAAACATCTGTTATAACACGCGTAACAACGGTGCGCACTTCTCGAATAGTTCGCATGTGGCGATGCTGAACTTGGCCTTTGGGTGGGTGAAGAAGGTTAAACTCCTCCTCTCCCTGTAATAAACAGGATAAATGGAAAACAAAAATAGTCCACAATGAAAAGCAAGTCATTTCTGGTTAGACCCATCTCTGCAGTACAGTTTCTTCATACCACCTTCAAGTACTGGGGTAGGGAACCCTTCAGCATCTTGTTACAAATTAGATGCAACAACACAAATGACCCTAAATAAGGGAGAGCTGAACACATTTCACTGACGTGCTGACAGGTAGAGGAAGGGAAATCACAGGGGTCCAAGAAGGAAACAGCAACTTGCTTAGCATGGCTTCTGATGCTTTTTCTTTCAGTGGACTCTCAGACATAACACACCAGTGTTGCACTGCATATTTACAGCCCTGTTAATCTGTTCCCCAGAGGATGCACTACTCTTAAATCAAGTTTAGAGAAAATTATTTTTCTAGCTCTGTGTTCACAAGAAAATATACAAGCTGTACTGCAAAGCAGTGATTTTTCTTGAGTCTGCAATGCTTTCTGAAATACTAATTCAAATTTATTAATCTTGTTACAACATTTTTCTGGAGGAGCTCTCCCCTCATGTGCTCATCTGTTGAGACTGGATGGAGTGGCAGAACAAGCTGTCAGAGAAGGCATCAAACCCCACATTTAGAATTTCATGCAACTCCCCTCTCCAATCAATAAAAGTATTTTTTTACAGCGGTAACCACACCTGGATAGAAAAAAAACCCCACAACCCCCACCCCCCCCCAACCAAGCAACCAGAACTTGTCATATTTTTCCAGAAAATTAACATGGAGATGACTACTTCCCAAGCTTACGCTGACCACCGAGTATTGCTACCTCAGCTGCTGAGTACAGTTGACACAGGAAAGCTGGCGACGTTAACACTTTAAAGTGGTCTTTGGGCTTTTTTCAACATAGAAACTACTTCTAGTGAATTTTCTGGCTGAAGGAACACTTTACTGTTCTACAGCAGTAAAATTAAACAGAGGCAGCCTTCATCCCACCTGACTGTGCAGGGAATCCGTGTCCTCTCCAGCGGCGTTCACAAGCTTTTCCCCACTCTCCTCAGTTTGGACATTTGCATCTTGTCGCCCAGGTCTTTGCCCAGACATACTGGTTCCCACATCCACCTGCCTACAGATTTCTTCTGATGTTTGTGTTGCTGTTGTAACCATTGTTGGGGTAAAAAGACAGTCTGCTGTCGTTTGAATCCCTTTATTTTTGGTGTTTGCCCACGTCTCTTGGCTTTCATCAGTTTTAACAGCCTTACTTGGTTTCTTCTGCATTCCTCTCCCCTCTTCCGTCTGAGTGCTTACAATACCAGTCTCCACAGGTTCCCCATCCTCTGCCCCAGAAAGCTGTTGATGGCAGTCCTGCGGCATCCTCTGAGGAATCAGGACCTGCCCACCACTTTCATCTGCCTTGTGTTGCTGGTACTGCTGAGCACTGGGCTTTTTATGGAATTCAGCATCTTCTTGCGTGCCAGGAAAACTGAACAGATTCCCCCTGCAAACCAGTTATATACAAATGAAAATTATTGATTAAAAGAGCAAGACAACCAATGTGCTGTCACTCAAGCAAAAGCACTATAAAAAAACCAAATCACCCTGTCATTCAGCTACTTCAGATTACACAGAATTCTCTGAGTCCCCAGTTATAAAAAAAACTTTGAACATCTCTCAAGTGATGCACATGGTAGCAAGAAGAATGGCTGATGCTTGTAGAGAACCGGGTGCTTTTCAAAACACTAATAAAGCAATCTACGCTCCGCACAGCAAGCACAAACTATGCAACATGCTTCTGGAAGTCATGCCATCTTGAAGTTGCTAGACTGCTTCAGCACTTGAGGCTTGAAACTGGTAATCACATCTAGTGAGAAGAGGCAGGAGCATAAATACAAATGCTGCCTAACGTCTAATTTGTCTGCCCTGTCAAGATTTGTACCCTGTTATCAGGTGCTATATAGGACTGTATACAGAGCCATACTATAAGTATACATTTACCTTCCCTCATGCACTGGAGGACTTTGAGGAGTGACTATCTTCTGTTCTGTCTATACATCACCCAGCACTGGAACTCCCTATTCATTACAGTCTTCAGTACAACTGTCCAATGCTCTTGAAATACAGGTTACTCTTTCTCCATAGACCAAGACCTCACTGCCCCATCAAAAGACAGAATGGAAAACACTGAAGAAGCAGATTTCTACACCTGGTCCTCCAGCCAGTGCCCTGATCACCATAACATATGCAGCAGTACAGTCCTTTTCAAAGCAACCGGAGACAGCAAAAATTGATGGACTTGGGAGACAATAGCAAGAACAGTAACAAACACAACAGGTCCGAAGATCTTGAAACAGGAGAAAGAAAAGGTCGTTTAGCAGCTCTAAGTATGATCTCAGTTCTCTCAAGCCTCAGGTTTTCCCGAAGCGTGTTAGCCAGCTGGAATCACACAGCTGCTCCGTCAGAAAGGTAACTCCAATTACCATGTGAGATACAAACATACAGTACTTATTATACTTACCCCACTGTCCCCAACCTTCTAAGTCACCCAAAGACAATGACTTAGTGCAATTTCTTTGATGTAGAAAATGCACATGTGCATATAAATCCAACCAGGACTGGCAGGCAAAGACTGTGAGGAGTTACCTAAACGGAGAAGTGGAAAGACCATGACCTCTGGCCTCATCCTCTCGACGAACTTCACAGACACGACTAAACACAGATGATGCTTTCTGGGAGCTAGCAGTGCAGATTTAAAACAAACAAACAAACAAAAAAGCATCAGGGAGTGAGAAAATCCCTTATACAGCAAAACAAAGAGTTCTCTAGCCCCTTGGGAAAGCAACAACTGGTATTGAGCTTGTTGACCTACACAGCCACAGAACGAGTGAGACTGTCAGTCTCAAAGGTCAAGAAACAAGCTGCAATTTCATAAGCATTTCTGTCAGTTCTGCAGACACCCTAACAGCCTAGAGCAGTGTAACCATTTCAGAAAATACAGTGTGGAAAACTGCAGTGCCACCTGGACTTTCACCATCCACTACCTCTGGTACCCACCAGGGGACACAGTTAGACCATTTATGGCTTACTTCTCAGGATTTTCATGACACGGCAGAAATATTGGGAATGACAGTCATGAAGCAGACCCTGAGAGGTAAGTTCAACCTATACCTACAAAGGCGACTCATCCTCAGCCAGTGAGGAACGAGTGCCACTCATCCTCCACACTGAGGCATGATTACCACCCAGCATGCAACCCTGTGACAAGAGATACTCAGTTTATTTCAAAGTTTTCTCACTCCAAACCATTATACTTTGTTCAGATGGCTACAGGTCACTGTGTTCTGACTGAGACTCTTATTAGTACTTACAAACCATACTCCCCAAAAGCCAAAATCAAACAATGCTAGGCATTAAATGTGAGGTAAGATATATAAATATAAATCAAAGACGAAGGGAGTAACTTATGTTTTGGTCAACATGTTAAAACTGTCATTTCAGTGTGTTGGTGACCTGGTTATGTTTCATCAGCTTCATATCAGAAAGATAATTCTCTTTTGGAACTCCTCAGAGATTCTTTGCAGAAAATTGCACGATAAGGAAAGAAAGCAGAACACCATGTGTTTGAAATTTAAGAGGTGGATAGGGCAGACTTGTATTCTGGAGTGCACAAGATGTGAATTTCTGCTTTCACTACAATCAGGAGGAAACAAAATGCTGACATTAGTAGGAAGCACAAAGCCTGTAGTGAAAAAGCAGGCGGGGCACTCGCCTATGTAGTTAAAACCTGCTGTAAGAGTCACTGTCATGGCTACTGCTAAAAGTGTTCCCTGCTTCTGAGTCTCATTTTAATATTTTTTCCCTGCTGCTAGTAACAAGTGGAAAAAGGATCTACCCTGACCTTTGTATTAACTCTGTGCAGTTACCTGGCAGCAGCAGAGGATCCATCTTTCCTGTCGCTGGCTGTAGGCTCTAAAACAAGAAGGAAGGGAAGGATGATTTTGGTGTCACCTCAACAGACTCTCCTGCACCTTCCCAGCCCCCCAACACTCAGTGAAGAGAGGCTGAGTAACACTGGACAAAGGGTGCCCAAGCCTCCCTGCCCAACTTATCACAGACCTGAGTTTCTACAGGTTTTAGACTATTAGATAATGTCACTGTTCTGATTAAAATGCGGACAAACTTTTTTGTCCAGATTACACTTTTAAAATAATTTCCCTCCCAATACAACCAAACTCCAGTTCTTGTCCTGTGACATTGCTGCTACACATCACAACTTTTACTCTGCTCAAAACAGCTTTCCTTGCAACAAAGGCCTCTCCTCTCATTCCATCCTTGCTTAGGGCATTGCAGAAACAGAGAAACAAATTTAAGTGGCACTGCCCCCAAAAGGAAAAAAAAAATAGAATAACTACAGAGACTCAGAGACTGTTTCAGGGAATTCCACAAAGAGGTTTAGAGTTGGGGTCGAGATCGAGTACAACTTGTATGTTTCAAGACTCCATCCTCTTACTTTCCAGGCTGAATGGCGGGGACTCGTCGCTCCCATCATTCACAGGGGTAACAAGGTTCATCCGCAGAGAGAGTTTTGCATCAGCCTCAGGAACCACACAAGATTCTCCTTTCTCACACACTTCTGACACATCTGCTGATACCACTGCACTTTCCAAGGTGACATTGTTGGTCTCCATTGTGCCCTCTGCTGTAACATCACTAGTTGCTATAGTGCTGTCTGGGCAACTATCATCCACTGAAAATCAGAAAAAAAACAACAACAAAAAAAGTAAAACAAAAAGTAGCTACTGTCATTCACATTTCTGCGGTTCAGGTCCCAGTTCTGCTTTGAAGATGCTTCACTGCATGCATTATTACCAACAGGGCAGCAGTGGAAATTCCTATCTAGAGTTCTGAAGCATTAAAGTTCTGTAGCACAGGTATCTTCCTCAGCTTGCGACAGAATACTTTGCTACTACCCAAGCAGAATTACACACTTCCTTTCATCCAGCAAAGGCAGGGGTGCTGTATGTGAACCTAGCAGAGAAAGTCCTCCTAAAAGACGATGAATACTGGGAACAATATTCTTTTAGATTTAGAGTTAAGAGATTTCTACAATCTTAAGCTCCTTCACTACTCGGGAGTCTTTTGCATTCTTTAATGGAGTTGTATGCAAAACACAGTGAGCGCAAGGAAGACCCATTCCATACCACCCCATACTCGGGGAGCAAACGCCTTTACCAGAGACCGAGGAAAGAACATCACAAGCGAAGTGTGGAGAAGAGCTGAGCCCTCCCCACAGAGCAGCGATGGTTTTTGCCAAGGTAGGTTTGAGCTGTCCCATCAGATCCCACATCCAGAATCAAAAGCTTCCAAACAGGCTTCCACAGCAGCTCAGAGCCATTTGGGTCAAACTCACCAATTGGTGTGCTGTGTCTTCTGGGTCCCATTTTAAGCTGGCCAGTAAGAGGCGGTGTTATGCTGGTCAAGGGCTGAATGACATCATCCTCCTTCGGCAAAGTAAAATGAAACGGGGTTCCTAAGAGACAGAGCATGCCAAGATCACTAATTTCAGGGGACTACTTTGGTTCAAACATCAAAAGCACAGGTTCACTAGGCTGTGGAAATGGGAAAAAGCATAACCCTGGTGCCGTCCTGTACAAAACTCCCCTGAACAGTTACTGGTTTCAGGACAGCTGCTCTAACTGATCTTCCTCACATTTTGTGTGGAAAATAGCTCTCCGTGAAAATCTGGGCTGTCTGTGGTCAACCTGATGTAGCTGTCCCCAGGTGCTAGATAAAAGACTAAATATCTTGACAGCATTAGGGTTTTTATAGAGTGCAGCTTTGCTTCAGAAATGTTCAGGATGTTCCACAGAAAAGGCAGATGAGGCCAGAAACATCAATGAAGGTTAGGACAGAAGTGAACTGGCAGAGCTACGTGCTGCCTGAATTAATAACCTGAAACTTACACAGAGGGATGCTTCATCATCAAACAGCCTTGGATAAAAGGTCAGCAGATACACCTCAGATAGCCACCTATGAGCTTGAGCAATTAGTAGCAGTCAATTAAGGGTTAGACAATGATAGCAGAAACTTGCCTGGAAAGTAAGCTTTAAGAGAAAAAACAGACGCTGCAGTTTCGTAACCAGCTGCAGGCTGCCACCAGAAGGGCTGGACCCATCCTCCCGTCCTCTCCCACACTTCTTCCCCTTCTTGTGCCACCCCCAGCAAAAAGGGCCTGCAGGGTTTACTGGCTGAGGTAGCCTATCCCATCAGGGAAACCACGACCTGGTGCATTTACCACGTGGGGACCTTACAGTATTTAACAGATAAACACATTAAAAAACTAGTAAAATGCCCCCTTTTTGCCTCACACCCCATGACATCTATTTGCAAACCTTCAACATCATGTATCAGTAATTTGCAGGCTGGATTCTCTCCAAATTGCATAGAAGTATTTAGCACAGCTAACAGAATAACCCTTTCCTCCCCACACTGAGGTCCAAATAGTTTTTCATCATCTTTGTCACTATCCTTCCTTTTCCCTTTTTCCTAATACTGTATTTGTTCTTGGGATTTAATCCAAGATATTACTTGAACAATGCAAGTCACAGTTTACATAACTCCTGAATTTTAAAAAGCATGTATTAAAAAAACCCAAAAAATCCCAAAACTAAACAGTATTGGAAAATTATTAGTTAAGGTCATGAGAACACAGAGTCAAGTTACTTCAATTTGAGAGCTAGCACTAGATATTCAGATACAACGCCCAGTGACAGCCAGATGCAGTGTATCATTCTTCAGTTACACAAGATGCTGACATATGATTTACACAACTACCTTGCGGCAAATGAAGCTGTAAATACATGACAAAGACATAATCCCCTCACAGAAAAAAAACCCATCCAGGGAAAAGCTATCTATTGTCTGTCTGAAAACCATCACCTGCCCTGCTGTCACAAGGTTTAAAGATATGGTTCAGCAATTACAACATCCTCGAGATCAACCTAAGGGCTTCATTGTATTTGTGCAGTGGGTATTATTTCATAGTGCAGGGGTACCCACACTTTGTGGGTACACCGTATGTTGTTGAAAGGCCAACTACCATTCCTCACAAACAGCTTTATGAAGGCCTGTCATGTCGTATGACCTATAGCAGATCTCCATTTGAAGTGTTTTATTTAGAAAATGAAGTCTTCAATTGAAACTGAATTTTGATCAATTTAGCTACCACCATCTCTTCTAGCCTACAAATACACAGTTTAGCAGGCTAATAACACACGATCACAAGCATTTATGAAATGATCAGCCTGCATTTTAATAAGAGATAATCTAATTACTAAACCAACAGATACCATTAGAGAAAACAAACAAGCTTTCACACTCACAAGACCTGAAAAAAACTTACATGCCTGAAAGCTTAATTGCTTTGACATAACTGCATCAACTGTTGTAAAATGAAAAAGGCTAATTCTCTCTGCAAACTGTTCTTATGTCCTTAAGACCATCATCCTGTAATATTTCCTTTTATCTTTCAGCATCAAAAGATTGGGTCTGTCTTTGGCCCACCTCGTCTCTCTCAAGTTTGCTAATGCTAATGCTAGATTTAATTTGCTCGGGTAACACTTTCTCAGGGAGAGTTGGACGTTTCTAGGACAGTGCAGACAGCAACTACCAGCACAGCACAAAACTGCACCCTCACGATGGAAGGGAACAAAGGAATCTCCCAGCTCTGCATCAAGCTAAGTGAAGCAGAGCTACCATCCTCTTCTAGATGAAAAGGTAAGTCTCACCACCTTTCCTGCCTACTGTGATGTTTCTTGCACACTGCTACCGCATGGATGGCCAGCAGGCAGCTCCTGAGCAGCTGAAGCGCAGCTCCCTCTGCTCTAGTTCTCTCCTGCCCATCACCTCTCAAGGGATGTGGCACATCCACATGAGGACCCACACAGAAGGCCAGCAGTACTGGACGGCCACTATTTTCTGTGTATACAGAACGGAGGGGAAAAAACCCAAAACCACCACCCCAAAGAACCCCATGCCTTCTATTTAAGATCTTTTGCTTTCTCTTTCAAAAAGCCCCTTTCTTAGCTCTGTTCTTAACTCACTAGCACAACTATCGAATAGACTGGACAAAAGCTTGAGTACATACATCTTTCTCCATTGGCAATTAATATCTAGCTGTGATATATCAAAAGGAGCCCATTAGAACATAAGAAACAACTCTACTTCCAGAAGTCTTTCAGATTAAGAATCATCGCTCTAGCCAGGCCTGGAGGCAAGGTTAAAAAGGTTTAAGAGCTTTTACAACACAACTCTTCATTATTTCAATAAAAACATTAACCTTTTATTTCACCTGGTATGCTTAAACTTTATCATAACTATACTTACTGCACTGCTGATCTGTTTATTTTTTTATTGTCAGTACAAAGATATCATTCCAAATAAGATTTTGTACGTACAAAATTGTACCATACACAGAAAAGATTTCACAGACAACCAAAACAGCTACAAATTCCACGGAGTCCTAGAAACAGACTTCAGTGAGTAGATTTCTTTTCTGTATCCCTATATTCTATCATGTTCTAGCCCTTGAGCATTTTCTAGTAAAGTAACTTGTTCAAGGCAACTTAAAAACCCAAAAGACACCCCTCAAACCTCACCATCCAGTTTCTACTCCTGCTTCTTGGACTCTTCTCCAAGATCCTTCTAGACCTCACCCAAAGTTTGTGCTTACTGATATCAACACATCATGAAGCGTATAAGGGATTAGACTCCTGTTGGAAATAACTATAATGAGAACAAAGCTGCTTTAAAGAAGCATGCTCTAAAGCTCCTCTCACCTTCAGGCCTGAGTGATGATAAGAGAACAAATATTGCTCTACAGACTTTCCCACCATGCTTCACGAGTCTGAAGACAGCAGGCAGAGCATCTTAGAAGTATGAACTCTCTCCTAAAACCGATCAGCCCTTTAGCGTAATACAAATGCATACCACACAACCAGCAGCACCAATTTCCAAGTTAATTTCCTCCAGTTGTTCTCTTTTGAAAGTAAATCCCGCCAAGTGTGATGTGTTTAAGTTGCATTTAGATTTATCTAGGAAAAAAACATTTCAAGTACAATATAACAAGGGAAATGTTACTTGAAGATAAACACCGTTTTGTTCACACTTTCTTAAAAAAGGAAGCTTTGGATTGTGAGCTCTGTGAAAGGCCACACTGAAGTGGAACCTAACTTTCAACTTACGTAACTGCAGCCACTCATCTTTATTTTATCATAATTTCAGCAGTGTACTGACAAGCATATTATTTTATTTAATAAAATTTATACTGTTCTTAAGTTCAAAGACCAATACTGTTCTCTACTATGCCAAATTATCTTAAGAAACACGCAGTCCCAACACATCAAATGCCCTGGACTTGTTCAAAGAAAAGTTAATTTGAGACCATAAAATGCAATGGGATCAGAACACATTTGAACTTCCTGAACAGTATTTTGACTAGATCCCCTTAAAGCATTATTTTCTACGTAACAAAGCTTTTTTTCTTCTTTCAGTTAAAGGAAATTAAGAATACTGTATCTAAAACTTATAATTCAACTTCATGTGAAGTAACATTTGAGTTCTGCAATCTTTGCACTTCCCCGATAGTCTTAATAGAAGGGAAACAGATTTTCTGATACTAGCATCAAGTTCCTTCATTTTTGCCATGTGCAAGTTTCTACATACAATTTAAGTTCTCAGGCTTTAAAGTTTTCAGAATCAGGGGGCATCACATGATGCTAACACCTGGTGAAATACAGTTGGTTTTTTTTCCCAGCATATAATTTAAGTGGTCAAACTTCTTACTGCAGGAAGCTTTGAAATCTAAAAATTTATACCGAGGTTCGAAAAAAACACCCACAGAAATTCCATGGTGGGGGAGAAAAACACACCTATCCAAAATATCAAAACTCAAAGGCATCACTGCAGACTCAGCGTGTTCCTAAACCATACTTTTCTTCAGAAGTGTCTCCCCACTGCATCTGTGCTCTTATATTCATCCATATGCATCTGCTCTTCAATTTGGGGGAACTTGTACACCAAGCTAGATTGATGCAGTGTAACTGTTCCTCTGGCTGTTGTAGTACCTCAATTCTCAAAGACCACGATCTTCAGTCTTTAGGTCAGCGTTATCACAAAGGCACAATGACCTACTACAAGCCACTGAACGGGAAAAGACTGAAAAAACCCACCCCAACAACAAAAAACTCCAACCCATTAAACGACAACAGAATAATCTAACACTAACAAAGCAGCTTGTCTTCTTGGCCCTCAGACCCTGGTGATTCAGATTTTGTGTGCAGTCTCCAAAATCCGTCATTGAAGCTTTTTTTTGTTTGTTTTTCTTATTTGAAAAATACAGCATGATTCAATTGTACCACTTACAAACAATATTCAAAGCTCTCCCTAAATATGATTAGAGGCGGCCTCCAAACTTTGCTTGCTAAGTTGTTAAGGATATTGCTAAGACACACCTAAACACCACAAATTAAGAACTTAAATATGAAATTGACACTACTGGATTGACTAAACAACCCACCAAACTGCCTCCAGCATGTTACTTGCTTAGCACCAGTTCCCCAAGCCAACAAAGACTCCACCCTCAGAGAATGCACTAAATTTTAAAAAATCACTGCATTTCTGGCCAGCTGAAATGCTCTACTTTTATGCTCAACAACAAAGCAGTTTGCTCTAACATTCTGAAAGAAAGCGATGGTCACTAGTTATGGGATGTTAAAGAATGCAAAACCAAAAAAGCTCCCAAACATCTGACCAGTCCTACCGCGTTCAGAAGAACGGGTGCAAAAGTCACACCAATTAAACTGCTGTGATAGCTTGTATATGAAGCAGTGCTCAACAATACAGATTAATTCATATGACTGTTATTGGGAAAGTGGAGTTCTCTAGATCTAAACAAAGAAGATATCAGAACCCCAAAAGCAGGCAGTTTTTACATGACTAAACATATACTTAGCTCAAAATAAAGTAACAACTGCAGTTGTTCTCAGATGTCAGTGATGTTAAAGCTGTGGCCACAAGGATCTATACCCCTTGAAAATAATTTGAGCTTTATTTCATTTTAAAATAGGTCAACAGATACTTATAGCAAAGTCTAGCTTGAAAACTGCTATTATCTTTTGCTGGAAGTCTCTCCAAAACTGATGATCTGCATAAGCATTCAAATCTCTTTTCCACACCCTGCTGTAACTACCTCCTACAGGTATCAATATTTATCTGTCATTCTTATCTTACAACGTAAGATACTACCTTCATCCTGTTTTCTAGTATCCCAAGTTTCTTCTCACCAGCCAGTCCCACACTATTAAATGGTTATCTTTCTCAAACTCGTCAGCAAATTTGGTATTAAAAACACACATAAGTATTACACTCAATCCCTTCTCATCCAAGTCTCCATCTAGCTCTTCAAAGTCATCTCACCTACTTCTGTTCAAACATAAAGAAGAAAGCTCTTCATCTTGCTCCTTTTTTTGAAATCTGCCATTTTGATCTTTCCAAACAGGATCACATGTTCCAGAAGTCAGCATGGTTCAAGGTCACAAGAACTGAAGAAGAGGGGAGGGAACCATATAAGAATGAGCTCAAAAGGCTTTCAGGAAGAAACAGCAAAAGCTGCCATAAACAGCAGTAAGGATCAGTTTGTAATTGGGAAAATTAAGTGGTTCAGAAAACAGTAGCAAGAAATATTGGACTCATAAGATTGATGAGAGAAGTTCTGAAGAATTTTTAAAGACACATACAGATCTTGAAAAAAACGCAAACGTAAACTGGCAGAGAAAGTAAGGGAGATGTCCCTCACTGACAAAGAATAGAAAATTATTCAGACTGGTTATCACCTGAGTACATAAAAGGAAAAAGAAGGCTGAGTGTTAGGAAATGTCTTTTAAGCTTTATATCTTACACTAATTTCTCAAAAGGAAAAAGTAGAAAACATCACTTGAACAAAGCTCTGCAGAACAGACGACAGGGCTATGTAACAATGCCATGACTTCTGAGTGGTAAGAGAAGCTCTATCTAGCCCACAGCTTTACACATTCCACTTGTAAGAACTGGTCAATCTGAATCTATCAGATGGTTCACAAACATCTTCCCTGCTACACATCTCATTTAATTCTCATAGCACCGCACAATTCTATTGATCTTCCAACTGTACTCCAACTGAAAGATTTAAGACAATTCACAGAGCATAATCTACCTAGCAAATCAGGGGAAAAGAGTTAAATAAACCCCTACTGATCTACCAGTCTGTTCAGGCAATGTAAAGACAACCACCACCTACTGACATCTGTTTTCAGGCCCTCAGCTTTCACAATCACCAACTCTGGGAGACTGGAAGTCACCTACCATCATCACAAGAGGGGGAAAACCTCCTCTCTGATCCTGCAGTTTAATGAAAGGTGACTTAGATCTCAAAAACGTGTACAATTCAATACAAAACTCTAGTAAAACTTTGTTTTCTATTACGTTTTCATTTGAGGAGTACAGAACTCTTACATTTAAAAATTAAGCCAACTACAAGGCAAAAGCGCCATAAAACTCAGGTATAGCATCCCACATTTCTTGCAACACAGCAGCATGCTAAAGGGATTGCAATGCACCATGACAATACCTGCCAAGCCACAGCTTACGCGTGAGTGAAAAGCCATTCTACTTTAAAATAACCTCAAGGTTAGTTTGTGTTAGCTGTATTAATTTCTGGCGCAAAGCCACTCTATATACACCCACAAAGAAAATTCACCTTTCAGAAGGGAAAAAAAGTAAGGAGACCTACAAGAGGTAAAGTGCAGACTACCACACATCCTTTCCCTTTCAAGGACACTGCTGTTGCTGCTTTGGCAGGGGAAGTTACAAAAATCCCCGAGCGCTGCCAAGGTCACAAAATTCTGAGTTTTCAAAGTTGCTCTGTGTTTCCGCCATAAAACTGCGAGAGAGAGTTAGGAACAAGGATTACCTTATCATTCTTGCCTGCAGCAGTGTGACAAAGGGGGAAAAAAGTAAAGGCATGTTATGCATATAACACAGTGAATTGTAGCGCTGCTTTGAAGAGACACTGTTTAACACATCTGAGATCAGTGCTCCCTGAAAACACTGAGCATTGTACACAGCTGTCCTTGACATTATTCAAAATATACCCCTGTGAACTACTAACCTAAATTCACTTACCACTGGAAGGACTGGGGGATTTAGCAGCTGCCTTCTCCTGAGCCTGCATCTGCTCTTCCTGCTCCAGATTCCTTGTCATAACAGTATCCTCCGTATTTTTTGGTACCTGATTCTCCTGCTGAGTCACCAGCACATCAGCCCCTTTCTCTTGAGGTGGTGGCCGACTCCCTGTTATCTGTCCTAATTCCAAACAACCTGGATGTTTCTTGGCACACAACGCCACTTCCGATGGAACATCAGACTCTAACTTCGGAAACAAGTTGTTGTGCTGTTCCAGTAACTCCCCTACAGAAGGCTTAGATAAAACTTTATTGAGCTTTGGCATGTTTTCCAAAGCAGCCTTAAAGGACAGTTTATCCACGCTCTTTGCCTCTCCAGTGCCAAAAGTACTGACTTTTGAAGCCTCTTTTCCCTGGCTTTCTGGTCTAATCTCTTCTAATTCTTGGGCCTGCTCAGATGAACTTTCGCTGTTTTTACAAGAACCATCAGCAAATTCCACTTCCATATCTTCATGACACTGTACTTCCCTTTCAAGAATAAACTTCTGAGAAAGCGTTATGTTAACAAGGGACACATCTTCATCTATTTGCTTCTCTTTCACTTGCTGTTTTTCTTCTCGTTCTTCACATTGAGTCTCAGGAACTGCCTCAGCTTTGGAAATCTCTTCCAACGGACAATCCTCAGACTGTGCTTCTTTACGCTGAGCATATGACAAAATCTCAGGCAGACCAGACTGACCTGTAGCAGCCTGACTTCCAGAAATACACTCTCTCTCTTGATGAGCTGTAGGAGCTAATGACCCATCTCCTGCTACATCTGCACTAGCCAACTGCATTACAGGCTCTCCTGCAGTCTGTAAATCCTCCTTTTTCGCTTTTTCACAGTTTTCAGAGAGGGCTTGATCACCTGCATTCAGCCTCGGGTTTATGTTGTCATTCTCCACAGGACAGAGTCTCAAGTCTGAGGTCTTGCATTCAGAAATCGCCTCCACCTGCGTGGTTTCGCTATCTTGGCCCATGTTCAGAGAGCCCAAACTGACCTCTGTATTTGTGGGCTGGCTACACTCACTTGCAGAAAGCATCAGCTTACAGGAATCATTAGACTTTGACACAGAGTCACCTGTAGATGTTTCTGACAAAGCATCTGTGGGTCCAGAGGGATTTCCTCTTAAGCACAAATGGGTTAAAGCAGCATTTTTTTCTTCTTCACGCTTCTTCTCTTGGCTCTGAGTCGGAATAAAGATATCCTAAAATGAAAAAAGTGGGACATGAAGCATCCTGAGTAGGACTGTTTTATTTATTATTCCTAGAACATTACATGTGATTATGAAGGAGAGCAAGCTCAGCAAAAAACTATCAGATTAAAAAAATAAACAAAACAACACAAACAGTTTCCCCCCTTCTATTTCTATGAGTCATCACTGCCCCATTCTTGATGAGGAAAATTATCACCATGAATTACTTTTTAGTACCTCTGTGGCAAAGTCACACACAACCCCTGGTACACCTTTCACACCACCAAATTATGAAGTACAGGTCAAGCATGGCAAATTAGTAGCTATTTTTAGTCAAAAAACTGAGAGTTCTGGAAAGATTCTCTGGAGGAATATATTGTATCAGTACAAAATCCACTTTCAGCTAAGGAGAATCCCTGCTTTGACTACTGCAGTTTCCAGTACAACCTTTATTTTCTGCCTTAAGTTGACGAAATTTGTAATAATAAGCTATAAAGCCACCAACTCTGTTATATCCCTGTGAACACTACTAACTTCCAGAATCAAAAAGCACAAAGAAAACAACCAATAACAAGAATAAGCAACCTGAAAAATGCAGTAAATGAATTCTAGCCTTGCAGGAGAATACAAATGCTTTATTACAAAACGGCTTCACTTTCTCCATGACAAATGATGTTAAGGTCTATCCTGATAAAAGCCTTCATTTATGATGCAGTTTTGAAATGCAGGACACCCAGCTTTGCATCAGAAAGCTTTCTCTCTTTCAAAACGGGATGGGGGGAAGACACAAAAAAGGGTTTCCAGCATAGATTAAAAGGCAAAAAATTCTACCTTCAGTAACTCACTATGCCCTCTTAAACTGTTCCGTATTTTCCCTGCAGGATAAACCGCCACACAGTATGATCAATATATAACTGTGACTGGTGAGAACATGGAAGCTCATGAGAACCAGCTTAGCTGGCAATCTCAACACAGAAGCTGACTCAAACACGCATCTTCTGCAAACACCATACAAAAAAAATATCAACATGAACCCTTACATGAGAGAACTCTGGTTGTGATGGTATAGGTGGAGATCCAGGAAAGGCTGGGGCACTCTGGGACACTGGAGTTGAAGCCTGTGGCAGGACAAGAGGTCCTGGTGGGATACATGGGATGGTCATCTCCACCAGCTTATCTCCCCTCTGCTTCTGCATCAGGTCTCTTTCTTCTGCAAGGATAGATACATCCATCTGTTCATCTGGTTTGAAAGAGCAGAAAATACATTACTAGCAAATTCTTGTGTTTACCTAGTTTCCAACATTCTGTTAAAAGATTTGTCCTCAGTGGTGTATGCAACTTTCTCATACTTTAATGGGTGAATCTAAAATCTTCTCTCCACATCAACTTTTTTTTTTTTTGGGGGGGGGGGGTGTGTGTGGTGAGAAATCAACAAAAACATCCATATCCTTAAATTTAAGGGGGGAAGAAAGTGTTTTGTTAAGAATTCATATACTATTTGCTATGGGCCTAGAGTTTCTACAGTTAGGAAAAGGTACCTGAAGTTTATAAAAAGCATTTCTCTGAGGTTGTTTTTTTTTCTTTTGCTATCTTTATTAAAATGCAACTGAATTCAGATCACAACAAACAAAATATCTGTTTTAAAAAGTATTTCACATTCTGTCACAGGAATCTCACAGAAAGGAATTGTGATTTTGTATCATACTAAAAGTCTGTGTGGACTGATAATGGCTGCTTAGAGAAAATATTTAAGAACCAAGGTATCATACAGAACAATCCCTCTTTTGGCATGGCATTCTAGAATGTAGACATATACATACAAGAAAGCTTTTTAAAAGACTGTGCAATCATCCAG
Source organism: Falco rusticolus (assembly GCF_015220075.1). NCBI lineage: Eukaryota > Metazoa > Chordata > Aves > Falconiformes > Falconidae > Falco > Falco rusticolus. The sequence continues at coordinate 2,954,568 of NC_051193.1, forward strand.
TTAGATAAAATAACTGTTATGACGCAGGTCCTCCTCTGTCTTTTCGAGTGCCCTAACAGGATATACTTATACAGGTATCTGCCTGTAGCAAGAATGGCTTGTCCCCCAAGAAAGAAGGAAAATTGCAGGCAGCAATCTGTATCCCATATGAAGTATCTCCCATCATCTTTCAAAGTGAAGGTGAGCCAAGCCAACAGTATTTATTTTATTACAATAGCTATGCAGGAAACAGTGACAACACATTAGCCTCTGAGTCACAAACACAGATCTCCCTTCATCTACCTCTTCAGTGTTCTCAATCCTGTTCTACTCTTCATTTTAGCAGTTTTGAAAAGGCTGCATGTTCAGACTAAACCACGGAGCACAGAACACAACCACAGACAAGTACGCAGAAAATTTTACCTTTCGTTTGCTCCTGTTCAGTAGGACTGCTCGGAACAAGAACGCTGGATTCAACGCAACAGGAGGAGGATGCTGACTAGGCCTGAAGAGACACTGCAGACCCAAGAAAAGGGAACATGGAAAGAGACACCATACATCACTAGAAAATGCATTAACTACACCCCTAATGTAGCTCCAGCTGTCACAGTAAGTTGAGGAGAGTGTCAGGTGTTCACTAGCCAAAGGTCGTGAGAAACGGCCATTAACCACATGGGCATTACCAGTCCATTTCATCACAAAATAAAGCCATGCTATCCTCTTACAGCACAAAATTAAAACATTGATGCTTAAATCAAGCACAAGTCTTTGAATAAGAAGAGAGTGGTGGAAATGCACTACTGCATTAAGCTATTGCAATAGTGTGGGATTTTTCTGCTTACGTGGACTGACTCTCCTGTACAAGGGATCCCTGTCCAGAGAGCTGCAGGAGTTGCAGACTGCGGGCAGGGGTGCACGCCAGAGAATTCCCCTCTTCCCACACTGGTTCTGGACAGCCACTCTCTACAGCAGAGGGAGGAAAGGAAATAAGATTAGAAATTTGGCCAATAAGCAAGTTAATCTGAAAATTCTGAGGAATTATATTCACACTACTGCACAGTTACTTCTCAGGTAGCAAGGACTAGCCGATTTTCAACAGTATCGGAGAAGGACTGCATGTGAAAGTTCAGTATGTGAAATGTGAGCGTTAATATAGTTAAGATGAAAAAGAATGGGTTTTATCAGGCCAGACCTGCACAGGTCTTCCTACTTGGGATTCTAAAGAAAAATCCCCAGTGGCTCCAGTATCAGCATATTTGATCCAGCACTAGAACGCCAACACAGACCAGGTTCTCAGAAGAAAAGACACCTTGGACTGACCACTGACCCAGCGTGAGTTGGAGGCTGTTACTGAACCTTCTGGATACAGAGGGTTCATGCACAAGATCAATCTGGTATAGATACAGTTGTGCACAAACTAAAACTAAACAAAAAAACCCACATCAAGTGAGACTTCATTTAACTTATGTTTTATAAACTGTGAAAAAGTTGCCTTTCAAAGCTTTATTTTCTAGGTCTTTCACTACTAAAATTGTTAAGAACTTTCCTATTTATTAGCCTTTCAGTTGTGGACACCAAAACCAGACATAGACATCCTCCTAGCAAGACACAGTGATGACCTCTCTCCTGATCCTATTCCATGTAATCTCATCTCTTACAGGGAAGGAACATTAACCTAGATGACAATCAGACTGATCAAAATTGTGGTATGAAGATTTTGATTGCAGGATCCTGTCCCTATCCTAAGCAGGAAGGCCAACTCAGAGGAGTAAGGTGGAATGTTTTGCCAGAGTTACCCAGCATAACAAAGTCGATAATATCTGCCTACACTTCTTATCCACACTTTAGACTGTGTGTCACTACAAAGGGTAAGTATTATTATTGCCAGTTTCAGAAGAGTGTAAAAGGGGTTTTTTTGGCTTTGTTCTTCAAGGGGCACAGAAAGAAAGAAAATTACATGTATTTAACAATCCAGTGTAATTGTTCTAACACAAATGACATTTAGACATTGACACAGAGTATAGTGAAAGACACTTTAATATCCAAAGTGCTCTCAAGTTCAAGCAGAAATTACATGAAAAATACTCACAGCACTCTGCACCCTAAAACACTACATGCCTAAAAAGGTCAAGTAAGGATAATGCTCATGATGATCTCTGGGATGGACATTTTGGCTCTGCTTGTCTATTGTTACCTGTTGCATTATTCTCAGGAAACATCTCTTCCTGAGTTGACAAGATATCTGACTCCTCGTGACCAGAATCAAGGGATTTCTCGGTTTTAGTGGGGTCACAGACAGGCACCGGTTTCCTGGTATGCTCTTCTGCTTCCTGTAGTGTTCTGGAAAAGCAAGACATAGTCACTGACATGAAAAATTCGAAGTATGCATTAATACTGCAACATTGTAAAGAAAATTTATCAAAACAGATGAAAGGTATTCATTTGTGTATACCAGAGAAAGAAAGCGGGGAGGCATGGAGAAAGAAATGGGGGAGAGAGAGAAAAAAAAAAAAAAAAAAAAAAAGCAACACCAACTCTCCCTCCTGACAAAATACATGTTCATTCTTGACAAGTTACATTCTCAGAATTGTTTTGTAAGTTTTCTAACATACAAGTGATACTTAATAGAATGCAGATTGTTCTACTGACTTCTATTCAACATGGATTCTAGGAATTTTGTTTCACCTCCTTTTAATATTATTTTGTGGCAGAATATGGAGCTCAGTATTATTTATCTGGCATAAATGATATATAGTTTTCAACAAACTGAAGTTCACATTTAAAAATAACTAAAATTAGCAGCACTTACAGTAACAAATACTCAAAAGCATCTGAAATAGGCACCACTTAGCCTCTAGATTTCTCCTGCTAGGCCAAAGCCCACGCTACAGTGATTAAGCTATCTTGAAATAACTTCTGTGATCTAAACTGAATTACTACTTTCACTATATTCCAGTTGTTTAAGACAACTATTAGTATATTTATTATCCAGTCCACTCTCCCTTAAAAACAACATTTTATCTATATGGTAAGAATTGACACACCTCTTCTCAGCTAGGAATGGTGAAAGCACTCCTTAGTCAGCACTGCTGCAAAAAGGTCTCATCAGTACTTCATCTTTCCCTTCACTTTCCTCTTTCGACTTGAAGCCTGAACCCTCCTGTCTCTAAAAATCTAGTAAAAAAGACATCAATCAACTTCCAGAATGTCAGCAAGAGACCTACAAAGAACGTGGACTGTTTATACCTTTCAGATGTCTTTGGCTGGCCTTCCAAGGCAGCATGTGCTTCTGTGCTGGAGACAGTTTCTGTGCTGTCCCCATGCAGTTCTAGCAAGAGAGAGCGGGGCGGGGGGGGGGGGGGGGGGGGGGGCGGAAAAAACACCAAACTTGTTACATGGGTCACCTGGACTAATACACAAAGAAGAAAGTGTAGTTCTGTAAATTATACAAATATCAAGTCAAGCTTTGTATGGAAGAAAAAAAATTTTGAACTATCAATGATAGCAACAGCAACAACAACAAAGGACACAATAAGTTTTTCAGTACCAGGTTATCTGAATATTCTGAAAACAAAGCAGGAAAAAGAGGTGCAAGAATCAAGGACAGCACTTGGAGAGCTACGAGAAAACAAACGAACTAGCCCAAAGGCAAGAGAAGGAAAATTCTTTTCAACTACCAATAAGCTAGCTGTGAGCTCATTTTTGAAAAGTACTAACATTGTATTTCCTGTCAAAGAAATGTAACATCTATAACTTAAAGAAACCAGAGAGAATTGAAAGAGCAACAAAAGGACATCTAATGTAATTTTCACATACCATCTTTAGTATCATTCTTCACAAGTCTGGAAGAAGGGACAGCAGCTCCAGGGTGAAAGTGATGCCTAGCATCTCCTTCATTAGGTATGAAGTCACTCTCAAAGTCCTGGCTCTGTGAGAGCTCTAGAGCTCCAAACTGCAGCTGTGACATGCCTGTATCTAACACCAAACATTCATAACTAATATATATAGAAAAAATAAAATCAAAGAGCCATCTACCACATTACAAGGGCAAAAGATACACTCTGTAACAAGTATTTAGGCTATCGCTGAAACTCTGGAGAAACTGACAGACTCCGACCTCAGCTGTGCTGATTAAAAATACAGTAATGGAAGAGGGACACTGGCCATTAACTCAGAAACTGGTGTTAATCAGCAAGGTCTTACGTAATGCCATTAGGTACTGCGGCAGATTTGGATTCTGTGATGAGAAAACAACCCTGATAATACACAGCCCGTGCCTGAAAGTCCTTTCATGACAACAGCCTTATGCCAGGATTCTTTGCTCTGCCATAACAAAGCTCCATCTCCTAACGGTCACAAAGCAGCCATGCCTCTTCTAAGCCATTTCCTGCCTCCGAGATCCTTGTTAACGATGATGTAAAAGTCAACCTTTTTTTTTTTTCCAAACATCAAAGCATAGCTCAACTGGGGAAAAAAAGGCCGATTTCTGACCCATTCTCGCCAGCACACCCACCACTCGTAGACAAGCGGGGCAGCTGAACTGAAAAGCAGCACAGATGGCTGGTCAGATCCACAGCCAAAGGAGAGACGTGGAGCACAGCAGTTACCTCTGCACATGGCGCCGCAGCACAGTCCTCGGCATCACCTTCACCTCCTTCCTCGGCCATTCCCAAGGGCCGCTGCAACACACAGATCCGCTCGCACCGCCCCGTGGCTTCCCGCAGCCCCCCAGGAGCCGCTCCGCAGCCGCAGCACCGGCCCGGGCGCTCCCCAGCCCTCCCGGCCCCGGGCCCATCTCCAGACCCCCCGGTTACCGGGGGAGGCGGCCGGGAGCCGGCACTTGCCGGGGGCTGGTAGCCCACGCACCTGCTCTCCCCGCCGGGCGGTGGCATCTCCTCAGCGAGGCGGCCCTGCGGCGCGGCGGCGGGCGGGCGGGCAGGGCCCTCCATCGGGCCTGCAACACAGCGCCGTCAGCGCGGCCGCGGCCCACGCGGCTCCCCCCCCGGGCTCCCCGCGGCCCCGCGCCCAGCCCTTACCTGCGGGTCGCTCCCGGGCCGCCCCGCCACCCGCGGGCGCCCGGCTGCCGGCGGCGCCGCAGACGATCTCCTGCAAAACACACGTAGAGACCCGCGTCAGGGCCGGGGCCGGACCGGGCCGCGCCGCCCCCGCGCCGGGCGCTCACCAACACGGGGCTCGGGCTCCGGCGGGCCGGCAGCCGGCGGGCCAGCACGCCCAGGCAGGCCTGCTCCGCGTCCTCCCCGGCGCCCGCGCTCTGGGGCTGCGAGTCCTCCACGATCAGGCGGGGCGTGCCCTGAGGCGAGAAGCCGGGGTCCAGCGGGCTGCCGCCGGGCTCCATGCGGGGCTCGGCGGGAGGCGGAACGACCCGCTACAGCCCCGCCGCGGCCCTGCGCCGCCCGCCCGCCTCACCGCGCCGCACTTCCCGCGGCCGCCATCTTGCAGCGCGCCGATTGGCCCCGCGCGACCCGCCCGCCCCGCGCCGCCAGCGCCGTTACCAGGGAGACGCCGGCGCCGCCTGGCGGGCCCGCGCGCAGCAGATGGCACCGCGCTTCGCACCGGGCTCGGCGCGGGAGGCGCTGTCCCCTCCCCCCGGTTCCCTCAGAGGCCTGCGCGGGAAGCCGGGCGGAGGGAAGGCTTACCCGGGCCCTCCGGACCAGACCGGCCGCCTCGGATGGGCTCGCTCGAAGGCAAGTACAGTGACCTCCCGGCTGGGGCGAAGGCGGCAGGCCCAGGCCTTCCACGCCCAGGGGTTCCCCTCAGGTCAGGGCGTTCCAGGCCCAGGGGTTCCCCTCAGGTCAGGGCCTTCCACGCCCAGGGGTTCCCCTCAGGTCAGGGCCTTCCACGCCCAGGGGTTCCCCTCAGGTCAGGGCGTTCCAGGCCCAGGGGTTCCCCTCAGGTCAGGGCGTTCCAGGCCCAGGGGTTCCCCTCAGGCCCAGGCTTTCCAGGATGATAGTTCCAGGCTCAAGTGTCCCATTCAAGCCAAGGGTGCCCAACTGACACACCTCTTCATCCAACATCTAAAACAACCCCAGGCTCCGGCTCCGCCGCAGAACTGAATACTGCTTGTCCCGGGCAACCACCATCATGCGTGTATATTTTGAGGTATCATAGGACAGTGAAACCTGATTAATTTCTCCATGTTTATATTAATAAACAGCAGCTAATTGAAGAAGCCTTGGGCACAAATTCTGACATTCAGCATTAAGCTTTTTGCCTAAAAGCTAGTTTGAATAGACTAATTTAAATCCACTTTTGCAAATTTTACTCTTGCACCTCTGTATTTTATAGATAAGATTTCTATATATTCTATTTAAAAACCTGTTGCAGAACCAAAAATGCAGAAGACTGAAAAAAATTATGCCTGGCCTGAAAGAAGCCGTTACTACACAAAGTTAAAGAGGTTACACAGAGTTAAAAAGGTTCTACATCGTGAAACACTGTAAATACAAGTCCATGTTAACAAGTTTTCTGTCTAATGTGAAATCCCAAGTCTGCACGTGCATATTAAGAACATTTAACAGGCTATAAATATTTACAATTCCTACAAAGGAAGGATGCTTTAGTGGTTGGCTGTTCAGCTCCCAGAAGGACGCTCCTTTAGCACATACAAAGCTGTATTATTGCAAAGTTTTTCTGGTACACTAGTTCCAAAAATACATACAACTATAAATATTGTCTGAAATTTGCCCCAATGCCAAAGACCACCACAAGGCCTATGGATTACTACATCCTTCTTTTGAAAGAGGAAGTTGTTCAAAGGCTTTTGCTAACCATCTGGAGAAGCCAGATTTCATGTTCATAAAATGTTTTATCTCAGGGAACTGAAAAGGAGACTGGGATAGTGATGGGACAGTTCGCAGTCTATGATTCTCAAGTGTCTCAGAAATTTTAGAACAGGCTCTTGCAGTTTGCTCCCTTCAAGCAGGATTCCACTTCCTTCAGAATGAAAGTATTTCAGATGGTCTTCCTTCATGCTTACTCTCAAAATTAAATAAAATATAAAATCCACCCACCCACTCTTTTTTTTTTAATTATTTTTTTGCAAAATAGAAAGCAAAGCTGTCTTCTAGGCACAAGTATAGCATGAGCCCTCCTTTTTTTAAGCAAGTTTATAGTACTCCACTACTGATCCTTGCTGGGCTTACTAATGGGTTTCCAAGCTTGCTACTGTCTTCCCCTTCAGTGAGTAAGAATAAGCTCCTTAACAACAGAACATTAAATATCTATATCCTTCTTCATATCATCTTTTTTGCTTCTGTCCTGCCAGCACCTCTTCTTTATTAGCTTCTCCTAAATAATAAATGCTCTTGATTGGTGCATTTGAAATGCCTACCTAAGTCCTTCTTCTAACTCCAGATTTTTGTCTGAAGGTGTTTCTACAACAGATACAGTTAACTACTAACTGGGGGCGTGGAGGGTGGGGTGGGAAATGACTGTGTTTATAACAGCATGAGCAGTACATGCAGATGGGCAGACATTGGCCATGCATAACTTATTCTTTGGGAAGAAAGTAAGAGCAGAAAATCAAAGAATGGATTTTGAGGAGCAGATGCCAATAAACAGATAATTGGCAAGTAAGATCTTGTGGCACAAAATTAGTTACAAAGTTTCTTTACTGAAGGCAGAAGTGCAAGTATCAATGCAAAGAAAGGAGAAGAAATGTAATAGAACGTGATTTGACAGGGGTATGATAAGAAAACAGGAAAGGAAACAAAGAAATCAGAACTGTATCAGCTTTCTTAAAGGATCAGTATAAAAGAATGGCAGAAGCATACAAGGGCAAAAATTAAAAAGGCCAGACAGATCAAGAGCAACAAGAAAATGTTCTATAGACACACTAGTAGGAAAACAACAACTGTAAGAATTGTTGGTCTGCTGTTCTGAGGGAACACAACTGGGTGGCTAATGTCCAGAAGGCAGAAGCATTTACTGTTCTTCTCTAAAAAGGTTAACAGAAAACAGGAGCTAGGTCAGTTAAACAACAATGACAAAGGGCAAGATTTCAGCCTTCAACAAGGTTGAAACAGGTTAAAGAGTGCTTATCTAAGCCAGGTGTTTTAAAAAACTGTTGAGTCTAGACTTCTTCCCAAAAAATGTTCTTACAAGTGTTAACAGTTACCTTTCAAAACTCATGGAGGATAATGAGGTATTTGAAGACTAGAAGTGGCAAATGTGCCTGTCACTCTTTCTCAGAATGCCCTTCAAATCCTTGAAAACTTTGATAACAAATCACCAAACTTCCAGATACAAACTGGTAATTTGTTATCAAGGAGAGGAGTTAGCAGCCAACATAAATCTGTAAAGACAAGGCACATAACACTGATCTGATTTCTTCTCATGTCAGAGCACCAGGCCTCATGGACAGAAGTGGCAGAATATCAGCTTTAGTATAGTAAGACTTTTGGCAGTATCTAGATGGGGTTCTAATAAGCAAGCAAAGGAAGCATAGCTGTGATGAAATTTCAGTACAATAAGTAAAAATCCTGTTGAATATCCATCGCCAGAAAGTAATCATCATCAGTTCTATCTCAAAACAAGTATGTTTGAGTGAGGGTCCAAACATCAATGTGCTATTCCTATTCTGTTTGCTGTTTTCTTTAATCACTTTGGTCACAAAATAAGGAGTACACTTGTTAAACCCAGAAGCAATCTGAAAGTGAGAGGGACTACAAGTGGTAGAACAAAAAATTTTTAACAATGCTCTGAAAAATGCCAAAGTACAATGCAGGCATGAACAATATTCTACAAAAGGAAAGAACTGACTGCACAAGTTCAGGATGGGGCTGCTAGGCTACATGCCATTACTATAAAAGAAAGCAATGAGGGGTGATGGTGCCTGACAAACTGGTTATCTTCCCATCTTTTTTATGCCATGAACAAAGCAGCCTGCTTTCTTTATAACATACAAATCTTTGCTCTGTATATCCCCCCTCAGTTTGCAGGCAGCCTTTTTTCTGAGTCTTATAAATTACAGAGTTTGTGGCCACCTTTATCTACAAAAGGGGATAAAAGAGCAAAATTAACCTTTGCTTCCTTTCCCTTCAAACTGCCCAGCACCAAACTTTCAACGAACGAAGTTATGAAGACTATCTGATTTCTCGTATTTGGACTATTTTTTCAGAATTTCTTGTATCTTACAGAATTTGCAATGGATGGTTGAAGCTATATTTTGTTTTGAATACTCCTTTCCAATGTAGTCTACTAATCAGGACGGGAAACTGAGAACAGGACTCTTAGTACTCTTTTCTTCCAGTGTGAATCCATTTCTCTGGGTCTCAGTGCAGCTTCAGGCCCCACCTTCAAAGCCGGGTAGTATTTGTATGAAAAGCACCAAATTCTGGAATCAGGTGCGAATTAGATACCTAAACTAAGATACCTAGCAAGATAGCCAAACTTACTGAAGGAGTAAGGATGCTACTTTTCTGTGAAAATCTAGGTTGAAGTATTGTACTGTATTATTGCAATTATTATTTACACAAGAGACATTTAAAAGCTACCCAGCCACTTTCTGTATGCGTTATTCTCTCTCCGCTCTAATCCGGGAGTAAATACCGCGTTTTACGCGCCGAGAGCCCCGTGGCAAGTAAGAACACCGGCATGCTACCGGCTAAAGGTCACCATGAGCCGATGTGCTTTCTAAAAGGGAAAGTACCCGGAGCGCTGCGGGAGGAGCGGTCCCGGCTGTGCCCACTTAGGCAGCGGCGGGGTCACCGGGCTCCCGAGCTCGGCAGGGCCCAGCGAGCCGGCCGACCCTCGCCCTCCGCACGGCGAGCCCCTGCTGCTCGCCCCGGCCGCCGCAGGCCTGCCCCGCCGAGCCGCCCCAGCGCGGCGCGGCGCCCCCGCGCTCTGACCGTGACCGGGCCCCGGCCTCGCCCCGCGACGTGCGGCCTCTGCCCCGCTCCGCCCCGCCGGTGAGCCGCCCCCGAGCGCCGCCGGAACCTCTGGGCAGGGTCCGCCGCGCTCCCAGAGCTCAGCCGCCGGCGGGAGGGTGTCCCCGCGGCTCCGCCGGCCCCGTAGGCTGCCCTGGCCGCCTCCCGGGTGGGCCTCCGCCGGGCAGCGCACGGCGGGCGCAGCGGCCCCGGCCCGGCCCGCTTTACCTGATCTCAGGCGGGAGCCGGCAAGCCGGGCCGGTACTGCCGCTCCGGGCGGAGGCACAGGCACTCCAGCCCCACCACCGCCCCCGGCCGGGCCCGCCCCGCTGACATCAGGCGGGCGGCAACGGGCCGGACCCCGCCCGCCGTCCGCACCGCCCCTGGGGCTCCCGGCAGCGGGGGGCCGGCCGACTCGGAGGTGCGAGCGGGGCGCGGAGGCCCGGCCAGCCCGGGATCCCACCCCGAGGGCCCCCCCGACCCGCGGCGGGCACCCTCGCTCTGCCGCCGCCGCCGGCTACCTCCCCGAGCCTCCTGCTCTCGGCATCTTCGGATCCGCCGAGCAAGGGCCACCAGTGTGGCCACCCCAGACCTTGTGCAGCCCTCCGGGGCTCCGGGCATCGTCCTGGGGTGCAGCAGCTGTCCCGGTCATCGCCAAAGGCCTTGACCTTGGCTCCACCACGTGTTGCTGTGGGGCTCCCCTAAACCCTTACGCTTCTCACCTTCCTTCAGTACCCTGACACAGGGCTGGTACCAGCGTGTTAATTAAGAATAGTTAGCTTGGTTTTTGTTTCTAACATCATAACCTCATTCACCAAGGGATGGTTTATTTGTGACATTATAATAACACCTTCATGTTCCTTCACAGCCTTCTTTTTAAATAAATACCAGTTTCTTAAGTGAGGTCTGGCCTCAAAAAGACTGGGAACTCTTGTCCTAGTGTGCCGCTCCAGAAAAAAAAAGATGGTTAATGTAAATGAAAAACTGTTAAAATATTTTAGGGCTTCTTCACTGTAAACACTTATTTAAGCACTTTGCCAATTCAGGTGTGTCTTCAGAAGTCTGGTTTCTTTAGGATAATTGAATTTGGCCATATAACTTCTAAGTTACTTAATCCTTTTTTGAAGATGTTTGATTCAGGAGCCTTTTTAATTACTGGCTTAAAGAGCAGTGGATATTACGGTGTCAGAGGAGACCATCCTCTAGCATAGTTCATTAGATGAGCATAAAGGATGCAAAGGATAAGGATTAACCCTCCAAAAACAAATTGGTTTCCCCAGTCTGACATATCTGGGACATCACAGCTTCCCTCTCACCGATGAAAACATCTAAGATTGAAGCATAGTGGACTTTACATAGCTATAAAAGAAAGCGATCGGCTTACAAAGAAGTGTAGGAAACATAACTAAAAGGGATCTCCTCTTTCAGGAGTCCCAGGCTTTTAACATCACAGGCATCCCTACCACATAAACCTCATAACTATGTTAAATTCTGCCTTCAGACTTAGTATGTTTCCGGTCACCAGACAGAGTCTTCCAGAACTTGACTGGTCTAGTGTCTAGAATGCCGCTTCTCACTTAGAAAGAAAAAGAAAGTGTATGGACTTTGGAAGCAAGATCAGGCTACCCTACAGAGATGCTGTTTGCCACTGCAGGGAGAAAGTTTGTACAGCCAAAGCTCAATGGCAGTCGAAACTGGTCAGTACTGTGGCGGATAACAAAGAGATGCTTTTTAAAGTATTCTAACAGCAAGAGGAGGACAAAGAAAACATTGGTCCGTTACTTGATGAAGTTGCTCACCTCACAAATAAGGAGGAAGATAAAGCAGAGACATTTAAAGCCTTCTTCACCTCTCTTTAACATCAATGATGGGCCCTGGGATGCCTGGAGCCCTAGGCTGGACAACTGTCACAGGGGAGTGATAAGCTCCCAGCTGACCTGGAACTTGTATGGGATTTGCTGTTGCAACCAAATGTACATAAGTGTATGGGGCCTGATGTGATTCATCCCAGGGTACTGAAAGTTTGCCCATGTTATTGCAAGACATCTCTCAGTTATTTATCAATGGTCTTGGAAATCTGGCGAGGTCCCAGTAGACTGGAAGCTAGCAAATGTTATTCCAGTTTTCAAGAAGGGCAAGAAAGAAGACCCTGGTAATTACAGGCCTGATAGTCTAACTTTGGTGCCTGGTAAAATTATGGCGAAGGTTATTCTGGCAGTTACTGAAAATCACTTGGAAGACAATGCAGGTATCAGTCGAAGCCAACATGGGTTCCTGAAGGGAAACACATGCCTCACTAGCTTGATGTCCTTTTATGACAAGATTACCTGCCTGGGGGATGGAGGGAAAGCAGTGGATATGTTTGGGGGTTTGTTATTTTAGCGAAGCTTTTGGTACCATCTCTCACAGTATCCTTCTGGGCAAAATGTCCAGCATACAGCTAGACCCACGTGGAGCACTGCCTTCATCTCTGGGGCCCCCAGCATAAGACGTGGACCTGCTCAAGTGGGTCCAGAGGAGGGCCACGAAGATGACAGAGGACAGGCTGAGTGAGTTGAGGTTGTTCAGCCTAGAAAAGAGAAGGCTGCGGGCAGACCTTATAACAGCCTTCTAGTGCTTAAAGCAGGGAGGAAAGCTGAGGAAGGACTTTTTATCAGGGAGTATGGCGACAGGACGAGGGGTAATGGTTTTAAACTGAAAGAGGGTAGATGTAAATTGGATGTTAGGAATAAATTGTTCACTGTGAGGGCAGCGAAGCACTGGCACAGTTGCCCAGAGCAGCTGTGGATGCCCCATCCCTAGCAGTGTCCAAGGCCAGGTTGGACAGGGCTTGGAGCAACCTGGTTTGGTGGGAGGTGTCCCTGCCTGTGGCAGGGGGGGTGGAACTAGGTGGCCTTTGAGGTCTCTTCCAACCCAAGCCCTTCTGTGATTCTATGACCTGATGATCTGACTGGTGGCCAGTAACTAGTGGTGTTCCCCAGGGCTCAATTTTAGAGCAGTTCTCTTTGATACTTTTATCAATGACCTGGACACAGGAGTTGAGTGCACACTAAGTTTGCTGACAATACTAAATTAGGAGGAACCATTCAGGTTATCCTTGAGGGGAAAGAGACCTTACGCAGAGATCTGGATAGAACAGAGCGTTGGGCAATCACCAACTGTATGACATTTAAGAAGGACAAATTCTGGGTTCTGCACCTGGGATGGTGGAATTCTGGCTGTACGTATACACTGGGGGACAGGAGGCTGGAGTGCAGCCCTGCAGAAGGGGGTTTGGGGGTTTCAGTTGATGGTGAGCTCCCTATTAGCCAACAGCATGACCTGGTGGCCCAAAGGGCCAGCCGTATCCTGGAGTGCATTAGGCACAGTGTAGCTAACTGGCCAAAAGGAGTGATTGTCCCACTATGCACAGCATTGGCACAGCCTCACCTTGAGTACTGTGTGCAGATTTGGGCTCCGCAATGTGAGAAGGATAAAAATATATTAGAATGTGTCTAAAGCAGGGCAACAAAGATGGTGAAAGGATTAGAGGTCATGACTTACGAGGAGTGGAAATGACACAACAAATATGCACGATAATTTAATAGGCACTTAGATCCTAGTCTTGGTCAGAACTGCAGTTGTTCCAAATAGCACAGAAGACATCCAGTACCTTGCAACACCTTCTGTAAGACTGAAGTGGGAGGAATAGGAGTACTGCTCTGATAAAACACCCATAGGGTTAAATAGAAGCAAAAATAGATGTCATTTGGTCAAACTGATGGGGTTAACCCTCTGTTTCTCTTTCTGTATCTTACAACACATCCTGTAAGTGACAATATACCCAACCACATGGCTCCATCCCTACATGGAAGCATTATCAACGTTGGGTTCTTCTGCTCCATGTAAGGATAGCTGTGTTCACTGCAGGAGCGATCAAGGCCTAAACAATGAACAAATTCCCTTTAGGCAGTCACATATTTTTCCCTGCTTCTTAGAAATGTCACAGCCAAAATGACATTATATTTTACCTCTGTTAAAGGTATTACCCTCATTCAGATACTGCCGCCATAGATCTCTGGTTCCCAGAAGTATTTTTGTTCATACGGACATTTTTAGCTGGGGAGGGCAGGAGGCCGTCACTCCAGGCTAAGACATTGAGAAACTGAAATTGTGCATACTGTTCTTCCTGTGATGTTATGTAGATCCTTTCTATGCTATTTTGAGCCCACTTTCTAAATCCATTTTTATGATGGTCATTTACCTGTGATTCATTGTCCTTCACTGTTCAGAGGTAATCCTTTTGTCTGCTTTTGCCACCTCTCATTCTGTGGTGTTTGTCAGGACCTCTAATATCTGTAATCAGCCAGTCAGCTTTTGATATTTCATGGGGGTGCCAGCTACTGCTGCAGTGCATGAAAGCAGAAACTTACACTGTAATTGCTATACAGATCTACTATATGGATCCAGAGTGTGAATTTAGAGGGGAAAGGAGGAACTTAGTACGCCGGAAACCCCTCATTTCACTGCCGTTACCAGTGCACTTACACTAGCACCCAAGCCACTCCAATTCTGCCATGACCACAGACAGCTCTGATTCACATCAGAAAGCAACAGAAATATCATTATTCTGTCATTTGATGGCATAGTAGAAGAATGCAAACAGACCACATTGTAAAACCCCATCTCTTAATTGTAAGCAGTCTCCCCTAGAGGTTCTAGTCCTTGTGGTACAGAACCGTGCTCAGATATTCTTCTTAAGCTTTCACTCCAGTTTGCATGTCTCCTGTTTCTTTTCTCCTTGGCAGAAAGCCAGCTGGAGGAGCGTCTCTGCACTGCAGTGAAAAGCTGCAGCTCTGGAAAGCTACCATATCAAAAATAAGCAGCAAGTATTAAGACTGAATCACCTGAAAACAGAAGGCACTTCTGCCAGCTGGTATGAAAATACCTGAAAATCTTCATGTTTTAACATCATGTTTTCCCTCCACGATCTACAATCCTACTTTCATGATAGAATTTATTGTACGCTGCTGTTTATTTGCAGGTTTATTGCTTTATTCACATATTTACCTGCTTCAGTCCAATCCCTTGAGACAAACTAAATTAATGCTGCTATGCAGGTTACAACACACAGAAATAATTTAAAACTTTCTGATGCGCTAATTCTCTCTGTTCATAAGATTTACTTCCTAAAGATCATGGCCAGGGGTATCACCACTATTTAATGTGAAAAAGACCTATTGCATCATCTCCTAATTTATCTGTGGAGAGATAGAGCACCTTTTGATTAAAGATTTCAATTTGAGAAAACCCTGTAAGCTAGTAACATCAGTTGTAGCTTGCAGAGATAATTATTCTGGATTTTTCCCCCTTTCTGTGGTTGGCTTTTTTCCTGATTGTCTTCTGTCGGAGTCTTATGATGCTATAGAATCACATATGCTTGCCAAAATGCTGACTGCCCGAACCTTCTGAGGTTTCGTCTGTGTCCTCACTGCAGGCTTGGTGGGTACTCGGGAACAAAGCAGGGCAGGACACTGGTTTATCTACCGATCAAGCTTCCTAAACTGCAGCTCATCCCTACAGAAACCTTGCCGACTGTGGGGAGCAGAACCTGACACTCTTGTAGGGAACGTTGCAGGTTGTTGCTGACTTGACTCTCATTTTACAGTAGCTGGGTTGCTTTTCCACCCAGCTGCATCAGCACAGGATGGCTCTCCCTTTCTTTGTCAGAAAAGACGTGGATTTTTCTATCTGTAACAACTTTCTGGTGACTCCCTTGTTCAGCATGCAGAAGTCTCACACTGGGAGTTTGCTCAGCTTTTCCACATACTGCATTGAAATGCTTTGAAGATGTGGCTAGCTAGAACTGACTGTCAGTGGTGTGGACTTGTGCCCTTAATTAAGGCCCTCTCTGGTCACTCTGGATGGTAAGAACTCCTGTCTACGCAACTATCTGTCTGCTACACAGCGGCTGGCAGCTCACAACAGTTTTACACTGGGTAGCTAGGAAAGTTCAGAGAGATTTTTCTCTTATCTGATGTTTCTGGAATCCAGGAAACCACCTCACTCACCGCTGGAGACCATTACGTTTGTCTTTAATGGAACAGGAATAAGAACCACCAGAAGAGATGAAGATCTTACTGTTCTGCTTACTACCAAGCGATGGAGAAGAATGAAGGCATATAAATGGCAATGCCGAGCCTGGGCATCTTTCAGCACCTCTGGCTTCCATGATTTTATTGTGGGTATTACAACAACTCAACACCAGGCACTGAAAAATCTCTGTGGATTTCCATATTTAACTAACTCTCTCACACTCAGAGCATAAAGGTAAACTGAAGTCCTCTCCAAATTACTGTTTTCAAGGCCGTGAGCACCTCAGCTCGGCAACCGCACTGCTCTTCCCCTGGTGCGGCAGGGGGGAGCGCAGCTGTGCCCAGCTCAGCTGGGACACCAAAGCCTCGCTCCCCAATGCTGGCTGGAGCCCACCAGCAGCCGCTGTCCCCTCAGGGTGGGCAGACAGACCCCTGCGGGCAGGCAGGGTGCCACAGGCCAGCACAGCCCTTGGGACTGCCTCAGCTGGGAGAGAACTGGGGCCTCTCGGAGCAGGAGGCTGTTTTGCTGATCGGAAACCGAGCAAAAAGGAGTTCCATGTCTAATAGAAGAAGAAATGCAGTTCATTATATTACGATGTAATAAGGGGAAATAGCACGCAGTGCGATAAAAGGAAGCAGTACAAGTTATTATGGATGACACGGTAACAGAGCAACAGGAGCAACATGTCGAATCCTTCCTGCAGAGGGTTACAGGGACCGAGACGAGGCAACACCAGCAACGAAGGCCCCCATGCCACCGCCCGAGCCCACCCTTGGGCCGGGAGCCCCACTGCAGCCGGCACCAGGGTCTGTCGGTAATGGGGAAGCTCCCACGGCGCGACCACCCGCCACGGAGTCCCCTGGCCCGGTCCCGCAGCTCGCCCGCCTTTGCGCTCGGGGAAGGACGCAACAGCTCAGGCACCGAGGGGACGCAAACCTTGACGCTGGTGGTGTCCCACCGCGAGGCCCCGCCGCATGGGACTTGTTGGGGGGCTCAGGGTGACCCCCCTGCTCTGCCAGTTTGGCCTTGAGCTGCCCGAGCTGCCCGCCGGGGTGGCGCGGCCCTGATCAAGGCCAGGGGGTTCCGCAGCAGCGACCGGTTGAACACCTCCTCACCACAGCGGCTCTGCCCAGGCCGGAACGGGGACCGAGAGCCGCCCGCGGGCCAGGGCCAGGGCCAGGGCCAGGGCCCGGACCAGGACCATGGGGGCGGGTGGGCGGGGCCCCACAGGACACGCCCCCTCCCCTCCGCAGTAGCGCGAGCCCACGTGCCAGCCCGGCCAATCAGGGAGGGGCTCCGGGCTCTTTAAGAGCCGTGCGCCAGTCACCGCGCGCTGCAGCAGCGGCTGCCGGCGTTGCCATGGAGACTACGGCCGGGCCGGTCGCTATGGAGACGGCAGCGCCCTGGCTACCGGGCGGGCGGCGGCGCCGGGAGCCGCGGAGGCACGCGCTGCTGGTCGTGATCGGGGAGATCGGGACGGAGCCGGAGCGGGGAGCGCTGCGCGGTGCCCTGGAGCGCGGTGAGGAGCGAGGCCGCGGCGGAAGGCCCTGGGGAGGGGCGGCCCTTGCCCCCCACCCCCCTCCGTTTCCGAGTGCCGCGGGGATGCGAGCGCTTGCCGCGTTGTCCCCGCCGCCCGGGGCTGCCGGTGGCCGCGCTGTCCTGCGGCACCGACGCCCCGCCGCAGAGCTTCGTGTCCCTCCTCCCGGAGGGGCGCGGTGCGGCCCGCCGGTCTGGGCGGGGGAAGAGACTCGGGGCCGGCGGCTGAGGGAAGGGCCGGTGCCCCGGCGGGGCCGGGAGGAGGCGGAGGCCGCCCGTGAGCACGTCCTGGGGGCCGCGAGTCCCGGGAAGGGCCCGGGGCTAGGGGAGAAGCCCCGCCGGGCTCGGGCGTGGTTCGGGCCCGGTGGCCAGGAGGGCGGTTCCGGCGGGGCCGAGCCCGGTGGCATCGGTGCCGAGTGGGTCCGGCTCCATCCCTGCCGTCACCGCACTCGCAGGCCTTCAGGCTGTGAACTGCCCCATCTTTGTTATTTTACCACCCAGCCCCCCCGCCCCGAGCACGCCGTTATTCGCATTAGCAAAATGTGGTTAACACTGGTTGTGAACATCCTAAAGCTTGAAGATGTGTTACGCTTCTAATTTCCTCGAGTTTCTATTTTGTTAGTGGCTCAGCGGATTACCTCTTATTTCCCTCTTACCCCAGGCTTCTAACTTATTAGTTGGAGGATTTGTCCTTCTGGGCTGCTTCGGTGCAGGGGGACAGCTGCAAACAGGGGCCCCACTGCTGGGGCCTCTCCCTGTCTGAGGAGTGGCTGAGGGGGGATAAGCTACCACAGCAAACTGCTTCGGGAATGACACAGGGCAAAACAGAATGGCCGTGAGGGTTTGCTCCTCCACTAGCTGTACTGTGGCAGTGTCTGCAGGCCTTGGCACTGACTTAGTCTTTGTACATTAGATGCGGCACTGTTCAAAAGGGAGGGGGATAGGAGCTGGTGAGATGGTGGTTCTTGCTTTGTGGCACTTTCTGGCGGTTCTCAAGAGAAAGGAGAGGCCCTTAAGGCCCATCAGGACCTTAAGGGAATCCCTGTTTTAATAAGCAGCTTGGTCTTGCGCCTCTGAGAAATAAATAACAGCCTTTTGACTTTGCATGCACTGCTTTCCCACCCCACCCCTGTTTCCAAGACGCATTAGCTTAAAGGATGCCAGTGATAACAGTTGTAACTATTGGCCAGACTGTTATTTGGAGATATTTCTGTGACTGTTTTCCTCCCAAGCGTCAGCAGCACTGAGGAACAGATGGACAGTGCAATTTAAGAGGGGGCGGGTGTAAAAATGTCAAATTTCATCCAATTTCTCCACTTCAGCATCTTTTCCATCCACCTCTGCTGGCAGGCCACTTACCAGCTACTCTGAGAGCACTGTTTCATTCCCTCTTCCAAGGGATGGCTTTATTCAGCTGGGGGAGGTCAGATTATGACTATTTGGCCTCTGAAAGCCCCTCTTCAAAGGGGCTGTGCCAACTTCCTGCACAACAGGATGATCATCTTTGCTTGGTGCTTCACTGAACGGGTGTGCCAACCTGCGTCTTTATCCGTTCTCTGAATCTTTGAAACAGTGACAGAACAGACTGTCGACTAATGGATTTTGCTCTTTGATTATGCGTTCCTATGCTGATCACCTGGGATTTCCCATTGGAGATAAAAACAAATGCCGATTTTGCAACATAATTTGTAATCACCACAGGAAAAGTTCTAAAGTTAGTTTTTGTCTGACCAGAAACCTACTGAGATTCTACCAAGTGCAGATGCCTCTTGGCATTTAAGCAGTACTGGTAAGTTACTAACAGTAGAAGTGAACTGCTGAGGGAGCTAGGAACCTGGATTTCAGACTTTCCTCTGCCACTGACTTGGAGTAGGACCTCCAGCTAGTCATAGGGGTGTTTTCCCCACTGTGAAACAAGAGAATGACCTCTTCTTGAAATAGACCAAGATCTTCAAATTGAAAGATGGATATAAAAAATAACAGCTAAAATGGCAGCAGGGCCTTGCATTCTGTCAACAGATAGCATATTATAATGTTGGAGACAGTTAAATTCTTGATTCAGGGAGTTCAAGAGATGTGGAAATGTTGCACATGTGACTATTCCCATTTCTTAAGTGATAGCTTGCTGAGGAGGGCTCACCTGAGGCTTGTGTGAGGGTAGAACAAGCTGCTAAGCAGAAGATTTGATTTCCTCAGGAAACAAAGCAGTGTAAATAACAAAATGTTTCTGCCTTTCGGAAAAGTGTTTTTCTGCAACCTGGTAAGTATGGTAAAGGGCTTATAGCCCTGATAACGATCAGATTAACAAAACTGGGAAATAAAGTTAGCAAAGTTGGACCTAAGTGTTACATACTATACATCTAGATAGGTTTTTCAAAAGGATGAAAAAGCTAGGCTTTGTTTTGTCTTTTTGTTGGCTGTGGTGCCCTGTCTGTGCAAAAAGGAAAAATGAAACCACAAAGATTTTTTTTTGAAGGGTGAATAAATCTCTTGCTCTGGCTGATCCAAAAAAACACACTTTCCCAGGCTTCTTTCCATGCCTTGGTTCAGGAGAATGGAATAGTGAATTTAGCACATCATGGGAACTGTCATATTTCCATGTGTAGCACTTCTTAGGTAGTGGCATTGTGTATCTGTGGGATGCTTGAACAACACTTACTCTAAAATGCTGGGTTTATGTTTCTGTTCCTGTGTGACTTTTGTCCAGTTGGGAAACAATATCTGGAAGACTTGGTCTAGTATTGAAGGGAAATGCCAAATCTTATAAGCCAGTGACCTCAGCAGGAAATAAAAAAAGTTCACAAGGGCATAAGGAAAGAGATGGAAGGCTGATGAGTCACATGGTACCTTACCCAAGCTGTGCATGTGCAAAAAGCATGAATATTTAGAAACCTTATTATGGTATAATTTGCACTCTTGTATCAGGAGGTAGAAAAGGTCCTAATCATCAAGGACAATGTTCTGGCTCCTGGGCTCTGGGATGGTAAATGGAAATTATGGCAGATGGGAAGAAGTTAGGAATAACTTCAGGCTACCTGGAGGGGAAAAAATGTTGGAGAAATAATCACAAGCAGGATGATGAGTGAGATGATGATTTCACTCTTTTCTTGCTCTGAAAGAGGATCTATCCTCTCTGCATCCTAGAGGGTGTAGCAGTACCTCAAATAGCATTTATTGCTGCAGTAGGACACCATGACAGTGACACAGCAGCTAGAGTCAGCAGGATTTGCCCTGCAGAGTGCCACCTTGTTCCTGTCCAGGTCAGAATACTCATCAGTACTGCATTAAGGTACACTTACATTGGACATTTGTTTAAACAATCATGTTTTCAAAGAGCATAGCATAGGAAAACATTTTGTTCTGCTTCTTGCTCCCTGTCTCTTATTACACATTTCATTTGTGCCTATCCCATACCCAAACTGAGAGGAATAGATTTTTCTGTGACACTGAAAGTGGTAGTAGATGGTTTTCCCAATTTACTAATTACAACCAAAGTAGTTTGGTTTTTTTCTTTTCTTTTTCCCCCCCTGTGATGTTCAGAGGACTTACTGAAGGGGTTTCTGTGCACTTTGCAGTGCACTGTCAGGTGATAAATAAGCTATGTTACTCTACTGTGTCAGCTCTCACCAGAAAAAGAAACTAAGAACAAAGTTTTCCTGAGCTGTTGTAAGTTCTACAGACCTTGAGAGTACTGAACTGTGTGATGCAATGATTACTAACTCTGCCTTGGTTACATGTAGAAAGCTGGAGCTTGTACCTGAGAAGACTAGTGGCCAGCTGAAGCTGTTGCACAACATGGAGTTACTGTGTTGGAGAACTAGAACTGCAGTAACTGGGAACGATATCTCCATGAAAAATGAACATGCTTCCCTTGAAAGAAGGGAGATACCAGATGCAATAAAACATTATATTTACGCAAGAGAGGACATGTCCCCAGAAGACAGTGGAAGAACTCTCAGTGAGAATTCCATCAATTAACAGTGGGGCTGAAATTCTTGTTTCAGTTAACTCCTAGAAGTCTGTGGCATTGGCCTTCAACATCTGTACTTCAGCAGGCAGCAGCACAAGAGGCTGGTTTTGTTCATGGTGCCAAAATGTAGTATCACACCATCTAGGAGAGGATGCTTCTCACTGGGATGTGAAGATCTGTGAGCTGTAGTGTTTGGTGTCACCCAGAATGTACAGCCACTCACACTGAGGTCTGAAGGTGACTTCCCCAGCATGGCATGGTGCCACTTTCTTTGGGAGCAGATGCTGCTTCCTGCTGTGATATGAAGGCGATTAGCTTACAAAGATTATATAGATTAAAGAGCAAACTCCAAGGGTCTTGGTGGGATCAGAGGCTCTGAAGGAGTGATTAAGCAGAGCAAGTTGTGGGGGGGCTTCTGTGACTTGGAGGATGCACAGGCTATTAGAGCAGAGAAGCTGGTGTCTCTGAGCTGTTTGGTAGGCTAACCATCCAACAGACCATCTCTACTAGTGACCCATGCTGGAGAATGCAGAAGATGTAAGACTAACATAATGTATTTGCTTGGTGAGGCAGTAGTGTAATTCAGCCTCGATCCCTTATAGTTTGCTAGTTTCACTTGTGTGGAGTGCAATTTGAATGAAGGCTTGCTCACTGCATGTACTTCAGGGATAGATGTTTGACAGAAGGTAAGCATCTCGCGGCCCTCCCCTTCTGAAGACTTTCTCCATCCAAAGTATGCTTTTTGGAAGAGCATCACTGGTGCTTGTCTCCTGTTGACTTCTTATCTCTACTTCTGTTTCTGGAGTAAATGTAATAACAGCTCACTATATTCTTTTTTTCTCTCTCTTTATGTTTTTTTTCTTGTTGGGCAGGAATTCGTTCCTGGAACATTAACCTTCTGTCCTGTGACCTGAATCAGCAACTGCGACTCTTTGTAACCCGGCACCTGGCTCAGTTTTCTTCAGAAGTTAAAGGTCAGCTTTTTGGCTTATCAGCATTAACTTTTAACTTATCTTTTGGGTTTGAAACAAATACAGAATAAAGCTAATTTATTTAGAATCAAATCACATGCAAATGTGTCAAATTTAATTAGTGGGGGGTTTGTCTGGGATTCTGCAGACAAGAAAAAACATCTGAAAGATCTGTTGGATGCAAGGAATTGAACTTAAATTACATATCTTACTACTGGGATAGAAAGAATAGAGATATATGCTGTCTAAAAGCCTATTAAGCTAGTAAGTTACAATTTGTCTTCTGTACCTTATTCAGGTAGCACAACATAGTTTTACTTTGTAAGCTATTTATTATGTATCTCTTCTGGGTTTTAGAATGTACTTTTGTATGCTCAAAATGTGTTGCAAGTAGTGTGTAAGACTCATCAAATGACTTTCTGAATCCCTTTTTGAAGGCCTATCTCTTCTTCCAGAGAACAGTGAACAAGAGTATTATAAAAATGACATCTAAGGTTAGAAAGCATGCCTGCTTAGCTTGTAAAAAGATTGAACTCTGGTTAGGCTGTTATAATACTTTTATGTAACATATCTTAAAGTCACTATAGTAAGCACAGATGACCCTGTTGCAAAGTCTTGTTTTATATAAGGCTGTCTTATAGCTCACTATATATTTTTTCACTCTTGTCAAAGCTTCTGAATATATTTTCTAGCTGGGGAAGCTGTTCTCATAATGGGTAGCTGTGAAGGAAGGTACCTGGACTCTTCTTGAATGTGCCACTGATTGAGAGGTCTCTTAACTTTCCTGTGACTTTTTAACATGGGGATGGAAAGTCTTCCTCCTTGCAAAGCAGTGTGTGTGTATACACACACTTGTGGGATTAAAATACTGTATATGAAATGTATCAGTTGAAACACCCAGCAGAAGATCTGTCTAACTTTGAAGCAACTGTAACAGTCTGTGGTACAGATAGACCAAGCACTAGCAAGTCACCATAAGTATAACAGTCGCCCAAGAGTTCTTATAACTCAGGGCTGAAATACCTGGATTAATATTTGCAACGTGTATCCCCCTTAGTTCCTGAGGAGAAGGGTGATAAATGTGATGTCAGTCTATAACGAGGGTTCCATGAGGGATCTGGGGAACTGCAGGTCTGTTAAGTCAGGTCTACTGGGCAAATCAGTAGTCTCTATAATAAAAGGCAGAACTAGTGTCTACCTGGGAAGAGTCACTATCGGTTCTGAGAAGGGACATCCTGCTTTTCAAATGTCTTGAAGTTTTTTTGAAGAGATCATAAAACAGAAATGATTTAGTCTACCAGCCAAAAATGTTCTGGGAATCTAAGTCCATTAAGTCTGTTTAAGGAAGCCTGTTGGCCATAGAATTAGGGGCCAGGCTTTGGTATGCAGAAGTTATTGAGAAAAAGGATGGGCAAACCGAAGTTCTGATGTAAATAGCCAGCTTTGCCAATGGAGGTGGATTGCCAGTTGAGTTCAGCAGGTATATGCTGCTTAGCATCGCTACTGAAATGTTAGAGTGAGCAGTGAGGCAATCCAAAGTCATTTGGGACTCAGTAATGCCGAGTCCTGACTGAAGAATTTAAGCTGTGTAAAGTAAATGCCCATATGCAAAATCAACCCCCAAATGCAGCTTGAAATTAAGAAAAAAGCGGCTTCTGAACTGACCATTACCATGGAGGAATTAAATTCTGTAGTTATGATACAGTTCATGGAAGGATCTATTCAGTGCTTGGCAGCAAACAAACCAGAACAAATGTTAGCAATTATTGGGTAAAAACAGAGAACAAAACAAGCAGCATCATGGCACCGTGTATTAGATCCCAGGTCTTTGAATACTGTGCAGTTTTGGTCCTCTTATCTCAAATGTAGTGGAGCTACAGTAATGCTCAGAAGGGTAATAGAGGATGGTCAGAGGTCTGGAGTAGCTTTCTTTCAAGAAATGATCCAGTAAGCTGAGATGCTTCAGTTTGGAAAAGAATGGACTAGAGAGATGAATAAGACCTAGGGGGAATTAAATTAAACTGATGGAAGTCATGTTCAAAGAAAATATGGTAATATGGTTGCACATTCAGCCAATAGTGGAGCCATAGAATTTATCTCCACAACCTCCTTTGGCTAAAAGATAGGTGGTTCAAAAAGGAAATTGGATAATTATTTGAAAGAGATCCTTTGGGGGGATTACTAAATGAATGAGCCAAAACAGGGGGACTTTATTGTCCCTTCTAATCTTACTTAAGCCTATTACAGAACACTCAATACATATTTCAAAACATTAAATCTCAAATGAGGCAAAACAGAAGAAATGAAGTAGCAAACAGGTCCAATGAAGGATTTCTGTTCACCTGTGCATCCACAGACACTCCTTAGATATTTATGGGCCTTTTCAGTGTGCTGTTACATACATTTAGTTCTGATTAATTTCTGTAGCTAAATGGCATAGGTCAGCTGGCATCTTTTTGCATATCCAACACAAACTTGTGATCTGGGTCTGACAGAGACTTGATCTCACCTCTAGAAGAACATCAGACATGAATGTTATTTTTACTAGCCATTCACAGCCACTTCTGGTCTAAGAAACAGAGGCACCTTGTGGAAAAACTTCTTTGGCCTTTTCTAGTGGGACTAGGAAAGGGTAGAGCAACATACGAGGTATTTGTTCAAGTTGTCTCCTATTATTGCAGCTAGTTAAACAGTGACCTGTTAGATGCCCAGTTTTCTATAACTGGTCTGGGGATTTCAACTCTACAGCCCCTGTCTGATACAGACTTACACTGTTGTAGCAAGCAATGAAGAGTTTTCTGCTTTGTAGGCAAATACCAGTGCAAGGGGAAGTCGAAAGGGCAATCCAACATCCAAACATCTGTCTGATCTATTTTATTTAAAAAAAAATAATATCTGAAATATGAAAGGAGTTAACTGGAGAGGAAAATGTTTAACTGAAACAAATCACTGGGCCCTGTTGAAGGGCTGTGTTTCAGTTAAGTATAATGCAGGTCTGGAAGCTCTAGCTATATGGGCCAGACTACTAGAGCAACAGCTGAACAGCTTGTGGCTGGCAGCTTTTTTAGAAAGAGTAAACGATAATTATTGCTAGTTAAAAAGAAACTCATCAATTGAGCTGATAGCCTCCTTTTCTATTGAAGCCTTTCTTGACTCCTATAACCCCAATTTTGGACAATCAAACCCCACTGATAACTGAAAGTACAACGCTTGCGGTTTTGTCTTGCTTCAGCTTTTTGTTACGATCTAGTCTTTATCTGGGATAATGGTGATGTGTGTGTTTGTCACCTCCAGGTTGGACTTCTGCATCCTATTAGGTTCAGGTCTGAAAGCAAGAAATAACAGAACTGCAGTGTGGGTAGGAGACTGCAGTTACTGTGCAGGGCCTCTGGCTACTGGTTCTCTCTGTGCCCCATTTTAAATTCAATGCTTCATGAGCTGGCAAATAGCTGCTCTGTAAAAAGCCTCTGTCATGGCAGGGGCCTTGTGGTTCTGTAGGCGAACTGGACCTAGAAGTTAATCTGACAACCATGTCTCTGGTCATGTATGACAGGACAGCTCTAACTCTGGAGAGGTGTAACTGGAGCCTGAAGCATTATTTTGATTCAGGCTGTAAAGCAGGAAACAATTAAAAGGACTGCAACAATCTGTAGAGCATGGTAAGTCCTCTTGTCTGAAGGCTTTCCCCTATATCAGCAAATACTTAATTTATTAAACATCTAAAAATGCTAGTTATCTTCTCTCCGGAAGTGATTGCTGCAAGAGTTGTATAAGGTTCCATGCAACCTCTGGTGGGCTTCCTCACTTGGGTCTAATTGTCTGGAAAATGTGCTATGTTAGTCATGTGGCCTAAAGGATTGTAGGTTCTTGCCCTTCATCCATTGTGATCTTAAGGACTCAGGTTCTTATTGCTAATATTGCATTGGTAACGTAATGGCAAGGCTAACATTAATCTCTTTAATGAAGTGCTGTGGTATCACTGGACCTGAAAAATCCTTGCTTTATCCCACCAGAGTCTAAAGATCCTGATCTGTTTTCCCAATAGTGCTTAGCATCAGACAGGCATGTGATAAGAAGTGTTCAGTGTTTGCTCAGGAAAGTGCTAAGGTGTGTGTAGCATTCCAGTAACATGAACAGTTCTGTGGTCTGTTTACATGCTTCACTGACAAACTTGCTGATCAGTAGCAGTAATTTTCTAATCTGTATAGAAATACAGATTGTTATAATTATGCTTTAATTTGACAGATATTGGTGGTCTCAACTAAGCAACAGAACAATGGCCTGTCAATTTAGAACAGTTTGCGATCTGTAAGTCTGTTTTCTATCTTCTGGCAGTGCAAAATAGGAAATTGATACCTATTTTCCTTTCCATAATAATGGTTCTAGTGGCACAGTGCAGACTTTAAGCAGCCATTGCTATCTGCAGGATCTAGTGGAGCTGAAGAAACACGCTCTGTGATGCAGGGATTTCACAGTTGCTGTGTATGAACTGCTGTGTGCTGGAGAAAGTTCTGAAGTTGGCTCAGTCAAATGGTTCCTTAGGATTCTGGTGCTGTTGTACTTCAGCAACACTGTGGAGAAACAGCGACAGAGTTTAGACACCAGCAGGATGCTCTCTGTATTCAAGGACAATTCCCAGCTTCTCCTAGAGGAACTTGCCTGCAAATTGTCCCTGACCAGGCTGTCCCTCTGTTCAACAAAAAAGTTTTTTACCTGGGATCAAGTGCAATTCTAGTTTATCCTCTAGCAAATATTGATGCAGGACATACTGAAGAACAGTCTAGCGTATATGGCTTCTGGAGGTGCTGGAACTGAAGATTAGGTTTTGTTTATGCAGGTGTTGCTCTTGTGGTGTAAGACATTTCCCAGATACTGTTATCTCTCCAAAAGTGATATGCCAAATAAACTATTTTCTATCAAATTTAGTAAGCTAATCTGAGGGAGGCCGTGCTCCTCCTATATACTGTGAAAGTAACTCCTGGTATGAATTCCTAACCCCATTTAGTACGAACAGGGCTATTGTAGCTTCGATGAGTTAGTTACAACCTCAGCAAATTGTCACTGGTCAGTTGGAGCAGGTGACACGCTGTCTAAAAAGGTTGGGTTTTCTGTTCTCACTTACACCTTTTATTTGCACAGAGATACCCCAAACAGACAAGCCTTTAAGCCCCTTGGCAGGTCTTGCCTTTGTGCTTGAGTTTGTCCCATGGGTCTGTTGAATAAAAGTATCCTTATGCTTCAGAGTGGTTCCATGTGGTTATTTGGACAAGTCTCCAGATGTGCTTGTTTTCTGGAAGATGATGCAGGCGTTTCGTGTAACAGAAGTAATGTCTTCAGTAGTTCAATAGCTTTGGAAGCTGCTTGATTGAGAAGAGCTGGGGAGAGAAGTGGGTGGTGGTCAGATTCTTTTCCCTAGGGGGAAAAAAACCCCTACCTAGTTGGTTACAGTAGTTATTTCCAAACTGTATTTGTATTATGTTAACGTTTGGTGTTTGAAGCTGAAATCAAAATGTTAACTGCAGTATTCTGTGAGAACAGAGAGGGCATAGTTATCCCTCTGTCAAATTTTTAGCCTGTTTAGAGAGGATGAGGAACAAATGAGTCTCAAATGTGGTACAAATGAGAGATGAAAAGCTGAGACCGTTCGTAACGGTGAGGCGGTCATACAAGTGATATCTAATGCAACTTATGAAAGTTCATTTGTGTTGGGGTTATTTTTGTGAGTTTTGAGTTTCTTTTTCTCTATGCTATCTTGCTGGCTCTTTTCTGAGTATCACAATGTGACTTTTGCTGTAGGGGTAATCTCACAGCTTAGTTTCCAGGGTATGGATGGTAGGGACAGCAAGAAACCAAGCATGGATGTGATGATGACCTGCCCAAAGGGAAAAAGGGTAGTCCTGGATGGCAGCAGCAGAGCAGAAAAAGGTAGGAACAGCTGTGGAAGACCTTGCAAGACAAACTTTGAATGTGTTATGGAGAATGTGAAAGCTAGTAAATGGTCTGATGGATAAAAAGGGTGGTGTGATGAGGGAAAAAAAAAACCCCAAACCAATTCAAGGTGAAATACTGAAGGCTTGTGTGCTCTTCCATGGTGAGGGTAGCCCAGTTTGCACAGTTTGCACAGAAATAGCCACTGGCTGCCACAATAGTTTAAGATGATGTCCAGTGTCTCCATGTGCTGGAAGCTAATAGTTTACTACAGTCAAGAGGAACTGTCTCTTTCCAATAAAAATTGACATGGTGCAAGGTGAAATGCTCAAAATAATTACTTCTCGGCACAAGGGAAGTGTGCTTTCTGGTATCTGTTTTGATGTTCAGAGAAAACAGCTTTTCCCCCTGAAAACAGTTCTCTCTACACAAAGATTAGCAGCTGCTTTCGGCCTGACTAGGGGATTTTAAATAGCTCAACAGCCATTCCAGTGATCTTTCCTCCCAAATCATACTTTGTGTTAGTCTTAGAAAACTTTTTATAAATAACTAATGACAGAATTGAAAATCAAGCAATTAAGAACAACATTGAGGTTGAATTTGATGGAAGAAATGCATGAAGTCATGAAACATTGATGAGATACTTTTCTTACCTCTGTAAAAGGATTATCAGAAATATTAAACACTTTCATGTATTAGCTTGCATGTTTCTTTGCAAACTTAAATGTTTTATGCTGAAAGCCAGCAGGGTTTGTGTAACAGTCTAATAACTAGCTGCCTTGCAGGCAGATGGCCTTCAGGTTCTGAAGCCTTTCATATTTGACCTAATACACAGGCTTCCCGTCCTACTGATGCCTTTGTTTTACATTTAATGCCAATTGAGGGTACAGATATATCTGCCACAGCCCACTGAGGATGTAGCAAAATT
This sequence comes from Falco rusticolus, assembly GCF_015220075.1. Classification (NCBI taxonomy): domain Eukaryota; kingdom Metazoa; phylum Chordata; class Aves; order Falconiformes; family Falconidae; genus Falco; species Falco rusticolus. Next base: position 2,983,842 of record NC_051193.1, read on the forward strand.
GCATTACAGTTCCAGAAGGCAGCGGTCTTTTTGGATGAGTGCTGCTAGAATGCTATTAACTTGAGCTAGAAGAAGGTTTTTTTTTAAAAAAAATTGTCTTTTACAGCCTCTCTAGAACTTACAGGCAGCCTCAAAGAGGCTGGAGGCTTTCTCTTCCCAAGGGGCAATGAGTGCAAGTTGCACTGGGAGAGGTTTCAATCCAAGGTAAGAAATTTCTGCACTGGGAGAACAATCAGTCACAGGAACAACCTCCCCAGAGACACAGTAGAGTCCCCATCACTGGAAGTTTTCAAGGTGTAATTGAACAGGTTGCTAGATAATATCATCTATGTTCCTTCTCCCATGGAAAATTGGACCAGATGATCTTTTGGAATCCCTTCCAACCTGGGCTCTTCTATGCTTCCATGAATTCAACTTTGCAACAGATAAAGTACAAGGAGTTTTACTTGTGGCACAACGCTGGTTGTGTTAAGTTACAAACCCAATAGGAAGCAAAGGCAAATGCATGAGTCTGCTATGCAGATCTTGGTCTCAAAAGTCTGCATTTGATCCTCCTTTTACAGTAACACATCTCTCATAGGTTAATGTTGTCATTTGTACAAGTGACTCATCTTCTTTGTGGAACTGGGAATGGCTTTGAGTGTCAGCTTGTGCCGTATACTTCTTTTCCACTACACTGCTTAGTTAGTTTTCAGTGATCAAGTCAAATGTGTGACAGTAAAAAAAGCTGCCTTGTTTAATCAAATTATAGCTCCCAGATAATACAGATGACAAGTTTGTGTGCTCAAGCAAAAAAAGCAACAAAAGGCAAAAGACTAATTGCTTGTGAAAATTATATTACAGTGAAAGGGTATGTTCCTCACAGCTATGGCCTCTTGCTAGAGAAACATGGGTAACATAGGTCATCCAGTGATGGATTTGCTTCAGCTTTTGGCTGTTAGGGAAAGGACTACTATGTCATTAACTTGCATGTTTAGGTAGGAAAAAAACTCAGTGGTTAATGTTATTTTTTTCACAGGTGCAATAAAGATTCTTTGGACTTTTAGATACAATTTGTAGTCCTTGAGCAATTAACTTCCCTGCACCGTTTGCTGCCAACATACTTCTGACCAGAGAAATACGAAAGCAAGCACTTGTCAACTTCTGTGCTTCTTCCCTATGTGCTTGGGGACTGCCTTTGCTCTTCTAGTAACCATACTGAGCATGACCTCAAAGATCCTGCGAACTGCAGTCTCCCAAAATACAGCTTCCCATGTTGTAATTGCAGCCCGTGTTTCTGGTTGCTACGTGTGGCTGCAGTGATCCCAAGCATTGCTCTTTTCACCTGACTATCTCACAAACAGCTTTAGATTCTTCTCTCATTTAAAGTATGTAATTTAATAATTAATCATAAACTGGTAAAGAATATCTCTGTGGGACTTGCAAGCACCACCAGGATCTACCAGTTGGACAGACTTTAATCAGTTGCTTGTGCGTTCTGCAAGAATGTCCTGTGAGAATGCTATATGTCAGGGTGTGTAGTTGTACTGGTTCAAGCAAAAGGTGCATCCAGCACAGTGACAAAGAATGGATGTGTGTGCAGGAGTGTAAGATGAGCACATAAATACTGCCTCCTTGTACCATCCTAGCTCACATCTCTTTCCAGTTCATGGAGAGGTATGTTTTCTATGTGTTGAGTAACACCTTTCAACTTCCACGAAGGTTTTGAGTCTTTCCTTGCTAGAAGTAAAAAATCTGGCAAGTTCCATGACATGTTGCAGGAAGAAACCTGCAACCTCATTTTATTTCCTTGGATTCTTATTCGTGTCTGGTTTCATTTTGATGTACCTTCCCACACGGGACAATTCCTGTCCAACCTAGTTATGTTATAGGTTTGGCATATTTGCCTTATTATTTCTCCAGATTGAAGAGGCCTGATTTACCTCATCGTTCCTTATGGGGAAGCTGTTCCATACCTTTAATCTTTCTTGTTTTATTAATGTTGCCTGGATCTTCCTCTTTGAGATGCTGGGATGTGTGTAGTGTTCGTAAGTGGTGTAGAGCTATGTATTTACACAGCATCACAAGTTTGTTTCCCCCGCCTCCCGCCTTGTTTTCCTGATTTCTACCATATCTATTCACTTTCTGACGGCTGCTGAGCAGTGAGCTGACTTCTGAATAGAACTGAGACTATCATAACCTCAAGATCTCTCCCCAGTGGTAAATAGTTAATGTCATTTCATGTGTGATTTATACTGATAAATAATAGCAAATGAAACTCTCAGTCTCCCTCAGCAGTTCCTCCTCAGCCATGCTAATAACTTGGTATTATCCATAAGCCACCAGTCTGCTCTGCTCCTTTGCAGGTTGTTTATGAATATAGTGAATAACATGACTCTTGGAGTAGGCTTATATGACATGCCTTATGAAATAATAATTACACTATATCAATACAACCTTTGAGATTTTGACAAGCTTATTTGTTTTTTTTAAGAAGCAAGGTCATATTTTCTGTAATGCCATGCTGATCGGTGTTCATTTTGTGTTCTGTTTGAATCTTTACTGCTGATGGGTTTTCCAGCCTTCTAGGACTTAAATGCCAGAGCACTGGAGCTCAGGCTGGAAGCTGAGAGCTTCTTAGTCCATCTCTTCAATCTCGTACAGAAATTACCTGTTTTTATAGACTTAGTCTGATTGATACAGTCTCCCACCACCATTACTGTTAAAATAGAAATTATTTCATTGTGTCTAAAATATACTCTTCATTTCTTCCAAATACAGAACAAAAATATGTACTGAATATTTCTGGGTCTATTTGCCCTGCAGAGCTAAATTTAAAACGAGAGAGCACAAAAGCAAAAACTTGTAAGATCATATATAAAACTGTATTTCAAAATGCTGCTTTTCCCATCTTTAACAGACATTTTTAACACTAAGAGAGCTCCTCTGGAAACTACACATCTTGAAAATTCTCTTTGATGATAATATTGGGCTGCATTTTATGCATTCGAAGCCAGCATACTGCACCTTCTTTGGTAGGCCAGGCTAGGAAGTTACAAGGATAAATCTTTGTTTTCCTTTTGTGCATTTCAAAATGTTCTTTTATTCATAAGGTGCACATTACGGCTATCACTGTGATACCCAAAAGGCTACTTGGTGAAGATGAGAAACCAGAGCTCCAATAAGCCATTTTGTACTTCAGTAAGCAGAGGTCAGTTTAACATGTTCCTTCCTTTCATGCTGTTCTGACCAAATGTTGATTACTGCCTGAAAGGGCGAGTGGTGCTTCTCTCGCACCAAAATTCATGTACACATTAAAGTGATCCCCTGCAACTGACATTTCTGTGCATTTGTTATACATTTGAAACTGCTGAGGCTTCAGTAAAATCATATAGGATCTATTCACATGAAGCATCATTCCTATGAAAGAAACAATTTTTCGTAGCTGCTCTGGTTCTGTTAAGCTCCTCTACTGAACAGTATGGTGAAAATTCTGTTCAGCTTTTTAAAAGCAAATAAGATCAAAGGAAATGCCTTACTGAATCACATCAGTGGTCTGTCTAGCCCAATATTCTGCCTCCAGAGGTAGCAACAAAAGGTGCAATTCAGGGAAACACACGAGCCTAACTGCTTTTTTTGGCCACCTTCTGCTCCCCCCCGGTCCCTCACTGGGCATAATGGTTAAAGGGCACACCATGAGCACCTCCTTTTACTTGAATCTACAAATGCTGCCTGCCTCCACAGGCACGTGTAGCAGCAAGTTCCTGAAATTCACTGACTGCTGTCTAAAGAAATTCCTCTTGTGTTTTAAGTTGATTTAGCTGTATTGAGTGCTCCCCAGCTTCTAAAACTTTTGGATTTAGTGAGTAACAGCCCAATATACTAGCTTTTATTTAATTTATTTTTAATTAAGTGCCTTTCTAAACTGAAGAGTTCTGGATTTTTAGGACTCATATGATAATGCTACTGTTCAAACCTAACCTAAGCTAAACCTGAATCGATAGATGCAATACTTTGTGTTATCTTCATAAAAAGCAACAGCATGCGGTGTTATCCTAGGTCATCTTTTACCCTCATAAAGATAATAGAGTTCATGAAGCTGTACTTCTAAATAATGGAAAAAAACCCATCACCTTTGAACAAGGTCCATCACGTAAGTACTTCATCAAGGTGCTAGATTCCCTATTTTAATGACTACTCAGTGTTGCTGCCTTCTGTAATCGTGGGCCCTATTTATGGCATGGTGTGTTTATGACTTCTTGTAGTACTTGACAATAAATATAAGATTTCAAGTTCTCATCCTCGGCTGTTATTCATGAGTGGTATCACCACAAAATAAACCTTCCTACCTGTGCTCGAGACTTCAGCATCCTCTGAAACCTGACTGGCTTCCATGATGTTTGGCTGAGGTCAGTGCACTGCTGGCCCAGGTTCTGGAAGCTGGGAAGCTGAAGCGGCTGTTGGGAACTCAGCATTTGAGCACATAGAGCAGCATCTTTTTTGACCTTGGTGAACATCCAGTTCCATTGTTCTGACAACTCAGGCATTTCAAGGGTTGCAGGCACTGTTTTTAGCACCTTACATAAGATTTTTTTTTTCTTAGTAGACACCTGCCATCTTTCAGTTTGTAACCCATTTTAATTCTATTTTTTGCCTAGAATAGCATTTTCTTTTCTTTCATTGACTGACTGGCCTTATTCTCTTATCTCAACTTTTTTGGTAAGCTGTTTATTTTTTTTTTTTAGGAAGTGTTCAAAGTCTCTGAGTGAGCCAGTTAAGGGGGGAAAAAAAAAAAAAAGGGCCTTGTGCTTCCACTCAATGCTAGCAGAAAAACAACAAAGGCTGCTGAAGACACGGTTTTCTCCATCTTATAATATTAGCAGCTTTCACAGTTTGTAGAGGATCTGTATGATGCTGAACAGTTCTTTAAACAGTGCTCTAATAATTATTTCGTGTTGTCTAGCACAGCAGTTGCACACAGAATAAATTTGGGGTGTGTGTGGTTTGGGTGGGGTGGTTTTTTTTGTTTGGTTGGTTTGGTTTTTTTTTGGGGGGGGGGTTAGTGTTGCAGTGACATTCCTTTAACTTGACAAAGGCAGCATTCTCTTGGTGGCCGTGTGCACTGTAAGCACAGCAGCTGCAATGACAAAGTGACCTCTTAAATAAGACTAGTTCTAAATAGATGCTTCTTTGGGAGTCTTCGTGTTGTTCCATGTTTAGCAGAGATGTTGAAGCTAGAGGTACTAATTACAAGCTAATGCAAGCTTTGGGTGACTTTTTATGAATGTTGCTGGGATTCTAGCATAGAGATTGGTAATTAAAGCTTTGTTAATGTATTATTAGCGTAACATAATTTCACTGTGGCTCTTTATGCTTTTCCCCTCAAGCGTCCCTGGCTTCAGTGGCTTAGAGTAGGCTTCTCCAATCCTTGTCAACTGGACCTTGCTAAGACAAACAAGATGAGCAAAGGGGAAGGAGGATTAAGTAGGAAAATAATCTTTAACATGTGACAGTTTCAACAGCTGTGTATAATTTTCTGACAGATTTCTTGGCCTGTTTTTTCTCCTGTGCTATGAATGCAGTTCCCCAGCTCTCTTCCTTTGCTTTTAAAGAATCCTTAGCGTGGGCTTGAGGGGGGAGTCTCTGACCAGCTGCTCTCAATGCCTGAGCATTGCAATTAAACAGCTGGAGGTAAGTGGCTTTGGGTGCTGCAGTGCTGGTCTCTTTTGAGGGCTGAGGACGCTGGGCTGAGCCATTACCATGCCTGAGCCCATGGATACAGCTGTAAAATTTGGCCATCATTTTCTGCAGCACTTCCCATGGTGGCTTCATGAGGTGGAAAGCCTCTCTTTGCTTAGAGCCATCAAGCGCGCACCGTCTCACTGCTGTAGTGTGGAGTAGAACAACTTGGCAGCATTCATGTGCTAGATGCGAGAGGAACGGGCATGTTGTCAGCATCCCATATGGGTGCACCGCTTTGAAATGGCGGCAAGTCCTCAGCCTGAGGAGGGTAACGCTGCTTCTGGTGCTCTGCTGCGTCCAGCTCAGGCAAGAGAACTGAATTCCCCTGAAGTGATCTCGTCTAGCATCTTCGCTGCTATTTCAGGAAATAGGTGCAGATTCAGAAGAGTGAAAAACTGTGGAAGGAACCTGTTAATCCTATTTTGCCATGAGATTAATTGTTGTCATGTGCTATTGTAATTTTAATGCCATAATTCCTACCTCCTTAGAAAGCAGATGTCCCTCAGTCTGACTGGCTCTGTTCCAGGATTTTGTCTTGCCCTGTTAACCATGGCATTGCTAGAACATACACATTTTTCCTCCCCCTGTAAGGACTTCAGATTGCAGACTGGAGGCACTGTTTTCCTTTCCTGGCCTGCTGTTGCTTCTTTTCTGGGGGAGCTGGGATGACATGCTTTCTATTTGACACTGAGAATTTATAATAGCCTTTGCGCTAGGAAACCATGCATTCTGAAGTGGAGTTAGCAGGGATCATTAAGGGCTTGTGTCTAGAGGTATCTTTCTTCTGAAATACCAAATTGTTTTCGCTCCATTCTGTGTAATGGAATGCCTTGCTGCTTGATTTGGAAACTTTAGGGTATTGTGTCCAAAAGCAATCAGGTTTTCCTGATTTCATGCTAGGGCCAATGTGCTACTGCAGAGGATCCACACCAGATCCCTGTTCCATCTGTGATTCTTTCTACTTTTTGTTTTATCCTGCTGGCCTGTATGAAGCAGTAATGGAACAAATGAGTCAATTCCTGAATTCGAGCTTTGGAAAACTAAGAGCACTGTGAAGAACATAAGTTCCCTGCCTGAAGACAGCCCCCTATTTTTATTTTAAACCAAATTAATGTTTTAACTATCGTGTGTGTTTTATTGGGGGTGTATGTGTTACGATTTTTGTGTTATACAGACTTTAAGGTGAGGCATTTTTTGGTGTTTTTTCTTTTTTTTTAATGCATCAGGTTGCAAGCAGTCTGCTATAAAGCATGGGGAATTAGATTCAGTGCTTAATTACCCATGGTTAAAACTGTGCCTCACTTCTATGTTGAATTTGTTTATTGTGGTTTCCAGCCACTATATTGCATTCTGCCTGTATCTACTGGGACTGAGTTCTCTTCTGGAAGAAGTCTTACTACCCGCAGCTGTCTTTTCTCCTCACCTCATAAAGTATTCAGACTAATTTTGGGTGGTTTGACCTCAAACAATGCTTGTAACTGTGTTAGGATTTTACCAGTTTTAGAATCTTAGAATCTGCCTTTGAAAAATTAAAACCCTAGACTAAAAAAAACCCCACAACCCAACAAAAAATCTCTTGAGTCATCTCTGTAGCGATCACGTTATTGATCACTCTGTTACTCTAAATGAATTACCTGCAGTACATCCACAGCTAGCTCTCTACGCTGAGCTGAGCTCATGCGTGCTGTTCTCAGCTGTGAAGTCGTTTCCTAAAATATATCCAGTTGCACAAGTATGGTGTAAATTGCTTGCTCTTGTCTGTAACATGTTTAGTCCAGTAGACAAGTTAGGTCAATGATTTTGGTACCAATCATGAGTTCCAGTTAACAATTAGAGTATATTCTTGCAGGTAACTGATTCCTTGATAACAACAGTTATATGAGATTCCCCTAGAAATATCGTGAACAAATATCAGCTCCTGAGCTGTCCATCATTTAAAACTGATTTTAACCTTCCCAGTACAAGCTAACAGTCTTCTAGAATGTGAAACTATTTTCTTTCTTTTTGCCTAACAATACAAATGCATCAGACCTGTCCTTGGCTGCCTGAATGGGCTTCCCTGTAGAACCATGAGTCATAGTCCAGATCTTGATTCTCACTTCAGGATGGTCGATGACTTGAGTTCAGGGATAGGATGGCTCCTAACGTTGCAGGGTACAGCTTGTCATAAAAAACTTCACAGGGAGCAGGCCTGCATTGCATGCATGAAAATGGCACATGCAGATGTGGTTTCTGGGAGGCTGCACTTGGCAATGGAAGAGTTCCTACATGGTCTGGTGGCCACCACAAGCTCATTTCTTGTTTGGTATGTAAGTGTGATTCTTCGACCCGCTGTCTCTAAACAGAATACTATGGACATCTGTGTTCATTAAAGCAAAATGTTTGGCACAACCAAAGATCCCTGCTGTCTTGTGGGGGAAATGGTAGAGAATGAGCTGTCTGCCAGAGGTGTTACATGTGGGGCTCATTTGTTGCAGAGAGGCAGTAAGACACTGCTGTGATAAAAAACTTAGCCAGCACAGGCAACTATTGTACTCCACCCCTCTCCTTTCTTTAGTCATCACTTAGGGCTGGTGCGTAGGGGAAGCACACTAGCAAAGCTGTCAGTGCAATGCTAGCAGTAGCATTCCCGATGCAGGCATACTTACTTGAGAATAAATCTTCACAAGCAGATTGTGTTGGTACAATTACTTAACTAGAAATAAACTGATGTAGTTATTCTCTACTCAAAACTAGTCCTTACACAAAACACAGACAAAAATAACGCTTGATGATGTTTTTTCCTTTTCTGCATTTTATGTCCACAGATAATTAACTTCCCAATTTTGCGAGTTTCTTAGATCAAAGCTCCTAGAGTTGAAGTCACCGCAGTCATGAGTTCACTGGTAGCTTTTCTAAAGTTAGAACTTGCCCTACTAAATTATTACTCTTGCTTCTAAAACCAGACATTGTGGTTAAATATTGTTGGCAGTTCATGGAATTCAGATTCTTGAAGCGTATATGGAGGCAAAGAGTAAAAAGCAAGCAGGTTTGTCCTGGAACAGTCTTTTGAATCCTTCAAGGAAAGTGGAGGTAGTGCATTGTGCTGAACTAGTTCTGCTGTACTAGCTTTCATATATAAAGGTTTGAGGAGTCTGTTTGAATGGACCTTCAGAGAAGATTATCCCTTTAATTTCGTAGAAAAGGAAAATAACAACGAGATTGTTGGAAGAGTTGGACCTTTTTTCAGGATGTAGAGCATATTTTGTTGTTTTGTTTTCCTTGGTACTTTGTATGCTGGTAGATGTGGGTGTTTTCTTGTTTGTTTTCTTTTTAAAAGAAATACTAAGCCTACACTGGTCTGTTCTTGTGAATAACTCAGTGATTTTGATTTCTTGGTCCTTTGTTAAATGGGTTTGGTGGAATGTGTTTTAAATCCATTTAAAAGAATGGTGTTTTCCCCCAGGGATATTGGTCCTTCTATGTAGAACTTTCTAGGACAGACAAGCTGGATGAGACTTAAATTTCTCATGGTTAAAAAAAAAAGGACAGGAAAAAAATCTTTAAAGAACACAACAGGACAAGGCTGTATTTTTCTTTCACATGACACGTTCTCAGTAGTTTTACTCATATTTTAGTAAACTGAGGCCCATTCTGGATTTTCTCTACCTTCAACTACTTTGCCAGTAGTTATTGTGGAAATTGGTTATGGCTTTTCATAATGTTTCTTTTTAGGTGAATGGCCTGGGTTTGACCTAATCATACCTCTCTGCTCCTGAAATTTTATTGAGTACTAATGATTCTGCAGGAAAATCTGCAGTAGACAGTATGACTTCTATAAAAGAAATTCTCCTGGGATCACTGTTCTAGAGGTGGAATTTGCTTGCATTTTTATTCCTGTTTCATGGAGATGAATAATTCAAAGTGGTTATTGATTTTATTTTTTTTTTCCTTTCCTCCCCTCCATTTGTTTTTCATCTCTGGTTTCATCTGAGCTGCATCCTTGCAAGAAAGCATGTGCTGCAGTGCTGATCTCATCCTACAGGAGGGCGTAAACCCAAGAGGGAATAGTGCCTAAAATGGATGTCCTTTTTGATCCAGTGTCTGAAGAACATTTGCTTATTTCGCATCTTCTTTCCGTTTCTTGACTAGTAGGCCTTATAAGCAGCAAGTGGCTGGTAACTGTAATATCCCAAATATACACACAATTTACTAGCACTAGTTCGGAGGGACTAACATTTTACTACTTTACATTTAAAATACACCTGGAAGAACAGTTCCTGTTCTGTAATCATAATATACAGTTATTTCTTGTGGTACCTTTGCATGTAGTAGCAACTAGATCCTGTGGCTGTTAGTTTTTTCTTAGAATTTTTTGTTTGTGTTCAGACTTAAATTCATTGAGAGGACCCTCCATACAATGCCAGTTAAATCAGTGTGAACCTGATGGGTTACGGGTTCTGCAGCTTCAAGGAATGTGGCAGAGCTGTTCTGCATTGCTTACAGAAAAATGCCTGCATTTCAGCATCTCGCTTTCCAATTCTGTCTTACTGAGGAGAAGTGAGACTTGTATGGGTTAATTAAAACTGTACCTTTTTTTTAAGCACATCCTCTACAGTCTTTGACATAAACCACAGCCAGCCCAAACACTGTGTAGAAGGCACAGGTTTTTCTTCAAGTAGATGTGTGCTGCTTGTTGGAAACACTTTGGGAGAAGCCTTTACCTTGAAGTCAGTATTAGTGGTATTAGGAAAACACTAGGGTTTGATCCCAGTGTCACTAAGAAGTCACTAGGATTTGATCCTCATCCCTCTGTAATAAGTAACTAAGGGTAATTGCTGATCAAAGGGGTTTTTAACAAAAGGAATGATCTTGCTGTAACAGATTTGAGAATGTTTTGTCTGGTGAGAAAAGAGTTAACTGTTAACCATGAGGTTGGAGATGTACCTCCTCAACCTTGTCGTTGTCTAGACTTTAGTGTAAAAATAGTTTAGTTTGTAATGTACAGCTTCTTGCTATGGGACTGAGAGCATAACTGTTTGCTTAAACCGGCCTTGAAGATGAGAATAAAAGGGCTGTGTTACTTGTCGGAATTTGTGAGCCTGGATGGAGCTGCGACTCCCCGGCTGCCCAGCGCTGTTTTTACTTTCCTGCCTTAATAAATACTTAGTGAATTTATTTCGGACTCTAGCTATTTCAATTTCAACTATAACACCTCCTTCCTCTCTGGTGTTTTGAGCCACGCTTTTGGGCTCCAAGGGAGTCATGCTGCACTCATGCAGGGGACACACTGCTGTTCTTACTGTGCCCCAGTATTTGCCTCAGTGCCTCTTTTCATGTTCCTTCTGGTCTTTTAGTGCTGCTCATGTTTGCTCCAGTTTTGCAGCCTTGATTTATAAACCTCTTTATCCTTTCCACCGAGAGTTCTAGACAGGTCATCTTCTGTTGTTTTCCCTAAAGCTTTTGAGTTGCTGAGTTAAATTAGGATCACCATTTTTAAAATCTTATTTTCTGGGACAAGAGAGACCAGAGTGTTGCCACAGAAAACTCACAGGGTTCATGAATTTGTTTAAAGTATGAATTGGAAAAGAGGCTGGTGACAGGTGCTGACAGTCTCTCTGGACCGCCTTGGGGATGCTATTAACACAAAAGTAAAACCTTACTTGGTGAAGAAAATGATACAGAACTAAGCAGAATGGATGACTTGGGCTATCCACCTATAAACTTGTGAAATACCACAGCAAGTTTAGAGAAGCTAGTTCTCTATAGCTCAGGCCCTGAAGTATCAGAAAGAGAAAAAGATTATTCTCAAATTAAAGAATAGAAGCCTAAATATGTAACTGCATTGGACCTGCAAAGCAGCTGAAAGAATTAAATACTTAAGGGATGGAAGGTTCCTTGAAATAGAAGTATACAAACAACTATTGAGGTGTAACTTCATTTAAAGTGGTTATTTAAAAGATAAGAAAACTTGGCAAAAATGAGAAACAAATCTTTAGTCAGAATTTAAGCAACCATACAGAATTAAAAAAGGTACAAATATCTGTAAATAAGAAAGGAAAGAGGAAGTAAGGAAGACTCAGTAAATAGTTGCATAGAAAAATGCAGAAGTATTCAGCAAAAACTAGTAGCCTTTAAAAACATCCCAGTAAAGCCTGTAGGAAAGGAGTAAAAATTGCTGTACCTAGACAGAAATGAGGATAGCCAAGAGGATTTGAGAACTGATTTGCTGAAGACTAACAAGTAATTAGTTCTTTTGGTTTACTGAAAGCAGATAGCCTGTGAAAGTCAGTAACTGGATAGTCAAAGGAAAAGCAAACCTTCCAAGACGACGGATGCAAACAAATCCCTGCGCTTCTCTTCAGTCTTGTCTATAGCCTCTGCGCAGCATGCCATGGTGATAGCCTGCTACCTCTTCTCTTGTAATTACTTTGACAGTCCTGTGTAATGAGATCTCACAAGCCTGGGATGCAGACTAACGGAGGGGTTAGAGTTCTGTGCATTGAGAACTGCACACTTTTTGTGCAGAAGTGCAGAGAAGTAAGTACCTGTCCTTCCTAATAAAAGCATATAAATCAGTATCAGGGCTATGGCTGGGTCAGGCTATGGTTATTCTTCTTTGTCCTAACACTTTTCAGAAGCTGGTATACTGTTCATTGGAATCTCTGTTCTCATTAAAGCCCTTGGCCTATAGTTGTGAAGAAAATCAAGTATTTGAGCAGAAGGCAGTGAGCAACTCAGAGCTGTTGTTCAGAGAAGCACGACCTACCTAGACTGAACAGGTATTCTAAGCCCTATTCAGTATTACACTTTAGCTGTAGTTCTTGGAGGTCTCACATTTCATAAAAACACCCAGCCTTCACTTACATAAAAATGTTTTAAATATCATGGTAGAGAAAAGCATGGAGATGTGACCCTGGTGGCATCCTAAAATTTGAAAATAACAGAAAAACATTTTAAGAAGTTGCTCCTGTTATTTTTTGCAGGCCTGGGGCAATAGCCAGTCTGTGGCTTCTTAGTATTTATGATTCAGCACATTCCTGTCTATTTCCCACTGTCTCACGTGTGGAGTTATGAAATAAGCATTCGCATTGTTAACAGTTATATTCCATATGTTATTCCATATCCTAGTCAGAAGGGAGCTTCACCTAACATCCCAGGAAGCTGAGACCTTTTCAAAGCCTCATGAACAGGCAACAGAATTCCTCAGCCAAAAGACAGGGTCTTTGTTTCAAACCATAGTGATTTGGTGACTGTTGTCTGCTTGACTAATTGGAGAAGAACTTCTTTTAGTCTAAGTGGGGAAAACTTCATCTCTCTTCTCTAATTCAAGAGCCGCAATAAATCTGTCCTTGCATCAGAGAGTAATAGTGTCCTTAAATACCAATGTTCCAGTGGTCCTTGGAAGTGAACATCAATGAGCCTTACCTCAATACTGGTAAGAGCACTGGTTTTCTGGTTTGGGATTTTTTGGTTTTGTTGTGGTGTGGTTTTTTTGTTGTTTTGTGGGTGGTTGGTTGTTGTTGATTTTGGTGTGTGTTTGTTTCTTTTTTTCTTTTTTAATCCTAAACTTCTGTGTACTCCTGTTCTATGGTCCTGGTGCCAGGTCTGTGATGTCCTATATCTGTCAGGCAAACCTCCTGATTTCCTGAAGGACTGAAGAAACATAAATATTCTTGATTATAGCATCATAGCTCTGTAGGTGTTACTGGGTTTAGAAAGTAGGAAGTGGAAACTAGAAGCTCAGTGCCCTCTCTTTAGGCAGTGGAAGGGACTTGAAACTCAGCAAGTGCTTTCCTAGTTAGTGCCCCTTTTCTTCTGCTTTTGACAGCTATTTTAAGCCTTTTTTGCTAAATGATCATTTGCTGTGTTCTTTAAACCTAAAAAGAAGAGGTTATCTGCAACTGTTACCTGATCACATGAAGGCAGGAGGGTTTCCTCAAAGAGCTGCTGTGCAGGAGGCTTTTTAGGCCAGTTAAGTAACTGGTGCATGGTAAAGGCAGTAGCTGTTTTAAGAACCTCTTGGGCTTTGAGGAAGTGTCTTGCTGGTCAAGCAGTACATATACACCAAAGGACTGTGCTTTGTGCAGAACACCATACCTCATAAGTAGTTTTTCTTTGTAAAAAAACACTTGCAAAGCACAAAAAGATGCAGTCCTGTCTGCTGGAGCCTGAGCACGTAACCAGGAGTGGAAAGTGACAGTTGAATTAGAGACAGTAGATGCATCAACCTTCAGTCATGAATTCCATAGAGATAACGATTTCTGATGTAAATTCTCTGTAGCAATTGGAAGACACTGAATTTTATGACCTGGACAGAGACTTTGAGGCAAAAGGGAGGTGAAAGCATGATATGATATTGTTGAAACAATGTAATTTCCTTATAAAACAAGGTCATGGATGGAAGATAACAAATTGCCCTGCTATATATTAAAAAAGTTTTAATATGGTTAAGGACATCAGACTAGTTCATGCGTAAAAGTGTACTTGCATGACTGTTGACAGGGAAGGATTTTGGAACAACTACTAATATCTGTAAATGTCCTGATTAGACAGTTATATCAAATCTTACTTTGCTGCTTGAAATAGAATATGCTGTATCGATAGAAAAAAATCAATACAGAAGGAGACCATGCTGCCCTAAATTTCCTGCTAGGGGCTAAATTTGGTCACCGTTGTAATGGGCATAGAAAAGGAAAAGGCTGCAGAGTTGTGTGTCACTGTGTGAAATGTCCTAGCGCGTATGCCCTTCCCATATGTGCTGGGGGGGAGCTGTGAGCCTGACGCGCTCTGAAGAATCTATTAATGGCAGTGCAATTTCCAACACAGAGCAGTTCTGGACCGAGGCTGTCTGAGCCCCCTCCCTTCCTTCCCACACCAGTTGCAATGATCTCTGGAGGGACACACAGATGTGTCTCGGTGTTGTGGGTTTATTGGGAAAGACCTGAAAAACTGTAAGCTGGATGTAATTATCCTGTAGGCCAGGTCCATGCTGTAGGCTGCCACCTGGGCATTTCTTACACTTAGCTGGGTGATGTTAACTCAAATATTAAGAAGCCTAGTTTATCTGCAGCAGTAGTGGCAAATATAGTCCCTTGCTTTGTCCTCAGCACTGCTGCAAAGCAGCACCTTTTAGGTAATCTCCTTGGCTCACCTTGTACATCTTAAGGCTGAAGAAGGGGGCTGCATGTTTATTTTGCAATCGTTCTGCATCCCTCGCCTGTTTACTTTGGTCTTTACTTCTGACTCCGTATTCACTTTGACTGTGCAAACCTCTCCAGCTTGTGATATACTGGTTATAGTGGGATGACAGGTGCAGTAAGTGGTTATAATGATCTCCTCTGTTTCTAAGAATATCTGTTGTGGTGCAGAGGGGATAAAAAAATGAGTCTGAAGTAATGATGAGCAGAGGAGGCTGGGAGCATGGACAACAAAGGTAATATATTAATGTTAAGGGTATAGGAGGAGGGCAAATATAGCCTGTATACATATGCAAAAAAAAAAAAAAAAAGTACAGGGAGTACACTACAATAGATTTTCTCTTCTATGTTTTGATGGAAATTGGTAAGCTTTTGCTAACTGGTGGCTAAAAAATTTTCCAGAGCTAGATTGAATATGCAGTTCCAAGTTGTTATATTAAGGATCAACATAAATGTCTTCAGGATATGAAAGAAAAAACCCTGGAACATGGGACCTTAAAAAGGACTTGGAAGGACCTGGGGACCACTAAGATTAGTGTTACACCAGTGTTCTCAGTGAACAGATGGATACTGGCAGATGTTTCCTGATGCTGTTCTTCACCATGGTGAGGGAGGTTCTCACCAGCATCACTGTCACAAGCAACATGCCCTGGATCTGTGCGGGGCCTGTGCTGTTTGACACGTTCATAAATGATTTGGGTATAGTGTTAATGCTGAAATAACAGAGCTGCCTGCTGATTCGAAGCTATTGATGACCACTACATCAAGGGCTGGCTCTAAAGAATAGCAGCAGTCTCAATGCTTAGCTGCAGTCAGAAAGCAAATGGAATGCTAGGAATTAGAACAGTAGAAAACTCCATAGAAAACATCATTATACCCTTATGTTGGTGTGTAGTGCTCACAATTCTTAAACGTGTTGTGCGGTTCTTCTCCCTCTTTTCCTGTCTCGGAAAGAATATTTTAACAAGAGAAAAGTGACAGGGGTGATCAAAAAGGCTTCACTACAAGAGGAGACTTAAAAACCAACCAACCAACCAACCAAATAAAAAACCCCACAAACCTAGCAGTTCTCACATTATAGAAAGGGCGGTGGAAGAGAGTGTGACAGATCCAAGAATACAAAACATCTAGTGAAGGTTAATGGGAAATCATTCTTTTTTTTTTCTCTCTCATAACCTAAGAATTAGGGGGTATCAAATGAAATCACTAAGCAGAAGCTACAACCCAAATATACAAAAGGAAGTAATCTTTACATGTGATTTATCACTAAACAATTGCCACAGAGTTCAAAAGTCTATGTAGCTTCAGAAGGCAATAGAGAAGCTCATGAAATTTCTACACAAAGATGCAGAAACAACCTTTGTTGGTCAGTGAGGGCATCTGCCAGGAGCCGAGAGGTGTAATTGGGAGTAAATCAGTCTGTCCTGTATTCTGTGCTCTTTCTCTAACTGTCCACTCGTGGCTGTGGGCTAGGTGGACTCATGGCCTGATCCAGTGTTCCCATTCTACAGTTCTGGAGGATTAAGGGTCATGAGAAGGATTTTGAGGCTAAACTTTATCAGATGAGGGAGCAGGGATGCACAGATACACTATGGAATGGGCTTTTCTGCATCATCTCCACTCTTTACAGGCACGGATAAAGAATACAAGGAGGTATGGTGGGCTGTGTTCTGACTGCTGTCCAAACAGTTTTAATTAAAACTATCATACCAAATTGACCGAAATGATTGATCGTTACCTTACAACTAGCAGAACTAATTACAACAGCACCAAGAAGCAGCAGCATGAAAGAGCCTGGGACCAGCAAGCAGGCTTGCTTCTGTTCTTTGAGGCAAACATTTCATAGAAGTGAAAGCTGGAATTCTGTTCCCCGTGACTGAGTGCAGGGTTGGGGAGCTGAGCCCTCCTGCAGCCAAAGATGGGACACTTCCAGTATGTGCAGTGGCTTGCTTCTCCACATCACTGATCACTTGTTTCACAGCCCTGGCTACTGTCAAGAATCCATGTCTGTGAATTCCATGATGACAAGACTTTGCTGAAGTCACATGTAAGTGCTCAGTAGACACTGAACTGAGTGTTAAGATCAATGGGTGGCTGCAGCCATTCAGCTGTGGCCCCTTCTTCAGCATATATAGAACTGTTCTTCATTGTAATTCCAGCCCTGACATAAACCCAAAGGAATTTTTACTTTGAGGTAGTCTTTGTAGTTTCCAGTAGACTTGATCCATTAGTTCCTGAATTAAATAAATGTAAATCCCTAGATTCTCATTCCATATTATGTAGTACACATTTCAAAAAAAACCTTTTCGCTTTCCACCAAAACAGAAAAAGGGTCAGCTTTACTGGGTTCTCTGCTGAGTTCATCAGCTCTCTGCTCTTGTTCAGACAGCAGGAACTTGTACTCCTCTTCAGAACCAAGGCTTTTTCACCCAAAAAAGCTGGCTTCAGACTGAACCCTCATTTTCTTTCCAAAGATGAAACCCTTTTAAGTATTTCAGTTGAGAATCATGCTTGAAAGTGTTGACGATTACCTGCCTGTGTTTATGTTGGTGACCAGAACCTGCTGCCCTCTGGGTCGCTGGCAGGCCGGCGTGCCTTGCTGCAGTTCTTTCAGAGAACTTTCCAACACTTCGTCCCAGGATCTAACAGTCCAAAGGTGTGTGTTAAAAAGAAGCGCTCGATCACTTCATGGCAGTTGTTGCTGTATTCCTGTGGCTGCGAGGTTATGCTGAACTGATGATTCTGGTGACTGGAAGGGAACTGTGTCCCTTACCATCTGTTAGCTGTCTGGTTTGACTGTCAAGTGAGGGGTTGGGCACAGATCTACAGAACTGCTCGCTGCAGTGACTTTTGTGTCAGAGGTGAAAGCAGCATCCAGAAGGCTCTGTTCTCTTGCAGTACTCACCACCGAGGCTCCAGCCCACTGGGAGTGGTTCCCAGCCACCGCAGCAGACTAACTGGCATCATCAAGCAGCTGGTGTTACTGCCTGTGCATTGGAACTGGCAAGCAGGAAGACTGGGATGTGACAGGTGTAATGGAGCAGTTCAGCAGCTCCCATAGCATGGAACTATCTTTTTCAATTGTGCGTCCCTTGTGAGGTTTTTAATCTTTGGTCTTTTTAAATAGGGCATTAAGATGAGGATGTGTTCATTGTTAGAAACATATGAAAATCTAAGAATTTTGATTCCCAAACATTAGTTTTGCCTGAGGTTCACAGATACTTGCCACTGATTGGCAACACCTAAAAACTACGGAAGAAAAGATTCTAGTTATTTTTTTTAAACTCATCAATATTTTGTGATTTTATTCCTGAACGTGCTATTGTCTCTGACAGCCCTTGGAAGATCACTGAGAGGGAGACTTGCTGTAGTCTTTGTAGGCAGGACATCTCCAGCTTCCCCAGTTAATTTGTAATCTAAAAGTAAGACAGGATCTTGTATAAGGCCTAGGGCACCGGTAGCAGTTTCAGCACTTGCTGTGAAAAAAGGTCACTTCTGGTGATTGGCTTGCCTTGGAGTAAATCTGTTCCAATATCAGACTGATAGGCCTAAGCCCAGCAGAGCGAGGAAGCGTGCTTCTCTGTTGGGTGCTATGGAGGTCAAACGAGCCAGGCATCCGTGCTGGTTATGAAGCAAATTGCGAGGTTCTTAGAAAGTGATTTAAACCTTTATCTGAAAACAGTGCTGGAAACAGGTGTCCGGAGGTCAGGCTGCCGGTGTTCTTGCACCGCTCATTCCAGTTCAGTTGTGGGTTCGGTGGGATCTGAGGTCACCCATGACACAGCTCAGTTCGCCAGCCACCGTACACCAGTGGCTGCGATGCTGTGCCTGTGTCCTGGCCCCTTATTGAACTGGGGGAGCTGCTCTGCAGTGGGACCCCAGCATGAGGCTCCGGCTGAAGTGATTCATGCCGAAGCCCCCCTCCGAAGAGATGGGGGGTGTGCCCCTTTGGGGTGCTCCCATGAGGAGTAGCCTGACTGCAGGAAAAACCCGTGCGGGTAGGGTGGGAACCCGCACGTTTGCGGGACTTGGTGCAGTTTCGGGGATTTTGGAGCGCTGGCCAGAACCCCGGCAGTCCGGTGGGACTGCGCTCCCCCGCAGCCGCCGCGGAGCCCGCAGCCCGCAGAGGGTTAAGGCGGCCGGGCTCGCTGCGGCCGGTGCCGGGGGGGGGGGGGGGGGGGCGCAGCTCCGCCCCCCGCCCGCGCTGACACCGCAGCTGCTCCCGCAGCCCGGGCTGTGCCGGCGCGTCTGCGGCTCCTCGGGCCCCGCACGGCTGCTGCTGCTCCATGGGCCGCTCGCCGCGGGACGGGATGGTACGTGCGCGGCCCCTTCCCACCCTGCCACCCCCCGCCGCGGCTGCCAGCGGGGCTGGGGGGCTTGGGAGCGGGCAGGAGCGATGCTGCTCGGGGAGGGGGGGTGCAGCAGTGAGCCAGCACCGGCTTTGTTCTTGCTCTGATGCCCTTGGCTGCTAGGAAGAGAGGTGGTGGCCCTGGGGGGGTGGGCTGTAGGTGCAGGTACCGGCTCCTGTCCTCCGCCTGGTCCCCGGGCGTGAGCTGCTGGCCCTGCGCTGCCCTTGCAGAGCAGCGGGCGAGGAAATCTTTGTGGAGATGCGTTTTTCTTTCCTTGGAACTTGAGCCGGAGGGCGGGGGTGGGTGGGCAACCGACTGGTGGCTGAGGGGGAAAGGACTAGTAACGAGAGGGAACAGTGGCTGCAGATGGAGGTGACTTTTTTTTAAAAAAAAATGATCTGAGGACCTCGCCCCTTCTCAGCTGCTTGAGCCCTGAGTATAGGAGCAGAAGCCGAATTCCCCAGCTGCTCAGCTGTTTACTGCACTTGTGTCATTAGCTCAAACGCAGAGAAGGAAGTATGAAGATGGGTCTAGAGAAGAATCTGGAGAAGATATTATGCCTGTCAAGGACTTAAGGAGTCCTGCAGCATTATGATTTATCCCAGTGTGGTCTTTCCTGAAGATGGGGTGCTACTGGGGAAGGGAGGAGGTGGCACAAGGCATCTCACAGATGCTCCTTTCGGGCAGGGCTTGGTGAAAGCCAGTATTAATGTCTGTATCACTGTTCAGCACCGTGCTGATGCTGGAATGAGGCTAATGCCAGTCAGGAGGGGGGAGGGTTGTTAAGGTGGACTGTCATGCTGATGATGAGATGGCAGAGAGGTACAGGGCCCCTTTTCCAACCTCTTTTTCCTTTGGTGCTGCACACCCACACACGAGCGGTCTTGAAGTAGCTGAAGTCTGGCTTTGAGCTGCTCAACGCTACAGTATTTCACTACAGGAAGCCAAAAAGCATCCAAATGCGTCCAGTTAGTGGGGGAGGAAAAAAGGGAAGGTTCTTGTAAAATGTGAGTGATGCAGCCTTTCTAGGGCAGCGGAGAAGAGAAGATGCAGCCAGGCTTGGAGCTGATTTTCATCTAGTAGGCTATAGGGAGGGGTTTTGTGCTTTGGAAATGAGAACAGCAAAGCTCTTTCCTGTTCCTAGCAGTAGTCCTTTGTCATCCCTTACCCTGCTATGTTTCCTGTGTAGCACAGAGGTGCAAAGGGCCAGCTTCTCCCTTTATCATTAGGTCTCCTGCATCACCGGTAGTACTGTGTGGTGGTGACACCTTTGCAGTCCACAGACACACAGGATTCTCTTTTCACAGGGTATCTTTGACATCCTTCAGTGTTGCCACCAGCAAACACCTTGTTAAAAGTGTTAAATCATCTGTATGCTAATGCTAAAATGTGTTGAAGGATTTCAAAAGAGAGCCTTTTATCTCCAGGGTCCAGAGCTAGAGGGGCTGTAGCAGGGTCTGGCACAGTGCACAGACCAGGGTATGTGAACATGAATATCTCTCAGATGCTGCTGTTTTGGGCAAGAGGGAGAAGGAAAAGAGGCAAACCTCATTGACCAGGGAGGGAGCAATGAAAAGAAGTCAGCGGTGATGCCAAC